>NW_028227265.1:8082500-8682500 GCF_978045245.1 Mus caroli
AGGGAGTGTGTCCAGGGTAGACAAGCACAAGGGGCCCTGTCTGCTAGACACTGTCACCTCTCCTGATGGCTTAAGTGATACTGAGATTTCCAGTGGAATGTCCGGAGAAGCATCAGGCTGTTTTGTGTAGACGGCTGGGAGGAGAATGTAGCTGGGCAGCCTGACTTTCCCCAGTACCTTAAGATAGAGAGGCTCTCTGCTTGGCAGAGATGGTCTCCACCACTGGCAGTGGTTTGAGTCACAGTTTCTTCTATCTGAGGAGAACGTCCTTGATCCAGTATTTAACCAGAAACTAACATGGGCTTACTCAACACACTCAATGGTAATAACAGTTACCTCCCCCCTCCCCCCGCACCCCAGAAGCTTTCCTGGGGGATGCCAGCCTGAATTCACTAGGCTCCTTCTTGTTTGATGTCTGGCAGGTGTCCTGTCCTGGGTTGGTCCTCCATGACATCCTGTGGCTGGCAGAGGGAGTCATGGAGAGACCGTGGTCGAGGTAAACTGCTCACGAGGCCCGCCTCTGGGAACAGGCTCGCGCGGGTTTCCATGTTCTGTTTGCTGATTATGGTGCGGGACTGTCCCCTGCTCCTCCACCGTCCTTCTGACGGTGCCCTGCTGCAGCCAGGGCAACAGATTGGTCTAGGGACCAAGACTTTGGCTCTGCCTACCATGGCATGAAGCTTCTGCGAGGCTTTCCTGGGTCTTGCTGCCTCCCCTCCCTATCCAGGGCTCTGGAAGAGCCGAGAGGGATTTGTGCAGCAGTCCCTGGAGCAGGAGAGACCATGGTCACTGATGTCACTGTGGCCTATTCAGGCTCCAGCACAATAGTGTCACTAAGGACTCTTGACTCAGAAGACAGGCCAGGAATGGTGACTCATCAGCTGACCTCCTGGGTCAGCACTGGCACCTGACTTTAGGCTTGGGACACTGCTTGGGACCATATAGCCCTCCCAGGAAGTGAGACTAAGCCACTGTGAACACTCCGTGTCCCACGTGGGGTAACGCCTGCGTGAGCTGGAGAGGCAGGTGCGACTGACTTCTGCACTCCCCTGTTTGCGTTTACCCACTTTACAACTCTCCTTCTTCATAACCCCATGCTTCCAAGCCTGACAAAAAGAAGACCCTCGGAAACCCAGCCAGCTTCTGCTATGTGAGGAGTTTGAGGCTAGCCTGAGCTATAAGAGCCTCCATCTTGAGATGACAAAAAAATAAACAAGCAGAAAGAGGCCCCGCGGTCCTGCTAAGTGTGGCGGTTAATCTTGTCTGTCAGCTTGAGTGGATCTGGAAGTGACTAGACAACGATGTGTCTCTGGGCAGATCTGTGAGCACTTCCTAGAAGAACTACCCTGGGGGTGGGGGCGGACAGGGAGAAGAGTGTGTGTGTGTGTGTGTGTGTGTGTGTGGACTATCCCCTAGGGCTGTGTGGTGTGCTGCATGCAGAAACAGCAAAGACAGTCCTGTCCCAGGAAGCTCTGCTGCAGCCAGGGCAACAGATTGGTCTAGGGACCAAGGCTTTGGCTCTGCCTACCGTGGCATGAAGCTTCTGCGAGGCTTTCCTGGGTCTTGCTGCCTCCCCTCCCCATCCAGGGCTCTGGAAGAGCCAAGAGGGATTTGTTATTGCTCTGCCCAATTAGTCTCTGATTAAAGGTTTAAATGGCTTAAAAAGACAGAGCAAGGGCTGAGCTGGAGGAAGAGGAGAGAGCGGCTGTGTTTATGGGGTAATAAAAGAACGGCTGAGCTTCCAGGCTCTGCTGAGTGTCTCACAGAAGCAGGCCCTTTTGCCAGCTAATTCGGGGTGTAATAAATACTAATCTCTCTAAAGCGGCCCCTGGAAGCCTTCAGAAAGCCCTATCTTCTGTAATCAGAGCTCCATTAAACAAGTTCCTTGTGCACCCGCCCAGCCTGACGCGGCGGCAGGGGTGACCTCCGCTGGCCTCAGCCTCCCCTTCCTCCTCAGCTCCTGTGGCTGCCCTGGCTCTACCCTCCCTCTGGGACGACTCTAGGAGGCCACCAGCTACACACACGGGCCTCTCTCTCCTTCACAGGGCCCTGCCAGCAGTGGGCCAGGGTGTTGCTCTCTGGGCAATGAGCTCTTGGGCCTCATTTCACCCCATTTCACAGCCACAGCAACTGAGGTGCAAGGTGCTTGCCTTGCCTGGGGTCTCAGGTGGCTATGCCCCAGCTGTAAGGGTTACAGCCGTAAGGCCTCCCTGGCCTCCTCTGTTGTCAAATCACCTTGTGCCTCAGTTTCCCCACACGGGCTCTGGTCCCCTGCAGCAGGACGGGCAAGGACCTCATGATGTGTACTAAGTCTGGTGACCTGTCTATCATCCCCACAGGCCACTACAGGACTCCTGCTCCCTCCTCTGCCCCAGGGTGGTGCTATGGTCCGATCAGATCACGTGGCCCTCGGGGCTAAAAATAGCACAGAGCACTTGGGGTTTCCCCATGACCTCTGCAGTCAGGTCAAGTGTTCACGGCCTTCCTAAGCTAATTATGACAGGCCCCTGACCCCTCACATCTGCATCTGGGCTGGAGGGGTGAGCAAGGTTCTGCTCCTGAAACAGTGGGCAGATAAAGGTTGGGGCTGCAAACCTGTCCCCAATCTGCTTGCTGCGGACAAATTCTTTCAGGCCTTCTCCCTAGAGTGCAGGGGTTGGGCCTCAGTGGCATTCTGTGAGAATTCTATGAGAGGAATTCTATGAGAGAAGCTGTAGTTGAGGCTATAGCACAGGCCTGGCAGAGGCCTCGGGCCTCTGTGAACCCCTGTTCCTTCCACAAGGCTCCAGACAGGTCATTTAGCTTCCTCCTGATCCGCTCAGGTTGACAGCTCATGCTAACCGCCACGCTTAGCAGAACCAAGGGCCTCTTTCTGCTTGTTTATATTCGTTGTTTTGAGACAGAGGTTCTTATAGCTCAGGCTAGCCTCAAACTCAGTATGAAGCAGAAGCTGGCTTTGAACTCCTCATCCTGACAAGTCCCGGGATGTTCTTCTGAGTTGTCATTGGGACAGAACTGGCTAAGAAGCAGACCTGGGAGACTGACATCACACGTGAGAGTTGACCCTGACTATCGGTCCTCTGCGTGTGGCATGCACTGTGGACCTGGTATGTGGGATCTGTTCTCAATCTGTCCATGACTCAGATTTTCTAAACCTGTCTCTGTCTCTCTGTCTCTATATCTCTGTCTCTGTCTCTTTCTGTCTCTCTGTCTCTGTCTCTGTGTCTCTGTCTCTGTCTCTCTCTCTGTGTGATTCCTCCAAGGCTCCTCTTGCTTCTTCAGAGTGTATATGTGGCAGTCCTTGGCTCGTGACCAATGGCTCCAGAGCTCCAGTCTCTGCCATGCCCCCACACAGCACCTCCTGGGAAATATCTATCTCTGTTCTCAGGAAACCTTCCTGTAATGACACCAGCCATTGCCTCTGGGCCTTTAGTCTAGTGTGAGTTCATCTAAAGTCACTTTTGCTGCAGAGACCTTGCCTCCAAGCAAGACCTTGTCTTGAAGCACAAGGGACTCTGTTCAGGGTTTCCCCTGAGTCAACTCTCTGGTTTCATTGTTAGGTACTGTGGTCCTCATTGGGACCTTAAAAAAAAAAGCATGGAAAGTGTGTCTGTGGTTGTCCACTGACGCCGGGTCTCTTGTCATCCACGCACTGGGTGCTTGTTTAAAGTCCACAGCACTTCTGCACATGTCTGACGTTGTCACAGTCTCTTCCCATTGTGGACACACATACCTAGCACCTCGAGGTCTGGCCAGCAGGCCTCCCCTGTTGGGATCGACTTTATTCTCATGAGTCAAAAAGAACCCTCTCTTTCCTTAAAAACGAGTCGCAATGACTTTCATGATTTGACACAATTGCATAATCTATATATTAACTATTACTTAACAGAGCAGGTAAGAGTATGGGTACCTCACCAGGTCCTCACCTGTCCCCATCTGCTTCAAACTTGGCCAAGGCGAGACTCCAGGGATCCAAAGAGGCAGGCCCAGGCCCTGTGCACGGTCTGAACTGAGTCTCCAAGCAGGGCTGTTTGGGAAGAGGTGTCCCCTCCCTCAGAGGCCTTCCCTACCTGTAAGATGGGTGAGGATGAGCATGTGGTGTGGGTCAGTCAGTCACCAGACTCAGTGTGCTGCAGTTCCCAGGACCTATGGCACAGAGGCACTCGACTGAGCTGAGTGAGGGCCTTCAGCCATGCAGAACCCCTGAGTGGTCCACCAGGGTGGGGCTACCAGCCTGGCTGGGAAGTGTGTGGATAGCAAAGGCCATCTGGGAGAGAGCGGGGGCACAGGCCCTGGCCTCAAATCTGGAGGAAGGAGGGAGGGAGGGAAGCTCTTGCGGGGCAGGGGTGGGGGCTCAGGTTTAAAAGGTGGAGAAAATGAAGCTGAGGCCAGTCTGGGCTTTGATGACCAGACACCGCTTTTTCCTCCTGGGGACGGGGCCAACGGTCCTGTCTCTCATCCCTCAGCACGAGGTCAGTAGGCAGCCAAGAGGAAACCAAGTTTGTGGAAGTCAAACCTTGCCATAAGTGAGTGAGGCTCGAATGGTGCCTCCATGCTTCCCAAGGAAGACTGGATGCTTCCAGAGTCTGGTGTCTTTAATGACACAGGCAGTTCCTCTGTCCGAGCCACTGAGATCCTATTAGGAACCCAGGGGACCCAGCTACAGCTGAGGAGCAGAGGCCCTGCAGATCCCTAGTCTGCGTTTCCACAGGACAAAAGCCCCGTTGCTCAGCCCCATTGCAAGAGCTTGTCTGCTTTTATTTATTTATTTTTTTTTTTTAGTTTTAAATATTTGTATGTGTGTAGTGGCTATTCCTGGTTGTCAACTTGACTGTATCTGGAATGAGCTACAATCCGGAATTGGAAGGCTCACCTGTGATCCTGATCTGGAGGCTGGGAGATAGAAGTTTCTGACCTGGATCTTGGTATGGAGATCTTGAGGCATAGTGGCTATGAATCCCAGGAGACTGCGGCAAGGAGATCTCTGAGTTCAAGGTCATCTGGGACAAAGTAAGTACCAGATCCAGGCATGGTGGCACACACCTTTAATCTCAGCCACGCCTTCTAGTGGAGACCTACATTGGAAGATCCTTCTTTGCCTGCTTGCCTTGTAGGACTGAGCAACTGCTAGATCCTTGGACTTCCATTCACGGCTGCTGTTGATCATTGTTGGGGAGTTAGACTACTGACTGTAAGTCATCAACAAACTCCCTTACTATACAGAGACTACCCATAAGTTCTGTGACTCTAGAGAACCCTGACTAATAAAATGTGTGTTGGTGTTTTGCCTGTGTGTATGTCTGTGTGCAGGAGCCAGATCCCCCTGGAACCGGAGTCACAGATCGTTGTGAGCCACCATGTGGTTGCTGGGATTTGAACTCGGGACCTCTGAAAGAGCAGCCAGTGCCCTTAACCACTGAGCCATCTCACCAGCCCCTTGGCATGTCTGTTTTTAAATGAGGAAACATTTACAATCAGTATCTAAGCCACAGGGAATATCCTGTAGACTGAGAACGACATTCTAGACTTGTAATTCCAGTGCAATTGGGGCTGAGACCGGGGGGACTGATGCAACTTTGAAGCCAGCTTGGGCTACATAGAGAGTTGCAGCTAGCCTGGGCTAAGGTGAGACACTATCTCCAAACAAAAGCAATAAGCAGAGAGGACAAATCCCAAGACAGAACAAGAAAAAGGTATTTACATGTGCAATGGACTCTACCCAGAATGGCCCCTATGCTGCCGCTGGGGGGGGGGTGACTTTGTCCCCTGTGTCCCCTGTTCCAGGGTGCCCTTCAGTCTTTCTGAGCAGTTGGCATACCCCAAGGTGATGGGCCAGGGTCTCCTATTCTCAGACAGGAGGGTAGGGCAACTTGGAAAAGGTTTTGTAGCATGAATGGCATCTGAGATCAGCCCTGAGCCCAGTCCTGTCCCAAAGGCCCACACTGGGGCCACAAATATGATTTGTCCTAGAAGCATCCGATGAAAGATAGCTGAGACGGAGGTGCCAAAGACCAACTTGAACCTATTTTCATAAAAACCACTCTAAATGGGCAGTTTTAGCCCTTGTCGAGAAGGGGCTGGGTGCAGTCCCCTGTCGAGGCAGGGAGAGGGCTGGGAGAGTCTGCTGCCTCCCCTCCCCCACCCAGCAGACCCACATATCTATAAACACGTCAGGACAGTTGTAAAAGAGATAGATTTCACTCCCCGCAATGTCCCCACCGGTCTGTCGCCAGATAATTCACGACCCACTTTTATGACCGAGTTCCCTGGGTACATGTGGGTCTGTGAGGCCACAGATGGCAGCCAGCTCAAGCCAAATGTTGACCAGACCCTGGATCTCCCCTTGCCATCCTTCTGATCTGAGAAAGTTACTTTCCATCTCTCAGCCTTGATTTCTCCATCAGCAAAGGGAGGGTGGAGATAGGAGACAATAGTGGGTGGTAATGTCGGGAGCCAAGCGAGCCCCAGACATGACTGCACACGGTCCCTGATAGATGAGATAAAAAAACACGAGGCCATTGGAGAGTCCATTGGTGGTGGCTCAATAAAGGGTGCTGATTGACATCGTGGGTAGAGATGAGGCACTTGGGGTGAGCCTTTTAGACTTGAACTGGTGATAGAAAGAGATAGCTCATTAGAATTGGACTATTTCCCAAGGGAGGAGGGTGATATCCCGCTTTACAGAAGGCCACATGCAGGAGACAGGGTAAAACTCTTAAAATGTAGGGGTGCGGTCCAATGTGGGCCCCTGTGAGGCCAGAGGCCTCTACCTTCACCTCAGCCCCCACCTAAGCCTCCACCTCAGCCCTCACCTCAGCCTCCATATCAGCCTCCACCTCGGCCCCCATCTCAGCCTTCACCTTAGCCCTCAACTCAGCCTCCACCTCAGACTTCACCTCATTCCTCACCTTACCCCTCACCTCAGCCCCCACTTCAGCCCCCACCTTAGCCCCCACCTCAGCCCCCACCTCAGCCTCTTCTTCAGCCTTTACCTCAGCCCCTGCCTCAGCCTTTACCTTAACCTTCACCTCAACCTCCACCTCAGCCCTCACTTCAGCTCTCACCTCAGTCCCCACCTCAACCACCACCTTAGCTTCCACCTCAGTCCCTACCTCAACTTCCACCTCTACCTCTGCCTTAGCCCTCACTGCAGCCTCTACCTCAACTTCCACTTCAGCCCCCACATCAGCTTCCATCTCAACCCTTATCTCACCCCTCACTTCAGCCCCCACCTCAGCCTCTACCTCAGCCTTTACCTCAGCCTCTACCTCAGCCCTACCTCAGCCCCCACCTCAGTCTCCATCTCAGCCTCCACCTCAGCCCTCACCTCAGTGTTCATGTCAGCTTTTGCCCTCAATTTCCTTTGTTAAAACTCTTCATTGAAAGCCCTTTCAACAAGGATCTATTCCCCTGGCCCCTGCTGTGTGTGTGGCTGGTTCTGGTTGTGGTACTAGTGAGCAGCACTGTCCAAAGACTCTCTTTGGTTTAGTTTGGTGACAATACATGAGAGTGTCTGGAAGGAGGTCAGGAACAAGGCTACAGGACAGGCTGAGGCTGCCTCCCAGAACCCTGACAGACCTCAGTCTTCAGACAACCAGGCCCCCTTTCATCTTGGTCCTGCGTTTACAGGAGTAGCCGATTTCCCAGTCCACTCATGTCTTCCCAGTAAGACATGCAGCTCAGCTGGGTCAGGAAGTCCAAGTGTAGCTGCAGACAGTGAACTCCCAACCACCTCACAAGCAGGACAGACCTGTGGCCCCACAGAAAGGTGAGGACTGGGTCAGCCATACCCCAAAGCCTTGATCGTTATCTCAAAGCCTTGGCCTCTTCTGTGAAGGGTCAGCCTCTGAGGACACAGCTCTTTTGTAGGAGAAAATGAGTCTTAGAACTCCTGGGGCTGAGCCTTGTCATAGTACTTATGTGACCTGGATACGTTAGTATAGGGAGGATCAGGGAGGTGATCTGCCCAGAGCTTAGCTATGGGTCCTGTAGACGGGATGTTCCTGGGATGGATGAATGGATGGACACTGTACCCCCAATCCCAGGTCTGTGGGAAGTGCACTGGGAATGCCTGACATCCACTAACTCAAAGCCGCCGACCTGTGACACTATTCCTGTAGGCGATGCAGCCATCTAACACAGGGTCTGCATGGTAGCACCATGCTGACAGCTCCTGCCCAAGTCGACCACAGTTCTGAGAGCAATGGAAGGAGGTTATATCTGGGCTCACCTTTGCTCTGTCAAGTTGAAACATACATTCATTAAACCAACTCAACCTGAGGGCTACTGTGGTCAAATCTCCAAGTACAGAAACTTTCTTCCCGGATGAGGAAAGAAAATTGAGCTGTTGTCTCTGTGTGTCAAGGAGCTGTTCATATGTTCACTTATCCACAAGTTTACTTATCTACTCACCTACACAACCGTCATCTATCAACCATCTACTCTAGCCATCCACACGACCATTACCCATCTTTCATCTGTAAATCCATGTAACAACCATCCACTCATCGTCCATTAATCCATCAAACCATCATTCATCCACTCATCCATCCATCCACCCAGTCATCCATCCATCCACCCACCCATCTATCCATCCACCCACTCATCCATCCATCCATCCATCCTTCCATCCATCCATCCATCCATCCACCCATCTATCCATCCACCCACTCATCCATCCATCCATCCATCCATCCATCCATCCATCCATCCATCCATCCATCCACCCATCCACCCACTCATCCACCCATCCATCCATCCACCCATCCACCCACTCATCCACCCACCCACCCATCTATCATCCATCATTCATTTGTCTATCATCAACCAATCATCCATCCATCCCTCTATCCATCTATCATGTATTCATCAATCATTTATTCACCCACCTATCCATCTGTCTGTCTATCCATCCATTCTTCAATGCCCATTTCCATCCCTTCCACTCTCCCGCTGTGCAGTTGGTGTACCCTAAGCACACAGCCCTGGACCTGCCAGAATGACAAGGTAGCAGCTCCGAGAGGTGAGGTAGCCCCATAGGCAGGGCATATAGGCAGGTATGTGGGGCAGATGCCATGAGTTGGCCTGCTTCTGAAACAGCCCAGTGTGGGTGTGAAGAGGGGTGGGGCCTGGCCAAATGAAGGATGAACTGCTGGGTGGGGAGTTGGCTCAGGTGAGCTATGGAGGTTCTCCATGGACATGGATGTGTAGAGAAAGCGGAGCATCCTGAGCGGGTCTGCACGTGGGGCGTTCCACACCACGAGCACATGCCCAGCTGTCTTTAGAAGTAGATGCTGCACCAAGGCTGCCGCCCCACTGCCTGTGTGTGTCACACGGCCCTGCTTGTTCTGTGGACAGGCCTCAGGCTCCCTCCTAGGGCCTCTCCAGCAGATCTGTTTCCTGTTTCCTCCTTCCTCTGGACACCCAACAGCCCTTTGCCCTCATTCCAAACCTCCCACACTTGGAATAGCTGGGCCTTGGCTGGCAGACCAGAGTAAAGTGACTGTCACATTTGATACCCGCTGTTAAGCGTGAAGACTCAGTGGCACTTGGAGCAGACACCTCGTGTGAAGGAAGCTGCCATTCTTCCCTTCGAGGACAGAGAAACTGAACTCTGGGAGCTAAAAGCACCCCCAAATCCACCCTCTAGTTTGGGATAGTTCTGCTCTGACAAGTCCACCTGACCTCAATGTTAGCTGTGGTCCCATGTGGTCTTATAGACTTGGGTTTGGTCCATGTTCATCAAATAAGACTGGAGACACAGGCTCTAGCAACTGCTGACTTCCTGTGTGTGGGAATCTTCCCCAGAATAATGTGGGCATAGGAACAGGTGAAGCCTGGGGTGGGAATCTTCCAGATGAGTCTTGATGTCCCCACAGCTTGTGCCTGGCTAAGGAGAAGCAAGTCCTGGCTCAGGGCCAGTGTCCAGAATGGGCTTTGGGCTTCCTATGAGAAATAAAAGCCTTGGTGGGCTACACTGGAGGACAGCGTCCCACATAGACCTGTGGGGATGGCTCCTCTGAGCCAGCCCTGAGCTGAATGCCAGGCAGAGACTCTATAAGTCCTGCCCCTGAGACATACTGGCTCTGCATGTCCGGGGACAAACGCTGGCACTGTATGTCAAAAAACCCAGCAATACTCAGGTCTTCCAGGGTTGAAACTTCCCCTATCCTCAAAATCACATGGATCTCAGATGACCTGGGGTCATCTGAAAAGTTTCCTGGGCTGTCAAGGCAAACGAAAACATACTGCAGTGCTTAAGCCACAGAAATTTGTTCTCTCACTGTCTGGGGCCAGAAGAGCGAAGTCCAGATGTGGCAAGGTTGCACACCCATCCCAAGGGGGAGTCCTTCCCTCCGTTCCCTTGATTTGTCTTGGGCTTGTCCCTGAGGGAGGATTTGTGCTGAAGACGACATTTCTGATACCCAACCGACTCTGATACCTGCAGCAGCTCCTCACAGACCCACACTTACAATGAGAAATCCAGACCAGGTTCTGATGACCACCCAGATGTGCGTCACAGTGCCTCAAAACATCTCTGGGGTCAGAGAACCGGGTGCAGATCGATCACACCTTGGCAGAAATGCGAGTTTCCCTTAATCCCAGAGCACCCCAGGTAGCCCTCAGCAGGAAAACCACACAGGACCGTTCTCTGTGCATGGACATGCTAGGATGTGCCAGAATCTGTGGCTTGTCTTCTCTTGTCCAGATCAACATCTCAAGTCAGAATCCCTGTGTGGCCCAGCAATGAGCCCTGCACTTAACACAAAAGTCTTAAACGAGATCCTTCAATTTTAGCAGGAGACATGGACAGTAAATGTGTGGCACTGGAATGACCAACATGACCTGCTTCCGTCCACGCCCAAGCTCAAATGTTTCCTTGAATTTTAATAACATGGGTTGGAAACTTCTGAAAAAAAAATTCTAGGTCCATTTCTTAACATCAAGCCAATCGGTCACTGTTGGGTTTTGTTTTGTTTTGTTTTGGCTGAGGGCTTTCTTCAGAGATGAACCAAAGACACCCTGACACCACGACCCCAGCTGTGCTGATAGAGTTTTCTGTGAAGTGTAGAATTCATACATTACAACCGCGAGGATACTTCAGACATTAACATATTTAATCGTGTATTTTAAGGAAAAAGAAATCCTGAGCTAAGGGGCTTTCTAGAAGACCCACACTTAGCAAGCCCCCAGGCTCTGGATGCTCTCTCTCCCCTGGTGCCCCTGACGCTGACATCTGTTTTATCTCTATGGCTGATATGTGTCAGGCTTCATGATGAATTGGACCACGTGCCTGCCCGTCAATCACCAGGCAGCCGTGTGGCCACAAATGGAGACTCCAGTTGGGCCATGTAAAGGTTCTGAGTTAATTTACCGTATCTGGACCCCCCTCCATTGATCGAGTGGGAAAACCATTTGTGAGGGGTCAGTTGCTTGACAGGCACCATGGTGGACATCTGAAAGAGTCCAGTTGATAGGGAAGACATCTTTAGGCAGTGCAACCTCAGACCTGTTGCTTCTGTGGTTATTGTGGGTTTTATTTTATCAACTCAAACAGCAGGATACTGTGTTGTGAGGTGTACATTTCTGGCCTGGGGTTATCTGAGACACGTCCCTTCTCTCTCACATACATCCATGGGTTTATATTAATAATGTAACATCCTGTGAATACACTGCGGTCCCTGTGCCAATTTGCACACTGAAGCCCTAACTTTCCAGGGTGCCAGAGTAATGTTGCCTTTGAGTGATGAACAGGTCTAGCTAAGTCATGAGGGGGCCCCTTGGTGGGATTAGCATCCTTATAAGAAAGGGGGTGGGGAGTCTGTGTGTCTCTGGGAGCTCACAAGGAAAGCACAAAGGCAGGGGAAGATGGTGGCCATTTGCAAAGCTAGAAGCATCCTTCTCTGAGCCTGACAGTGCTGGTAGCCACAAGGGTAGCCTTTGGGCCGTGGGAAAATAAATGGCTGTCATTTGAGCCATCCTGGCTGTGGTGCCTGCTGCAGCAGCTAAAGCCGTATACTTAGAAAAGAAAAAACAAACTCAACTGATTGTGTGTGTAGGTGTTTCTCAATGTTACTGCCTGTAGTCCCAAGGTGTGTGTGTGTGTGTGTGTGTGTGTGTGTGTGTGTGTTTGTGTTCAAACATACACAGTGCATGCCCTACTCCAGGTAGCTTTGTCTGCACACACACACACACACACACACGCACACACAGCCTGGAGACATGAGGTTTTTTTTTTTTTAACATAGTTCCTCACTTAATGTTTTGTTTGTTCATTTGTTTTCTGTTTTGTTTTTAATGGCCTTGGATAGAACCCAAAGGCCTCTTGAACTCCTAGTCCACCCCAGGGACTTTGATGGGCATCAGGTGAAGGGCCCTTCACACATCCAGCACTATCTCTGGTGGCTCCTGTTAGAGAGCGAGCCTTCCTGGTCCCTACCTCACCATTGAGTGATATCCTGGGCCAAGATGCAGAAGCACATGGTCCCCAGCTCTGTGGGGTCAGGGTGGTGAGCCGTCACCTGCTGGGCAGGAATCTGAGCAGATGTGTGGCTCAGGAGTGGTTAACTGTCCAGTGGGATGGATGAGCTCCTAGCTTAAGTCCCAGGTGGAGCCGCTGAAGGATGGTGAGAGAGCATTCATGCTTGGGGTCCAGCCTGATGGTTCAGTCTGAGGTCCAGACACAGCCCTGGGTTTCATAGCCGCAGTCAAGGCTGGTTTCCGGTCACCGGCAGTGGTCTCCCTCCCTTCCCCCCAGATGCACATTTCTCTCAGCCAAAAGGAAAAGGCAGGCGAATTAGTGAACCTCTCAAGTTCTTTTGTCTAGTCAGAAAGAGTCCTGTCTTCTCCATGGCCATTCCAATGCCAACACCAACAGCCATCAGTCACCAAGGAGGACAAGGCACATGGATAGCAGCAGGTGTATCCCTGAGGAGAGGTGTGTTTGCAATACTAGCATACAAGCCAGCCAGGACTTTGCTGTCCCCAGGCTGAGAGCATCACTAATCCTCAGTGTCTGTGCTACCTGCAGTTATCTCTCTGGCTCTGTAGAATCCAGGACCGGATGGGTTAAAGCGACTGCCTTTCATGATCAGATTCGAAATTCCCAGAGAAAATCACTGTTTTTCTGCATGGCCTCAGTGCCTGCCTCCACAGACAGCCTTAAATAGTTGTGAGACCCATGTGAGTCTGAATGGGTTGGGTAGGAGGGGGCTGACTCTGAACGCTCATATGAAGGATGCAGGCAGGGGTCAGGGGTCAAAGGTACTCAGCTTCATCCTCACTCTGCCCTTACATCAGTTGAATAGCTCTGAGCCTCAGTTTCAGGGAACCTGCCAGGGAGGTGGGTATGGGGGAAGAGGAGGAGGCAGTAGGAACAGTCCAAAGGCATCCTCAGCTACACCGTGAGTTTGAGGCCAGCCTGGGCCACACCAGACCCCATGTCAAAAAAGAATAAAAAGAAAAAAAAAGGAAGAACCCACAAACTTATGCCTATTTGTCAAAGATAGTTTTCTATATGCAGATACCAAATCCACTCATCTTAGGCGTCTTAAATAATAGCTAAAAATTTTTAAAATTATTGTTAGCCTCACTTTTTAACTTTTGCCTTCAGGTTCGCAGGGTTGAAAAATGGCCAGTGTGACATCATCAGAGCGAACTGCAGGTATGATTCTATGAACATCTTGGGGTGAGAGTTTTCTAGGTGTCCCAGGCTCCCAAGTCCAACAAGGAACCTTTGTAAGAGAACAGAGAAGACAGAGGGGACTTGATCCTGGCAAGGCCAGAGAGAGGCACAATGCAGGCAGAGTCTAGAGACGAGGAACAAGTGGAGTCCCTAGAAGCGGGAACAGACTGGAGCCATCTTGCACCTTGAGGGAGAGGGGCCAACAGCTGCTTCGGTTCCATGCTCAAGGACCGTGAGGCTAAATGTCTGGTGGAGATTTGTCTGCGGCAGCAACAGATACAGTTTCCTGTGCTGGTCCAGCCTGAGCTTCCGCCATGCCCCTGTTTCCCAGGCTACCTCCAGGGCTGAGGTTTGACCTTGGCCCCTTGCCCTTTGCCCTCTATCCTGTGACAGCTCCAGTATGGTTTTCTTCCCTATGAACTAGACGCCTGGTCGGCTTCCCGTGTGAGGTTGTGAGCTGACGGTGCCTGTTCCAGAAGGCAGCAGCTGCTGTGGATCTGAGGGAGTCCCTCGCCCAATCCAGGCCCTGCACTTCAGTAAGAATCCTTCACATTCAGGAATGTGGCGGCGGATGGACCTTGACAAATGCCTGAGCCTGGCAGAAGCATCCTGCCTGCTGGCCAAAGGTCTGAGCCAAGCCAGTTCCAGGATACCGTTGAGCTGTGTCTGGGCTTCTTTCTGACACTCAGGGCAATGGAGTGCTGACCGTAAGAAGACCAAAACAGAGCCAGGTTGGGTCTGGAACAAAGGGAAGCCAGTTTCTGGAGACCCTGACCTCTGGGAAAGCCATACCTGAACCCCACCAGAGCCAGTAAGCTTCATTTGATGAGAAAACAATTCAGGGGAGGTGTCCCAAACGGAGCCCAGCTCCAGGCCAGCGGTCTAGGTGGGGAGTCTTGGTGTCTTTACTCTGCTCAGTCACAGGTTGCTGTGGTTTGCATCTGGGCACCCCCCCGGGGTACCTCACCTGCCCTGTACCCCAGATTAGAATCGGTAATGTCTTCTCTCTGCAGGTTTCCCCGAGGCCTAGGGAGGAAAGTACAAATCTCGGTTTCCAATCAGATAAGTTGGTGCAGTCACAGATGCCTCTACTACTTGGGGCACTTTGGGGGTTCAGTTTCACAGCCTGACATACTCCCTAACAGCTCTGTCTCCACAGAGAGGGTCGAGGGAGGGCAGGCAGGGACCCGTAGGAGATTTATCGTATTGTTGGGGCCTCTGACAAGTCTCGGGAGTAAGATGTCATGGTCCATGGGAGTGGGGGTGGGGCTGGGGACAGGGGCTCACCTTGGACATAAATCAGAGGATCACAGCTGAAGGAGCTCCGAGCTCTGCCTGGGGGCCACCGCCGCTCCGCACGGTTATCGCTGCTTTTGCTGGCAGTGTGCGATCACTGAGTCAGCGCACTGTCCATTAATCATCATGTCTGCTGGAAAGTCCACTAGTTTCTATCTCCACGCATGGGCTTTCGATGAGGGAGTCGTGAATCGATGACAGAGCTGGGGATCCAGAGTGGGTGGGTATCCCTGTGGGTGGGGCTCTTCTCGACACCATCCAGAGAAGATGTTGATCTTCCTGTGGCCTGACATGGCTGTAAGTCCTTCCTTCCCTTCTTCTCAGTCCTGGCTGCTGTCCTCCACAGAGCAAGAGAACCTGCCCATGTGAATCCTGAGGGGTCCTTCTAGAAGAAAGGGGAGGTGCTGTCTACATACCACTCGGAGTGTGAGACTGAAATCAAGTGGATGCTTACAGGGTCCAAACTCAGATATCCCCGTCCCTAGGTCATCCCCATGGTCCAATGGCAGAGTCTACCCTGACTTTGGTTCGAGGCAGTGGCCAAGGCCTTGACAGGATCCAGGAGAGAAGATATGTCATTCTTGGGGTACCTTGGCATCTCCTGCCTCAGTTTCCCCATATCTGTTGGGAGTGGCTTACACAGCAGAACCAACAGCCTCTTGTGGATCACTTCTGTTCACCTGTTCATTAACTGCGAGTCGAGTCGTGACCTGCTAGGAGCCGTGAATCCCCCAACCCCAGCCACTTATGCCTGTGGCTTTATTCAGAACGGGAACTCTACAGATGTTCTCAAGAGGAGGTGACTACAGTGTCATCTGATGATTGATCTGAGCTGTCCTCTAATGTGGGGGCGAGGGCTGTTTGGGTGGGGGAACCCTGGTGAGGAGGTGGTTACTGGAGGTGGGCCTCAATTGTGAGGAGCCACGTGTTCCTGCTGTCATGACAGATTATCCCCTCTAAAACATGAGAAGAGTAACCTGTGCCCCCTTAAGTTGCTCTGACAAGTGCTTAGTCGCTATGATGAAAACCACCTTATATAGCAGCGAGGCTGTGTCTGTTTTAAAAGGGAAATTCAGAGAATCAATAACACAGCTACAAATGTGGGGATGCCCGGACAGGCTGCCTCCCAGTAACTAGACAGAGGCCCCCCTGGCATCCTCAGAGACCTCAGGTGCCCACACCTGGGCTTCAGGCTTCTGGTTAGAAAGCCACAAGAGTCATTTTGTCTTTCTCACCCCAGGTTGGGTGGCTTGGGTGCTGCAGCCCTGCGAACTGTGGATTTTAGTTGTGACTGTAGGAATGAAATGTCCACACTCTTGTCTGGGCCCTTGTCTTGGGGTTTGGGAGGCAATGGAGGACAAGGCTTTGGGCTTGCTGTTTTGGGGTGACTGAGAGCAGGGACCTGCATGGGAGAGGACATGGATGGTGGGTGGGAGAGAGCAGACCGTGAGGTTCAAATAGTGCCTGCCAGGGGAGCAGAGGCGACCATGAGGTTGCTGTGAAACACAGCGATAAGACAGATCCAGCAGATCTGGCCCATGGAGCTGGCAGGTCATCAGAGCCGGCCCTTGGGCAGCGAGCGGGTGTTCCGCAGATCCACCAGGTGCACAGATGGTTGCTTGTTAAAGCGATTACCCTGTGATTCCCATTTCCCATCTCCTGTGCCTGCCTTGTGGACCTGCAGAGGACTCATGAAGTCCTCCGAAAATGTCTAAAGACACAGAAGGGGCGATGCAGGTTGGAGCAGGGGTGAGCACCTTGGATAGACTGAGTGAAGGGTGGAGGCGCTGTTGGCCTAAGGCATTCCTCTGGGTGCTGAGTGCTCTGTGATCCCAGCCATGCTGTCACCAGGCCCTTGGCATGTGAAACCCAGGAGTCAGACTGCAGGTCAGCAACTGGCAGAGTAACATCATCCCGGGGTCACCTTGGGCATCTCAAGCCTGCTATGATGCAACGTAGGCTCCCTTGGGATTCTATTCCTCTCAGGCTCTAGGTGGCAAGTATCTTGGAGCCCAAAGCCCCTCCTCTCTTCCTACATAGGGAAGAAAGCCTGAGACTGCCCAAGCAGGATGGGAAAACTAGTCAGCCAGAGACCACGCGCAGTCTGGCTACATCTCCTACTCAGGACATGGATTCTTCACTAGGTGTGACTCTGCTTCAGAGGGCCATGGGTAGCGATTCCCTTCATTTCCTGTAGGATGCAGGGAAGGGGTCAGAGGATCTCTACTCTTCCAGAGGCCCCCCACTGGTGTGTCGTCAGAGAAGGGCTCTTTGCCACGAGATGTAGTGAAGCAGGAATATACGACCTGTTGGCTTTTGGGGGCCACAGTGGACAAAGTGCTGTGTTGGACTGTATGTTAATATTAAGGGGTGTTCAATCTGTGGCTCATGGGTCTTATTACAAAGGCATGCACGTATGCGCACAACATTGTATTATGACACCATCACCAAAGTTCATGCTGACAAACAAGCTAATGAGCTATAAAACTACCACAAGCAATCTCCTTGGGTTTTGAGTTTACGATTTTGGGTTGGACTGCATTCATGGCTATCCCGGACTGCCTGCGGCCCCTGGGCCACACCTTGAACACCCACTCTTGGGGGAGAAGCCCTCAGTATGATATCTCAGATTATCTGGCTGGGCTCAGTGACAGGTGTCTTTATAAGAAATGAGAGAAAGAGAAGGCTCTGGAAAGACAAGACAGAGGTGAGAGGAATGGCCCTCAGCCAAGGCTGCCTGGAGTCTCCAGGAGCTGGAGGAGGCCAGGGAAGATCACCTCCATCTAAAGCCTGTGGAGGGAACACCGTCCTGCAGATCCTCTGATTTTGGCACCTCTCCACAGCTTTCTGTGACAAGCAATTGCTGAAGGAAGTTTGCGTGGGGTTAGTTCCCAGGTCCTCCTGGGTGTTTCTCACACTTGCGCTGTAATTTACAAGTCACACAGCTAGGTAGGATGCGGACTCCATCAGTCTGGTGTCTGCAAAGACAGAGGGAGTTGCTGAGAACTTAGGCAGCCTCGCATTCCTTCAGGGAGGGCAGCAGGGGTGGAGAAGGGACCAGGGAGAGAAGTTCTCCTTGTAATCAAATCCAGAAACTGCCTGGTGAACCTCAGTCCAAAAGCCCTCAGGGTGCGAGCGTGGGCAGCAACAGACACGGTGGGTTTGATCCATCCAAGCAGGCAGATTCCTGGGGTTTGACAGCCCGGTGATTCTGGGAGAGGAACGTGGGGGAAACTTCCAAGACCGTCACTCAGGCAGCTTGGCTCTGTCTTCAGGACAGGTCCAGCAGCTGGCCCCTGTCACCTCATGCTTCTCTCTAATTACCTTGGTGCTGGGATAGCGCTTGGGGGCTCTTCTGGGAGCAAAGTCGTCTTGAAGCCTTCCCACGAAAGGCTGGGGAGTCTGGGAGCTGCTCTGGGCCACTGGAGAGGGCTGGGAAGGAGAATACAGCTGTGGATTCACAGCTAAGCATGTCAAACCCCACAGTGTCCTCTGAAATGTAGAGACAGGATCCCTCTAGAGCCACTGTGTTAGTCACCAGGTCGATGGGATTGGGCAGGGCCACCAGCGTCACCTGGACTGAGTTTAGAGCCCACTTCAATGACCTTGGTGGTCTGGCGTGTCTTTTGCCCTCTGGGAGCCTCCCTTTTCTATCTTGGCACTCATAGCAGACCAATCATGATGGGAGATGGCTTAGCAGATAAAGCACTTGATAGTGCGCCTGAGGACCCCCGCGCTTCAGATGCACAGAACCTACATAAAAAGCTACGTAATCACGTCATCACAGTGGAACATGCCTGCGGCCCTGCTAATGGTGAGATGAGAGGCAGAGAGACTGCCCCCTGGAAGCTCATGGGTTAGCCTGGCCTACTCAGGAAACTTCCAGGCCAGTGGGCAGCCCTGCTTCAAGCAGAAGGTTGAAGGTACCCGAGGATAGACCCCTGAGGTTTCCCTCTGACAGCTTCATGTGTGCTGCGGAGATATGTGCCTGAACATAGGAATACACACATGCATGTATGCATGTGCATGCATATGCGTGTGTATACACACACACATGTACACTCATGTGTACACAGACATACACATGTCCCAAGAGTCTGTGCTTGTGAACAGGGCTACAGCAAGCTAAATGAAGCCTGCTAACCACACACCCTCTGGAGACTATTGAGTGTCACTTGCCTTCAGTCAGTAGGAGGGAGGTGGTAGGAAAGTCCCTGGGCTGTTGTGGAGGAGGCAGGGCAGCTGTGCTCTCCCCTCAGGAGCGCAAGGAAAGAAGTCTGTACAGAAAAGTGACCACAAACTCCCCTGGACCTGAGGAGAGGATGCAATGTGCTAACAGACCAAGTGATTTGGTCATGCTGAGACCCCTCCCCTCAGGTCTTGTGCAGTCCATTCAAACTGAGCCTCAGGCTTGAAGCATTCACCGTGTGAGGGCGGGGGGCTGCCCAGTAACTGGTCCATCCTGGGGTACATCACAGGAGGATGGGAAGGGAAGCCCTTATTTCTCTGTCCCTCAGGTGTGGCTCACAGACCTGGGAAGGCTGTGTTTCACCTTGGTTGGCAGGTGAGGACAGCGAGCAGGTGGTCTGGACAAGGGCGGCAGGGGGAAGGCAGGCGGCAGGGGGGTCTGCATGGGGAGTTTGTATCCAGGGCCTGCATTCCAACTCCTAAACTGGAAATAAATAAATCCATGTGGATAGGTGTAGCACACATGCACACACACTCACACCTTCACAGTGCACCCACTTATACCTGAACACACACAGACCTGCACACATACTGATACCTTCACAGGTGAATACATACATATACCCGAACACACACACCTGCACACACACGCACGCCTGCATACCACACATTCACACCTGAGCACACATACACATCTGCACACATTCACACCTGCACACACCCACACCTAAATGCACACACGCCAGCAAACCCAATACTACATACACTCACACCTGCACACCCATCTGCACACACTCACACCTGTACACATACACCTGCCCACCTCATTCTTACACACACACACACACACACACGCACATGCACACACACACACACACACACAGTCTAACCCTGAATGCCATCCTTCACCGTGGTAATTGCAGAGTTCTTTGTGAAGCAGTTGTATTGTGAAACAAAGAATCACTGCTGTGCCCATAAGCACAGTCCACCCATGGCTGCCGTCGGTCACCTTCCTGGCTCAGGGATGGTCTACCTTCTGCAGCAACTGCAGTCAGGTCAACTCCAGGGCAGCGGAGCTTTTGTTGGCCGGTGGTGAGTGTCTCAAACAACTGAGATAGCAGAGCTTTACATGAAGGGCTGATGGTCCCCATGAGTAAGTGCAAGGTCAGAGTGTCATTCACAGAACACACAGGCTGGGGTGACCTGGAGCCCTCTCCGGCAGGGACCTGGACTGGCTAAGCAGTGCCCCTGTAACCCTGTAGAGACAATGGCTGTTGTTGATGGAGTGTGAGTTCCTCACGGTGTCTATAAGCTGATGAGGTGAGCACCCGAGAACAGAGGCTGGGTGGATACTCACAGGAAGCACCTCAAGGTCCTGGGAAACCTGCCCATGTGGTGGGCCATAGAGCTCAGAGGCTGGGCCTGAGCTGGCGGCCAGACTCTAGCGCAGCAGTTCTCAACCTGTGGGTCATGACCCCTTTGGGGAATCAAATGACCCTTTCACAGGAGTCCCATATCAGATATCCTGCATATCAGATATTTACATTAGGATTCATAACAGTAGCAAAATCACAGCTATGAAGTAGTAACGAAAATAATTGTATGGTTGGGGGGGGTCACCACAGCATGAGGAACTATGTTAAGGGTCGCAGCATTGGGAAGGTTGAGGACTGCTGCTCTGGGGGGCCGTGCAGGGGTCCTGGGGGAGGGGTGTGTGACACACTACTTTCCTATACGAAGAAACTACCTTTAACTTAAGTATTGTTTTAGATTTATTTATTTTATGTTTGTGTTTTATGTACATGCATATACATGCACTGTGTGTGTGGCTGGTGCCTGCAGAGGTCAGAGAGGGGCACTGGATCTCCTGGAACTGTAGTTATAGCAGGCTGTAGGTGTTGGGAACTGAACCTGGGCCCTCCGGAAGAGCGGACAATGCTCTTAACTGTGAAACTATCTTTCCAGTATTCCTTTTTCATTTTTAATTTTGAATGTGTACACATATGTGTGTGGTATATGTACATGTTCATACTTAATTATAAACAGGTGCCACCACACCTAGATTTTCTTAATATGAATCCTGGGATGGCACTCAGGTTCTTGTGCTTTTGAAACGAACAACTGTACCAAGTGTGCCATCTCCCCAAGCCCAGCATGCAAGGTTGACTGTCCATCCTTCAGTCAGAACAAGCACCCTGCTCCCGGCATCCTTGCAGTAGCCATCTGGTTCTTCCTTTCTCTATATAGGGAGGAGGGCAAGTCCCAGAGGGAGGAGGGAAGTCCCAGATCCTCACATTCCCAGATTTCATATTCTTTACCACACTCCTGCTCTCAGCTGAGCACAGTGGTAAATTTTTTGCTGCAGCTTAGCCTTCTTTCAGCCTCCATAGGGGTGTGGCCTGACTGCTGCTGCTGCTGCTTCTTCTTCTTCTTCTTCTTCTTCTTCTTCTTCTTCTTCTTCTTCTTCTTCTTCTTCTTCTTCTTCTTCTCTCTCTCTCTCTCTCTCTCTCTCTCATTTTGTTTTTCAAGACAGGGTTTCTCTGTGTAGCCCTGGCTGTCCTGGAACTCACTTGGTAGACCAGGCTGGCCTCGAACTCAGAAATCCGCCTGCCTCTGCCTCTGCCTCCCAAGTGCTGGGATTAAAGGCGTGCACCACCACTGCCCAGCTCTGCTCGCTCTCAAAAAGCTCCTGAGGCAGGGTAGGTTGGACCTGGGGTCCCAAATTGCCATCCTGGGGTGTCAGGTTGACCCATGAAAGGGACAGAGAAGCCAAGAGCTAGAGTCAAGGCCTTGAGTTGAGAGTTAGGCTCTGCTGGCTCCCATAGTCCCATGCTGGGCTCCCGGACCGAGATGTAGAGCATGACACTCTGTCTTCCCCATCACTGGTGAATTCAGCTAGTCACGTAGAGAGAGGCCTGCTGTAGGTGGAACTCAGAACTGGGCTGATCCATGCAAGGTGGGTTGGGCTTTGCTCTTAGCCCAGAACTGTCATTCGAAGGACCGGGAATCACCATATGAGGGAAGCGGGCAGAGAGCCAGAGGGGAAACGGAGGCAGGAGAAGCCATTCTCCGGCATCTCTTCCTATGTGTCATGCATGACATTCACGGACCATGGATTGCCCCAAAGACATTAAAAAAAAGACAATAAAAGCATGATCATTATGCTAAACCTCTTGAGTTCTACTGGCCCAGTTAAGTCTGTTGCTGGGTGTTGGGACTGTGGCTTCATGGCCTTTACCCCACAGCTCCAGTCCCTATGCTCCAGCTATGCTGTCTTGCACCGCAGGCCTTTGTGTGGCGACTGCAGGTGGCCATGCTCCAGATGCCTCCCCGTGGGGACCGTCTGCTTTTGTTACAGCTGAGAAACAGTCTCCATTCACAGGTTCGCTGGCCTCCTCCTCAGGATGGCAGGCATCAGGCCAGTGGTCCCCATCCAAAATCTCCATCTCACAGGAACAGGTCCTGGAAAGGTCTCCTCTGTCGGCCTTGCTGGGGGGAACAAGAAAGACAGGTCAAGGAGGAGACAGCGACCTCAGTAAAGGACGTCATGAACTTGATGGGGGTCGGGAGGCGGGCCTGGCTGCTGGGACCTTCGATTCACAACTGTCACCCATCTGCCCAAAAGGGGAACCTTACACGTGAGGCCTTCAGGTGACCAGACACAATCAGGGTTTGATGAGACAATTGTCATCAACTGAGGTTTGAACACAGGAGTCTGTGGTCCTCACCATCAGGGCTGTGCACCAGACCAGTGTTTCAGAGAAGGGGATGTTGTCACAGAAGCTGTGGTGCCTCTGGGGGACTGGAGAAAGAGAACCAGGGTTGAGCCAAGTCTGGTTGGATTCCACTGGACACAGCGTGTATCTATTCGGCTGGACCATGGTTGCTTTGGGGCACGTTTTCCTGGACAGAGCATCAGCTGGCCTGTGGCCAGGCACAATTTGGGTTGATAGGACCGACTTTGAGAACACTTCTGCTCCCCTTTCGTCCATGGAGTACTGCAGGTAAAATCATCTTCCTTGTGTGTGGATGGGATGCCGCTGTGCTAAGGAGGAGGAGGAGGAGGGGAGAAGAGGAAGAGGGGGAAGGGAAGGAGGTGGAGAAGAAGGAGGAAGAGGGGGAGGAGGGAGGGGAGGAGAGGGAGAAAGAGGGAGGGGAGGAGGGGGAGAAGAGGAGGGGAGGAGGGGGAGAAGAGGAGGGGAGGAGGGGGAGAAGAGGAGGGGAGGTGGAGGGAGGGGAGGAGGGGGAGGAGGAGGGAAGAGACAACATTTAATTGGGGGCTGGCTTACAGTTTCAGAGGTTCAGTCCAATATCATGGCAGGAAGCATGGCAGCATGCAGGCAGGCATAGTGCTGGAGATGTAGATGAGATTTCTATATCTATATCTGAAGGCAACAGGGAGAGGTAGGGGAGAGGGGAAGGGGGAGGGGGAGGGAGAGAGAGACTGGGCCTGGCTTGAGCATCTAAGACCACAAACTCTACCCCATACCAACATACTTCCTCCTACAAGGGCACACCCACTCCAACAAGGGCACACCCACTCCAACAAGGCCACACCCCCAATAGTGCTACTCTCCAAGAGTCTATAGGTATTATTTTCAAACCACCATATCCCCTTAACATCTGGTTGGGTAGGTCTCAGCTATTAAACCTCTCAAGCTTTGCTGGTGGCAGGGCTCTTCCCAACGACAGCCCGGGGCTTTTAAGTTCCTTGTGCAGTTGACGGTGACCTGTCCTGTGGTGTTCACATGGGAACATCTGGGTTCCCATGTGAACTGTGCAGCAACTGTGAGGCCTCCGAGCATCTCCCTCTCTGTAAACAGTGGCACCACTGGACGGTTCCTTGTGCTTGGCACCCTGGGTGAGTCTTTGGAAACAGTGTCATGTATGCCACGCCCCCGCCAGGGCCTCCAGAGCTCCCATGCTGTGAAAGGCACTCAGATGCCCAGAGATGAACCTGAGCAAGCATGAGGATGCCTGCACTATGTGCGACTCTTCCCAGTAGATGTGCTGTGCCGACTCAAGCTCAGTCAAACTGGAACCGGCCATGGCGGCATCTGTGGCCCAGGGATACCCTTCTCCCCCAGTGCTGAGTTATGAATGGCCTCTCTGCACAGAACAGAGGAGGGTTTTCATAGCTACAATCCTCCCTCTCTGTGCTGCTTCTAGATGATTCTGTGAACCCTGTTCCATGAGGTTGTGCTACACTTTCCAGATTAAAGACACGTCAGGGCCTGGAGAAATGGCACCGCAGTAAAGAGACCTGTGTGCTTCAAGATGACAGCCGTTCAGCCCCCGGCACACATGTTGGGCAGTTTACAATTGCCTGTAACTGCGGCTCTAGGGGGAAACACACTCCCTCTTCTGGCCTCTGGAGGTACTGCATGCACATGCTACACATACACACACACACACACACACACACACACACACACACACATATTCATTCATTCACACAGGTGCTCGATACACAAATAAACAAATCTTTCACATTAAAGACATATATTTTCCCACAATAAAGGGAATACATGCTCATTAAGGTTTTTTTGTTTCTTTGTTTTTTTGTTTTTTGTTTTTTGTTTTTTTTTGGACGTTGCAGAATGGTCTAAAGGGAAAGTGAGTGGATTTCACAACCTACCCTCTAATATGACAGACAGTATCTGTGTCTGCAGACCTTACTATGCTCTCAGCATTGTTGATGTCATTACTTATATGTGTGAGTGTATTTTCAAAAGACATTCAGGCTACACAAACCTGGTGTTGCTGGTCTTTCTAGCCTCTCCCCCTTTCCCTCTGCATTCAGAGAACCACAACCAGGAGGATTCTGGGAACAGGGGTGGGGGCGGAGCTGCACACACAATGGGACCCTGTGTTGGAGGTGGGCACAGCCTGCTGGCCCCTCTGGCTGGCGAGCCAGAGGCTGCTCTGTGCAGAGTCAGCAATCTACTGGGCGGCGGGTCTCATTAAGAGGGGCTCCCTGGGCGGCTGGCTCGGCATCAGAGGCTCACGGCCTGTGGCTGTTTTGCTCAGGAAGCTGAGGACATGTGTCCTGGTGGAGAACGACCAGGGCACCAAGGTGCCGCAGGCCCTCCCCCAGCCCCTGGCCTTTATCAGTTTCCGCCTCACTCTGGCTGCAAACAAAAGGCCCGGTACCTGGGGCTCGGGAGACACCGCCACACAGGATGTTCCCAGCTTCACATACTTCCTCCCTGTCTGCCTGATATGTCCTAGAGAAAGCAGCTCCGGGATTCTCCAGGGAGTGTGTGGCTGTAACAACTCCAAAACAACTAATAACAAAGTCATAAATCTGGCCCTGCCTCTGCGGCTCTCGGCCGAGGGCATCTAGCTCAGGCGCATGGTGTGGCCGTGGAGGTCAGAGTCCTGCGGGCTGGAGAGCCGCGAGGAGCCATGTTCTCCACGTGTAAGCAGGCCGGGCTTTGCTCAGGTCCGTGAACACACATATGTCACACCCTCTGGTGTGGTAGCCTGCGGGAGCCAGCCAGACTGAGGAGCAGGGGCGAATGCCTGACACTCGGTTTTCTTCCCCCTCGGATAAGCAAGCTCTTCAGCCTGACCAGGCTGGAGTGTCCCTCTGCCGTCAGTCTAGTGCAGGATGAACACTGGCATAGGAGATGTCTGTCAAGTGTGCCACGCTGTGACAGAGTCAGGGTGGACTTGCAGTTTTCCCGGCTGCCTTGCTGAGAGCTACACATTCAGGCCTCTGTTCATCCCCCACACAGGATTTAGTACAGGGAGGTGGTCTTATGGGTGAGTGGAGGTGCACAGCAGGATAGAGAGGCATTGGGGGAGGGGTGCGGAGCTGGAACCAGTAAGTAGATGAACTGGAGGTGAGGGGAGGGTGATAGTGGTGGTGATGATGGTGGTGGTGGTGATGGTGGTGATGATGATAATGATGGTATTGATGATGGTGGTGGTGGTGGTGGTGACAACTGTTACTTTGGTCTCCTGGCCTTACAACAAGCTGGTTGACCCTGGAAATCCCATCACCACTTAGCTTCAGAGGAGTCGTTCTGGAACTCTCAGTCCCAGGGCAGTGACTGGAGCTGTGGGAAGAGAGGCTTCTTCTCCTGATGTGTCAGAGCCACGTGGATGCTGGACTCAGTATCAGACTGTGAGAGCTGAGAGCTCACGCCTTCATCACAGGGACCTCGAGGAGGTAGTGAGGGCTGCTTCTGGAGTAGAGGCAGTCACTCTGCCTGCCCCCCAACCCTCCCCCCCATGCCACTGTGCCCATTGTTCAGTGTGTGCGTAGAAAATCAGTTCGGGCAGGGAACAAGCAAGATAGAGGGAGGGAGATGCACCACTGTGGATACAAAGCTGAGAGTTCGCTTTGCTGGACTGGAGGAGCAGCCTGAAGCCCCCAGCCCAGCTCAGGTAGGACTTGGGACAGACTACACTGGTGTAGGTGACAAAGGCTTTGGGGATCGAGATCCCAGAGCCTTCTGTCCTCAGTCTCCTGTCCTTCTGTCTGCCCCTCTAACAGGCTCCTTCTGCCAGCAGCCCATGCTTGAGGCCGCCCACTGTGACTGAGCTGGGCAGGTGCATGCAATCTCTGCCTCTGCAGCGAGGCTCTGTCTCTCACACGACAGATCAGGAAACTGAGGCTTGAGAGACAAGGGGTATGTGGTTGGGCCGGATGCCTGGCGAGTTCCTGAGTCTGGGTTTAAGGCTGAGGCTCGCCCCTTCTCCTCTTCCTGTGTGGTCACCAACTGCTCCCAAGCCCAGTCTCCTTCATCGTGTGGGGCTCTGATCAATGGTACATAGTATCCAGCAGTATGTAACACAGTGTGTGTTGCAATGGGTGCATCCTGTGCGATACTCATGTTGCATGTGACAGATACAATGACGGGACACTCGTAGACTATGGGGACTGATTTCAGAAAATGTCCAGAGGGGTCGGGGACACCAGAGTGAGCTCTGAACCCAGATGGGGCGATGCTTGACACATTTAGGGGGTTCATAAAGAAACGTTTGGCTCCAGGCAACAAGTAGCCACTCAAACAAAACAAAACAAAACAAAACAAAACAAAACAAAACAAAACAAAACACCCCAACAACAACAGCAACAAAACAAAAACAAAAACAAACAAACAAACAAAAGACAGCATGAGCTGGCCCTTCACCTGTCAGTCAGAACCACAGCAAGAAGCACCCACAGGGCACTGCTTACCACCAAGGATGGCTCCCTTCGGGAATGCTCTCCAGTGGGATGGAGGACTCCAGCTGCCACAGTTGTGACAGGGAGCACCTGCACATGGGGGCAGGCAATGGCAGGCTGTGCCAGTGGTCAGAGGCAGGGAACCAGGACTCCCCCGGTTCTGGCCCTGTCAGGCCTGGACTGACTCCAGGCTGCTGCAGAAAGAACACTCCCGGGCCGCGTGTTCCGCCCGTTCTGTGGGGTAGGAAGGAAGGACTCCAGACATAATTAGAAGTGTTTCAGAAGAGTGGAAAGTTCTCAGGAAACATATTATCATTAGCTCTGGCCTCCTGCCTCCCTGGAGACAAGGAGTGCGAGCTCGTGTGTGTGTGTGTGTGTGTGTGTGTGTGTGTGTGTGTGTGGTGTGTGTGTCCCTGTCCATCTTCCTGTGGAATCCTTCTCCAGCCTGGAGGCAGGTTCCCTGTGTGCCCTGCCTTCCCGCTGCATTTGAGGAGAACCAGACCTGGTCATCCCGAGAGGACAGGGTGCCTTGCCTGAAGAAGCCCTTGGGACTGTAATTCAGAAACTCCACTTGATACTGGGTGCCTCAGTTTCCCTATCTGCAGAGCAGACAGGAGGTCTGGCTTGGAGGCATCTCCAGGTTCCAAGATTCTTTTATCAAAGAAAATTCCGGGTATGGTTTCCAGGGCCCAGAGCAGGGCTCCACAGCTGGTGACTGGATCTCCAGGCCTACCCACCCCTCCGGGTTGCTGCCTTCAGAAGTCGCTCCTCCCCATGACCTGTGTCCTGTGCACTTACCTGTCTCCAGGGGGCTTGGCTACAGCGTGCCATTCTTGGGTCCTGAGCATCTGCAGAGGAAGTGAGGTTCTGGCACTGGAGGCTGAGCTGTCTCTATTACTCGGGATCTATGCACCAGGCCCTCCGTGACTCAGTTTCCACATGTGAGGATAGCAATATCAGGAGCTGAGGAAATGGTGTAGATTGCCGCCCGGCACATTCTATGGGCTACAGAAATGGCTGACACAGACAGATTGGACCAGAGGCCACTGAACCCGTGCTCCTCTGTGGCCAGAGGCCTGATACTCAAGAATTTCTCTAAGGCTAACAAATCTATCCATGGCACCCTCCTGAGGGCCCAAGGTGTGGTCTGAGTCATGGCCCACAGAGATACTCTCCACTGCTGGCAGACAAATGGAGCAGCCGCTGGAAGAGCAAGGGGCGATGGGGTGCTAGGTCCATTGAAGGGGTGAGGAGGGAACCCTCTACAAGGATAGAGCAACTTGCGGATACTCGGAGGGAGCAAGAATGGCTCTGGCTGATAGGTCAAGGGTAGAACAGGCCCCTAATGCTGGTTCTCCTAGCTGGAGAATCTAGGAGCTAAGATGCCCAGGGCTGGTCAGGACAGGACAGGTTCCAGAAGGGGTTTCATTTGATGTCAGCTGGGACAGTGGATCTGGGCTGCAGCAAGACCTGTGGGAGGGGTGGAGGGGTGGAGGGGTGGCCTGTTTGAGGAGGGGTTTGACCCCCAGGACACTGTCCAGGGCCCTGCACCCATGCTTAGACTTACTCCTGGGCTACATGTGGGGAAGTCTGAATGGCACCTAGTTTCTTCTTCTTTGTGTGTGTGTGTGTTTGTGCATGCATGTGTGCATGTGTGTGTGCATGAGTGTATGTATGTGTGTGTGCATGTTTGTGTATGTGTGTGTATGAGTGTGTACATGTGTACATGTGTGCATATGTGTATGCATGCATATATGTATATGCATGTGCTCAAGCTTGTGTGTGTGCGTGCACAATGTGTGTATGTGTGTGTGTGCATGTGCATATGTGTTTGCACATGTGTGCATGCATGCATATGTGTGTGCATGGAAGTGTGTATGCGTGTGTATACACATGTGTTTGTATGTGCGTGCACACACACGTGGGTCATGAAGAGACCAGAGGTCAACCTCAGGTATTCTCAGTCACCCTCACCTTATTTTTTTGAGGTGGGGCCTCTCATTGGCCTGGAACTTGCCAGGCCTGCTAGCCAGTAAGGTCCAGGATCATTTTGCCTCCCCATTGCTGGGACTACACTTGGAAGTTCTGCATGGTTCCTGGGTCTTCATGCTCAAAAGAGAAGGATGTTACTGACTGAGCCATGGTCCCCAGCCTCTGCCTCTCTCTTCTTCATAGGAAACTGACTTGTTTTCTTTGAGGACATTCCAGAGTTCAGGCATGGACACAGGAAGTGATCACATTTGAGCTTGCATTGAATGGGTTGAATGGGTTGGAAGGTGTCTGCCTGCCTGGTGGCTATTTACTTCTGTTAGTTCCTTTCTACATAATATTAAAGCAAAAAAATTGTAAAATTTTGAAGAAATCCTTGCAATTGAAAGTGCTAACCACCCAAAACAAATCATGCCACCACATTTCCTGAGCAACTGGGCAGAGTGGCACCTGCCTGTCACCCTGACACTCAGGAGTCTGCGGCTGGAAGATCATGAGTTCAAGGCCAGCCTGGGCCACATAGCCAGAACCTGCCTCAAAGCTGAGCAGAGTATGTTTAATGAGATCTTCAGTTCACTTATACAGTCCTGGCCTTCATGTCACTGTGCTAGAATTCACATACTTGCATTTACAGCATGGGGGACATGGCTTCAGTGTCACCCCACCCCCACCCCACAAACCCACACACGCCAGCTGCCACACCCTTCCATGTCCACCAGCATGGCTTTTCAAAGTCACACAGCTCCGACAGCTTCAAGTGTCTTGACCAGCATGGACGCGCTCCTTCTGTGTGGAGTCCATGATCGCCTGGTGTGTCAGTTCCACAGCACAGGACATTAAACACCCAGGAAAGGGACCCATGAGATGGCTCAGCTGAAAGTGTTTGGGGACCTGAGTTTGATCCCTAGAATTACATAAACAAAGCAAAAACAGGTGTGGTGGCATGAATTATAATCCCAGAGTGGGCAGCAGAGGCAAGAGGATCCGCCGGGCTCACTCAGTGGCCACGCTGGGCAATTTGACAAGTCCAGACCCTTTCTTAATAACAAGATAGACAGAGCCCGAGGGTAGGCAGTCAGTGTTGGCCTTTGACCTTCATATGCATGAACATCTCTCTCTCTCTCTCTCTCTCTCTCTCTCTCTCTCTCTCTTTCTTTCTCTCTCTCTCTCTCTTTCTCTCTCTGGTTTACAGCATCATTCTCTCTGCTCAGAATTGACATTCCCTGGGAATCACGGACCGGGGCAGGGTTCTTTGCATTGCATGGTCCTCACCAGGGCTTGCAGAGCACTTGAGCTTCCAACCAGGGGCCACTTAGAGGAGGTCTCAGCAGTCATGACAGTCACCGCGGACCCCCACCTTTCTGATGAGGTCTCTATGGTGGTGTACTAACGTGGCTGAACCTCAGGCTCATGGGTCTTCCTGGACCTGCTGAGGACTGAATGGATTTTCCCAGGCTAGCCCGTCTCCCTCCAGGCTAGCCCATCTCCCTGCAGGGCCTTCCTCTACATGTCACTTTCTGCCTCACTGTCTGTCTCTTCCCACATTGAGAGACTCGGTGTCCAGTCATGGAGACCAGACTCAGAACTGCCTTGTCTGACAGTCTTTGAATGTTGGTCCCGAGCTCACCCATGTCCCCGTTCATACCTCGCTCCCTGCTGTTTGTGTGTGTGACTTCAACACGTCTGGATGATATGTTGCCTGGTGGCCGGCATGCATAGCCTCCTCCTCAGCTGTATTATTTCATATTCTTCCTTTTCACAGTCTCCTGAAAGGTGTCCATTCCTCCCACGGTGCCACCCTGCTTGGCGCCCATTGTGCCGCTGGGTCTCCGAGGATGCTTGCGGCAGCCCTGGTGGCAGGAAGCCTTGGAGAGGCCTCAGGAAAAGCAGATCCGCTCTCTCCTGCTTTCCCAGACCCCAAGGGCTTCCCCTCATGTTGTTTTTGACCCTGCGCCTGTGTCCATCTGGACTTCGATCAAAGAGGTTGTTGTTGCTTTTCCTGAAATGTTGGGATGGGTCCATCAGCAGAGTTCAGGTGCGGTGGTGCATCCCACTCCCAGCTGCCGCTACTCTCCTGGCGGCTCCACATACCGTGGCCCCAGAATCTCTTCCCAGGGCTTGCTTCTTGGGGCCTCCATAGTGTGTAAGAGCTCTGATTTGTAGTCAGACAAACATTTAGAGTTTAAACACCATCCTTGAAGCTCCTGCAGAAGCCCCAGGCAGACTCCTGGGCCTCCCCAAGTCTCCTTACCTCAGGGATAGGATGCTGTTGTAGACTTTGACTCGTGAGTGTGGTCAGGGTGACTGGGAAAACACAGAAGAGGCAAAGTTTCTGCGGAGGACACTTCTCAACACCTCCCTGCCCAAATCACCTACACCTTTGATGGAAGATCGTAGGCTCGATCCTTCTGTGAGCACTTTTGCTGCTTTGCTTAACTTCCCAGGTCTGAACGAGAGCCCCAGTGCAGGGGGATCAAACCTTCAGGGACTCCAGGATGAAGGGTTGGTAGAGGTGGAGGATTCTCTCATCTACTTTTCTAATTTCTCAACCCCTCCTAAGTTACCTGTCCCCTCCCGCTTCCTCTGTAAGCTGCAGATGAACGCTCAGAGGGAGACACATTCAATATTGTCACCCTGGGAACAGCCTGGATGCAGAGCAAGAAAGGGCTGCGACCAGATTTTGTTCTGCTATCTGGACAACACCAGAGAGACAACTGGTGACTCCCGGTTGTCACATGACTTTTACTGAGCTGTTGCCTGCGGGAGCCTGGGGGCTGGTGAGAGGGCTCAGGGTAGAGACGTTTGCTAAGCCAGATGACCTGGGTTTGATCCCTGGGACTCATGAGAGGTCTGACTCCCACAAGTTATCTTCTGAATCCTACAGGTATGGCATGTACACCCCCAACCCCATACATAGATTAGTTTCAGGTACCCTCAGCTTGCCCCAGTGAAGGGTAAAGTCCCAGGGAGCCAGAACTGGTCTGTAGAGAGCAGAGGGCACACCTTAAAACCCAGATTGGAGGATGTTTAGAAAGTAGAGTTGTCAGCTTAAGTGTCCCCAAGAACACATGATACAACAGGGTGATTTGCTACGGACCCTGAAGAGTATGTTCTATGGAAAGTGCTTGCCAGAGCAACATCCTGGTCTGCAGGGAGGGCTCGGGAAGACTCAGAAGGTAAGAGCATCCTACCGCCAAACGGAGATGGAGGCTGGGTGTTGCAGACTAAGTGTCTGAACCCCTCTGAACTGCCACAGTGAGTGTGATCCCTAGGGCCAACGGTGAGGACTTGGGACAGCTTTGGGGACCTGGGCTGGGAGGGGGAGATGGAGTTTTGTTTAGCAGTGTATACTTTGTTATGGGACTGAGAGCCCCATTTGTATTTCAAAGCCAAAAGAACAGGGTGACTGGGCCACTGCTTAGGGACTGGAGTGTGGGACATGTGTACACCTAGGGGGTGACTGCCGAGCTCTCAGCTTGAGGGGACCCTGTGAGAATCTGCAGGGCCTCCACAGCGGTCCAGAAGTCTTTTTTCTTTCTTTCTTTTTTTTTTTTTTCAAGACAGGGTTTCTCTGTGTAGCCCTGGCTGTCCTGGAACTCACTCTGTAGACCAGGCTGGCCTCGAACTCAGAAATCCACCTGCCTCTGCCTCCCAAGTGCTAGGATTAAAGGTGTGCACCACCACTGCCTGGCTTTTTTCTTGTTTTCTTTTTTCTTTTCTTTTCTTTTTTTTTTTTTTTTTTGGTCTAGAAGTCTTAAAGGTGTGGACCAAGGCAAGGCTCCCTGAACTTGGGAGAACTGTATAGACATTTAGAGGTCACTGTTTAAGGCCTTTTCAGATGGATGTTTGGCTGCCTGGATTCTGAGGTATATTACCATTTCTCCGGCAGGAAATCTCCAGGGGGGATGGAGAGTGTGATGGTCTGAATGAAAGTGGCCCTCAGCCTCACGGAGTGGCAGTGTTAAGAGGCGTGGCCTTGTTGGAGTAGGTGTAGCATGCATGGGCTTTGAGAAGCTCAAGCCAGGCCTAGATTCTACCGCCTGCTAATACGGATGTAGAAATCTCAGCTCCTTCTCCAGCACCTTGTCTGCCTGCCATGATGATAACGGACTAAACCTCTGAACTGTAAGCCAGCTCTAGATGGTCTCCTTTATAAGAGTTACCATGGTCACAGTGTCTCTTCACAGCAATGCAACCCTAACTATAACAGAGAGTTTATATCCAGGGCATTTGTTGGGGTACAAAGGCCAGTTTCAGGGCCCCCCCAGCTACCCAGTAGATATAGGAAAGACTCCATTCCATGGGAATCGCATGTGCGTGCACGTGAGATCGGCAATGACTGTGAAAGTCAGACAGACCTTTCCTCTGAGGCTGGCTGGTCCTGGCTTTCTGGAGGTTTGGTCCCACACTGACCCCACCCCACCCCCACTCTCCTGGGCCACCTCCAGTGCAGGGCCGCCTACTGCCTCCCTTCAGTGATCCAGGTCACCTTGCTCATGAATGGCCCAGGAGTCCCAAGTCTGCTATTGATTTTCAGGCTGCAAACAAAAAATGCATTCATTGCCCGAGCCCAGCCACAGCCACACATTATCCACTTAGAGTCACGTTACAGAAATAGCTCGGAACAGCTTTGCTCGAAATGTTGGACACACAGCTTCGGACAGCAAGTCTCTGTTTGGCTGTCTAGCTTGGCTCTGGGAATAGCTTTTCACGCTAATAGTGTACACACCCGTCACTTTGACACAAGCGGAGATGTCAGTATTTATATTTGCCTCCAGAAAATGATGGGGGGAATGGGAGGGGGGAGGGACAGAAAGGATGAAAGAATTTCCAGAAAAGGCCCATGCCAAACACTTACCACGGCTTTGCAGACCCTGACCTTCCCCTTAGCCCTTGAATTCTTTTGGTTGAAGGAAGAGTTCGTTCTCTAACCCTGTGGCGCCTCCCTGGGACCTCCTGACAGGACAGTGCCTGGCAGCAGACACAGGCTCCTCTCACCTCTGGCTGCCCTTCAACATCTTTAGGAACTGACCCCCCACCCCCAAGGCTTGTGATGTTACCATCTCCCAGGCCCTCTGTACTTATAGGGCTCCCCAAGTGACTCCAACAACAGCTTGGCCTGGGAGGCACTTCCTGGAGCCCCCCCCCCCACGGATAGGTAGGACATCAGTTCTCAATATGTGGGTTGCAACCCCTCTGGGGAGCAGGTGTCCCACATCAGATATCCTGCGTATCAGATACTTACATTAGGATTCATAATAGTAGCAAAGTTACTGTCATGAAGTAGCGATGAAGTCATTTTATGGTTGGGGGTCAGCACAACATGAGGAACTGTGTTAAAGGGTTGGTGCACGAGGCAGGCTGAGAACCTCTGAAGTAGGAGGAGGTCAGTCAAACGGCAAGAAGCAGCTTCAGGACATGGTGCACGGCGGCCACTTCAAGGATCACCACGGTTCCCACCTTTGCAACGGCGTCTCTAAGAGCTGGAGATTTCTCCCCTTCTTGCTGTCCGCATACTTTGGCTTCCCATATTGCCCTCTGTAGCATAGTTCTTGCACCTCAGATCCAAGTCCCACCACCCAGGAAGCTTTCCCCATGGTCTCAGGGCAAAAGGCACAGTCATTGTCTGCTACCCAGGCACTGTGGAGTGGCCTCTCCCGAGTCTGCCGTAAGGTGTGACAGTTGGCAGATCTGAAACCCATGCCCTGCTCTTGTGGGATCTCAGGCAGGACCACGGTTCTCTCTGAGCTTGAGCCTTCTCGTTAGGGGAAGAGAGATACCTGCAGTGGCTGCCTACGGCATAGCTGCCAAGGTCAGATGACCGTACCAGTGAAGGTTAGGGATCCTAGACACTCATCCTGGTGTCATTCATTTCTTCCTCAAGCCATACTTTGCTCGCTACCTGTGTGTCTCTAGAATAGAATAGATGCTCCAACAGGGCAAGAATGGGATTGTCTCCATCATGAGCACAGGCAGGTGTTTTTCAGTTAACAATGGTTACATGAATGAATGAATGAATGAGTGAGTGAGTGAGTGAGTGAGTGAGCGAATGAATGAATGAATTTGACTGTTGACAAGGCTTTCAGCTTTCCACACTGCCATTGTCTTCGGGCCCTATGGTTCTTGCTCACATTGCTATGGCAAGCAGAATCACAGACACTCACTCGGCTTTGCTCCTGAGGTGACCTGGCAGCCTTGACCACACCTCAGCTTCAAGTGCACTCTGCTCTGCCTGTTTGCATGCTCAGGACTTCCTTTATGAGCAACAGCCTCTTTTAGTCCCTCCCCTCTCGTTTCCATTGACAGAAAATTTGCCCAAAAGGACACCTAATGTGCCATTTTCCTGGTTTCATCCATGGTTTCTCTGTATCTTCTTAGTGTTTGCTGACAGTCCCTGAGATAGTGAGTTTTGAATTCTTGGTCAGGCAATCTGTCATGCTCCATTGCTTTGGGGTTTGGGCTTGGGTGTGTGAAGACTCCTTGAGTTTCCATATTCTATGTCCTGTTTTCTGCTGTCTGTGCCTTTGAGGAACTTAGCCCACAGACTGGATTTTTTTTTTTGAAGAAAAGATTTCTTTTCAGTTATGTATATGTGTGTGCATATCTGTGTGTATTTGTGCTGTGAGTACAGTGCCCACAGAAGCCAGAAAGCAAGGTCAGATCTCCAGGCACTGCAATTGCTCATGTGTGTGGACCATCTCTATCTGGCCATACATGATCTCCGTCTGTCTGAACAAAGCACTAGACTTCCTAGACTTTCTTTTCCTTCTGTTCTTCCCCCAAAACCGCCAACCAAACTTCCCGCCTCTGCGGATTTCCCTCTTCCAGACATTCTACAGAAACAGAAGCATAAGCGTGTGACCTATGCCTTTAGCATCCTCTAGTTCACGGAAGCATGCCAAAACTACATTTTTCTTACATTTCTTTGTGAACGTGTGTGTGTGTGTGTGTGTGCACATGGGCAGGTAGGTCAGAGGACAGTTTGCAGGAACCATTCCCATCCTCCCACAATGCCAGTCCTGGGGATGAGACTTGGGTCATCAGAGTTGGTAGCACATACCCTTGCCTGCTGAGCTGTCTCAAAGGCCTCGGGTTTGTTTTGTTTTGTTTCATGGCTGAGTAATATTCCACTGTATAGATAGGCCACAGCTTTTGTTCATTCCTTCCTCTGCTTAGGAATATTTGAGTTATTCCCCTTTGCTGCTGGGAACGTGTGGGTGTAGACCTTGTTAAATGTCTGCTTTGAATCCTCCTGGGTATGTAGCCAGAAGTGGGAGCTCGGGTCACACCTCAGCTCTGCGAGTCGCCTTCTGAGAAGTCACTGGTACCTCGCACAATAGCTGCTTTGACTCTCACTCCCATTTCTGAGGTTCATGTTGACTTCAGCTCTGCTCACAGCTCACCCAACCCTCCGCTGACCAGTAGATCATGAATGGACACACACAGGTCCAGCTGCCTCAGACAGCCTCTGGTGCAGCCACTCTCAAACAGTGGAGAAGGTTCATTGGCTATTCTGGGCCTCAGTGTTGATCTATTAGATGGAGCTATCACGGTGACTCCACGGCAGCTCCCTGGGGACTAAATTCGAGGCTGAGCAGTTCTTAGACCGAGGCCCAGCATAGAAGGGAGCCAGCCAGGTGTGAAGACAATGACTTGCCACAGTTAGTGAGACTTCAGCAAAAGCACAGCATACGGGCACATGCCCACACCGAGAAGCCCTGGAGTCTTGGGTGGAGGGAAAAGGCTCCCCCATGGGGCTGAACTCTAGCTCAATTAGTGTCTTAGTCAGGGGTTCTGTGACTCTAGAGAACTCTGACTAATACAGTTAGTATCTGCCTGCTCAGAAGGTGACCAAAATAGCACGAAGGCAAGAGAAGTGCCAGATACCATGGTGGCCCTTATGTTTGCATGGTAAGACTTCACAAGTAGATTTGCTTCCTCGGCCTAGCATGCCTCTGATTCCTGACACAGACGTAGAAAGGGCAACAAGCACGAGCTGTGTTAGTGCTAGGCCTTGTATCATCAGTCCTGGTCTTTCTCACTACCCCAGTAATATAACTATTATGCCATTTGGCAGATGGGTAAACTGAGGCTCTGAAGAGGAAAGGGATCCTGTCAGATGGTGCCAGCAGGATTCACACCCAGATGGCTTGGCTCTGGAGAGCAGTCTTGCAGTTCCTTAGACGCCTTCCCAACCACAAGAAAGCTCCCGTCTTCCCATGATCCTTTCTGATAGCGGACAGAAAGCTCAGAGCTAAGGATGTTTTGGAGACTGGGGGCCATGCAGGTTGTCTGAGGGGCTCTGCCTGGGGACAGAATGTGCGACTGCCCTGTTGTCTTTCCACTTTCTCTGTATGGAAAAACAAACCTTTTGTTGTTGTGACGGTTTCAAAGTCCCGCCAGGCCACAAGGTACCCGCTGGAATGCTGCGGCCAGGAACACGGCGTTGTTTCAGATGTACTGAGCTTTATCAGCTCTGACCCCTGATTATTTATGAAAAATATCTGTCTCTAAATATGGTGCTTTGAAGGTACAAGTGATAAGCCACCATGTGTATCCCCAAAGTGACAAGATCTCGCCTGCCTGTACCCTGGCCTGTTGTGACGGGGACCGTCTCCGGGAACACCAGCTTGTGTTCGGGAATTAGTGAAATCAGAGCCTTCCCCCTCCTCGCTGAGTCAGCCCGGATGGATCTGGGTGAGGGAGCATGGGGACACACCATGATGCCTCTGTGTGTTTAGTGGAAGGAGAGCCAAGGTCAGTGTGGATGCCACAAAGAGGGGACGAGAAGGTGAGCCCTGCCTGTTTTCTGTGTCCAGGGCATCCTGGGTGAGGACTTGGCCAGGTGTTTATGACCCCAGGATTGGCTCTCACCTGAGCGATAGGAGCCACCAGGTTCCAAGGAAGAGGAAAGACACACCCTACGGCCTCCTCCACCCAAACCCCGGAGCCCTGCCCCTCATGCATCCTTTGATTGGCTCTGTCTGCTGCTGATGTCCCTGGCAGCTTGGAACCCCCACCTCCAATGTGGAAATATTAGAGGTTCTTGTTTCAACATGTTCTCTCTCTAGTTCCTAGCAAACTGGTTTTCCAGTGTAGCTCAAACCAACGCCCACACACATAATACACACACAAACAGACATATACACACATACATACATACATACATGCATACTCACACATACACGCACATACACACATATACACACATACACACATATACATACATACACATAAACAGACATACACACATACACACATATACATACACATAAACACATACACACACAAACAGACACACACACATATACACACATGCATACACATACAAACAGACATACACACATACACACATATACATATACACACAAAAACAGACATACACACATATACATACACATACACACACACAAACAGACATACACACATACACATACACATACACAAACGCACACACTGGAGGTAGCTTTGGGCCGTGTGAGCAGCGCTTCCCTAGAAAGCCTGGCATGCAGCCTGCACACACCTGTTACTCTGCCATACTCCAGGCCTTTCCTAGGAATGTGGTCGATGCCCAGAGGTTGTGCTCACTTAGGATTCATCGGCCCTTTAGACCTGAGAAGCTGTGGGGTGTTCCAGAAAGTCAGTGGAGTATCTCTAAATCAGGGGACGCCATGTCTACTCCACGGCTCCAGCTGTGCCCTATCACCCCATCCTCTGTGCATAGTGAATGACGCCTTGGGTACCCCATGCCCAGGTCTCCATACATGCTGGGACCTCTTAACCCTGCATCAGTACTGACTCCTCGATGCTGGCACCATGGCTGCCTGCCTTGGGAGCTATGCATGTGATGGGGAAGTGATGGGGAACCATCAGTCCACTGTCTAGAGGGAGAAGGCCAGTGTGTGTCCATTCCACAATGGAGCTGGGGCATCCACAACACGTGAGGGTCCATAGTCTGTCCCCAGCATGAAGGCACCTGTATCTGCCTCTCTCAGACATGAGTCCTCCACCCGCGCCTCACTGCTGGAAGCTCCCTGTAGATGGGCTATAAGATATGCTCTGAATTTGGGCACATGGCTGTCCAGTCCCATAGTGGGCTCCTCTCAGGAGTGCTGGGAGGTTCCACAGGCTGGCTCTGTCTCTCTGAGGCTGACAGAGGGGACAGGGTCATTAAATGCAGTTGAAGGGTCTGACATGGCCAAGTGTCTTCATCTAAAGGTTCTTGAGAGCGGACACACTGGGGACCGTGTGTGAACACAGGCCATTTCCTGGTCTGCTGTGGTGTGGTCTGGTGACTTCCAGTGAGGACCACACACTGTGCACAGCTGAGGACAAACACACAAGTGGAAAGCAAACGCTTGCCTGAGCATCAGAGTAACACACCAGCCCACAGAGGAAAAGCCTGTGTGCTCTTCCACAGGCGGTAATAAACAGAAAGGGCGGGGTGCCAGCAATCCTTGCTGTGGAATATTAATCAGCCATAAAAAGGATCAAAACCCCTACTCACGCTGCTGCATGGATGAGCCCTAAATGTATGTCCAGTGAGAGCGACCAAACCCTGCGTCATTGAATCTGTTTATGGAACATTCAAAGCAGGCAAGTCTAGTGGCAGAGGTGGGGCGAGGACTGGAGGAGGCTGGGTTTCTTTTAGAGATGAAATCCATTATGGACTGGAGTGGTTTTGAAATGCATGCAGGTGGATGAAAACCCTTGAACTGTACTTAGAAAGGGGAGTTGAGCGGCCCGAGGATGGTGTACTGGAAAACTGCTTAGAAGAAGGTGTGGAGGGAGGTCCAAGCTTGCTCAGCGAGACTTCTGAGAGTTTAGTGTACTACAATTGCTTGCCCTGACTTCCAAGCCAGCCTTGATTCTTGGTGTGAGTGGAGAGGTTCAGGGGCCCCCGCCTGGAGCCGAGGTGCTGGGGCAGGGTAGGACTGGTGGCCCCTAACCTCTCTTATTGGCTCACATCTTGAAAAAATGGGTGTGAGAGGATCTGACTAGACATGCCCTCTGGTGTTTTGCCCAGTGTCCATGAGCAGAATGGGAGGCCTTGGTACAGACGTGGCAACCCTCACAGGGCTGGAGGGCTGTCCCTTCCCATCTCTGTCTCGAGGGACCCCTCAAGCCTTTCATTTCCTCACTTTAGACTCAGCCTGATAGCCTGGTGACACGAATCAGCCTGTAACAGCCACCAGAACTTTCCGGAGTCCTTGTACGGTGAACCGTGTTTCTTGGTCAAACTCACTCTCTGACCTGTGACCTCTCCTTGCCCTTCCCCACACTTTGGAGTTGGAAGTCACTTCCTTCTAACTTCCTCTTTCCCAGACAGAGCCCTGGGTCTGACCACCCCTCATCTCCCCCCAGCCAGGGCTGAGAGCACGGCACCCAGACTCTGCCTGCCCAGCTTTGTGACAGGGCACCCACCCCAGTCTGTGGGACTTCAATGTATGCTGTCGGAGAAGTCTTGGTAAAAGGGCTCCCTAAGCTGACCCCGGGGAGTGCCTAGCACCATCCCTTTGCATCCTGTGCCTTGAATAGTGTGTCTTCAAGGGACAGGCATCTTCATATCGATTTCTCTTCATTATAATCCACAGCAAGTGCCCAGACAGGTATGAAGGCAGAGCTTTCGTATTTTGGTTTTTTAAAGATTTATTTATTTATTATATGTAAGTACACTGTAGCTGTCTTCAGACACTCCAGAAGAGGGAGTCAGATCTTGTTATGGATGGTTGTGAGCCACCATGTGGTTGCTGGGATTTGAACTCAGGACATTCTGAAGAGCACTCAGTGCTCTTAACCTCTGAGCCATCTCTCCAGCCCAAAGAAAGAGTTTTAAACTCTCTCTCTCTCTCTCTCTCTCTCTCTCTCTCTCTCTCTCTCTCTCTCTCTCTCTCTCGGTTGAGTGTTTTGTTTTTGAGACAGGGTTTCTCTGTGTAGCCCTGGCTGACCTGGAACTCACTCTATAGACTAGGCTGGCCTGGAACTCACAGTGATCCTCCTGCCTCTGCCTCTCTGCCTCTCTGCCTCTCTGCCTCTCTGCCTCTCTGCCTCTCTGCCTCTCTGCCTCTCTGCCTCTCTGCCTCTCTGCCTCTCTGCCTCTCTGCCTCTCTGCCTCTCTGCCTCTCTGCCTCTCTGCCTCTCTGCCTCTCTGCCTCTCTGCCTCTCTGCCTCTCTGCCTCTCTGCCTCTCTGCCTCTCTGCCTCTCTGCCTCTCTGCCTCTCTGCCTCTCTGCCTCTCTGCCTCTCTGCCTCTCTGCCTCTCTGCCTCTCTGCCTCTCTGCCTCTCTGCCTCTCTGCCTCTCTGCCTCTGCCTCTCTGCCTCTGCCTCTCTGCCTCTCTGCCTCTGCCTCTCTGCCTCTGCCTCTCTGCCTCTCTGCCTCTGCCTCTAGAGTGTTTGAAATTAAAGGTGTGCCACCACACCCAAACTGAACTCTTATTTTTATAAGTAAATGTTTTATTAATATGTAAAAAATGCCTTAAAAATGACAAATTTGAGAGAACTCCACAGTGCACACCCAGGTCACCAGAGCCCAGCCCCAAAGAGAGAAAAAGCATTGACCACCGTGTCACCCCCAGAGCCCAGGCCCCTCCAAGAACCTCTCTACCCCCACATCTTTAACCATGGATGGTTCCCTCCAGGAAGCCTCTGAGCTCACCCTGCAGAGAGAGCTACCCTGCTCTCTGTGGACATATAACTGCACTCCCCTGTCTTTCTGCTCTGCTGCCCCAACCCTACATATCTGATATGCTGCCCAGGGAAGTTTAGTCATGCAAAGTGCAGCTGTAGATACCTTCAAACATATGCCCTGAACAGGCTAGTTGTGTCCCTGTGGTCTCTGTGGGGTGTGCACAGGGCTGGGTGCCACCGAGTGGGATCCTGGGCACACGCTGCTAAGATGCCCCAAGCCAGTCTTCCAAGTGGTAGCACCAATAGATGCCTCACAGCAGCAATGAGGCCCCCACCTCCCCATTCAGTCACACTGGGTTGGTGTCCCTCACTGCAGCCAATATGAGGTGATGTGGTATTAATAATTCGCATTTTCCTCATAACCATTAATGGTGGACACTAACTATACCACGTTCAACCTTGCCTATTTAAATCAAGGATGTTCAACCAAGGTCACGTTGGTTCTCTGCTCTTATCATCTTTCCTGCCTAGGGGTGACATGGGGTCTAGAAGAGGTCTCTAGATCACTGGGGACACACCCATGGAGGGTCAGTGGGACCGCAGCACTCCAGTTCTCTCCTCTATCTTTGTTGGGCATCCTCCTTGGGAGGTTAGCGGCTTAGCTCCACCAGTAGGAAGCTGGTTACCGACTGGAAACAAAGTAACCATTTCCCCCTTATAAGCGTCTGGTCTCAAGCATTTTGTTACAGTAATGTCAGGCTAGCACAGGGTGTGTACTGTTTCAAAACCATCTATGAAAAACTTTGAATTTCTGCTTCATCTACTGCTTCTGGTTTCCTGCCCAGGGATGTTCTCACAACGTCACACACCCATATCACTCGAAAGCTCATGTCTCCCGTACACACCCACACCTCAAACACACTGAGTGTCAACCACACTGCATCATGCCTCGTTCACTCAGCCCTTGCCTCACAGCCTCACTTGTGTGTGTAGTCAGGTGGGCTGGGATATCACCCAGGAGATGGCTGGATGAGAGCCAGGGGCCAACTGGTAGGTGTGTCCTCAGGTCCCAAGGGAGGACACCAATGAAGGTGTCTCCATGACACTCGGTATTGTGGTAGAAGGACTTTGGCAAGGTGATTATGTGCATCTACCCTAAGCTCTGTCCCCTGACTGGATTATAGTCGTCTGGACACCCCTCATCTTCAGACTGTGGCCTCTCCTGGCCTAGGTATCAGGGTGTTGCCTTACCATGTGGAAAAGAGATGGTGTGTGTACCACTCACAGAACTGAGTCTTGTGGCTGCCTTGCCCCGCCCCCCAGGGGGTGGGGCGTGAGGCCAGGGAGGAGACAAGAGCACCCAGACTCCCACCAGCCTTGTGCTGACTGTTGGCCAGCACTTTGGCCTTCCCATCCCTAGAGCTCCCTGCTGGCTATCCCCCTGCCCCAGAGAGCGATCCATCTCCAACTTCGAAGCTGTCTAGACTTGTTATCAGGCCCCTAATTCCTGAGAGCTGAGCGGGCAGTGGGCTGTCGAGATAGCAAGGGGGTGAAGTCACTGGCGTAAATCTGAGGCAGGAAGTCCATTCCGGGCCGATGGACGAGTGTGGGCCAGTGCCCGCGGGCCGAGATAACGCGTCTAGACTCGGCTGGCCATTTCCTCCTCTTCCGTGTGTCCTGTGGGCCTCGCCCTGCCTTCCTGCTCGCCCACTGCTCCAGTCCTGGGAGAAGCCCCTCTGGAAGAGGCCTCACCATTATCTGAAGAGAGCGGCTGCTGGGGACTCTTGGCCTCAGCTGGGTGTGGATCCTTTCCTAAATCCCAGAGGCCTTTCTGAGAAGGTCACACTGGCCTCTGTCACTGTCATTTCAGAGAGACCAATGGGTTAGGGAAAAGTGACGTTTTTCTCCCTCCTGTAGCCAAAGGTCACTGGAAGGCCATGGGGGGTGGGCTGGGAGGACCCAGTTGATGTCAAACAGACCTAGCTATTTCCACAAGTCCTGCAGGAAAAAGCCAGAGCGAGCAAGCCTTATCTGGAACTGCCTCAGGCTTGTGGGACTCTGTTCAGCGTTTTGTTTCTGGAAAGAATAGCTAGTTCCATTGACCTGTGGGCAGCTGGCTGATCCTGAATCTTGGAGCTAGAGCAGGAGAAGAGGCTAAAGTTTCCCGTCTCCAGGTAAAGCCCACAGCATGCAGGGGCTGTGTGTAACCCAGGACTCAGGTGGAGAGCACAGGAGAAGCCCAGCCTGTGTCTCGATCAGCTACCTTCAGTCTCTGAGACCTGGTGGTGTGTGCTGGTGGACTGTGATCTGGTGGAGGAATGTTCCCATAGGAAGGCAGCAGGTGTCCATAGTCACACCTCCACAGCCAGCAATAACAGAAGTCAAGAGGGCCTGCCCGAGAGCCCAACACCCTATGTCATGTCCAGCGCTGCACACACAGCATTCCGTCATAGATGGAATCCTGTAACTTGGTTGGAGAGATGGCTCAGGAGTGAAGTGCTGTGCCTTCCAGGATAATGAGAGGCCCTGTCTCAAAAAAAAAGTAGATGATATGCCTCTGAAGTGGTATACACCTCAACATCCACAGCCACACCAATACACACAAGTATACTGACATGCACACATATGCATGCATACATGCACAAACACCCAAGGACACTGACATACACACATATGCATGCATACATGTGCACACACACATGCATACATATGCACACACATGTACACATATGCATGCACACACAGGTATGCACACATATGCACACACGCATGCACAAGTACACACACATGCACATGTCCATATGTACATGCAAGTGTTTTGCATACACATGCACACACACATACTCCCACGTGTGCAAGCACACACTGCATTTTAAGTACCCCGTGGCCCCTGTGCTGGCCCGAGGCTCAGTGAAGAGCATCCTCTGAGGAGCCTTGTTTGTGAGGAGCTGGGTTAGAGTCAGAACACAGGTGGGGCGAAGCTCAGAGCTCAGAATAACTCTCCAACGTCTGCTGTTCTGAATGACACAGCTTGTGTCTTAAAGCCACTGCATCTGTTCTGTCAGGCTCCATGGTTACACAGCTGAGAAAGGGGGTCAAGATGCCAGATACCATGGTCACTGCTGGGCCCCTCCTGCCTCCGCCATCAGGCAGGGCTGTACTTTTCTGAGATTCAGTGAGGTTTGCTGAACCCTGGCTGAGTACTCTCCACAGACATGGGAGTCAACGTACACAGCAGGCAGCAGAGGCAACCAGGGTGGCCTGAGGTTCTCTCAGCAGTGAATGAGGTTGAATGGGACCAGACTCCAGGGAAGGGACCAGACTCCTGTCCTATAGAACCACAGCAAGGGATGCTGCTGCTACTCAAGTCCACAGGAAAAGCTGTGTTTAAATGATGGGCTGTGTGACAGTTAGATAGCCAGACGATAAACTAACCAAGCTGGGGTTAGTATGCAGTCATGAAAAAAGAACAGTGCACCCTCTATATCCAACATGAAATCCTTGTTGAAGGGAGTAGCAGGAAATGATAAAAGCCCTTAAATGATATAAGCCCTATACTATAAGCCCTACACAGGATGCATGCATCTTATGCATGTGTGCACAGGCTCACATGCTCCCTAAAGGCTGCTGTTCTGTAACCATAGATCTCTCTGTAACTGCACTACCATAAGTGCAGCCAGAGGAGGCTGGGGCCCATTTATAGACAGAGCTGAGAATGGGACATTGATGCCCGTCTCAAGGGAGCTGATCAGGACACAGAGCTCAGCCCTGTGGGATTGCATCACAGAGACTCCACAGCCTCAGGCAGAGATGGATAGCCTTGGCCAGCTCTGAGCAGAGGCACCATTCTGAAGGATCTTTAAAGAAGTTTGACAGTGGGAGGCCTGGGGAGGGCACTGGGCACTTAGCGCCCTCCCCATGGCTGGGACTTTCTGGCTGGCCCAGTGGGAGGGGCAGGGTCAGGGGTTATCTGCAGGTGGGCAGGGGGCCCCTTGGTCTGCACATCTGCCGAAGCCATTAAGGGGCCCACTCTGCTCCCAGGAGGGCTGTGTCTCTTTAGCACCAAGCTCAGGTTTCTGACCTCTGAGCTTCTGGTATCTCTGCAGACCAGGGCCTTAAAGAGCTTTTCACAGTTTCAATGAGAGGGATGGTGGCTAGAGGGACAGCCAGGGCAAGTGACAAAGGGCCCCTCCTCTCGGCTCAGGGTGAGATCTGAACTGCCCGCCGACACAGGGTGCTGCCCAGATGGTGTGCAGGTGGGAAGTGACATTTGTTCTTGACGCCAAGGATGCTGGTGGTGATGCCAACAAATGGCAGCCATGTGTCCTGTGGGGACCCCTGGGAGCCAAATTCAGTCCAGGAGGTTTCCAGCTTCCAGTTCAGACCAGCAGGAGGCAGCAGGGGGAAGAATAGGCGTGGCTCTTGGTAGACTGACCCTAAGAGTCAGGCAAAGTGCAGACCTCTGCAGGCCTGTCCAAGAAATGGGATCAAATCCTGCCTGAGCAGATCCAGTGGGGGGAGGGGACATGGGGCAGCTGCATGAGAGACCATGTCCCTGACCATCATATGTCCAGGAGGTTGGGCACAGTAACCCTAAATCCTGCCACGCTGTGCCAGGGAACTCCTCATTCTCACTTGATAAACAAGGAACCAAGAAATTCACCCACAGCCTGCCCCTTCAACATAGCACCAACATGTCCCAGCACAGGACACCTTGCTTACTTTTCTGCCTAAAAGGGGTGGCAAGCCATTTCTGGCTAACAGCTTTCTCTCCCCATCCCTGGCTCCTGTCTGCAGGTGAGTCTAGGAGTGTGCCCTGGCCCCTGGTGGAGCACTGTTCTCAGTTTCTGCACAGTCTACCAGGAGGTTCATGATGCGTAGATGTGCAAACACAAGTGGGCTTGGAGCTCTTACGTCTCACAGTCTGAAGCCACCATCTGCATGCCTGAGTCCTAGCAGCACAGACTAACGGTGAATGGGGCCCTCTGATTATCTACTTTGGGACTCTAGCCTGTCTGAGAACCCTGGGCCTGCATCTGCCTGAACCCCTCCGGAAAGGGGCTTGTGTCACAGGGTAGAGAGGCTGGTAAGTGCCACGTCCTGCTGAAGTCATGCTGGTCAATGCTTTCTCCATTCTTTCTTGGTGTTTATTTGAAAATTGACTCCCATGTCTCAGTGGATCATCTCAAAGTTCTTCAAGGGATACATGGCTTGTCGCTCTTTTACAGGAAAGAAAACACGGCGTGAGGGTGGTGGGGGCAGAAGGCTCTGAGACACGTGGCTCAGAGCTGAGCCCAGGTCACACTTACTTTCCACAGCCTTCTGTGTGTGTGCGCATATGTGCATGCAAGTATGCATGTGTGTGTGCAGGTGTGTGCATGCATGTGTGTATGCATGTGTGTATATGCATGTGTGTATGTGTGTGTGCATGCACGTGTGAGTGTGTGTGTGCATGTACACACATCATGGTTGCAAAAGTAAGTTTTCTCTTTCCATCATATGGGTCCCAAAGGATTGAACTTAGGTTATCAGGCTTGTTGGTAAGTGCCTCTCCCTGCTGGTCTACATCAACCACTGGCCTCTGGCTCCACTCTATATTGTGAGAACAAGCTTACCTAGGTTGGCCTCAACCCCTGCCTCAGCCTCCTGAGTACTGGGATATATCAGCTGTCACTCCTCACTTCTAAATGGATGGGAGCATGAAAGAGCAATGGGGGGAGGGGGGGAGGACCTTGACACAGAGATGTGACATGAACTCCCCTGCATGACATGATGGGGAGACCTTTCCTATACCCCTAAACCACAGGGTTCTGAGCCTCAGAATCTGAACCAGCCATGGGTGTGAGGGTGACAGGTAACAAGACCCACTTTCACCACGACATCAAGACAAAGTTCAAAGTTCAGAAGCTGCCAACTGGTTGTTTCTATGTGAGAGACCCCAAGGCTTTCTCTGAGAGAATCCCACCTACCCTTGTGGGGGTCTGCTGAGGCCAGGCTAACTGCAGTCTATACTTTCTGTGCCTAGGAAGCTGGCCATCCCATCTGCTGCCCGAGGAAGGCCTGTGGACACCAGCTATACCCTCTGCAGCCTCTGGTAGCACACTGGCTGGTTCTGACCCTGAATGACCTCGGCACTCCCTTCTCCATCGAATCCGCTTCTCATGCCCACACGTATTCATCCTGACTGTGCCAAGCCCTAAATCCCTTTAATCTGTCCCCTTGGCCTTGTCTCCAGTAGCTCTGCATTCCCCTGTGTTCAGGTCCACCCTCTGCCTACTTCTCTCATCTGCTGCTTCTGCTCTCGTGACCCCTGGGGAACCTCCAAGTTTGGGTCTTTATTTCAAGTGCTTTCTCACAGGCCAGCCCGCAGGAGGGCACCTGTGTGAGATTAAGTGCCCTCCCGCTGGTGGTCTAGTGGCTCAATGGCGCCCACTCTGGCCAGGTGGATTAACAACAGGTACACAGGACTCTACGTGTTGAAGCTCGGCAGATTCCCTTTCCAAAATCCCCATTCTGCTGGCAATTATTAAGCTCTTGCTGTTTATCTGCCTTGGAGAGGGTCCAGGGATGGAGGCGAGGCTGGTCCCCCTGCCACAGAGATGAGAGAAAAGGCATGGGATCCTCTTGCAGGCTGAGATTTCTGCCTGGGGCTGAGGGAGTCTGGTGGGGGCAGGGCGGCGTGTAAAGTTTCCTCTGTCCTCCTCACTGGCCCCTGCATTCCCCCCTTTGGCTCCCAAACGATCCATCAGTCCATGGCTCACCTGTGAAACCCAAGGCTGGGAACCTCTCTGCTGCTCTGTTACAAAAATCAAGATTTATCGGAACATGACAGGCCTGGAGGGTTTTATGACATGCACGGCGCCAATTCCTCTCGCTAACCTATTTGTCCCTGGTGGGGCGGGAGTGGTTTACGACTGCCAACACCACTCCATCTGCTCCGGAGCTTGTGACGCTGACAGCCGGGGACAAAATGTCCAACCCTGTCCGGGCCCCGCGGCGGGATTATCGCTTCAGGACTTGGGGGCACGGGCGTGCTCTCCTAGAGAAAGACCCTGAGCTCACCCCGGCTCTGCCTGTGGGGATGAAATTCAAGCAGCTCTGACAGTCTGTGAATTATCTGTCTTGCAGCCTCCCTCCTCCTGGCTCTTTTATCTCCACGGTGGAAGCCACATCGGGGTAGAAACGGAGGTTTTTCTCCCCATGAACCGTTCTTTTGACATCTCTACAAAGGCCTCATGACACCCAAATTACCTTCGTCTCAGGAAATAGACACAATGTGGGGACCATTTGGAACCTCTTAAAAGGAGAGGTTGGCCTGATCTGGAAGCTTCCAGGGAGGCTAGGAAGCGTGTGTGTGTGTGTGTGTGTGTGTGTGTGTGTGTGTGTGTGTGTGTGTGAAGCCCCAGGGTCCAGGGAGGGGTCCCCACCAGGCAACTGGAAGTACCTGTAACGCCATGAGCACTGTCTTGGGCCACACCTGAGCATGTGCATCCAATAATCTTGTCTTATACACAATGGCATTTTTGGTGTGTTTGGTGAGTGAGATCTACCCCTCTTCAGCCCGAGAGCCTGCTCCAGGATGCTGAAACCCAGAGATGTGTGACAGGCTGCAGAGGGGCCTGGTAGGTGACTCCTCCAAAAGCTACTTTCTGTTGAGAAGGATCCAGGCTGGAGGATCACACCAGTTGCTGCAGAAGACCAAGGTGGCTGCCTCAGGAGTGGTTGATGGCAGTCACAGCCACTGATATTGCAGGGTCAAGTGTTTCCCATGGCATCTAAAGCTGCGATGTCAGACAGTGTCCTCATGGGGCAAGGCCAGGGTAGAGAACACCCATGTACCTCCTAGCCCCCAAGTGGAAACCCAGGCTGCCGAACAGGTCTGTCTCCACAGCCGTCTGAACCTTCTCCACTCAATACATGCACCAACCCACCCAAACTCACCGACTTTCTCCAGCAACCTTCATCAGCGTATGAGCTCAGTATGCAGTAGGTGCCCACTTGATGCTCAGGGATTCCAGTTAATCATCAGCTAATCCAAGGAATTAGACTCAGAACCCCCTCTCTGTCACTTAACAGTGGCCATGGTCTCTAGCAAGGCCATGAGCCCAGGGCTGAGATGACAATAGGACCAAGTCCCAGCCCCAGTCTGCTGGGAGGGCAGGGCAAGATGCTGTAGGAAACCTGTGTAGAGAGGCATGCAGTAAGTGCACAATACAAGCTCAGCGCAGTGAAGAGGAGAAGGAGAAAAAGGAGGAGGGGGGAGGAGGAGGAGGAGGAAAAGGAAGAAGGGGAAGAAGAAGATGAAGACAAAAACAAAGAAGAAGACGAGGAGGAGGAAGAGGAGGAAAAGGGGAGGAGGGGAGGAGGAGGAGGAGTTCAAAGAAGAGGAGGAGGGGGGAGGAAGAGGGGGAGGAGGAGGAAAAGAGGAGGAAGAGGAAGAAGGGGAAGAAGGGGAAGAGGAAGACGAAGAAGAAGAAGAAGAGGAGGAGGAAGAGGAGGAGAAGGAGGAGGGGGTAGGAGGATGAGGAGGGAGGAGGGGAGGGAGAGGAGGAAGGGGAAGGGGAAGTGGAAAGAAGAAATGGAAGGGGAAGAGGAAGAAGAAGAGGAAGAGGAAGAGGAGGAAGAAGAAGAAGAAGAAGAAGAAGAAGAAGAAGAAGAAGAAGAAGAAGAAGAAGAAGAAGAAGAAGAAGAAGAAGAAGAAAGGGGGAGGAGGGAGGGGAAGGGAAAGGGAAAGGGAAGGGGTAAGAGGAAGAACTCAAAGGAAACCTCTGTCCTCTATCCCAAAGCACCACCCTGGGAAACCTGAATGCCCAAGTGCCCCACTGAGCTGGAGGGCATGCCGCCTTGCTTTCTGAGCATGGCTCATGCTGCTCGCAGCTGGGCCCCTGGTGTGGCACACACCAGCCAGTGTCCATGGACAACAAAGCATATCTGAGTGGTGGGGAGCAACCCCTGCATACCACTGTTTATTGGTCTTGAATGACCAAATATATTTATTTACAAATGAGAAATAAGGAACATTGACTCTGAGTGCCCAGTGTGGCCTCACTTCCAGCGTCCTACCACCCCATGGTATGGCCCGGGGCACACAGATGCCTGCTAAACTGGCTGTGACTTGAACTTAAAGGAAGGGGTGTGCTGGATAGCTCGGCCACAGGAGGCATCTTTGTCAAACATCCAACCCCGGGGGAGTAGGGCCGGGTGTGGTGGCGCACACCTGAAAACTCAACTTTCAGGAGGTAAAGACAGGAGGCGAGCCAGACTGGGCTATGAGAGCTATGAGAGAGAGACAGAGACAGAGAGACAGAGAGGTTGACATCACACTGGTCTTCAAGATGAGAAAAGTATGTGGAAGATTAAAACACCAGGCATCTGCTGTACCCCAACTCTCTTACACTTAGCACTTCCTGTATACCTGCTCCCTGCATCATTTAACACCTCCTGTATACCTGCTCCCTGCATCATTTATCACCTCCTGTATACCTGCTCCCTGCATCATTTAGCACCTCCTGAATACCTGCTCCCTGCATCATTTATCACCTCCTGAATACCTGCTCCCTGCATCATTTATCACCTCCTGTATACATGCTCCCTGCATCATTTATCACCTCCTGAATACCTGCTCCCTGCATCATTTAGCACCTCCTGAATACCTGCTCCCTGCATCACTTAGCACCTCCTGAATACCTGCTCCCTGCATCAATTCATGCCATTTAACACCACAGATGGATTGGGAAGTGTTGTTAAAAGGCAGCGCGATCACAGAAAATCAAAATGCTACAATTGCTTTAAGAGGACAGTCTGATCAGTTTTCATGAACATAAACACAGCCTCACCATCGAGCCAGCAGCCACAGTCCTGGGGTTTGTGCAGACAGGGAGGGAACTTGCATTCACCCAGCCTGCATGGCCGTGATTACTTCAGGACAAAGGCTGTGGCCTATCCAGGCGGGAGAATATTACGCAGAACTGAAAAGGAACGTGCTGCCAGTTGGTGTCCTGAAATGGCCGTGTGATGCGGCATTCTGGAAAGTACAAAACTGTGGAGACAAGATCAGCAGTTGTGTTTGGCTGCTGTGGAGGGAGCACACAGCATTGCAGAAGCCACTCTGTCTGTCCGAAGCCATAGAAAGAACAGAACCGAGAAGTGGGGGGGGGGGGGGAGTGTTGGCTGTGGAGACTGCAGGGCATGGTGCCAATGCTGGCTCAGCAATAGTCATGTGTGTCACAAGATGTTTGTCAGGAATGACAACGTGCACAGCAGGGAGAAAGGGAATGGGTGTCCCACACTGTGCTTTCTGCTCAGCTTCCCGTAAGCCTAAGACCTGCTCCCCAAAAAGCATCTTTAATGATGAAGATGATATTGTTAGTAAAATCAGCATCCGACGCTGGACCCCGCAGTCACGCTGGCCAAGGTCAACCCCTGCTGCTTCTGAACAGTTCTGCATCAACACTGAGGTGACTGTTCCTGGGTGGGTTCGGGGGGAGGGGTTTTGCAGATGGGACACAAGTCCATGGTTGGCTGATTTTTTTGGTGAGGGAGATTAATGTAATACACCTGGACTGGTTGGCTTTAACCGGTCAGGGGCTTTGAAACAGGGCTAGGTCTTCCTTGAGGCAAGGAACCTGGATGAGATGAGAGCTTTATGTCTCCAGGGCCTGCTTTGCATACTTGGACTTGCTTGGCATCCCAGCAGGTGAGGGCCAGGCCCTAGTCATAAACCTGTTACCATGAATCTTATGTACCCATCCTTTAGCCCAGAGTAGACACACACACACACACACACACACACACACTAAGTGACCTAGCCTCCGTTTCCCACCCTGCAACTGGGATCCCGTCTACTGCAGTAGCTGGGGATGGACTTGGTTAGTACCGGTGAGACGTGCCAGGGCTGCCAGTCACAGTTGAGGTGGCACAGTTTGACTCCTGCCTTCCCAAGTCCCTGGATTCCACATGTCATTCACGCCTTGTGTCCTGTACCAGCTGCACCAAATCTTCTCAGGGGACACAGAGGAGCCCCCCCCCCACCCCAGATCTCACTAGACATCATGGGAGGGCCTGACTGGCCTGGCTGTGCTTGGAGTGGTGCATTCTTCACGTTCCTCCTCTGCCTGGCACAGCCACGACACTGTCATTTAAAAAATAATAATAAATAATAATAAATCTGGTGTTTAAAATTAAAAAAGAAATCGCAGCCTTCCTCTCCCGGACTCATTTCCTGTGGTGTTTCCCTGGCCTAATCGAAACCCGACAGGCTGCCGGCATGGAGGAAGCCGGCCTCCCCTGTGTGGGGGCAGAGTTCAGCATGGAGAATGGTAGTTTTGTTCAACGGTGGGAAGAGGTGGTGGGGATGGGGCTTCCCCCGCCAAACCCAGGAAAAAAAGAGTCCTGAGGGGACTCGTGTTAAAGTATAGCAGGCACTTTGGCTAGGGTGGGGCGAGGGGGTTGCCACTTACCAGCCTCCCCAGGGCTGTCCCACTGAGGGAGGGGAGAGAGTGTTGCCCGTCCGCTGTGATAATTAGCTCACTGAGACACCTTGGGAGTTCGCCATCACAGGATTAGGGACATCACAGGCTCCTCACAGGCAGTCTGTGCCTAGCCAATCATAGCTGCTGTGTTGTGTGGGTACCCACGGAGGCCCTGGGAGTGGATGACGTCATCCCACAGTGGAGGAATCCAGCAAGGTCACAGTAGAAGCCCCTTTCGGCTAAGAAGGATGCCACACCATGCTGAAGGGGACTAGGGACAACATCTTGGGGAGGCCACTCCATATGGCACTCACTGGGATGCTGCCTGTATTGGATGATGGGTACTGAGCAGCCTCTGGCTTAGCCCCCTTACCCCGGGGCAGGGGGAGGGTTAAAGGACTAAGACACTAGATCCAAAAATGAATCTCATTTTCCCTCAGCTTTATTTCCTGCTGCCATCTGGATTTTTTTCATCTATTTTATGTCAAGCTGTATCTGGCAGTTTATCAATACACCACGGATACAGATTTGGGTGGGTGGGGGGTGACGGTGAGCAGACTCACCATTCGATACTGGCATAGCAATGGAGGGGCCAGCTGAGGAAGCCCAGACTCCTTGGGCAACCACAGGAAGCTATGCTACGGCTCTGCTCTGGGGAAGTTGCTGGAAACTACTCCTACAAATGCCAACACCCCACCCCCAACCCCACCCCGCCACCCTTGCAAAGCCCCTGTTCTGCTCAGGAGGCGTTTCAAGGCATGAATCCATCAGGATTTCTGGGACAGTCTGCTTCATTAAAAGTCAAGGGATCATGGGTAAAAGCCGAATCTAGGAAGTCCCAATCCCAGCGATCTGGATGCACATGTGACTAGAAATGCTGTGTCTATGTACTGGTGGACAGACACATGGACGTGACCATCGCATATACAGAAGATGGCAGGGCATGTCATTTGGAAGGGCCAAGTTAGGACAACTTGGCTCATCCTGGGGGGAAGGCACGTGGAGGCTCTGTTCACTCCATTCACTGTGGGAATCATGGCTGAGGCTTGCTCATAGGGTTCACCTGGGAAGCAGGGAAGGTAAGCTGGAACCAGGGCATAGCCATCAAGGATCTGCCCCCCCCCCCCCAGTAACCTGAGTCCACCAGGTGGGCTGGATGGGGACATTTCAGATTCGAACTCTAGTGGGAAAGTAGCTCTGACTGCTCTGTTAGCACTCAGTAAGATAAGGCACACACGGGGGGCCTCTAATGCTCAGCACACCTCATGCTTGCAAAGACTGTCTACAGGGTGCAGAGGCAGGTAAGCCAGTGACCCATCAGCTGGTGGGTCCAAAGGCTTGAATGGGTTCCCTGCACAAGAGCACACATAGCCAGTGGGATAAAGGGGGGCCTGAGCAGTGGCATTCAATTAGGAAAACAGACGTTGGAGTCAGAGTCCAGACAATGCCACTGTCATCAGAAAGAAAGAACAGATAGACAGACAGACATTGTCCTTGAGGGTCTGCAAGCTGAGGAGGGATTGGAGCTCTGCAATGGTGGGGTGTGAATCGGCGCAGGTCAGAGATCGTTGTGGTAGTGTCCATGAACACCTGCCTGTCCTATAAGAGACAGAATATATTCAGCGAGCGTGTGTTTGGGACAGAGACAGAAAATACCCCTAGAGCCTTGGAACAAAATGACCAAGAAATTGGCAAATGTTGATGTGTGTGATCGGACCCAATTGTGACTGATGACCATGAGGGAGGCCATGAGGGGCACTTGCAGCTTCTGTTCCAAAACAGGTAACGCCATTGGAGAGCGAGGCAGGTGGGAGACAGGCACTCTCAGAGATGAGATATTGAAAGAAAGGGGTGCCAGAGAGTTTCCTAGGAACCCCCATTGTACACACAGGTAAGAATTATTTAAGCTGCTTGCTTGGCAGTTACATATCTTGCTGTGCCCTTCCAGTTAGGATTCGGGAAGCAGCATAATACAGATGTCACCGTCAACTAAGTCAGAAGCTGATTCGAAGGGGCAGATCCACTCTGGGGAAGCTTAGGAGAGGGTCACCTCAGTTGAGACTGGAAAGTTGTCATTGAAGCTTAAGCCAAGCAATTCTAGTCCCCTCCTCTTCCTTCTCCCTAATAAAGATGGCTTTATATACAGTCACCCCAAAAAAGTATAAACAGAAATTTCATTGATATCAATACCCTTTAAAGTCTAAGTAGTGGTATTTGCCTTTCCTACATGCTGAGTCCTTGTTGGGTCCCTGAGTATGTTGCACACACTTAGACAAGAATTCCAGAAAGTAAACATCTCCAGCCCATGGCAAGAGCCTGGGAAGGCAGCTAGGGATGGCGTCACCTTGACATTTGAACGGTTATGGCCACAGAGATATGCAGAAAGAGCCTTCCGGGGGTCCCAGAGCTTAGGTTCCCAGGGCTAACTCTCCCCAGATAGCTTGAGTCTCAAGTGTCATTTGCGTAGACTGTGATAGAATGTGATGCCATTGGCTGCAGGGTGAGCCCAGAAGCGGTTGTTCATCAGAGGCTAAGCCGTCTTTCAGAGCCAGTCAGACGAGAGGTAAAAGCTCCAGGATGCCAGGACATCTGAGCAGATGTCCACTCCTGACCAGAGTCTGAGCACCCTTCTGTCTGGGTTGATTCTGAATTGAAGGTCGTCTTTATTCTAGGGTCATCTATGCCACTCATGGAGCACCAAGAAGGAGGAGGAGGAGGATTTTCAAAGAACCTATGTCAAACCAAACAGAACTGCGAGCGTCCACGAGGAGCTGTCCTAGGCTCTGTGCATTGTGCTGCTGGCTGCAAGTGATGATGACAACTGTGTCCATGGGAGCTCACCCTGATCTATCTTAATCATATCATGCCCCTGATGGCAGTGGGGGTCCCCGTAGAGCAGCCTGGACTTGGTGGCCCCTTTGAGTTGTGACTATGAGCTTCCTTTTTTTGTGTGTGTGTGTGTGTGTGTATGACTGTTAAAAGCAGTATGAGCACTCCACACTATTTGCTAAAAGGTAGTGTTTTCACACACACAAGCTCGGGTGGAAGCTCTTAGTACCCAGGACCACTTGAGAAGGCTGGAATTCATATGCATAATTCAGGGAATATTTTGGAGACTAAGTTGATTTCTTGTTCCTTTGGCCCCAGGTGTCCTTTTGTTGGCTTACAGCAATTCTGGGATTTTGTTACACTTATTAATATGTATGACCCATGCACCTGGCTAACGCCTTTGGAGCTGGCAGCCATGGCTTCACGTGCTCCGCACCTCCTGACAGACACGTGGTGAAGATTTGTTGAAAGACTTAATAAGGAGCGAGTGAGTGACTGGAGGTGCTCTCAGGGAGACCAACTTCCAAGGGACTGTTTCCTCATCTGGAACATGGGTTTACTGTGACGGCTGGAGGAGATGGGGCAAGAGGGGCACTGAAACATCTTCCTAGGAGACTCATAGTGAGAACTCAGTAACGGTTCGTACGATGATGGTGGTGATGTAATGGTGGTGATGTCATGATGGTGGTGCTGATGGTGGTAATGTAATGATGGTGATGTTGGTGATGTAATGATGGTGATGATAATGATGATGGTATGATGTAATGAGGGTAATGTAATGACGCTGATGCTGATGGTGGTGGTGTAATGATGGTGATACTGACTCTGGTGATGGGATGAGGATGATGCTGATGACTATAATGGTGGTGATGTAATGATGGTGATGCTGATGCTGACTGTGGTGATGTAATGATGATGTAATGACTGTGATGACGATTCTGGTGATGTAATGATGGTGATGTTGACTGTGATGATGAAGATGGTGGTGATAGTGATGGTGACAATGATGGCAATAGCGATGACAAGGGTGATGGTATTGTGGCTACAGTGACAGTGTTGTGGTGGAGCTGCTGCTGCTGCTGTTAGCCGTAGTGGTGAAAGCGGTATAGACAGACAACGGGAAAGAAACTGAGGCAAAAGAATTCACTTTGTCCACTTACTTTGCTTACTGACAAGCCAGAGCTCCAGTTGCAATCTGATTTCCAGCCCTGACTTCAGGGCATTTTTAACTAGAAGCAAAAGACAGATGAGGGAGCCCAGACCCCTGCTGTGGAACTCCATGTGAACTCACCCTAGTGGGCTGGGGTCAAACTCTGGGCAGTGGATTGGCTCATTAAACAAATGACCTAATTTAGTGCTTAAGACACTTGAAATTTACTGTACTAATTTGTCAAGTCGTCCAGAACAGCCCAGCCACCAATGGAGATCCCAGTTGGTTTTAGTGGAATTATGGGCAAAATTCAGATTGCCGACTTAGGGAAAGGTTAAGTTGAAGCAGAAGTGAGAATCCTGTCTGCAGAGGGCTGGAGAGACTTTTATGGGCTTGGATAAATCTTCCGGCCAAACTTTCATCTTCTCCTTTCCATTTTTAGCACCTCTCAGGGAGAATGGTTTATGGAACTGGAGAACAGGAAGCAGGAAGTAGGAAACAGGAAGTGGGGAGGTTCTATTCTGGATGTGGTCAGGATAAAGTGGTATCCTTGGTGAGGGTCTGTGAGGAGGAGATTGTTCTGGTCGGTGGCCATGAGCAGGGGCTGGGGTTCACCAGAGGACGTTTGTCATTGTAAATGGTCACTCAGCATCAAAGTGTAACCGCAGACGTTGAAAAAAAGGTCACGCAGTGTGCAGTCACCACAGAAGTGCCGTCTCTTCCGCGTATCTGACAGTCTGACCCTCTGCTATGCGGCCTTTTCTTCTCACCGAGGTGACACCGAGCCTCCTGCTGCAGAGCAATCGGAGAGAAGCCTGTCTGGATGTGTTTATTCCACTTTCCAAGAACCACAGAGGGAGCGATTACCGCAGGCTGCTTTCTCGGGGCTCCCTCAACCCCATCATCTGGACAGCTGTCTGTTTACACAGCAAGGGCTGCACAGTTCCCCCATTTAAAGACCCATCTGGTCCTTCCATCAGCCTAAGCTGTAACCTGGAGGAGTGAATGCAGGCACTGGGGAAGGGCGGGGGGGGGGGGATGGGGGGGCGCGTGGGCGGGGACAGAGGCAGTGAGGAGGAGCGTGTTTATCCCCGCATCTGCATTAATGCTTCCTAGAGTTTATTTTCAAAGTGTAAGACGGAACAATGCCTCGCAGGCTGTCAAACCCAAACACGGGCTGATTTAACTTGGGGCTACGGTCCTCCCAGTATTTTTCTCCTGGTTTGAAGGATCCACTTGAGAGAGGGGGGAGGTCGGGAAGGCAGGGCAGGGAAGGGGCCGGGGAGCTGCTCTGAACCCTCCTTGGGGTCTGGCCTGCCCCTGCGGGCCACTGCTGCTTGTCATATGGAATGGATTAGGCCTCCTCTCTCACACTGTCAACTTGGGTGTTCCGCACGCAGGCAGGCTGTTTTTGCTGGGGTCTCGGTTTTGCATTTTATAACGGCAGGAAGTGCCCCCTCTCCGACCACATGTGAGATCGTGTGGGAACAGCGGAGGGGGCAGGGCTGAGGGGTGAGCTGGGTGTGGGATCTGAAAAGTCTCCCTCAAGGAGCTGGCCCGTGTGGGTGGAAGCGGGAGGGAGATACGTACTGGCCAATTTAACTTTATGGGGTCTGGTTGGCAGGAGATGGGGGGAGCTTCCTTGATGAAACGGGCCTGTCCCTAATAGAACTGCCCCTCATGTTTTACGGTCCCACGCGGGGCCCGGGGAGGGACCGATGGAGCATGAGGGATCACAGCTGCTGTTTAATTTGTTCTGAATTTCCTGCAGGCCTCACCAGACATGTACAGGAAATGGGCGGTAAATGTTTAATAGGTCATACCTAACCCGGCCATTAACAGGTGCTGTGGCTTAGAAAGCCCCAACCCGTGTGTGCACCTCACCCCCTCTGCCTGCCCCCTCTTCTGTTTTGTACTGCAGCCCGGTGTGGGGTTGTGGTCCAGCACACCCCCAACCCCAAGACTACCTAGAGTAAAGCTAAAGAGGGGCTTAGGACAGCGCCACGGGGAGTCTGAGTGTCAATCCTTGCCAGCCTTGGCTGGCTGTTTTCCTGTGGTCATCTCACCTCCTTCTGTGGACTGAGTCCCGTATTCAAACAGCACATGGGCTTGGGATCTGCTCCGGACTGCGAACTTCATGAGAAGGAATTTCTGTGCCAGTTCACTCTCTCAGCAGGTGACAGGCAAGAAAGAAAACCACAGACCTCCTAGGACCCCTCAGGAGAGTCAGAAGGCCACCAAGGCTAAGGGAAAGAAAGGGGCTTGTGTGTGCTGGGTCTGGGTGGGTTTGGTGTCCCCAGAGCCCCGAGCTCTCCCTCCTCACACTCTTGACACAGTCTGGGCACGACAACATTAGCTTCGTGCGGTTCGCCAGGGAGGACATCTGGGGAAGCTGGAGCACTACCAAGCCTGGACTCCCTCTTGGGCTCTAGCACAAGTCTGTGAGGGACCTGGGATCTGAACTTGGGATTCTGAGGGCAGAGCCAACCTGTGTCTGACAGGTTTACCCAAGCTGAAAGATAGGGTAACTAAATAGAGACACAGGGAACTTGACCCCCCCCCCCCCCATCAAAAGATGTCACCTGCCACTTCTGCCACAGGCCTGTTAAGATGATGGAATGGCTTCTTCCCAACTTGTGTGTGGAAATTTTTTTCTTATAAAATTACTATTACTGTTCTTTTTCCCTTCCTCCTTCCATGTGTGTGTGTGTGTGTTATAATCAATTGATCAATTGCCACTTCTGCAGAGCTATCCATCTTGTCTTTTGAGACAGGGTCTCCCATTGGACTAGACCTCACCAATTAGGCTCTCCTACCTACCAGAGAGTTCCAGGAGTCTGCCTGTCCCCCTAGTGCTGGAATTGCAACTGAATGCTGTAATACCCACCTTTTTTTTTTTTTTTTTTTAACAGGGGTTTTGGGAATCAAACCCAGCTAGCTTATTGCTCAAGATCAGAGCTTTACTGACCGTTCACAGCCCCACCTCCTGCACCATCTTGCAGGCTGAGTTTTTAATCACCGTGCAGAGGCCACTTTTAGTGACCACTCGCTTGTGAAAGAACTCTAAAGTGAGCCTGAGCCCCAATCCCATGCTCTTTCTAATCCCCAGACATGAGTCTTGGGGATGGATATTGATGGTCTCCACAGCCAGGGCAGACCACATAGGTTCTCTCATGACCTGGCCACACACTTCCACATCGCCTCTGTGGGTCTCAGACAGTGCCTGCTGTGCATTTGACGAGGGAGCGGGAGAGAGGAGTTTGAAGACTCCTGGCACAAGATTGGCGTAGAGATTTACATGCAGAAATCATCCTGGCTCAGGCAGCTCGATGCCAAGAGCTGAGATTTGTTACATGGTCCCACTCACATTTTAATAATTGGAATAATATTGATAATGAATTAAAACTCAGGCTGGAAGTGGGCGTGGTGAAGAATCTTGCTAACCCGGTACTGAGTGGTTTGGGTTTTCGTCTGTTTTCAAAGATAGTGCTTGGGACCGAACTCAGGACCTCATAAGTATTGGGCAGGCACTCTGGTGCTGAGCCACACCACAGCCCACCTTTTGCTTTTTTGTTTTGATGAAAAGTCGGACTGAACTTCCCAGGCTGATCTCGGACTCACTCTGCAACCCAGGCAGGTCTTAAAGTTTGCATCCCCCTGCCTCAGCCTCTGGGTACTGGGACAGCAGGCCTGTGCTAGCAGGGGAAAGGGGATTTTTAATAAGAAAACCAGGACCAACCCAGGCAGGCCATGCAGGCAGGCATGGCAGGCAGGAGTGCTCCCGTAAGGAACATACCTTGGGAGCACCCTGCTTGTTGGAGCTCTGATTTTACAGCCCACGGCTTTGCAGAAGCAAACACCCAAGTTCTTCCAGAAGCCTCACCCGGCCGGAGGATGCTTCCAACTCCCCATCACCCAGCCCTGTCAACCTCATGCCAACAAATAAAATAAAATTAACATCATAACTAACAGCTATCAAGTGCCCCGAAGCTCTCTTCCTTTCTGATGTTACCTGCGAGAATTTTAAGGCTGATGGAGTTCAAAGGAGGCCTTAAAAGCATCTCACAAAGCCTAATAATCTATGATGGATGCGCAGGACTCAGCCAGCCAGTAAACCTTCTCTTCCACCGAGCATTTACAGTGACACATCTCAGGCACTCTCATTGCGCCCAGGGGCTTGTGTAAACCACTGCTCACTGGAAACAGCGCAGGAAGAGTGTGTGAGACTGTGCAGGCCCCCCTGCCCACCGTCATCCCATCATGCTTTGAAGCTGAGCTGCTGAGAGTGGGAAACCTACTGCTTCCATGAAAATAGGTACATGGTTATCAAGGTGCACTGAGTTTAAACAAAAAGATGTTGCCTGTCACTTCTGCCAGAGGGTGGCTTCTATATCTTTGGCCGTGGGGACTCAGGCCTGCAGTTCACAGGTACAGTGAGATTGTTGGGGTGTCAAGATTCCAAAACCGATGGTGTTGGCAGTGGTTGGCCCCCCAGTAATAATTTTAATGGCTGTTCAACACTTAAAAGTGTGTGTTTTATTTTAAAACCCACATCACCAGCCTTTCTTGGTCCATCAAGAGATCCTGTTGAAGTTGGCCATTGCAGAGGCCAACAGGAGCCTAGAGACGGGCAGCAGCCATTCCCTTGCACGAGGATGTACCCTCCAGAGTGCAAAAGTCCCTACTGTGCGTTGTCACTTTGAGCATCTCAGTCCAGAGGTCACAGGTGCAGGGGTGGTGGGTGAGCTTGGGTTTGGAAGAGAGGCAAGCTCCCCTATGGGGTAAGAGGGAAGAGGAGCCTATATGTCAGGTATGTGCTTATATGTCAGTGCGGGGAGAGAGGTGGAGGCTCAAGGCCTGGGTGGACTTACATCCAGCCTCCTCAAACCTGAATCCCCAGTGGAGTACCGGAGAAGAGCCAGCCTGGCCTGTGGTCTGATTCTGTCAGCTGAGAGCACCGAAGTCCCTAGTCATCCAGGGCAAGGGGTGGAGTAGCCATCGCTGTGAGAGCCGATTCAAGGATGCTAAGCCAGGCTGTCCCTTTCTCTACAACAGGGTTTCTTTTCCAAGCTTCAAACAGTGTGTTGGTATTTGGCAGCACTCAACCCGAGGGGGGAGTGAGACGTGGTTGGCTGCTGAGGTGACTCCAATCCAGTTTACACGGAAGGTTCTTTTTATTTTTCCCTGGTCGATTTCCCTGTAAAGTCGGTGAATCTATTTGTCGAGGCAATTACCACTGGCTGATCCTCACGACCACCCCCAGAAGTCCAGAGAGTACCACAGTGGGACTGCGTCTGCCTATTGGATGGTTGCAGAGAGTGCATGGTTGCCCTGCCCTTCTGCCCTGGGGCAATAGAGCCATCCTTCGCCCTTCAGAAAGCTCTCCCTCTGGGCCTCCCCTCTTCATCTAGATCAAAAGCAAAAGAAAGAGTCTCTTGGTGTGGAGCCCATGCTGCTCCCTGAGTTCTGTCCGTCAGAATCCAAATAAACAAACAGGGCTCTCTCTGAGGGAGTTTGGGAAGCTGCTACAGCTTGAGTTCTGGAATGTTCGCCACAGACTTATGCTGCTCCTCACACACTCATCATTTGAACACTTGGTCCCCACTTGAAGTGCAGTCTTCAAGGTTGCAGAGCCTTTGGGACATGGGGCCTGGCTGGTGGACGCAGGTCCCTAGAAGCAGGCCTTTGACAGTGGTACCCACCCTCTGGTTCAGGTCTAGTGCGCTCTCTCTCTCTCTCTCTGCTTCCTGTCTGCTGCCATGGAAACCGGCTGCTGGAGCTTCCCCAGACTCCAGGACGGAGGTAGAGAGGCAACGTGCAAAGATGCTTCTCGTATATCTGGAACATTTCCGAGTGATAATCCTCTGTCATGTAAGACGTGGCTTGAATCCACCTCAAGCTCTCATCAGACTGGTTCCAGGAATCCTTCCAGGGTTCCTAACACCTCCTAGTCAACTGAGATCCAAGTGGACACAGTCTTGGGAGGGGGCTGACTCTGAGTCCTGTCTCATCTTCCACCTCCCACTCTCTAGGCTGTGGCCAGGCTTGGCCTGTCATTAGAGCCTCTGCATATCTTCTCTCCAACAAGCAGGGATGCTGGGGTGCTCAGTCTGGGGTTGCTGGATCTCATGGGAGAACCTCTGAACCAGGATTCCGAGGTGCTGGGTCTCATGGAGGAACCTCTGCCAAGAGCTGCCACTGTTGTGTCCCTTAATGCAAAGTGGGTGTGGCTGTGAGTGCAGCTGGAGGTTCACGGGACATGGAGGCAAAGGCGTTGGCCCCGCCCAGGCTGCATAGGGCCAGAAACCTCCAGGGGAGGCTGATGAGTGCCAGCCGTTTCTCCCACAAGCAATGCTCAGAGGGAGACCACACTGGCCTCTGACACCCCGGCTCTCAGTCTGTTTTGACCACAGTGCGTGGGTATCTAGGCATCTTTCCCATGGTGCAATATGGGTCACCCTTGGCCCTCTCCACAGAGGGTAACATGGAGCCTTGGGGGGGGGGTGACCTCAGCCCTCTCTTCAGAACTTGTAGGTGTCGCTGATTGGATTTGAACCTGGTGTCCCATCTACAGTGAAGGCAGTCACAGATGTCTCCTGGAGTGTAGTTTGGTAAGAGGCCTCATTTTCCTTCAGGCCAAGAGGAACAGTGGCAGGCTCACACCTCGTGTGACTGTGATGTAGGGACCAGGAGGGGAAGCCAAGGTAACATCCATGCTCCCTCTGAACCTGTCTCTACCTGTGTCTCGGACTCCGAAGCTGTGATGCAGCAGAGGAGAGATCCCACCCAGTGGAGGATTAGGGCGGTTCACAAGTCTAAGTGACTTGACTGACCCAGCTGGGTCTCTGCAAGCTTCTCTCCCTTGTCCAAGTGTGTAAGGAAGAGAGAGTGGGAGAGACCTAGGTATGTATGTAGATATATGTAGATTCAGTATGATGTCGGCCATGGGGATGGGGTGGGAGCACGGCTGACCTTGTTCTTGGCAGTGACTGTTGATTACCATGTTGCTGGACTGGTCAGGGAAGACAGTGCATGTTTGGTTGGGACAGTGTCTTCTCGAACCCAAGTGACAATAGATATTGGTTTCTGTGTCACTGTCTCATCAGGTCAGGGTGCATGAGTGTCCCTTACCGCCATTCCTCTTGTATCACCTCAGCTGACTCATTTTCCATCTCAGAGAATTTGGCTCCTACGCCATAGATATGCAGCAACCCCGATGTGTCCAGCTTCTCCCTCTCCCTTCCCTATCTCACCCCTGAGCCATCTACTGCAATCTGTTCCTGGACACCATGCGCACCCATGAGTGACTGGTAGAACCACTGTCCCAGTGGTGTATGAACCCAGGCCTTGGTTGACAGAATACCTACTGTGTGCCAGCCACAGAACTCACTCTGTCAGCCACATCTCCAGTCCCCAAGGAGTCCCATCCCCTCCACCCGCCACATCGGGCCTTTGGCTGTGTGTCGCCACCACTGCCTCTGTTTAAATAGAGCCAGCTGCAACCAGAAAGTTGCAGCAGCACTTGCATTTCTAGACCGCCACTGCCACTGAACAAAACAGGCACTCGCTCACCCTGCTTGGATGTCCAACTAGAGCATGTCTTCCCAGCATTCCTTGGGAGGGGATTTAAGGAGGCTTGCTTATCACTGGACAGAAACCCCACGGGTCCATATCCCAGCTACTTTACTGCAAAGAACACATCACCTCACATGGTGGGCCTGGATTGCTGTTCACTGGGCTGCCTGGGCCTGGGAACCAGACAGCCTGGATCACTGGGGGTGGTGCACCAGGAGGAGGAGGTGCTGGCTCAGGGGAAGCCCCATCTGCCTTCCTGACCTGCTTCCTGGCCCTTCCAGATCCTTCTTCCCTGGGAAGGCAGAAGGGGCCCAGAGAGAACGTCTTTGTTTCTAGGAATGTTTTTCCTTCCTTCCACAGGTCCTCTCCTGCGGTGTCCCCGGCCTCTCTCAGACCTGGTCATCGGGTTTCAGGCCGTGATTTGCACAGCTGCGCATGCTAATTTGATCAAGTATCTGACTCAGGCACCAAGAGGGGGCCACCGTGGCTGGCCATCCTGTTCTGCCCCGCAGGCACCGGCCCCTGAGGCATCTGCCCCTCTGCACAGAGCTGTCCATCAAACGGTCAGATGCGGGAGTACCCGGATGACCCGGTGTGTGATTTATTTAATGATGCCCCAAGGGGAGCGAGGTGGGGAAAGAAAGACCCTCGGACTTGTGTTTCTTCTTCCTGTGGGGTCCACAGCTCTGCTCTGGGGGCTAGGGTGGAGGAGGATGAGCGAACAAATAGCGCACATTGTTCCCCCAGATGACAGCCAAAGGCACGTGAGGACTCTGGGCTTCCTGCAGGGTGGGCTCCATCAAAACCTTCACGGGAAGGTTCTCTTTACCTCTGTCAACCCTTTCAGCCTCCGGGCCAGGAGCAGCAGCCCAGTCAAGCTTGTTCTGTGCTTCTGTGTGTCTGCGTTCAAATCCCCGCCAGGGCATGTGCTCTGGTGCCAGGGCATGCGCTCTGGTTCCAGGGCCCATCGGAACCCACGTCACGCCATTCACCCCTGCTCACGCTCACGAAGACCCTGTTTGCTGACGAGACTGCACTCTGGGTTACGGGATGAGGATTTGAGCATGTCTTTCTGGGGACATAGTTCCCACAGTTTTCATCAGGGCCCTTATTGTTTAAGTGCCTCTGACTCCTCATCTGTGAAATGGGCTGGTGGACCTCCACATCACCCTGGACTGATGTATGATTGTTTAGAAGTAGTAGGCACTCAGAGCCAAGGCGGGCATGAACACACCTGGGGATGGAGGAGGGCTCTGGTTTTGATGCTGCTCTCCGTGAAGTGAAAGCAAGTCAGCTGTGAGCACCCAGCACCCAGCAGTGTCTACATCATGAACTCCAAAATGAGGGTCCTGATCTCATGGTTGTAGAGACACTGGGGAACCAGGGCTAGTGTTCTGAGGTGTTCTGTCCCCTAACTCTGTGGCCTGTTTCTCACTGATGCATCTGCCACGAGGGACTGTATCCTCTGAAACCACAAGCCAATGCAGGTCCTTCCTCCTGTATGTTCTTTCAGGCATCTGGTCTCAGCGATGAGAAAATAACTAATGCACTGATGATATCTACCAGCCAAATGTATTTTCTCTCTCTCTCTCTCTCTCTCTCTCTCTCTCTCTCTCTCTCTCTCTCTCTCACTCACACACACACACACACACAGAGACAGAGACAGAGAAGTATTTATTTTATGTAACAGCATAAAGTGTAATAATACGATTTCTTTTTTTGTTTTTATGAATGCAAGCTTTATTATTAATTTATCTTCAATAGACATAAATCACAACTCCCTGCCCCAAAAGGAAGTTGGAGAAAAATTAACAAAAAGAGCCTATACCAGGGAGTCAGAAGTCCTGTGACACGCCATCTCTGCTTTGCTACCCAGAAGAGTGTAAGGCTCTTTGAGGCTTCTGAAGCTTCGGAGTCCAGGGTCATTTTGCCAGGGCTCCTCGTGGTTCCACCTGGTAGTCCTTCTTGGTGTCGAGCGGTAACTGTACATTTCCCAGTTCCTGTGGGCTTTAGAGCACCGCTTGAGCTTCATCGGATGCCTTTTCTCGGACAACCAAATCCTAATGTCTCCTTTGGTCGGTTTGAGTGCATCAGCCAAGGCCTCCAGAGTCTCCTCCTGAGGGCTGCGGTCTTCCTCCAAGTGCTTTTAGTTTTAGCTTCAGGAACTGCTCATAGGTGAACCCAGAGTTCCCATCCCAGCAGGATAGACTTGGAGTTGTCTCCATCCCAGTTCCTTCTATCTTGGCTGCAGCTCACTTGAGTTCCCTTCTTCAGTTTCAATAATACGATTTCTGTCCCCCCCCCTCCCCCAAGCTCTGATTTCCACCTTAGATGCAGGAGCACACAAGTCAGGTCCAGCCAGCGCCCTTGACCTTGACTCTCCCAAGGTCATCTCCATGACCTCCTGCTGAGAGCTCTCCCCCCCCCCACCCCCGTGGGATTCTCTCAGCGCCATGGCCACTGTTCTGAAATCTTCAGCAGATGACCAAGCTCAAGGGCCAAATAACCTGTGTGTTTGCACTGAGCACCCCTCCTCACTCCCTGGTTACCTCGCATGCTGTGCCTCCTTCAGGGGACTGATACAGACCCCAGAGAGGAAGATGGGAAGGCTCGGTCCACCTTCGAAATGAAGCGTCCAGGGGAAGCACACATGGCGGGAGGCAGGTGAGGCTGCCTGCTCTGTCCCTGCTGTGCACTTGGTGATAAAGAGCTGACTCACTTCAAAGAGTCCTTTCAGAGATTAGGACAAATTTTCCGCCGAATAACTGCAGATGGCAGAATGTCGCCAGCTGCTTTGGCTACGGGGGCTACACGGGAAGGGTTTCCTCCGTGCTCTTGGCCAAGTTAACAACAGTGCCAGTCGATTTCATGAAAGATCAAGTTGAGCGGCTGATTTGGATTAGCCAGTGTAACGGTCCAATGGGCTAAATTAACTGTAAAATCTTCTAATTTTATTCGGGCATGTAAAGAAGGGTCTGTGTCCACATAAGTCCAATGGGCCTGTTTGCAACGAGCTCTCAACTGGCGTGCAGCCCACGTAAAGGGAGATGTGCCTGTGGCTCTGGACTCAGAGGCTTGCGTTTGAAACCTGCCTTTGGCCAGCCACAATCATGTCCTGTTCCCCATGCCATGGTGCACTGCTCTGAACCAACCACAAGGATAATGAGTGCCTGGTCTGTGGAGTGAGGTGTTAGAATAGTTAAGTTAGAACACTACCATCATCACCATCAGACTCACTATCAGCATCATCAACACCATCACCATCAGCATCCACATCATCACCATCAACATCATCACCATCACCGTGCTTCTTCACACTGCCCTGATGGACAGTGCTCAGGGCCTAGGCAGAGATGGTTCATGTACATACATCTTGCAGGTCACGATTGCTAGATACAGGAGCTGATTGAGAGGGTAGAAGGCTTGCCCAGGTCAGGACAGGCCTTGGGCATTCTGGCCTCTGTAATTCAGACCCTTTGTGGTGCACAGACCCGTCTACATGTCTGTTTGCTGCTGTTTCTAATGGGTGGATCGCAGCCAGTCAGGAGCTGAGGTATAGAGAGAGGTTGGATATGCAGAGAGAAGGAACACAGCCGGGCCGCCCCCCTGCCCTCTGCCCCAGTGCGGAGAGATCACTGCGGCAAGCTGAGCCCCTAGGAAGTGAAGAAGCCCCTGAAGGATGGGAGGTGCCAAGAATCTTCTTGGAGCACCACCCACCCAGGTCAAGGGGATCACGGTTCATGGTGGGGGGGGTCTCCAGAATAAATTCCAGTGTTTTCTAAAAAGCTCCCCAAGAAGTTCCACTATGTGGTTGGTCTTCCAGGCTGCATAGCATGAATCCTTCCCCTCTTCCTGCCGTCTGTCTGTCTATCTGTCCATCTGTCTGTCTGCCACAACGCTGTCTGTCTCTTACATCGCCTTTCTCTCTCTCTCTCTCTCTCTCTCTCTCTCTCTCTCTCTCTCTCCCCCCCCCCCCCCTGGAGACATTCCTTTGTCTTGAGTCTGGGCTTAGATCCCACAGGAGAGCAAGGTGGAGGGGTGGGGATGGCAGATCTGAGTGACATCTGACCACATCTTTCCCATCAGCCCGATGACTGACATCCATCAACAAGCCACAAAGCTCAGCTCCTCCTCTGCCTGGGGCCCTTGGTTCCCTGCCATGAGGTGTCAGCTCCAAGAACATGTCTGTCCACTCAGGAATACACAGGAGCGCACACATTATTGCGGGTGTCTACTACGAGGCCATCAGTCTACAAGCGCCATTGCTGCTGAGGCTGCCATGCCCAGGGAGAGTTCTAGGGGTGAGCTTACCACGCCTGTGTCTGTGTGTCTGTCTGTCTCCCTCTGCAGGCTGTGGATACTCCACAGGCACAGGCATTTGGCCCCTAGACCGCACTGTAGATTTCTACAACTGTAGCAAGGCTGGAGGGGTTGCACATCACCACTGTCACTATTACTGCAGACTCGGGAACCCTGGGCCCTAACTTGTGTCAGAAGAGGAATTCTGAGGCAGTAGCTTTGTCACGATTAATGAGCGAATCAATCAGCAGGTCTTCTGCCTGTGCCTACAATGTGTCTAGCACTGGGCAGGCAGGCAGGGAGGGCCGTCAAGCCCCGGCTTGAGCCTGTCAGCTGCTTCTAGCCTAACTACAGCTCGAGCATTGCATGGTGGTTAACAGGCTCGGCGCACCTTAGCTGTGGACCAATAGTCCCGAGTTTATAGACTAGTGAAGAGATCATCTAGAGCCTTTGGCTCCTCCCCCAGAGGTTCTGGTTTTCTGGGTAAACTCTTGTCACTATAATGTCACTTGTGTGTGTGGGTGGGTGGGTGGGGGAAATAAAGCCATGACTCAGCAGGTACTGTCCCATCCCAGCCACACCAGACTGAACACAGGTGCAGCAGAGTGGGCTCAGAGTCTCTGATGGCTTGGAAGGGGGAGCTGGAGCCCTTGCCTGGCATCCAGGTTCCATCTCCAGCACCACAAAGATGACACAGAAGGACAAAGCTCTGTCAGAACAATGGGCTGGCCACCCCTGGGTCTCAGAGCTGTGCCCCTGAGAAGCCAAGAGAGTAAAGGACAACTGCCTGCAGGCCTGTGGAGGGTCCCGCTGCCCCTGGGGAGTGTGCATGCATCCACAGTTGTGAATATGTGTGTATATGTGTGCATGCCTGTGTCCACAGCTATGTATGCGTCCATGCATGTTTGTGTACGTGGGCATGTATATTGTGTGTATACATGTGTGCATGCATATGTGCCTGCATGTGTCCACAGCTGTATGAGTACGTGTGTGTATATGTGCAAGTGTATGCATTTGCATGTGTATTTGTGTGTGCATGTGCAGGTGTGTGTCCATGTCCACAGATGTATGTATGCATGTGAATTGTGTGGGTGCACATACTTGTATGTTTGTGTGTAGTTCTCCTCCATCCATGCTCATCACCATTTTTGCTGTGTAGTTTCCAATCCAATGAGAAGCTCCCCAAGGACAAAGTGTGAGCTTCCTGCCACGTCTGGGCTACAGGGCTGGGAACACTGTGAACTCTGAATAAACAGATAACTGAGTGGATGAGCGACTCTGGGTGACTCGGGTTTAAAAGGCAGAGCTGGCCGCTTCTAGATTCACCCCAGGTCCTCAGCAGGAGCCAGGGCAAAAGTGGAAGTATGTGTTCATACATGTGCAGATCAGCAGAAGTTGATCAGGAGCTGGGGCTGGCTTAGGGACCAAGGAAACCATGGTGACCTGGGGCTTCAGGTGTCCCCATTAAAGGCTAGTGCATCTTGCATGGAGATGAGATGCATATAGTCTGGAGGACAGACCATCAGAGACTTGGTCTTGCCTGCTGCTTAGGTACACTGTCCGTGGAGGTGACAGGTAAAATGGATGGAGGGTGATGGGCAGGTGACAGACAGAATGGAGAGGAAGGAGAAATTCAAGAACTGTCCAGGTTTAAGGGCATCATGTGCAAATGTCCTGGGGCAGGAGTCAGAAGCCTGCGTGTGCAGGGAGGTCGGGTGCCTGGGTGAGGCTCAGGCGCTCTTCAGAAATATGTCTCTGAGTCTCAGGGGGCTTGATCTTCATTCTGGAGCAACAGAGTTCCCCAGACTCCACTGTATGGTGGAGTCAAAAAATGATGGGGGAGGGGCACTGCACAACTCTGCAGGAAGCTCACCGCCTTGCAGACGCACCCCGCCCCTATGTCAGGGCAGAGGAGAGCTCTGCATGGCCAGCAGCCTTGCAGGAGGAGGCAGAGCTTCTTCAGAAATAGAGAAATTTGTGCTCCTCCCAGAAAACACACCCCTCCCTCCCCCAGAGTGCCCGTCCCCTCCTAATCGCTACAGCTTGAGGCTATGCCAGCTGGGCACTTCCTGGTCCTCCAGGACCGTGTATCAGGGTTTCACTGAACTCAGATTTGCGTGTGTGTGTGTGTGTCTTGGGATAGCTTCAGATTTATGTCTCAGAGCCGCAAGCTGCAAAGGCCACATGTTTGCCCTGGAGACGCTTCACGTGCAATTTGGGAATTTGGGAAACGCTCAAAATAGCATTTGCCCATAAAATTGCCTGAAATGCAGTCCAAATGTGTCTGTAAAAGTTGACCCGGCGACGAGTAATTGTTATTAGTTCACGTGCTTCCAGCTTCCACGGAGGGCCGAGAGTCGGCTCTGTCAGGTGCCCATGCGTTTAGAGGTGATTTCAGAGATGCAGGGGAGGAGGACTTCTCGTGTTCTGTTTTGCAGAACGGAGCGAGAGGGCTCAGCACATTCTGTGAGCAGTGCTGGTGGCTGACTCTGATGCACAGGGTAGATACTGGCAGCCTTCCTGAGACATTCTCCTTAAGGTAAATTCCTGATCTATGTATCAGAAGGCAGGGAGGAAGGGCAGGTCCAGAGATGACAAAATTAGATCCAGTCACCTGACCCGAAGCAGCCTGGTACAGCCCATGGGACTTCTTCTTTCTGCCGTGCTATCAAACTGGAAAAAAAGCATCCCCGTGGCTTGAAACACACTCAGACCAGAGCAGCTGTCACTGTTGTCACACTTCCAGAGTCTGTCAACTTTACAAGAAGACACAGATCCCTATGAGCAATGCCAGTCGCGGTCTGTGCTTTCTGTGACACCACACAGACAGATGGACACCACGCCCTTTGTGTTTGAATGGGCCAGTGTGAGAGTTTGCCCAGTGCTGTGTGCCATCAGGGAATGCACATCGGGGCACAGTGTCTCCCCACACATACCACTCCAGGGCAAGTGCTTGTGGAGTTGGGGAGTCAGCACACTCTATGCAGCTGTGTGTGTGTGTGTGTGTGTGTGTGTGTGTGTGTGCATCCTCCCACCCCCTTGCTGGGCTGAGAAAGCAATCACCACTCCATGACAATGACTGTGATTTAGGCTGCTAAGTTTCTTCCAGCCAAAGGAGAGGGTGCCGTGTGGGGTCTTGTGGCACCATGGGGGGTCCAGTGTCCTGTGTTCAATCCTTAGGCCTCCCATGTTGCTGCTGGGTGACCTTTAGTCATTTACTTGACCTCTGTCCCTCAACATGGTTGGACCCAAATAAATCACACACACACACACACACACACACACACACACACACACACACACACACACAGAGAGAGAGAGAGAGAGAGAGAGAGAGAGAGAGTTGGCAAGGGCCTCTATGGCCTGGTCCCTCCAGCCCCAACCCCCAACCCCAGTAGCCACTCAGGCTGGCTTTCATCTTCAGTCATAGAGCTTGCCCCAGGACCTTTGCACTGGCCAGTCCTGCTGTCTGGAATGTTTTCTTCCTCCCTCCCTCCCCTCCTCTTCCTCCTCTTTCTCTCCTTTCCTGTTTCTCTTTCTCCTCTCTCTTGATCTCTCTTCCTCCTCCTCTTCTTCCTCTCTCCTTTCTCCCCACCTCTCTCTGTCTCCATCCCTCCCTTCTTCTGTCTCTCACGCACATGCTCTTGGTATCCCGTATCCTGTGTCTGGGGAAATACATTCAGGACAGTGTATGTATCCAACAACCTAACACTAGATCAATGCTCTCTCTTGGTTTCAATTCCACACCCCAGGAAGCAGATTCTGAGTTCTCCTAGGCCGGCCTGAGCTGAGTCTCTGGTGCCCATAACCCATAGGGAGAAATGTGGCACACTGAATGAAGTGGCTTGGGTGGGGGTGGGGCTGGGGAGGGTAGGATGATGGGGAAGAAACACTGTGAGCCATGGTCCAAAGATCACTGTGTGGACATAATGAGAGAAAGTGTTCTGCCCACTATGTGTGTGTGTGTGTGCTCACGTGTGTGTGTATGTGTGCACATGTGTGTATGTGTATGAGTGTGCATGTGCGTGCATGTATGAGAGCATGCACATGTGTGTGGGCATGCATGTGTGTGCATGTATGTGAGAGCATGCATATGGTTGCATATTTGTGCGTGTGTGACCACACACACGTGCGTGTGCATGTGCGTGTGTGTGAGCATGCATATGGGTGCATTGTGTGAGTGCACACACGTGTATGTGTGCATGTGTGTGAGCACACACGTGTGTGCAAGTGCATGCAATGCTGGGATTGGAACCCAGGGCTTCACGGATGCTGGGCAAGCACCTCACCACTCCCCAGGCCCTCTTAGTTTGGTGTAGGGTTTCACCAAGTTCCCCAGGAGAACTTGACGCACTCAGCAGCCCAGGCTAGGCCTCTACCATTTCCAGGGTCCTTTCCTGCTCTGCACTGGGCCCAGGCCTTCACTAGTCATGGACTGTAGGGGGCTCTCACTTTCAGCAGACCTGTAGTTAGAAAATCACAACCTTTCTGGTTCCAAGCAGATCCGACCTTCACCGGGGAACAGCTCTGCCTCGTTGAAAATGTAGCAGTTGAAAAGGTCAGCTGTAACAGTGGCTGTGATTGGCTCAGTGTCTGAAGGTCAGCTGTAACAGTGGCTGTGATTGGCTCAGTGGCTGGAGAAGGACTCTGTGCACTGGGCATCAGGGCAAACAGGCGGCCCAGCAGCTAGCAGGTACATGCGACTAAGGACAGGAAAGCAGGCAGTTGGCCTAGAGCAGCTAGGCAAAAGGAATGAACCGAGAGTCTTTCAGACACGGTTTCCCTCCATCCCTTTCTAGACCCTTGGAAGGTTCTAGATAGAACCCAGGTTCTGTGGCTGCTGGGAAGACCCCTGAGACTTCTTAGGGGTTGAAGCTGGGGTGGAATCTACAGTTCTGAGGCAGACTAGATTCACGTCCCAGAACGCTGCTCCACGCCTCTAGCTTCAATTTCCCCAAATGCAGTGAGACAAAGAGCTGCCACCAGCCTGGCACTGCTTGGTGCTCTGGGTCATTGCTCACCTCAGGCGTGTCAGGTCAGCAGAGGCTATTGCAGGGAAGATAGCCATACCCCAGGCAGTGAGCGGGCCAAGCCCCTGACGTGCTGCTCAGACCCAGATTTCCATCATCAGGCACTGTTGACAGGACGGTGAGGAGCATCCCAGGTGCTGTGTGCCAAACAAAAGACACAGACTGGTTGTAAGGGTGACCGCATGGCTGGCCACACAGCTGGATGGACCATCTTCCTCCTGGCCCCTTTGCTGGTGTCTCAAGGAGGAGGCAGGAATTCTGACAGGGGAGGCTGAAAGATGAGTCCCCACTGCCCTATCCAGATGATCTGTTGGGGCCTCTAAGCCCCAGAAAAGGCAAATGCCTGACGGGGCCTCACCCTGTGGCTCCCAAGGGCCTTGTCAATCAGGCCCAGGCAGGGCGCCTGGGACAGGCTGGCGACTTGGAAGAAAGCTGGGCATTGTTTTGAAGGGTTAACCCATTGGCTTCTTGGGTTTCACCGGGATGCCTGTGTGGCCACGCTGGCCAATTTAGTATTTGTTGGGATCTGGGCGAGGCCAGCCGGAGGAGCAGCCTGTAGGCCATAGGTAGGCCTGTGGCTATGACTTATGGGAGATGGGGGAGGGGTGCATTCTTAGCCCATATTTGGTGATGTGGTGGGTTTCAGGCCTCTCTGGCTCTCATTTGTCAGGGTCTTAATGAGAAACCCCAAAAGGATTTAAAAAGTTCCCTTTCCCAAGGACAGGAAATAAATGGGAAAGTTCTAGGGAATTAGGGGAAACCCCCAAGGCAAGCTAGAGACAGAGGCCTTTGTTGTCTGTGTGAGTGTGTGTGTGTCACACTCTCATGGAAGGCAACAAGAGGGTGTGTGAGAGACTGTGCAGGGGACACCTGTGTGGACTGGAGAGAGGCATAGATACAAGGAGAGAGAGGAGAAAGAGGCAGAGACAGACAGACACACACACACAGAGAAAGAGAGAGAGGAGAAAAAAGTCAAGACAGAGACAGAGAAAGACAGACAAACAGACTGACAGACATATGGAAAGATGGGGAAGAGAGGAGAAAGAGGCCAAGAGAGAGAGAGAGAGACAGACAGACAGACACACACACACACACACACACACACACACAGAGAGAGAGAGAGAGAGAGAGAGAGAGAGAGAGAGAGAGAGAGAGAGAGTCAAGATAAAAAAACAGAGAAAGACAGACTGACAGATGGAAAGATGGGGAAGAGAGACAGAGAGCAGAAAGAGATGCAGAGAGACAAATACCCTGGGGTAGGGAGAGGCTGCTCTGCTCTTGCCCTGGGCCCACTTCGGAGCTCAAGGGCAGTGTTTTGAGGCATCTGGAGCCAAGTCCCGGGTTAGCAAATGGCCTGTCTCCCTGTCAGGCTGGAAAAGAGGCCCAGCAAACCTTTGCCTGTGAATGGATGCCATGAGACAAAAGCCATCAAAGGAAGAAGGCTTGCACAAGTCCACACTATGGCCTGCTCTGTCCACCCAGCCACGGGGAGGATGAGGGTGGCACGGGCACCCGGTCACATGTTGACTGGAGGAGGCATGTGTGGCCTTTCCTGGGGACAGGACCGTTTCTGTGGTGTGTTTTCCTGCTTTGTGCTTGGTAGCTCTAACCCTGCTGTGGTTTGAGTCTGTGTCTCCAAAAAGTCACGTATCTCAGGCTCGAGCCCCAGCTCGGTGTAATTGTAAAGAGGTTATACTTTCAAGAGACTGAGGTCTAAGGAGTCTTTGGACCCTTATGGGTGATCGAGCAGGGTCTCTGGGACCCCAGGCTCATCCTTGTTCTCTCAGAGTCCCCAGCCCTGAGGTAAGTGGTTTTACTGTACCACGTACTCCAGCAATGGCTGATGGATGTCCCACTTCATGTCTTTTGTCCCTTTCACCCCTCAAGTGAAGAGGGATACCTGCTGGGTACACCCCCAGGTCCTGCTTTTGTTTTCTAGACCTGCCATATCCTATCTCAGTGTCTGGGGACCGAGAGAGCAGAAACAGGGGGCCTGCTACGGCTTCCCAGTAGGAAGTCCCCCAGGGGCCACCTTTTCCCTGGGGACTCTGGCTGAGCTGAGTGAGCCCCTCAGGGATGCACCATAGAACAAGGTGTTCACATGCTCAGCTCTTTCCTTCTCCTGATGGAGTCACCCTTCTGTCCTCACCTCCTCAGCTGACAGCTCAGCTCACCCCATGTTTACTACTCATCTTCTCAATGCTGTCCAGGCTCCCCAAGAACCCGGGCTGACCCACCACTGCCTGTGAGGACTTTGTGAGCGTGTACATGGGGTGAGGATTAGAAACTGGTGGCATCTGGTGAGCAATATGGATAAGGATGTATGTATGTATGTATGTATGTATGTATGTATGTATGTATGCATATCCTCTTATAGGATTATATATAACTATATACAGGATTATATATAACTATATAGTATTATGTATAACTATATATGTGATTATATATATATATATAACTATATATAGGATTATATGTATAACTATATATGAAATTGTGCATATATAACTACATATAGGATTATATATATATGATCATATATATATATATAATCCTATATATAACTACATGTAGGATTATATAAGATTATATACAGGATTATATATTATATAACTATATATGATTATATATAACTATATATAGGGTTATATATTATATAATGATACATAGAATTATATATAACTATATATAGGATTATATATATTGTATATTATAACTGTATGTGCAATCTTAAATATAACTATATATAGAGTTACATATTATATAACTGTATGTGTAATTTTAAATATGACTATATATAGAAATATATGTGTGTGCATGTATATGTATATGTATATGTATATGTATATGTATATGTATATGTATATGTATATGTATATGTATATGTATATGTATATGTATATGTATATGTATATGTATATGTATATGTATATGTATATGTATATGTATATGTATATGTATATGTATATGTATATGTATATGTATATATCCAATCATGTCCAAATCTTTGCCACTGGGAAGCTGAGCTTACTCCCAAAGACAGTAAGGGATTCTCTGCAGCCACATGGGAGCCTTTAGTGGCAGCATCTGCATCACACCCAAGTGACCTCAGGGTGCCAATTGTTCCTGGATGCCTCCCCCCATGCTCCTGCCATCTCTCAAGATGCTATGAGGTCTGACCTGGGGTCACTGATCTAGTCCCTCCTCCCCACACAGCCATCCCTGTCTCAGCAAGTAACGGAAGAGAAATAACCATGTCCAGGTTTGGAGCCCTCCATACTCAGAGCTGTGGGGTTGCTGGGCCGGGTCACTGTTCACTGTTCCCAGTTGTGGTCATGCCTGTGGCAAGTGGAGCTCTTCAGGGTCTGAGCAGCAGCTATCAGCTGAGTGACAGGCAGCTCTGCAGAGAGCGAGAGCGAGGGGGCCACAGGGAGGCTGCAAGCAGCTCAGCCAGTGGAAGAGGGTTTTCCCTCCTCCAGTTCCAGGGGCTTAACCAGCCAGGAAAGAATGCGCCAGGTCAGCACAAAACCAGGACGGGCTGTCGGAATTCTGCTGAGTTGGGGAACTGGACTTTAGGGCCATTTACAAAATACAGATCGGGCCAGGCAGGGCTGGAGGCATCTGGCCTGGCAGCCGGGGTGACTTCCACGCCACTGGGCTGACCACACATTAGGACCACACATGCGCTCCTCCTTACTGGTGGGCTTGGGCTCAGGGGCGGCCACTGAGATGCTGGATGGAAGCCTGGTGGGGGATCTACCTGGTAAGGTCCCGAGGGTCATGTCTCCCAGGGATGCTGGAGACAAAACAAGCCAAAGATGGCCGCCCTGCCCTGGGAGACTTCTGGAAGGGAGGCTCATCTTGGTGATTTCGCTGTCTCCGCAGCTCTGGGTTTTTCTCTGGCCACACGTGGCAATTCTTGGCCACCAGTGGTGTCCACAAGGTCATTAGAGGAGCCGAGAGAAGAGGAAAGATGGACAGAAAGAGAGAGGGAGGAAGGGAAGGCATGATGGAAGGAGGGTAGGAGCAGAAAGGCATCTCCTCTCTCCCTTGTGAGCTCACCCTGCAGACACTGAGGAGTCTCCATTGGGTGGACAGAACACAGGCCAGAACAGTTTATCCTCTGCAGGGTTCTCACCACACAGGCAGAGGAGGGGCCACAAGTTGGGGCGGGGAGACGACACTGTGTGTATGTATGTGTATTGTATGAGTGTGTGTGTGTATGTATGAGAGAGAGAGAGAGGGGAGAGAGAGAGAGAGAGAGAGAGAGCATTGTATGAGTGTGTTTGTGGTTTATGTGTGGGGTGTGTGTATTGCATGTATACTATATGTGTGTGAGTGTGAATGTGTGTGTATTGTATGACGGTGTGTGTGTGTGTGAGAGAGAGAGACAAAGAGAGATACTGTGTGTGGTGTGTGTATGTGTGGTGTGTGTGTGTATTTGCGGTGTGTGTATATGTGTATGTTGTGTGTGAGAGGTGTGTTTATGGTATGTGTACATGTGGTATGTGTGTATGTGTAGTGTGTGTGTGTGTATTACATGAGTATGTGTATGAGACAGAGAAAGAATGTGTGTGTGTGTGTGTGTGTTCAATAGACCTCATCCACTGATGGATGAGAAAGTCAAGCTCTCTCCACCAGCCAGCTCTCTGTACATCAGACTGGCCAACTCTTGACCTCCCAAGGGCAAGCAGAAATTTGAGACATAAGTGTTCCTATAATGTGATTCTGATCTTCTATCAGTGTGGCCCTGTGAAGCTAGGTTCCCCAAGTCCCTTCCCAGTGGCGCGGGTGTGTGTGTGTGTGTGTGTCTGACAGGTAGATGTGTGTACATGTCTGGGGTATGCATGCATGCCTGTGAATTATGTGGATGTGTGTGTGTGTGTGTGTGTGTGTGTGTGTGTGTGTGTGTGTCTGACAGGTAGATGTGTGTACATGTCTGGGGTATGCATGCATGCCTGTGAATTATGTGGATGTGTGTGTGTGTTTCTGGGATGAGTGTGCACCTGTGTGTTGGTTGTGTGTTGTTATGTATATACTTGTGCATACCTGGGGTGCATGTGATCATGTGTGTGGACATGTGTGTATATCTGGGATGTGGTATGCATGGCATTGTGAACATATAGGATGCTGAAGTCTAGTCCAGTGGCTGGCCTCATGATCCGTGCAGTGATACCCCTTCTAGGCTGGACTGCTTACTTGCTCCTGTCAGGGGACAGCAAGTGGCATTTTGTTTTCTAGGTCCATTGGCCTGTGAATGACATCCGTGAGGTCCCTGTGTTCCCCACCCCCTCTCCAGGAAGGAGACCGAGCCTCTGGGAACAGCAAGAGGCTCACCTTACCACCCTGGGGTGCTGTGGCCTTTCTTCTCCTAGAGGGCAACTGGCCTGGGTTCCTGGGGACAGGATAGCTTTGCTGTACTCCATGGGTGTGGTCTTATGGAGGCAGAGTAGGGGATGCTGAAGCTCAGCTGCTGAAGATGTTAGTATCACTCCACAGAGCTGTTTTGATTAGAAACAAGTCTCCCTGTGAATTCCAGACTGGCCTTAAACTCATGGCAATCCTCCTGTCTCAGCCTCCTGAGTGACAAGATTGCAGGCATGTACCGCCACATGTGGCTAAAAGTAAAGTTCTCAGGCTGATGTGTAAGCTCCCAATCTATACTGGACAGAGAACATGGTCCTGACAGAACAGGGAATTCACATGTTGGTCCGCCAGCCTCCGCCATCCGGCAAGTGCAGCTTCTGTTTGGCAGTGCAGGTCACAGGCAGATCCATCTGTAAACTGCAGATGCCTGTACCACAGAATGGGTGGCTCTCCCATGCCCTGTCAGTAGCTGATAGGTGAGCCGCCCTGCCGCTGACTAGATGACCAGTGATTTTCTTGCTGACAGAGATGCAATTTGTTCTCGCCTCCCTACATCCTTCCCCATAAGGGAACAACCCTATCTGCCAGTGAATGCAGAGTGTCTTGGTTGTGGGTCTCAACATGAGCTCTGGGGAGTGGCGATGCTGTTGCCTAGGAACTGGTGGAATTCAGATACCCTCTGCTGCTTCCACCTGCACAGCCCCAGGTGGGTAGGTCAGACAAAGCCCAGGCTCTTAGAAATCAGAAATGAAGTGTACCTGGGGGCTACTGAGGCCTCATGGGGTGTACAGGCTAAGAAGAAGGCTTGAGTGGAGCTGGGGACATTGGTGCTTCTGGGTCTGATGTGAGAGTTGCACATGGGCAAGGGGAAGTTGGAGAAGTTGGAGGAGAAGGGAGGTAAGGAAGGCGGGGTGAGACCACACTTGCTCTCAAGATTTCTGTTCCTCATGTGCCCCCTTCCCTTCTCTGGGCCGGCATCAATACATGGACACCATGAGCCCCTTAGCGACTCCAGCACAGGGCTCCTTGAAGAAGGATGCTAGCATGGCTGCTACAGCAAGCCCTGGGGTGGTTATGTGTTAGAGTCTAGCAAACTGCACCATACACATGAGGGAGGCCGGGTCACCCCCATCTCCTGCAGGCCTTGGTGGGCCTGTCCGTGTCTGCTGTCCTGCAGGGCCTACTTCTGTTGCCCATGACTGCCTCCGCTGGCTACAACCTACTTCAACACTGTCATCAAAGAGACACAGCTGGCACCTCTGTGTCAACACAGATACTGGGCTCCCCTCCGTCACCGGAACCATGGACCAGGCTAAGTTTAAAAAGCCAGATGTGCCTGCCTGGTAAACTGTTAGGTGAGCAACAGGAAAAGAGCCAAAAATAAACACTGTGAGTTGACGATCCCACAGCATCGGTGGGAACCGTGCCCAAATTGGGCAAGTTGAGGGGCCCGTGACCCACCATGCATACCGAATCCACAGGCCCTGGTGTGACTGTGAAATGTGGCTCTCTGTCTCGTGACTGACCTCCCTGGAGCATCACAGACATCCCTGCCCTGAGTGGGACCTGGATGCCTGGGCTGCTTACTGAAGGACCACAGTGGGTCTGGGTGTGTGGAATTCCGTGTGCTGGCTGGTTTTAGGTCAGCTTGACGCAAGCTAAAGACATCTGAGAGGAGGGAACCGCAATTAAGAAAATGCCTCCATAAGATCAGGTTTGGAATGCAGGCATGTTGAGGGTGGTACAGACCCTGGTTAGTTGTAGAGGGATGCTTTGCTAAGACTCCCCAGGGCCCTTTGTGTGAGGACTCTGTGGTGCTATTCAGCTAGAGCTGAAGAATCGGCTGTGGTTAACAAGAGACCAGAACCACTCGAGTAAAACCTTTGCTTTGCTGGGACAATAGGTGCTGGTGAGCCAGGGCTAAGAATCAGCTGATTAAGCCACCAAACCCAGACACTATTGCATACGCCAGCAAGATTTTGCTGAAAGGACCCTGATATAGCTGTCTTGTGTGAGGCTATGCCAGTGCCTGGCAAATACAGAAGTGGATGCTCACAGTCATCATTGGATGGAACACAGAGCCCCCATTGGAGGAGCTAGAGAAAGTACCCAAGGAGCTGAAGGAGTCTGCAACCTTATAGGTGGAACAACAATATGAACTAACCAGTACCCCTAGAGCTCGTGTTTCTAGCTGCATATGTAGCAGAAGATGGCCTAGGCGGCCATCATTGGGAAGAGAGGTCCCTTGGTCTTGCAAACTTTATATGCCCCAGTACAGGGGAACTCCAGGGCCAAAAAGTGGGAGTGGGTGGGTAGGGGAGCAGGGCGGGGAGTGAGGGTATAGGGAACTTTTGGGATAGCATTTGAAATGTAACTAAAGAAAATATCTAATAAAAAATTGAAAAAAAAAAAAGAAAAAAGAATCAGCTGATTAAGAAGAGACCAGCATCACCGGGGTGGAATCATCGGGGAAGTGTTCCCTCAGGGTCAGCACATAGAAGATGTGGTTCAGAGGCAGCCAAGGTGGTACCTCCTGATGGCAACTGAACCTGGTAGTGTAAGAGTCACCTAGTTCTGGTGACTGGTACCAGTTCTGAAGGCGTGAAGGAGTCATGGAGAACAGCTGAGGCTTGGCACTACAAGGAAGGGCTCAAGTCCCTGAAGAGAGCCCAGGAGAGGCTATTGGTGAAGGTGCACCCCAGTTGCAGTGGAAGAACCCAGCGTTTTGGAGATGCCAGGACTATGGGATGACCACCAAGAACAGCAGCAGCAGTGGAGTGGAGCCAGCTAGAGTCGAGAAGGCAAACCAACCGTGCATGCATGTGTGCGTGTGCATGTGCGTGTGTGTGTGTGTGTGTGTGTGTGTGTGTGTGTCTGTGTGTGTGTGTGTGTTGCAGAGGGCAGAGTCAGATCTCCTTAGCCCCTCGGAGGAGCCCAGAAGATTATGAGGGAATCTTAGACATCGGACATTGAGTTACTCGCACTATTAGAGTGTGGTTTCAATTTGTTTGGATTGTGACTGTACCCTGCTTCTTCCCTCCTGAAAAAGAGACTACCTGGCTTATTTTTGATTTTGTAAGAGCCCTCGGATGAGCATGGGACCAACTCTGAGCAAGCACCATCCTCTTGCTTGAAACAGTTTTATCTCCCAACAGTTCAATGATTTAGGTGGGCTATGTAACTTTTTCCTTAAAGTCCATCATTACAGGTTGGGTCTGGAGGTTTATACCCACTACTCAGAAGGCTGCAGCAGGGGGATTGTGAGTTTGCATTCAGTCTGGGCTGCTTGTGTCTCAAAAAAAAATTGGAATCAGGGTGTGAAATAGTTTAGCATGTAGTGTTTGTCACACTGGCGTGAGCACCTGAGTGTGAGCCCCATAAAAGCTAGAGGCAGTAATGGACGTGTGTGATCCCAGGGCAGGAGCATGGAGACAGGAGTCTCACAAGCCACCCAACCTGGCCCAATCAGGGAGTCCCAGGCCAGTGAGTGTCTCCAAAAATACTGTGGGTGTGGGCTGGTTAGAGTTACTGTCAACTGGACACCCCTAAAGTCACCTGGGAAGAGGAAATCTCAACTGAATAGTTAGCTACCCAGGTAAGATTGTCCGGTGGCCGTGTCTGTGAGAGACTAGATGGATGGTTATATAGGAGCACAGCCCACTGTAAGTTACACAGCCCAGGTAGGTGGTCCTGGGCAGGGAGCAAGGTGGCAAGCAGCATCCCTCCGCTCTGCCTCGGGTGCCTGCCCTAAGTCCCTGCCCTGACTCCTCCAAAGATGGACTGAGAGCTGTAAGCTGAGGCAAACCATCTCCTTGCCAGGTTACTTTTGGTTCTTGTATTTATCACAGCAGTGGAAAGCGAACTAGAGCAACAGCTTCTGAGGAATGACAGTCAAGGTTGTCCTACACACTCACAGAGGCACACACTCACAGTCACACACACTAACACACAGAGACACATGCACACACACACACTCACAGTCACACACTCTCACACACACTAACACACAAGGCACATGTGCACACATTCTCACACACTCTTTCATAGCCACACACACTCTCTCACACAGTCACACTCATTAACACACACAGACACACACATGTACACATACTCTCACACTCATGCACAGTCACACACACTCTCACACTCACAGGCACACAGTCACATACACTCTCACAGAGTCAAACACACTAACAGACACATACACGTGCACACACACACTCTCACACTCATGCACACAGTCTCTCTCTCTCTCTCTCTCTCACACACACACACACACCACATACACATACAGACATATACACATACACAAACATTATACACGTACCACACAGATGCATATACACACATGCACAAACAATAACACACACATGCACATACAGACATATACACACATCAACAAACACCACATACACAAGTGCACATACACTAACATGCACATACAGGCATATACACACGCACACATACACAAACGCCACACATACACACCACACACATGCATATATACAGAGAGACAGCCACACACATACACACATGCATGCATGCATGCACATATATAGACACACACACATACACGCGGGCACACAGAAAACTTGTAGTCTTTCGTGTAATGCCTTATGGGAACTACCCTGCCCCTGGGGAGTGTGCCCTATACCTGAGGAACTTCCCAGACCATCATCACAGGCTATGGAGGCCCTCTGTTCACATGGTCATGTTTGTGGCTGGTAAAGGCTGGTGACAATCAGTGTCCAAGTAGACAGTGAAGATCGACCATCACATGCAGTGTACCCAGCACCCTCCTCAGTCACTGCTCACACGGGCTGTTCCCTCTGTGAGAATATGCTTCCTCCACCTTCACAGGACTCAGGTAACGCCTCACACAAGAAGGGAGCCCTGTTGATCAGAACCGCCCCTTGCCCTGCCTCTGTGCTCTAAGGATCATATGACCAGCTGCGATGGGCGAGGCCACGCTGCGGCTGCAAATTCACCCTGAAATCTCAGAGACTTCCCGGAACCCATGAGCCTCTTGCCCACACTGTGTTTCCTCGGTGCTCAGTGGCCCCGGCTCACTCACAGGCTGGCAGGGGTGACACTGCCAAAGGCACAGCAGTGTGTGGAGCGCCTGCCAGGGCCTGGCGTGGATAGGCTACTGCTGCAGCTCCGGGTGCTGCTCTGCCCGACTGCGGGAGTCTTGGCACACGAACCCATCTTGTATGGACAGGAAAAGAGGGCACAAAACCAAAGCGATCTCTGCCAGACCCTTCTCCCTGCCCCGGCACTGTGCCACCATGGCTGTCTGCTGGCTTCCCCATCACCTCGCGGAAGCCTTCAGCTCTGCCTGTCTCTGAGCTTTGTGACAGGGGTGACTTTATCCACTATGAATAAATGAATGAATGAGTGGGTGGGTGGATGGATCAATGAATGACACCCATAGCTTGAAAACTCTGCTCTCAAAACTTGTTCCTGTTGCTTGGCAGGAGGCTCCCACCAGAGGCCTCTGAGTCCTGGCCCCTCGCTCCCATGATGCATCACAGAAGCACAAGACTCCCAGGACCAATCACGGCCGCCGACCGCCCCTGCCCCTCCCACCACCCAGTCCTCAGCGCTGGGTTGAACTAGAATCTTCCATTGGTCTCCTGGAGCATCCTGTGCTACTTCTCCCAAGTGCTGGAGATGTCCCTCAGACCACGTGAAGGCCCTCGATCCTCTTCTGGGGTCTTTCCTCGAAACCCAGCCCTGTGGGGCTACACAAGCGGAGCGTCGACCGCAGTTGAGTGAAGCCGGCTGAGCGAAGGTGGTGGCAGGAGCTGAGGGCTCAGGAGTGACGTCGGAGGGCACACTAGTGTATCTAACCTCAACCCTGGGCACAAGCGTGCATTCATGATGCACACGGTGTGCCTGGAGGGAAACACGAAGCACTCTGACGTCAACGTGATGCCGTCAGAGAGGACTGACCTCTTACCACCACCCCTACACCTTTCCACAGTCTTGTAACTTACACACTCTCACACATACACACATGCACTCTTGCACACTCACACACCTTCAGCAGTGCTCTACCCACAGTCCTACACCACTAACGCGTTCGCAAATATCCTCACACAATCTCTCTCTCCCTCTCCCTCTCTCTCTCTTTCACACACACACACACACACACACACACACACACACACACACTCACACACACACACCCATCCCCTCCATTTCATCCGTTAAACCTTTTAAAAGCTACATTTACCAAACAAAGCACACGAGACATGGAACCCACCACATGCAAGCAAGCTCTGGCTTTCATTTGTCACCTACTAAACTAAACCGCACCGGAGACTGACACACGCGGACACGCGAGGAGCGAGGTGTGCTCTCTTGGCTCATCTCCAGTCGGAACCAGCTGATGATAAAGGGCAGAGTTCGTGGGAACCCACGCCCAGTCAGAATCAAGCACGGGGTAGACACGGGAAGCCTGGGAGCAACAGGACAGCTGGAGATGAGCGTGGGGGTCAAGCTCTGGGTAAAAGCGGGGACAGAGGTGACACTGCAGCTGGTGCCTGCCGGTCACCTCCGACTGCACAAGAGGAGCAGAGTGTGACAGCTTTTATTAATCGGCCTCCTCCCACCAGGCTCTGCTCTGAGGATACCGGCTGGGGAGTTCAAGAAACAGGGTTGCTCTGAGTTGTTTGTTGAAACTAGCTATGGTGGTGCTGGTGCTGGTGCTGGTGATGGTGATGGTGATGATGCTGATGCTGATGCTGATGATGGTGGTGGTGGTGATTATGGTGGTGATGGTAATTGTGATGATGGTGTTAATCTTGACAGCAGGGGCCTTGATCACGATAATGTCAGTAACAATGGTAACATTATCTTTTCGTTATCACGATCACTTTCAATATTAACAAAATAAATTAGTCAGTCAAGCTCCTAAGTACGTCTGGCAGTCAGACAGCTCCTTTTCTATTCTGTATCGCTCTAAGTTGTGGAAGATGAGAGACCGAAGTCTGGATTCGCTTGCATCCAGGAAGGTACCCAGGCCCTGTTCTGGTGTGGGCGTGGCTTAGGGAGCGTGCCCAATTAGTCGCTTGGATTGATCAGCTTTCCTCATCTGAGCCTCTTGTTCCCAACTCATTCTCCGACTTTCCAATCTCCAGGAGTGTTCTTCGCCATTTCTGAGAAGCCTGCCCTCGAGACCACGTGAGATTCAGGCACACTGAGCCACTGTGGCCTGCTGAGGATGGAGTCTCACTGGCCATTGTAAAAAAAAAAAAAAAAAAAAGAAAGAAAAAGAAAAAGAAAAAAAATGCAGGGCACGCACTAGCCTCCCCTCGCTGGGTCCCTGCCAAGCTTATGGATCCCTTGGGACCCACTGCAAACTCCTGCCCATCTACAGTGCCGCAGCCATCCGCAGTGTGAGGCGTGGTTGTTTCTATGGCTGTGCCTATCCATCTTGGTCCAGAGGCGAGTTGATCCTGGTGTGTTTAGCAGCCAGGGTGCTAGCCTGTTTTGTGGTTTCTCCCTGCAGACCGGCTGGGGCTTGGGGATAAAGCCTTCTGGGTAGCCAAGCCCTGCGGGATGCTGGACAGAGGCAGCAGGTGAGCTTCCAGCAGGCAGCTGCTTGGAACATGGCTATAACTTTCCGCTGGGGCATCCACAGGGCGGCTTGGCTCTTGGGATCCACCCATAGAGCAACAACAGGAAGCCCCAGACTGAGGCTGGGCTGTCCCTGTGGGATGGACCCCGAGTCCCCGCAGGCCTGGCATTATCTCTCGGTGGGGTAAAAGTGGAAAGCGGAAGGCCCTGCACAGAAGGCCAGAACTGATGTGCTTGCTCACGTGTGTCCCGAGGGAAATCCCAGTGTGATCCACCCCCTGTACCTCTCCGCCACACACCAGGGGTGTTTTTTGTCACCAAATATCTGTTTGCTGGACACTGGAAGGCTACAGCCTCACAGTGATGCTGAGCCTGGGACTCAGAGGCCCGGCTGCGACTTTGCCACCAACCGGTTGGTGGGGATGGGCTGAGAGCTGGGGAGAGGCCTTCTCAACCCTTCCAAAACTGGAGGGCTCAGAGGGGAGACTGGCAGGGAGGTCACAGGGTGCTGCCATGGGGTCCGCTCTGGCTCATTGGTGCACTTGTGCATGTGTATGTACCAGACAAACCCCAGAGCCAAACACAGAGAGTAAGGCCAACTGGATTGCTCCCAAGTACAGGGTGTGAGGGAGAGTCTGTTCTACAGACCCTTCCCCAAAGCCTCATCCATGACACCAACCTCACTCCCACCCCCTACACCCCCATCCCTGTCTCCCACTAAGGGACTGCGGTGTCTGGAAGACCTTCCTCCACAGGGCATGGGAGGTATCGGCGGACCCCCTGGAGCTCTTTTGAGTTAGTGTCACAGTCCTGGCTTTCTGTGTGACCATGAGTGGATGACACCTGGAGACAGCTCTGTTGTGCAACTGCCACACCCCAGCACCCTAGAGGAGGGGGCTTGGGGATTTGGGGTGAAAGAGAATCCTTCTGCTGTCCTGACTCAGTTGGTCTCAGAAGGGCCTCAGAGTCCTCACCTCCCACGCACTCTTGGGGAAGGCTCTGCTGCTGCCCAGGAAGCCCTCTTTGTGAATGCTTTTCCTTTCTTGGGGGGGAGGGGGGACAAAAAAACCTCACGAGCTTGGCCATGTTGTGTCTGGAGGGCAAGGGAACCGGTTTTACCCATGTCATAACCGCCTTACCCTGCGGGCTTATTGCTGGCTCCCTGGCCTTCCCTAGGAACTTCCTGAAGCCTGGTGAGGGTTTCAGGAACCCAGTTTTCAAAAATCCACCTTCCCCTAGTGACTCCAAGGTGTAGCCCCCAGGGTGAGACCCCTGCCCTGTGTGACCTGCCTGGCACAGAGCAGGCCACCTGCTTTGGTTGTTATTTATTAGTGCCTACTGTTTACTTTCTTGATATTATTGGGCACCTACTGTTTACCAGGTGCTGTGCAAGAGCCTCAGAGGCAGACAAAACTATTACTGGTCCCATCTTCAGGCAGCTCATAGCCCTCAGGGACACGGGTTTGGAGCACGCTCGTGTGACACTCCCATGAAAGAGCTGTGATGGTACCGGGCATCAGGCCCACTATGCAGAATATTGAGTACTGGGAGCAGAGATGTGGCTGTGTTATCTGGACTGACTTGACACTTGCTGTGTAGATCAGGGTTGCCTTTGACTCAGAGCAATCCTCCTGCCTCAGTCTCTGGGTGCTAGCATTACAGGCATAGTTACCACACTTGTGCTGGGCTTTGAAGGTCAGACAGGTGGTGTTTGGTGGCATCTTTAGCCAGCTCTGGGTAGGTTGGAGTCCCAGAGTAGGGAGTATAAGTCATGAGAGATGTAAGTGAAGGAGGCATGACCAGCGTGGGGTGTTCATGCTCAGTAGGGAGTTGTCCTGGTAGCACGAGATTGTGACGGCTGCCCCTGGAGATTGGGTGTCACCATGTAGCAGGGACTGTCTTGAGGCATCCTCCTGCCTCAGCCCGCCCAGTACTGGAACAACCAGTGATCACCACCATGCTGGTTCTGAATACAGTTTCTGATGAGGCCAGGGCTTTCTCTGGGAATGGGCGGCAAGAGATGGGTGAGGAAGAGCCAGGCCCAGTCATTGGCTGTGCCTCTGTGCCTTCTTGGCAGAGTCTGTTCTCCTCGCTGAGCCTGAGGCAACCAGGGAGGAGGATCAGCCCTGCTGTTGGCAGATCTTCCTGGTCAGGTTGGTGTGCTGCTGCTGTGTGCGCTGAAGTCAGAATTGGAGGGTGTGTGTATTAGTTAGGGTTTTACTGCTGTGAACAGACACCATGACCAAGGCAAGTCTTATAAAAGACAACATTTAGTTGGGGCTGGCTTACAGGTTCAGAGGTTCAGGCCATTATCATCAAGGCAGAAACATGGCAGCATCCAGGCAGGCATGGTGCAGGAGGAACTGAGAGGTCTACAGCTTCATCTGAAGGATGCTAACAGAAGACTGGCTTCTAGGCAGCTTGGATGAGGGTCTTAAAGCCCATGCCCACAGTGATCCACCTACTCCAACAAGGCCACACCCACTCTAACAAGGCCACACCCACTTCAGCAAGGCCACACCCACTTCAACAAGGCCACACCCACTCCAATAAGGCACACCTACTCCAGCAAGGCTACACCTACTCCAACAAGGCCACACCCACTCTAACAAGGCCACACCTCCTAATAGTGCCACTCCCTGGGCGGAGTATATACACACAGTCCCAGGTCACAGTGTGTGCCCCTTTTCTCCCCCTGAATGTCTGTTCCTTCTTTGGTGCTCTCATCCTGATGGCTCAGAAAGGTGGGCTTTCTTTCTGTGAAGGAACTTGAGGTCAGTGTGTTGGCAGGGCAGATATGTGGAGTCACTTGGCAGCTTCCTGCTCAGAGCTCCAGGTCGCCAGCCCCTGTTAAGAAATCCATGTATTCAGCAGTGTTCAGAAAGTTAAAATCAAGGCCTTGTTCTATGGCCAGGAAGGCTGGTGAGAAAGCCAGACAAAGGACCATGGGCACGGTAGGTGTGGGTCCCTCTTTTGCATGTAGCACGGCTGACACAGAGATCAGAGGCAGATCTAAGGGAGCCCGTGTGTCCTGAGCTGCTCTGTGCTGTGGGGGGCGGGGGAGGGGGGACATGCCCATTCCTGCACACATAGCTGTAGGAACCAGGACGTCTGGCACGGAAGGGACTAATTTAAGCAGCTTGGAACCCACTAGTCTCTGCAGGCTGAGAATCCTGGTTTCCTTACCCTCTGCCCTGGAACCTGGGACAAGTCGCTGACTCTCTGTCCCACAGCAGAAGGCCATGGTCGCTCACAGAACACACTGAGGCTTAGCCATGAACTGCGCCTCCATAGTGTCCTCTGAGCAAAGGCCCCTCTCTGCCCTGCCTTAGGATCACGGGTGGGCAGGAGACATCACCATGTGCAGAGAGCTACACCCCCACCCTGTCCTCCCAGAGTCCTCTGCTCTCTGCTGACACCCCCACCCCTCCCTTTCTAGGCCAGCTTTATCACAGCCGTGCTGCCGCAGTACTAGGCTGGGCAGCCTCTGGCATCAAGCGCAATGGGGGAGTGAGAGGCCTCCAGTTCTTGGTCCTCACCTCTGGGTTTGGCTCCCAGCAGTCACAGCCAGAGAAAGGTGGGGACCTGCTTGAGCATGTGTCGGGGACTAGGGCATTGACCTTCACACACACATGCGCACACACACACATACACACACATACATACACACACATACATACACACACATACATACACACACATACATACACACACATACATACATACACACACACAATACACACACACATAGACACACACATACATACACACACATACATACACACACATACATACACACATATATACACACATACATGCACACATACATACACACACATACATACACACACACATACATACATACGCACACACATACACCCATGCACACGCACACTGTGCTTCTGTGTTCCCACTCATGGCCAGTCCTCTTCTCTGCTCAGCATATGACAAATCATTGTCTGTGGGGCTTCATTGCTACCCCAGAGCATGCCTGCTGGCCTGTGGTTTGCTAGATACTGTGGAGTCTAAGAGAATCCATTCTGCTGGCTCCCCACAGCCTTTGAGCAGCTGGCTCCCACTGCCTGCTTGATGACTGTTTCTAAGTCTCCCACTTCCATGATGACTGTTTCTAAGTCTCCCACTTCCATGATGATTGTTTCTAGGACTCTCCCTCTTCCACGATGACTGTTTCTAGGTCTCCCACTTCCACATTCCTTCCCACTTTCAAAAGACGAAGGGACTACCAAAGTCATGGAGCCCTGATAGTGAATGCTCATCTCCCATCTGTTACACTGGGGCAGAGAGAGCCAGCCTATCTGTGGTCACTAGGACGAGCGTCCAAGTGGGAAGAGCTGAGCATGCACAAAGCCCATAGCGGCCAACTAGGGGCAACGCCCACTCAGTGGGGCCTGTTCAGCTGCTACCTGCCAGCCTGCCCGGACTCATGATGCCGCCATGGCTGGATTATATGTGCCTGAAGATAACCCATGGTTTACATTCTTGGCTGTCTCCTCCCACTTTAGCCAGACCAGACCAGTGCAGGAAGTCCAGAGAGGTCACCTCAAAGAAGTTTTTTTTCCCCATTTATTTATGTTTTCACTGTGCATGTGTGTGTGTGTATGTGTGTGTGTGTGCAGTACACATGTGAAGGTCAGAGGACACCTAGAAGAAGTCTGTCCTCTCCTTTACTGTGTGGGTCCTGGGACTCAAACCCAGGTCCTCAGGCTTGGCAGTGTGAACCCCCACTCTCTGAGCCATCACGCTGACCCTGGAGATCCACTTTCGAGGTCTGTGGGAGGCCTGGTACCTAACTTGTTTGTGACTTCGGCCTCAAGCCGCCGTGCTTCTGGCCTCTTATTTTGGACAAGGACAGCTAAGGGGTCAAAAGTTTCAAGATACCCAAACACACCCAGCAGTAAGAGCAGATTTCATGGCAGAATAGCTCGTGCCCGTGGACAACTCCACCCTCCACATGGCCACTGTCAGAGCCATGGCCTCCTCGTCCTCAGAGTGTCCCCAACTAACAGAGGTCAAAAGACTTACATTCTCATGAGGGAGTCTCTCCAGTGTCCTCAACACCCTCAGTGTGGGTTTTCTGTCTCTTTGGTTGGGAATAGAACTTAGAGAGGCAAGGGAGAAACCCATTTCCATGGCCTAGAGGGCTTAGGCTGCACGCCCCGGGGCAGACTGACTCGTTCAAGCTGAACCAAGGTCAGAGGTGCTGTAGCCCAGTCCTCTGATCTGGTTGTATCCTGTGTAGCCTACGATTCTTGGTCAACTTAAATTTTCCTTTTTCTTGTTTTTAAGGAGGCAACTAAGCAAGTTCTGAAGCCTAGGGACGAGGAACTGGGTCCCTGCCCTGCACGGGGGTGAGGAAGGGACATGGCCCCCTGCCCTGTACCGGCAGCTTAGCTGTAGCATCCCTCCTCCCAGGCTTCTTGGCCGCAGATGCACAGACAGCAGCCTCTAAGTCCAGTATCCAGACCGAACTTCCCCTCCTGGCTTAAGGTAATGATAGCTCCGTCCTGCTGTCCTCCCTCAGGGAAGAGCACACACATGGATGGAGTGTGCTTTCTCCATTTCCCTGGTCCCCACTCTTCACTGTGGTCACCTTTCACCCAGTGCCCACTGTGGACGTGACGTGGCAATGACCCAGATTCCATCGGTGACTTCTTTTGGGTACACTCATCGTACCCCATAAATGTACGCTAGGTGCACCTCCATTGTAGAGAGGCATAAATTCAGAGACATTGATACACCTGTCCAAGGTCGAAGAGCCTGAACATGGCAAAGCTGGGCCTTGGCCCAGGCTGCATACCAGTGCCTTAGGCTGCTAGGGCAAAGTTACTTCCATTTTTATTGTGGTGATACATGCTCCTCAAATATTGGTCCCAAGTTTCTTTGGATTGTGGCTTCACTCATTAAGATAACTGTCCTATCAGTGAATTGTGGTTAATACAGGAATGTCCCCCGGAGGCTCATATTTTATTGCCTGGTTCCAGCGGATGGCACTGTCTGGAGAGCCAGCGGAACCTTTAGGATGTGGAGCCTTACTGCAGGAAGCAGATCTGGGGGTGGGGGTGGCCTTTGAAAGTTACACTCACCAGTGGTTCCTGCTTATTCTCAGTATCTGGTCTCCCACCAGGTGACAAGCTTCCACTGCCCCCGTCACTGCCATGGATGGCCCTCAGCTCTCCCTGCTATCATTGACCAAAACCCCCGAAACCAAGAGCCAAAATAAATGCCCCCTTAGCTTGTTTCTGTCAATCAATTACAACAATGTCTGTGGCAAAACCAAAACAAGTTCACTCCACAGGTGCCAGCAAATAGCTGATGTGCAGGAAGCCTGCCTGCCTTGGGATCCCAGCCGGGCTCGGGCTCGTTGGCCCCATTGAACTGCGGCCATCAGAGCTCTGCTAAGTGTCTGCATGTTAGCCCTGCCCCCACGTTACAGGTGGGGAAGGTGAGGCTCAGAGGTGAGGGCTTGCCCAACTCTTTTGGATCCTAGCAGGCAGAGGTTGAGACTGACGACAATCCTCCAAACAAACAGTCCCCTCCCCTCATGCTGGCAACCTTTCTACTCAATAGTGCTGTGAACCGACAGGTGGGTGCCAGAGGGAAGGAAGGGCAGCCATCAGGGAGCTTTGAGGACACTACGAAGCAAGGTGGAGGATTGGGAGGAGGAGGGAGAAGAGGAGGGGGGAAGGAGGAGGAGTGGGAGGAGGAGGGAGAAAAGGAGGGGGAAAGGAGGAGGAGTGGGAGGAGGAGGAAGGGGAGGAGGGAGATAAAGGGGGGGAGGAGGAAGATGGGGGAGGAGGAGGGGAGGAGGAAGAGGAGGAGAAAGAAAAAGGGAGAGGAGGAGGGGAAGAGAGGGAAGAGGGAGAGGAAGTCGGGAGGAGGAGGAGGTTGCAGCGGGTCTGTACAAGGCTTCCTGCTCTCTGCCCTTGTTGATTTGAACAGGCGATAGATATCACAGTGTCAGTGGCAGAAATGGCGTGTCCAGACACATATCAGATTATCCCACCCTGAAAATCCCCAGTGGAATGTGCTGCCTATCTGATGGCCTGCCACACTGCCACCCAAACCAGAGAGGCGGACAGCCAGGCTGGGCTGCAGACAGAGGCAGGCAAAACTGGCCGGGCCACTTTGCTGCCTGCGTGTCCCGTAGCTGGTGCAAGCCTAGGTTCCTTGGTGCCCAGTGCCTGGTGCCTGGGCACTGTCTTGGTTTCTGTTTATCCTCCCAGGGTTCAGGTGTATCATCTGCAGCTCACACTGGCCTGAATGTTTCCCTGTCTACGCAGGATCTCTCGAGGTCTCTCCCGCAAACTCCCTCACAGGATGGCAGGAGAGGAAGACGCCCCTGTTCAGAGGTCAGAAACTCCAAGATGGTACTAAGGGGCCTGGCTCTGTCTCTCCATGGGAGCGGTCAGCTATAGGAGCTTCTGAACCCACATGTGGGTGCTCTGTTTGGCTCCTGGTTTAGGGACTCCACAGCACTAGAGCTGGACTGTCCCAGGAAGTTTGCAAACGGAATCTCCTGGGTGATGGAGCTTGCTGTCTGGTTCCTTCATCCGCAGCGGCAAAGCCTGACCGGGTGCCATCTCCTTGGGTTTTCCAAGGATAGAACGAGACGTGTTGATTGTCTAGCAGAACCTCAGCAGGTGGCAGGATGACTGACCAGCAGAAGATGTGTATGACACATTCCAAGACAGAGCGGGGTTCCTCGGAACAGAGGCCCTGAACCCAACCAGTCACTGTGTGCATCTGGCTGCCAATTGGCTGTGGAAGCCATCACCGGACTCTGGCCTGACGGCCAGGCCGGTGTCTCCCTGTGTCTTTCAGCGCCACGTGCGCAGAAGTGACCGACAACGCCCCACCCCACCCCACTTCCCCACCCCGGAAGCCGAGGGAGCATGCGCAGAAGTGTCTGACTCGAAGCCGAAGGTGCAGTGCCGGTGTGGAACACCCACAGGTTTACTTAACGTGTCATTTTGTCCAAAGGCAAATGGTTCATTAATCCTTACTTTGTCCCTGCCTGTCAAAACCAGCCCGACAGATTCCATGGCTCACGCACACAGATTAGGCCAGCTCCTGCGGCTTCATCTTCTCTGAGCCTCTCTGTAACTGTTGTTAAACTTGGTCCCAGCCACTCTGGACTTTACAGATCCCTAACTTCAAACAAACAAGAAAACAACACCTCTAACCCTCTGTGATAAGCAAGCAGCTTTATCAGGCTCAGCTCCCACCTGGCATGCGGGCTGGCGACTCCCTGTCCCGATGTAAATAAGTGCCACCTGTTTGTGCAGGTTGATGTGGTCACTCTACCCGTGTTATCTCCGAGGAAGCACTAGCTGGGCGTGGGACATCTGGCAAGGGGTGGGGGAATAATAACACGGCTGGCCAAGCCCCGGGGTGGCCCTGGACCCCGCAAGAGCTTGGCAGAGCTGCGCCTGGTTATTGCTTCCTGGAAAGGTGGACGGCCGAGAAAGGGACTTTCACTCCTTCCTGGCGCAGTGATCCAGTCCTGAGTCTAGACTGTGCGCACAATGGCAGGGCCTTCCGGATTCCGTTCTCTGGTGGCTGCCAGTTTCCGAAGCCACATATCTAAATTGGGATTTCCTGAATTCCCAGAGTCTTTGGGTTGGAAGGGGCTCCTGGAGCTCGGGGGGGGGGGGGCGGGGGGAGGGAGGGAGTAGGCAGGTCAAGGGTCACATGACTGGTCAAAATGAATCAGAGCTCAGTTTGGCCCCATATTACTCAGAGTAAGCCAGGCCTCTCCCTGCAGGGTGCCTGCGGGACCTTGTACCCTGGGACGGAGAGATAAGAGCCTGTGCACTTCAGGCTTGTTGGAGCTCTCAAGGGCAAAGCAGGCGGTCCAAACAAACGTCTTACATGTCTGTCCTTTCTGTCTGTCCAGCTCCGTGTCTCCTGTCCTGGGAAAAGCTAATCTTGGCTCGCCAGCCCAGAGTCTCTGATCATGTCTTCATCCAAGACAACAGCAAACCCCACACACCACTGCTGCACTCTCTTGGGGACCCACTAACTCTTCGTGCCCCTCCAGCACCCTCGCCAGCTTGGGTGACAGCTCCATGCTGATCTCTCGTTCTCTGTCCTCCCCTGATCTTGGAGCAGGCTCCACTCCCGCTCAAATGGGCTCTTCTTACCACGGAAATGTCTCCTCTTACTGTTGCCCTGCTGCGAATAGCACCACGTCTCTGGCCTTCCTCATCTCTTCCCCGTTAGCCTGCCCTAGGTACTCTGAACTCGTTGCCCAGTTCACTGTGTCTCAGCCTGTTCCTGGACCTTAGTTCATCTGGAGGTGGGTGGGGAGTCCCGCTTCATTGCCCATCCCACAGTAAACTTGGTAGCCTTCTCAGACCAGAGTCTACCTTCCTCACAAATGCACACACATGCCTTCTCCTCATCTTGATTTATTTTTGCAGACAACACTACTGTGCCTCAGACTTATCCATGGACTATCTGTAGTCTTCCTCAAGACTGGGGCTTCCTGGAGGAGTGGACATCAGACAGCTGCATAGATAACATGTGGAAGACAGCCTGGTACACAATAGCGGCTCAACAAACAGCCATGGACTGAGTGTACATCACGGACAGTGTTGTTGAATTATTTATCTACCTTAATTTCTTTCCTTTGCGTATTAGCTTGTAACATCTGTCAGCAAGTTCCCTCACCTCTTCATTTATTATTATGTCCAAAATACCTTGGCTAGTCTGGGATCCCACCCCACACCCACACCCCACTTGGGGTGAGTCTGTTAAATGGCATTTTCAAAAACGTGCTGGCAGCTTTGTGGCCACTGCCTGTGAAACTTGGAAATCTCATCCCGATACAGAGCCTTCCTGTCTGGAGGCTCTCAGATCTCTCCCGTTCTTCAGACAGTGTTCAGAATCACCAACAAAATTGTCTTTCAGAGCTTTCTCAGAATTATTCATGAGAGGTTTGAGAGTAGAATGCTATACATTCCAAAGTGATTACAATCTGGTGAGAATCAAGTAGATTTTTAGCTTTTTTTTTTTTCCAGGCCATGGGCTGTGAGCACTAATTATCACCTTGACACAGAATCATCTAGGAAGAGAGTCTCAATTGTCTAGATCAGGTTGGCATGCCTATCAAGGATTGTCTCAATTAACAGATTCATTCATGTTTGAAGACGCAGCCCAGTATGGGTGGCACCATTCCCTAGGCAGGGCGTCCTGACTGTTTCTATTCATATCTCTCTGCTCTTGATGGTGAATGTGATGTGACCCTGTAAGGACTCCCTGCCGTGACCTCCCCACAGTGATGAGCTGTGACCTGGAACTCTAAGCTAGAATAAAGCCCTTTCCCTCCAAGTTGCTTTTTTGCAGGATGCCTCATTATAATAACAGAAACAAAACTAAGATGGTACATTCTCGGGACTTATTTACTGGTGTTATTACCTTATAGATTCTGCCGGGTTTCCATTGAAGATGGTACTATTGTCTACCAACAACCACCTTTTTTGTCTCTTTCCATAATTCTTTTTCTTTCCTCTTAATTTTGCCTCCCTTCCTATTCCTTGGTTGTTGGCTGTTTTTGGTTTTGGTTTTGAGACAGTCTTACAACATAGCCCAAGCTAGCTTCAACTCATTGAACTTTTTGCTTTGGCTTCCTGAGCACCAGGCTAACACGGGCACAGGTGCTCCACTCCACCTTTCCTCTGTGTGTGTGCACATCAGTCTGCAGGTGTGAATGCATGCGTGTGTGCTTGCACGTGAAGGCCAGAGGTCACCTATGGAGGCCTTCCTTGATCACTCTGTCCTTGTTTGTTTGTTTGTTTGTTTGTTTTTGAAACAGGGTCTCCCACTGATCCAGCTAGACTGGTTGACAGTGAACCCTAAGACTTTTCCTGTCTACCTTTCTGCTTTTTATGTGAATGTTCAGGATCTGAACTTAAAGCCTTGTGTCTTAATGGTGTGTTGAATAGTTTTATGCCAATTTGTCACAGCTATTTGAGAGGAGGGAACCTGAGGAATTGCCTCTATAAAATTGGGCTGCAGGCAAGCCTGTGGGGGAATTTTCTTAATTACTGGTTGATGGGGGAGAACCCAACCTATTGTGTCTGGGGCCATCCCTGGGCTGGTGGTCCTGGGTTCTGTAAGAAAGCAGGCTGAGTAAGCCATGGGGAGCAAGCTAGTAAGCAGCCCCCTCCATGGCCTCTGCATCAGCTCCTGCCTCCAGGTTCCTGCCCAGCTTGAGTTTCTGTTCTGACTACTTTCAATGATGAATCCATGATGTGGAATTATAAGCCAGATTAACCCTTTCGCCCCAACTTGCTTTTGGCCACAGTGTTCTACGTCACAACAGTAGTGACCCTGACTAAGACATATGACAGGTGCTTTGCGCTATCTCCATGGCCACCAGTTTTCTTTTACTGTGGTGTCACATGCGGTGAGACTGTTGATAAAAATGTCAGAAAGGAGCAGAGATGGCTGGCATCCTTAATTTGCTTCTGACGGCAGGAGAAACCTGGGGGCTTCCTTGTCAAGTGTAAGGTTCCTTCTACATCTTTGGTCTCGTTCAACACTCGGACAACCAGAGCAGTCAATTGGCTTCATGAATCCTCACCGGGCCCCTTGCCCGCTAAAGTATATGTCTGAAATTTTACACAAGAAAAAAAAAAGTTTTCAATACCAACAACAGTTGACCCCACACACAGTCACAGGCCTCTTGGGACAGTGCCACTGTATATATGAACACAACCAGACTGCGGTGAGCTCGCTCTCTCTCTCTCTCTCTCTCTCTCTCTCTCTCTCTCTCTCTCCCCCTCCCTCCCTGATGTGTGTGTGCTCACTCTGGAGCAGAGCAGGGATCACAGTCATATTTGTTCAAATCTCATTTTCTCTCTCCACTCTGCCTAGATGACGCCAACTGCTGACGACTACATACCGAGAGCCCACAGGCTTCACACTCAGTTCCAGAATTCACAAAGGAAACCAAGAGAGATGAACTTTGTCCCTAATCCAGTCTCAGCCACAGAAAGGGCCAGGGTGGATAAAGGATAATCATATTCACTAGCCAAGATCAATGAAGCTGTTACAAGAAGACGAAGGGTGGAGAAGGAGAGAGGTGAGCTTGTCGGACAGCACCAATAATTATTTCCTTCAGGTCGGGGTCGCGGCGGTTTCTTGGAAAGAGAGTTGAGAACGGTTGCAGAAACTGTTGCACCGTGGGATCGGTCCCAGGGTCATCCCTGGGCTCCAGAGCACTTCAGGTCCTTCATCCCTGGCTGCCTTGAAGCAGACTCCAGGAACACAGTGCCCCTGAAAGAAGATCACAGAGGAAGAGCTGCAGGAATTCTCATTGCCCCCCCCCTTCCCTGTCAAGGGTGGCTGTCTTCAGCTCATTTAACGAGGAGAGAACTCAGGACCAACCTGCAGCCAGGGGCGGGGGGGGGGGGACAGGCCCCCACACAGTCACAGCCCAGGCTGCAGTCTGGTTTCCCAGGACGAGGACAGGCAGCAAGTTGTTGCTGACGCCGGTGTGACCCTGGAGCCACCCCTCCCACAGAACATTTGTCTTCTCCCCGACTGCCCTACGGCCCATAGGGCCGCAGCTCATATTTCCTGGGCTTTGGCGTGGGAGCAAAAAAAAAAAAAAAATGGGAGAGTCTGACAGGAATGAGGAAGAGCCGGTGGGGAGTCCCTCCAAGGTCTGCAGGCGGGATATGTGCAGAATATGAGCTGGAGGCATCGTGGAGTCTTTCCTGGGTGCCAGGCACTGGGCTCCGTGCCTTCCTCGTATCTGCACACAATAAGATTGCTCAGACTGGTCAATTTCTCATGCTCAAACCTGAGCTCTTGATTTCAACACCTCCAAGGGTGGCTCTTTCCCCTGTTGGCCAAGTTGCTCAGTACACAGTGAGGTGGCTGCCCCAGCATCTCCCTCACACCCAATCTGTCAGCAGACCGACAGGCTTTATCTCAAGCAGACTTCACCTCTTCCTTCCACAGCTGACACCCTGGTGAGAGTCCAGGCTGTTTCCTGGGGGCACGGCCACCATTGCCTGTCCCCACCTGGCTCCTGGCTTCTTGCCTTGCACCGACTCGCCACAGCTGGGAGGGATCCGCAGCTCCAGATCAGCCTGAGAGCAAAGTTGTCTCATCCATGGCCTGAGTGTCTGCCCAGCGGTCACCTCCTCTCTCTTAGCGCCCCCTCAGTGACATGACAGGAATAGAACTGGTGGCCGACTCCCCAGTTCTATGTGGAGTCCAGAGACTGGCTGAAGAGTGGCATCAGTATGATGTGGGAGGTGCCCACCTGAGACATTCCAGTGCTGCCTGGGCAGAACCTGGCACCGGGCCTCTACAGCAGTTCCATGAGTGTGTACCCCATGGGTGCCCAGAGGCCAGAAGAGAGCAAGGTCGAATCTAAGCATCCACAGGTTGACACAACACCAAGCTCTGGTCAGCACGTTGTTCCTGCTTCCTCCATTTTGGCTCTGTGTCTTTCAAAGTTTCTAAAATGAAGTATCACAGGGCTTTCACTATGAGGTACAAGGCGGTAAATGTTAAAACTCATCCCCTCTCGACGGCTCCAGCAGTTAGCTACATAGTTACAACAGCGACTGGTTAGTCCATCCTTATGAGCGGTGTCTCCTGAGAGCCTTGGAGCTACACCATCCTCTCTCGCACTTAGCTTTCTGTTGCTGGGATAAACCCCACGAACAAAAAGCTATCTGGGAAGGGAAGGTTCATTTTGTCTCTCAGATCTCAGGCCACCATCCAGGGTGCCCAGGTAGAAACGGAAGGATGACTGTGGAGGAGCGCCACCCTCTGCTTGCTCCCACTTCTGCCTGCATTCTCTTTTTATAAAAAGTTATTTACCCATTTGGCTGAGGGAAGACCGCAGAGTCACCAAGGGGCCAGGAATGTGGGCACCTGCTTTGTTTGCTAATTTGCTTTGCAGGTCTGATTTAGTGGCACAACCTGACATGTGGCCAGAGAGTCCCCATAGTTTCACACACAGCACGAGCATGACGCAGGACACTTAGCAGGCCAGCCTGGAGTTCTTAGAGGACTCTGTGGAGAATCATTCTTGTCCTGACTCAAGGTGGTTAGGTTTCCACCAACAAACTCGGGGACACCACCATTTAACAAGTTGGCCCGTGTTTCCTTTTTTTTTTTTTTTAAGATTTATTTATTTTTATTATATGTAAGTACACTGTAGCTGTCTTCAGACACTCCAGAAGAGGGAGTCAGATCTCATTACGGATGGTTGTGAGCCACCATGTGGTTGCTGGGATTTGAACTTCGGACCTTTAGAAGAGCAGTCAGGTGCTCTTACCCACTGAGCCATCTCACCAGCCCCTGTGTTTCCTTTTAATAGCAAACAAAACACTTGCATTTATTCTAAACCCTTTACTCAGAGCTAGAACTGTGTGACCATCTTGAAAATGAAGCCCTCATGGTTTTGCTATCTTGTCCCTTAGATCGGGTTCTGAGACACATTGCATCCGAAGATGAAAATGTACAGAGTAAGAAAACCAAGAATGAGTAAGAAAACCAAGAAGTCAAGAACCTTCCGGGGAACCAGCACCATCCCTAACACCTCTGCTGTGATTGTCATCACCACTGTCACTACCACTGTGACACCACCAGCATCACCATCACCAACACAGTCACCATCTCCACAATCACCATCACCATCATCATCATCAGCATCATCATCCTTGTCATCATCATCTCCACCATCACCATCAGCATCCTTGTCACCATCACTAACTTTACCCACCCACTTACCTGTCAGGCACCGTGCCATCTCAGCAGCCACAGTCCACCCTGTCGGCACCTCCCTCTCATTCTCCTCCCCCCTCCCCCGCCAAACTGCCGCCCCCATCCTATTTTGTTTTCTCTCCTGGCACATCTATCCTTCCTTCCACGCATCTGCTTGTGTATTGGCACATTGCTTCTCTCGTTGTGCGGTGGGTTTCACTTATCTTACTGACTGCCGGACCCCCACCCCCACCCCACCCAGAGTTTAGCCCGGTGCTTGTCACACAGCAGATGCCCAATAAAAGCTGAATTTAAAACATCCTTCAGATAGCTCGGGATGCGTCCGTCTTCTATCAGGTCAACTGTGATGTGACTCACTGGCTCTGACCTCTGCTCCCACATCAGATTTCACCTTCACTGCACAATTCCAGGGCCGGGGTGCTACTGGACCTCTGGCCTTCACCACTGTGGCGATTTAGCAGAGGCGTCTGCACCCTCCTACGGGGAGAGAAAAAAATTCTCTAGGAGTGGAAAATCTGCCCATCTGCTTCTCTGCTGGACGCGAGGGCCTGGACCCTGAGAAGCCAGAGCCATTTGCCCAAATGGAGGCAGGACGGCGGCTGACTGACAGCATTCTTATTAAACACTAATTTATCTTGGAAATCCCAAGATCTTCGGGGTCAGAAGTGACTTTGATCCTAAAAATAGAGCTAAGTGGAGCCCCCACCCCCCATCCCTGCTTCCCTGACTTCAGGGTGGGGCTGCAGACCCGGGCTGCACGGTCTTGAGAATCATTCACTCCCTGAGGTGGCCAAGCCTTTAGCTAACCACTGCGCAGTGTGGGCCCAGCATGGCGACCTCCTCAGCTCTCTAGGTGAGCACAAGTGACCCAGGTTCTAAGACAAACCTCACATCTGTGGGGAGAGAGGTGCTCACTGCTCAGCTGGTGCTGCCTGCGTGGATGGGGAGAGGGAAGCTGCCATTGGGAGGACAGAAGTAACTCGAACTCGAACGCCAAAACGCGTGGTCCATTGGCTCGTCCACCTGTGAGCATGGATTTCAGGAACCTGGCTCTAACAGGTGGACGCACAGCAGGGGAGCACCCCACCCCAAGGGAATACCCCACACCCAACAAGCAGCAATGCATCTGTCTCCTGGTCGGCTGGAGAGGTCCCAATAAGCACCTAATAAGTCCCAGATTTGGGGACGCATTATCGTGAGGCAGGGGAGGTGACCCTGGATTATCGGCTTTTATTGTGTCCGTTAAGTATTTTAAAATAACAAAGTAAACTAACCAACAACACCAGAGATCCGTCTTCACCCCGAAGACCCATTTGTTTTCTCACGCAGGGCACAAACCCAGGTGAGGGCTAAGGTTCAGCAGAGAGTGGGGAGGCGCTCAGCCTCCCTAACGGGGCTTCCCAGCCTCACTGACGGGGCATCCCAGCCTCCCTGATGGGACGTGACTGACTGAGCTCCACAGCCCACAGCGTCACTGGTGGTCCTATGAAAAGGACTCGGAGAGAGTCAAGCTGGGCCAAGGCAGGCAGAGGACTGAGGGCTGCGGGTCGGGCCCACGGAGCATGAAGACCTACTGAGAGCAGCTAGCAGGCAGTATTCAGTTAACAAATTGATCTTGTTTAACCGACTGGCACAGGTGGGATGTGTATCCTTCTACTGAAACCACACCCTGAGCTGCGAGCACTTAACACTCAAGAAGGGATGGGATAGCCCTGTCAGTGAGGCTGAGATGCCCCATCTGGAGCCTGGGACGACCTGTCAGTGAGGCTGGGAAGACCCGTCAGTGAGGCTGAGATGCCCCATCAGTGAGGCTGGGAAGCCCCGTCAGTGAGGCTGAGATGCCCTATCTGTGAGCCTGGGACAACCTGTCAGTGAGGCTGGGACGCCCTGTCAGTGAGGCTAGCCTACCAATAAGAGGGGAACTGACTAGGTAGCAGACAGTACTCAGCAAGGGAGAGTGCTGTATGGCAATCTGCGGTCACTTAATCAATGTGAGAGGACATGGTTGGCAAATCTTAGCATCATACGGAAAGGGGACAGAGATAAGAATCATCAGTGAGACTTTACTTTTGGTTTAGGGCTGGGATGCACGCAGCCCTGGGTTCCACCCCCAGCGCCACACAAACCAGGCATGGCAGTGCGTGACCCTAACCCTAGCACTTGGGAGGTAGATGCAAGATCAGAAGTGCAAGGTCATCCTTGGCTACATAGCAAGTTGGAGGCTAGCCTGGGCTACATGAGACCCCATGAAACACACACACACAAATGTATTTGTTCAGCCATGTTTGGGTCATCCTTGGCTACATAGTGAGTTGGAGGGTTGGAGGCTAGCCTGGGCTACATGAGACCCCATGAAATACATACATACATACATACATACATACATACATACATACATACTCATTTGTTCAGCCAGGTTTGTTCTGGGTTGAACAAGAACAGAACGACACAGAATATATTTACAGAAATTTATAATGTAATATTGAAAGAACATTCACAGGCTAGAAACTGACAGTCATCACAGCAGACTCATAGCTAGGATTTGTATCACAAAGTCCTACTGATGGTGAAACAGAAATGTAACGAGACCAAGGAGGCAGGAAGGCAGGGGACCTCATCTGGTGCGTTTTAAAACGTGACGTGAATAGCCAAGTTCTAAGTTAAAAGGACTTGCCACGTTAGTTACCAGTTCTGTAGGGCACAGAACTCTGTGTTACCAAGCACACGTGTAAGTTTCTTGGGCACAGGACTGTGTTACCAAGCACACGTGTAAGTTCCTTGGGCATAGGACTCTGCTCCAGCCACACCTCCGGGGAATTGGGAAGACACACTTGCAAAGTTGGAAGTAGGTGGTTGACACGTTGGCTGGGAGAGGGGCTCCACCTGAGCTCTGGTCCTGACCCCGTAGCCTCATGAGCAAGATGGACTTTCAGACAAAATGCACCAAGTTGGTGGGATGTAGGGAGCCATGGCACTCCCAGATCTAAGCGAATTCACCTGTTAGTCCACTTGCTGTGCCATCCCTGGAAGACACTGCCGCCATGGGCCAGGATTCCCCTCTCAAAACAGGAGCTGGACTCCTCTCAGAGAGCCTCAGTCCCAACCACTGCTGCCTGCCTGCCATCCGAGGTCCCTGTGCTTTCCTGCTCCTAGTAGACAGCGGAGTACACTTCAGACACCAGGAGAAATGAGACTTCTGTCATTTCAGAAACGGCCTGAGCGGAGTGGAGTGGAGCGCCAATGCTTCCCCAAGAGCCCGGGATGGGGTCAGAGATAGGGGAAGCTGATATCAAGTCACAGGCTAACAATAGATAAACACACCCAGGGGCCACTGAACTCTCTCTCACCTACCCGACCCTCCTCTAATTGTTACCAATTGGTGTCCCTTAGACCTGGCTTTCTTTGTAACTGAGCCGCTATGCTCATTTCCCCCACTGTGTGACCCTTTGTTCCCAACGCCTGGTCCGTGAGGCACTGAGGCCTGGGGATGAGAATCTGGGGGGGGGGGCTTTGGTGGCTAACTTCTCCCTCCTTTTATTGAGGATAGCCCTGGTGTAGTACAGTCCCTCTAAGTCCACTATCAGAAACAGGGTCGTTAGAAACTCCCCAGTCCTGAGATGTACTGTGCTCACCGGTTTCGAAGAAGAACATCCTCACAGAGGGATTCTGTGATGCCAGGGTTCATTCACCCCTCACTGGCCTTGTAACTCACATACTGGATAACCGTGTTAGAGCTGCCAACTGGGGGTGGGTTCAGACCCTGCGGGTGACCCCTGACCTCCCTGACCCTGAGGAGATCCACACTAGGGTGGATCGGGGGATCCCCTGGAATCCCAACTAGATCAGACATCAGAAGGAGGTACAAGGTAGCCAGTTCCCCATAGGGAGATTTCAGGTCTCCAGTATCTTGTTTAATAGCCCCCATCTGCCAAGATGAAGTTTAGATACTTAACAGAAATCAACCATGGCAACGGTCACTGCTCAGCCAGAATGAAAGCTTCCATCTCAAAGCCCAACTCTGGGCAGCGAGCTTGGCCCCTCCGTGGACCATTGCCGAGATATATTTGAAGTGATGACGGCTTGTCTGTAGTTCTCAGGCAACCAGACACTTTCCTAATGATAAGATCAGCACATAGCACCCCAGCACACAGTAGGTGGGTTTTCATATACATGTACCTCAGAGGAAGAAGGCCACTAGCTGATAAGGGGAGGCGCGTGTGAATCCCAAAGCCAGTCACACCCAGTGTGTCTGCCTCACTTGGATGGTCCTGCGCACTGGGGGAAGGTGCGCCGATGTCTGGAAATGAGATGTGAAGGGGCACAGAATCTCTGAGCGCATTACAGAGAGGGACTTCACACATGGCCTTTGATGAGTTCAATCCTGTCAGGTGGCCCTGGCACACAGAGCCAAGCAAATCATTTGCCCAGTGAGGAGTCTCATGCAGACAAACGCATACAAGGGACCTTCTAAGCCCCAACCAGGAGCCACCGCTATTGGTCACCAAGGCTGGGACACCCTGGTTGCAAGCTAAACCTGCAGCCATTCCTCCCAGCCTGGTTCCTGACTTCTAAACTCGGCATCACCTGTCCAGATGGGACCAAGTTCAAGAGAAGGAGTTCGATCTACCCGCTATGATCCCTGCAGCCTGGCTAAGTCTTCTCTGGGGCCACGGAGACCATGCAGACACGGGGAACCCACAAAACGTGTTCCCTTGTAGACCTGGAGGCTGACAGCTGGGAAGACAGATACCCCGAGATCTGTTTCCAGGCTTCTTCCTGCCTTTGCGTTGCTGTCTGTAGAGATGTCAACCTGATGTCTGTCATCAAGTGTGTCCCCTGAGTATTCTCGTGTCTTTTTATAAAGATATAAGCTATGTTCAATTAGGGGCTCATCCTGCCTCAGGATGACATCATCTCCCTAATTATGCTTACGATAACCCTCAAATGGGAGATCCCGAGGACTCGAGTGTACACTGTTTGTGGGGGACACCGTCCACGTGCCTAACCTTTGCCATTCCTGCAGAGCCCAGCACCTTGGAAACTCCTGGGTTCTGCCTGAACGCTCCCAGCAACACTCAGGGAGCTGATGAGGTCCCTGGTTCATTCGACACCGTCCCCTCCCAGGGACCCTTCCAAAGCCCCGGCTTTCACGGTTTAAGGAGAGTTTGGTGCTGAAGCCATGGTTCTAATTAAGGGTTGACAGGGCATGTCGTGACATCATCAATAAACCGAGCGGAGGAAAAAGAAAAGGCTCCACGTGGACCTAGGAGGGCAGCCCTGGGTCTGTCGTGAAATTGCATTTTGTGGTCAATAAAACACCCTTCTGGAGAGCTTCGGTGCAGGGTGCTTGTTCTTCATGTCTGGGAAGCGCTACTCACACTGCCTGTCAGTCCCTGCAGGATCTGACTTGCGCCCTTGCTGGCAGCTCCAGCAGGTCAATTCCAAACCCCTGTGGTGGAGGGGAGGTGTTTCCCACTCGTGCTCCTCCGGCTGTGTCATGTGTTACCCTGCATCCTGCCTGAGTGAGGGACAGATTCGGGGACAGAAACTTCAGCCTAGGGGTGGGGATTAAACTCAGCCTCTGCATAGGTTGGGGAAGCATTTGCCTGACTTCCTGAGGTACTTGGTTCTCTAAAGCTCCTGGCCAAACAGAAACCTGGTCATTCTGTCTGTCTGTCTGTCTCTCTCTCTCTCTCTTTGTCTCTCTCTGTCTCTCTTAGACACCCACACACATACACACACACACAATCTGTGTGTATAGGTCAGAGGACAATGAAGGAGATCATTCCTCAGATGCCATCCATCTTTTGGCGTAGGGTCATTCATTGGTCTGAAGCATTGCCTAGTAAGTGAAGCCTGTCCGTCAGCCATGAACTCCAGGAATCCTCCTGTTGCTGCCGTTGCTGGAATTACAGTCCACCCCACCACAACCAGATTTAGTTAGTTAGCTAGTTAGTTCTTCTATCTATCTATCTATCTATCTATCTATCTATCTATCTATCTATCTATCATCTGTCTATCTATCATCTGTCTATCTGTCTAGATATTTTTGAGGCAGGGTTTTTCTGTGTAGCTTTGGCTGTCCTAGAACTCACAGAGATCTGCCTGCCTCTGCCTCTTGAGTGCTGGGATTCAAGGACTGTGCTTCCACTGCCTCTCTGTTTATTTATTCATAATGTATTTTTCTGTGTGCATGACTGTGTGTCGTGAGCATGCCTCTTGCCTGGGGAGACCAGCACAGGGCATCGGGTACCCTGGAACTGGAGTTACAGATAGCCATGAATCACTGTGGCTGGGACCTCTGCAAGGGCAGCTAGTACTCGTACTTACTGAGCCATCTTTCCAGCTTTATGCGGCCTCTGGGTAGAACTCAGGTGTTCACGCTTGCTATCCGAGTGAAGAGACAGCCTGAGCACGCTCTCTCTTTTTTTTTTTTTTGGTTTTTCGAGACAGGGTTTCTCTGTGTAGCCCTGGCTGTCCTGGAATTTACTTTATAGACCAGGCTGGCCTCGAACTCAGAAATCCGCCTGCCTCTGCCTCCCGAGTGCTGGGATTAAAGGCGTGCGCCACCACGCCCGGCTGAGCACGCTCTCTCTTACAAGAGCACGCAGCTCTTGTAAGAGAGAGCATTTCACTGGGGCTGGCTTACAGTTTATGGGTTTAGTCCATTATCATCATGTCAGGAAACATAGTAGCATGTAGGTATGGTGCTGGGGAAGCCATTAAGAGCTATGGTACGCCGGGCGTGGTGGCACACGCCTTTAGTCCCAGCACTCGGGAGGCAGAGGCAGGCGGATTTCTGAGTTCGAGGCCAGCCTGGTCTACAAAGTGAGTGCCAGGACAGCCAGGGCTACACAGAGAAACCCTGTCTCGAAAAACCCAAAAAAAAAAAAAAAAAAAAGAGCTATGGTACATTCTGATTCATGGGGTGAGGTAGGAGAGAGATGGGGGGAGAGAGAGAGAGAGTGAGCCTGACACACCTTCTCCAACAAGGCCACGCCTACTTTAACAAGGCCACGCCTACTTTAACAAGGCCACCTACTCCAACAGGGTCACACCCACTCCAACAAGGCCACACCTACTCCAACAAGGTCACACCCACTCCAACAAGGCCACACCCATTCTGACAAGGCCACACCCACTCTGACAAGGCCACACCCACTCCAACAAGGCCACACCTACTCCAACAAGGCCACACCCACTCTGACAAGGCCACGCCCACTCCAACAAGGCCACACCCACTCTGACAAGGCCACGCCCACTCCAACAAGGCCACACCTACTCCAACAAGGTCACACCCACTCCAACAAGGCTATACTTCCAAATCCTTCTCAAATAACACCACTCCCTGAAGACTAAGTATTCAAATGTATGAGTCTATAGGGGTCATTCTTAGTCATACAAGGCAAGCTCCACACTGAACTATTTTCTTACTCTGCTACCCAGCACAGGTACATTGAACCTCTGTGCTCTCGTCTGCTCAGGACTGCAGGAAGACACAGCTAGCCTGTGGCAGGGCTGGCTCTAGAGGCATTTGCAGAGCCCAGGTGCCCTGCAGAGTCTGTATGCTCCAGAGCGTTGATGCAGTCTAGAGCTCCAAGGGCCACATGGATTTTAGGAACGCCAGCACAGGACATACCTGGTCTAGATGCTGTCTGACAGAAGAACAGGCAAGCCAGAGACCACTCTGAGCTCACACTCCTGTCTGTGAGATTGATAGCAATGGCCAGATCCCCTAAAGTTGCCGTGGAGACTGCACAGTAAAACACAGGGTGGTTCCCAGACCATTCCAGATTGGACCCATGATGCAATGGGAACACCCCAGCTGACCTTTAGGCTCTTCACCCACCGGTGGCCTTGGGCCAGCCTGCTGGGGACAGGCAGAACGGTGACTCAGCCCAGGGGAAGTGTGACATGAGGGAGGAGGAGCACTCCCTGGCTTGGTCACTCTCACTTCCTGACTTGGCCATGCAGTGGGGAGTGACCATTGAGGAGACCCACCCTGGGATGAGGGGGGACTTAGATGAGTTGAGATCGACCCCACCTGCCCTCTCCATGTATGTGAGGGAAGTGGCTTGGAATGACTTTGATACCCTGAGACAAATCCTGTCCCTGGTCTGGCTCACAAGACCTTAGTGTTCTCGAGCCCCTTCCCTGCGCAGAAAGTATGCTTTCTCTACTGTCAGAGGAGGACAGGTTAGTCACTGCAGCCTCCAGATCTGCTCTCCCCAGACAGCCATACCTGGCTGTTCTGGCATCTGAAGGGGGGCTGGCACTTTGGGGCTCTCCACCTCACTCTGGCACTCGCTGTCATCGGCTCAGATCCTCAGGACCTTCTATTCTGACCACACTCCTTGCCGGAAGCTCACTCTCCTCTGGGGCTTAGAGTTAGAAGCTTCCAGTGAAACGAAAAGGCAGCATCATAAGTCTCTGTTGCTACTTGAAATTCAAAATGTCACTGATACCTGTGCAGCATCTGCAGTGTGCCAGGAACCTCAAGGTTCCTTACACACCAGCTCATCACCATGTCTTACACACCAGCTCATCACTGTGGCTTACACACCAGCTCACCATGTCTTACACACCAGCTCATCACTGTGGCTTACACACCAGCTCCTCACCATGTCTTACACACCAGCTCCTCACCATGTCTTACACACCAGCTCACCATGTCTTACACACCAGCTCATCACTGTGGCTTACACACCAGCTCCTCACCATGTCTTACACACCAGCTCATCACTGTGGCTTACACACCAGCTCCTCACCATGTCTTACACACCAGCTCATCACTGTGGCTTACACACCAGCTCCTCACCATGTCTTACACACCAGATCATCACTGTGGCTTACACACCAGCTCACCACGTCTTACACACCAGATCATCACTGTGGCTTACACACCAGCTCCTCACCATGTCTTACACACCAGCTCCTCACTGTGCCTTACACACCAGCTCCTCACCATGTCTTACACACCAGCTCATCACTGTGGCTTACACACCAGCTCACCACGTCTTACACACCAGCTCATCACTGTGGCTTACACACCAGCTCACCATGTCTTACACACCAGCTCATCACTGTGGCTTACACACCAGCTCCTCACCATGTCTTACACACCAGATCATCACTGTGGCTTACACACCAGCTCACCATGCCTTACACACCAGATCATCACATCTTACACACCAGATCATCACTGTGGCTTACACACCAATTCCTCACTGTGTCTTACACACCAGCTCCTCACTGTGCCTTACACACCAGCTCCTCACCATGCCTTACACACCAGCTCCTCACCATGCCTTACACACAAGCTCCTCACTATGTATGACACACCAGCTCCTCACCGTGCCTTACACACAAGCTCCTTACTATGTATGACACATCAGCTCCTCACCATGTCTTACACACCAGCTCCTCACCGTGCCTTACACACCAGCACTGAGCTGCAGTGCTAAGATTCTGTTAAATGTAACAGGTCATGGCCACCGGCCACATGGGGATATTTAAATTCAAACAAACTAAAATTAAACCAATTATAATTCAACTTCTCACATATTCAAACTGCACCTGAAGGGCTCAAAGGTCACCTGTGCCCAGAAATGCAACAACAGTAAGTCATCTGCTAATCACAGGGCGGGCACTGGGATCAAAGGCTGCTGGGGTTCTGGGTGGGTTACTTGGAGCCTGGGGTGGGTATATGGCTGGAGCTGACCAAGCACAGGGTCTTTTGATGGCCTACTGAGTGGGCCCATCCTTCTCCTTGGGAGCTCCTGGGTTCTTGTGTCTGAGGGGCTCTGCCTCCTCCCGCACAAGCCAACAGTAACTCTTTGCCCTACACGCTTTTATTATTTATCAACCACCTTAAACACAGATGTGTACCTACTGCGTGCTTCTCTGTGCCCTGAGGATGAACTGAATACCTACTGTGTGCTTCTCTGTGCCCTGAGGATGAACTGAATACCTACTGTGTGCTTCTCTGTGCCCTGAGGATGGAGCAGATAAGATGAAGCCCCTGCTCTCAAGGCTCTGCATTTGGCCAGCCGGTGAGGAAGATACAGAGCAGAAGGAGCCTAGAAGAAAGGAGAGACATAAAGAAGCGTGGGGTGCTCAGGACATCTGCAGTGTTTACATTGTGGGAATGCACAGGGCACATGGCAGTGGGATTGCTTCTCTGACTGTGACCGAGGGTGAGGAGACACCGATTTTTTAGCTACCTGGGTCAGAGAGTGATGGACACACACCCAGAAAGCTCTGGAACCCCAGCCTGGAGGGAGCAGGGCTACGGGGGGGGGGGGGCGGGGGGGGAGGCGGTCTACAAGGCCAATAAAAGGCAGCACAGAGATGCTACAAATGTGGCCTGTTCCCACAACACAGACAAAACCAACCCAGAGGGGACTGAGAGGAGCTGAGCTACACCACACAGAAGCGTCCTCCCTCCCTTCTTCCCTTCCCTCCCTCTCTCTCCTTCCCTCCTTCCCTTCTTGCCTCCCTTCCTCCCTCTCCCCTCTTGTCCCCTTCTACCTCCCCTCCCCCTTTCTCCCCTCCCTCCCTTTTCCTCTCCTCTCACATGCTAGGCAAGCACTCTACCAACTGAGCTACATTCCCCAGTTTTGTTTTGTTTTGTTTTGTTTTGAGATAGGAATCTCACTAAATCACCCAGGCTGGCCTTGAACCTCCAACCTTTATGTCTCAGTTGGGACAGACCTGCACCACCAGGCTAGGCTCTCCCTGGCCCAGTCTTCCTTTTGCTCCTTTAAAAAAAAACAAAATATATTTTCCTGCCCTGAAAAAGATCAAGGGCAGAGTGATGCCAGCTACATTTGTGGACGCCTTACGGAGACCTGCAGTCTGCCCCGGGACACAGAACATGTTCTGGTTATGGTGAGAGCAGCAGCCATGGTGAGAGCCACAGCTCTGGTGTATGCTGCCGTGCAGAATGTGGTAAGTGGAGGTGAATCCCATACATGGTCTGACCTGGAGAACTGACTAGATAGATAACTGACTAGACACTCATGTGTCTTAGTATTGGAACAAACACAAGTGCTTTCTAAATTGCCACGTGGATGGTCTTGTGTCAGCAGGCATCCTGAGAGCTTTACAAGGACGGGCTCTCTTCTCTTGGCACGAGGGACAGGTTTGCTTACACGAGCTGTCACAGTGACCTCAAGTGTTAAGTTTGAAGCTAGAAGGATTTGAATTTTAAACCCTGGTTCTGCTTCTCCTGTGAACTGTGTGACTAGGAGACTAGCCCTGAGCCTCATTTCTTTTCTCTTTCAACAGAGACTTGAGGCCAATTTACAGAATCCCAAGAGGTGCGAGGATGTCTCCATTGGAGGTGGTTGAGGTGACTGGGTTTATACCTGCAGGATTCTGGCTTCTGAGCATGCTTCAAGGCACACAGAGGAGGGACTCAGTAGGTGCCAACCCAGGAAGGTTCTCAGTCAATACCAGCTTTCTGTCATTTGAAAGGAGCTGCCTATAGCAATGCTTCTACCAGCAAGGCTATGCTTTATCCTATGACCTCTGACCCCTTCACCCATAATTTCCTAGACCAGGGCTTGCTGAAGAATCGCTGGGCTGCTTCTGCAAGAGAAGAGGCATGCTAATGGTTTGACATTACCTGGACCTCAGCTCTGCAGGAGATAGCTTCCCTGGAGAGGGCATCCCTTGACCAACAGAAACTCTCAGGACAGGACTCCTGGGGACAAGAATTCCTCAGCCATCTGTTGCTCCTTCAAGGTAGGGGTGGGGGGTCCTATCATGCTAAGCCCCTGAGCAGCAGGAGGCAGGAGGCAGGAGGCAGGAGGCAGGAGGCAGGAGGCAGGAGGCAGGAGGCAGGAGGCAGGAGGCAGGAGGCAGGAGGCAGGAGGCAGGAGGCAGGAGGCAGGAGGCAGGAGGCAGGAGGCAGGAGGCAGGAGGCAGGAGGCAGGAGGCAGGAGGCAGGAGGCAGGAGGCAGGAGGCAGGAGGCAGGAGGCAGGAGGCAGGAGGCAGGAGGCAGGAGGCAGGAGGCAGGAGGCAGGAGGCAGGAGGCAGGAGGCAGGAGGCCCACACCTCTGCTTCTTTGGCTTACAGCATCAGATACCACCTGGGACCTACCTGGTTCCTTTGCTGCTTAATACTGCAGCCTCGAGCCTGGAAATGTCACTGTCATCCTGGGGAAATATGACTTACTCTTGCCCTGCAGGGAAGTAGACTAAATAGTGGAAATCTCAAGGGAGTAAAAGCTTTGAGGGAGAGGGTTATCTAGCTACATTGATGAAACCAGAGATTCCTATCCCTGAATAAAACAGTGGGGAGGTTCCACTGACCTCTGCCTTGCTGAGCCACCAACAATACTATTACACGCGTGCTTGGATTAATTTCTGATGTCAAATCCTCTTCACTAAATTTATGTAAGTCCCCAGCCTCCATGACTTGGAGGTTGGGAGAGGAAAGGGAGTCGGTAGATCATTCTAACGGATCCCCTCAAAGTCGGATGCTCTACCAGGGCAGTCGTCTGGGGTGACTCCCTGCTTTGCAATAGAGTAATGGCCAGGGTCTGGAGGAGTGACACAGTCACACATATCAATCACCCTGAAGGTCGTGATGTCTGCACAGTCAGGCTCGCACCTCCAGACCCACAAACCTACTTCTGTGTTGCTGATGGTCCGTCTAGGGTACAATCTGCCCTGTGGAGACCCATAGTCTTCCTTAAGAACAACCATTATCCTCGTGGAGGGGGGGCTTCTTGGAAAACAGATGCTTCATGATATTATTTATTATGTGCAAGTCAGACTTGGGAATGTGGTCTCTTCCTTCACTGTGGGTTCTGTGGTTTGAACTCAGGTTGTCAGATACAAATGACAAGCGCTTGTCAGATATAATCGTGGCTCTTACTGAACGACACTGCTAACCAGCTTGGTGACATTATTCAGTATGACGGACATCCAACAGGGGAAGGTATCAGAAGAACACCATGTAACTGTTTTGTATGAGGTCTCTGAGTGTAAATGTGAAACGTCCCCACAGGCTCCCATGTGTGAACAGTGGCTTTCCAGCTGGTGCTGCTCTTTCAGGAGGCTGTGAGACCTTTAAGGCTCCCGTTGGAAGAGGTAGGTCTCTGGGATGGACGGTCCTGGAGGTTACAGCATAGTCAGCTTCCAGCTCCAGCTATCTGCTTCCTGACCCACCAAAGTATGACAAGATCCATAGCCAATTCCTGCTGCCATCCCACCCGACTCACACCCCAGATCCCAGTGAACCACAGCCTAGAGCCAGTGAGCAAACCCTTCCTCCTTTACATTGCTTCTTGCTGCCAGGAAGTTCACCAGAGCCTCGAGAACAGAGCTTAACCTTGGCAGGAGGTTTGTTCTTGTAAAGAGATCGGAACCGACCGACTGACTTCATCTCGCTTTCTTTTTATCACCCAGCTTTATCTTTTCCTTTCTTCTGCTTTTTAACTGCAGGGGTAAAAAAAAAAAAACACAATAAATCCAGAGAAACTATTAAAAAGTCTCCTTTGGGCAAAACAACTCAGTGAGTCCCAGGATGGTTCCCAAGGTTCTAGCAAGGTGTCACTCACTAGCTTTGTGTCGGTGACACGGGTGCCTTCTGCTCACAGAGCCCTTACTGCCGATGCTCTGTTACTTGGCCTGTGTCTATCTATCCCCAAAGGACTTTGGACCTCAGGGTCAAGCCCTGCCAGCAGCTGGCTCTGACCTCGAATTCACAATGGCTCCGCCCTCACCTCTGGAATCTCTGCTCCCTCGATCATCACATGGACATGCGTTCTCCTGGCACACTCGAGACAGTGTGGGAGAACGGAGTGTGCAACTGTGTGACCTGCTGAGCCCACGGCCCGAATACCAGCGCGATTATCATCGACACCTTCTGGGGTTTTACTTGTTCTGAGGTGGTGGAGCATGAAGCTTTTTTTTTAACCCTTGTGTCTCGGAGAACAATGAGCCCTTGTTCCTGCCTACATGCCCTGGCTGGCTCCTTTCCCTGTCACCCTCCACAGAGGATGGGTCTGGGGCAAGAGGGCTGCTGGGTTACAGCCTATGTTCTTAGTTTAATTAGCAGAAACTCAGGCACCCAGCGACTACCTGGTTCCTGAGCAACTGTTCTGCCTGCAGCACTACTGTGTGCTTCCTACAGCTCCACTGTGTGCTGCCCACAGAAAGAACACACAGCTTCCATCACACCCTCTGCTCTGCCCCATCTTTAGTCACCCTGCTTGCATTGTCCCTCGCCTACCTGAAGCTGGCTACCACCCCCTCCTGACACACCCTCTGCCCCAGCAATCCTTGGAGTTAAAGTAGCCAGCGCTCAGCTCTGCCCCTACGGTGTAGGTGTAGGGAGCAAAAGAGTCCTTGTAGTTCCCCTGTGTTTGGGAAATAGATGCCTGGTTCTTTTCTCTTCCTGGGGGCCTTCCCTCTCCCCTCTCACGGCAGGCACAGTGACAGGAGACCCCTTTCCAGTCAAGGGAGATGAGTCAGCTCTCAGCTGGACAGTCACTCCCAACCCACTCCCCCAGGCGAGGGGTGCGAGGGGTGCGCAGAGACAGCTCAGCAGGGGCTGTACTTCACATCGTAACTAATGGAGAAGAAATAGTAATTAAGAAGCACATTCCAGCCTCAGCAGTACAGGGCACGGGATCTGCTCCGGAGCTGGGGATGGCCTCGCTCTTGTTTTCTTTTAATCTGCTTTGAAAGATGAGTGCTGTCCCAGGCTTGGGACAGAGCCCATTCTTGTGAGGTCATCACTGTGGCATGTAGAATACAGTGTGCTCAGAGACAGGGAGGGACTGCCAGCCGTGGGACCTTCACGGCTTCTAGCAGCGGCTGGGCGGGCTAATGAGCCGTGGCCCCAATTTATTAGAAATCATAAATATTCCATGCAGAGGTAGGGGGTCAAACAAGGAAGAAGGCAATGCCCTGTGTACACATGGGTGAGCGCATGTCTACATGTATGCATGTGTGCATGGTGTAAGTGTGTACGAGCGTGCATGCTTGTGAACATGTGACTGTATGCACACATGAGTGTATATGCACATAAATTTGCATATTTGTACATGCACACGTGTATATATGTGTAGCCATGTGTATGTCAGTGTATGTGTGGATGTGTGCATGTGAGTGTATACATGTGTGCATACATGCATGTATACATGTGAGTATATGCACATGTGAGTATATATGTGCACACATTTGTGTGTATGTACATACACATGTGTACATATGTGTAGCCATGTGTAGGTGAGTGTCTATGTGTGTGGATGTGTGCATGTGCACCTGTGCACATGGAGGGTGTGTGTGCATGTGGATAAGCATGTGTATTCCAGCTTATATATACATGTATATGCACATGAGTGTTTGCATGCATGTGTGCATGTGAATTTGATTGTGTGCTTGCACATGTGTTCATGTATGTGGCAAGGAATGAGGCAGACAACTCAACCAAAAGTGGTGGCATACTTGTGGCCTGGGACTTAGAGGTGGCATTTCACATCAGCATGTGACACCAGACCCTTGGTTTTTGACGTTCCTGTCCTAGGAACAGAAGTGTGGCAAAGATAACCATACAGCCATAATTAATATCCCTGTCCTTCCTGGTTCTTACCACACACACCAGTCCCTTCTCAGGGCCAGGAGGGAAGGATGAACCAGACATGACCCTACCCATCAGGCAGCTCAGTGCTGGGGACGCCCACAGCATACTAATCACTCAAGCAGCAGCAGCAGCAGCAGCTGAAGACCACAGCAGGCAGCTACACAGTGGCCAGCACAGTTCTGGGTGTCCGTGCTAGGTAGCAGATGTCCCCACGACACTGGCTAGTGCTGCCCATTGGAGACAGTGTGTCCTGGTCCTTGCGTCTGGTTGTGGTCTGATCCTAGGGCCTTCTGCAGTATAAGCATGATGGCCCTGTCTTGGCCACAGCCATGGAAATGGTGGGTTGTGTCTGCTTCTGCATCCTCCTCATCCTGCTGATGTGTACACTGTGGGCAGCATCTTCATCTGGCCTCACCCTTCAGATGTCTGGAGAAGCCCTGTCCATGGGAACCTGTTACAATAATGTGCCCCTTACTGTGAAATGCCGGAAGGGGGGAGGGAACTGGAGCACTGTGATGTGGGTGACCGTGTGCGACAGTGTGCCATCAGTATGTCATCAGTGTGCAACAATGTATCAGTAGTGTGTGACAGTGTGTCAGCAGTGTGACTTGATGACCTAAACTTCTGAGCCACATGTCCTTAGAGAGCATCAACACTGAAGTTTCAGGGCTCAGGTTAGACTCAAGTCTGAGGTGCAGGGGATCTCTTCCTGTACATTACAGAGGCAACGCTGCTTCAGTCAGGGCTGATAAGACAGGAGATGGTCTCTCTTTCCCAGCTCAGGGGCCCCTGGATTCTTGTAGTGCAGAGAGTGAACTCCAGCTGGGGACCTGAGAGCTACCCGGGCTCAAGGAGCCTAGGTCTCTGGACCACATCAAGGAGGAGAGAGTTGCCTGGCAACCTAAGGAGATGCAGTTATTTCAGGTCCCAAGCAGCTAGCAGAACAGTGGGAAAGAAATTATGAGAATGTTAACTAAACTCTGCCAGTTCCCAGTGGTGCGTTCAGCCCTGCAGCGAGCGTTCAAGCATGGCTCAGGATTCCAAGTGGGTTAGTGTGACACATTCATGATCTCAGGGGGAAAATGAGGACATCACAGTAATATTTCCCAAGGCATGCAATTATTGGAAAAAGCCCCAAACAGTCCAGACTAATGAGTCTATCTTGCCATGTGAAGTCTGGAAATCTAATTTTTGATGGCGTGGCTGTTCCGAATCCAATAGGGAAGGAGCGGAAATCTTGATTCTGTGTCACGCCTGTGAGTGTTGGAGGCTCAATTCTTTTCGCACACAGTCTTGTTAAGCTGAGAGCCAGTGATCTAGACCCTGCACTGGGAAAAGCACTTCAGTGAATCTGTAAGAAGCAGATAGCCAAGCTAGTCTAAATAACAGGGATGTGTTAGCTTCCATGGCTGGGAAGTCCAGACACAGGTGGGCTTCGGGCTTGGCTTGTTCCAGCTGGCCAGTGTCTCTCGGTCTGTCTTTGCCTTGCTCAAGCTGTTTTGTCTTCAAAATGATATCCCTGTGGGAGGCAGGCAGGTTCTAGCTGCATGGGAGTCAAAGTCCCTGCTCAGCCACAGAAGGGAGGTGACCTTCCTCTTCTCACTCACAGAAGCCCCAAAGCCAGGCACAGGGATAAGCCTGAAATCCCAGGGCTGGAGAGGCAGGAAGGGCTTCAGGTCCACTGGCCACCCAGTTTATCCAAATCAGCAAGCTACAGGTTCAGTGAGAAACCCTGCCTTGAAAAATTAGAGAGCTGTCAAGATGGCTCTGGGGCAAATGTGCTTTTGAGCAGAGCTGAAAATCTGACTTAGACCCCTGGATCCCACAAGAGGGTGGGGAGAACCAACTTTAGAGAGTGGTCCTCTGGTACCATGTGCTGTGGCACGCTCACTCCATAAGATAGACAAATGTGGTTTTTAAATATAATGAAGAGCAATAGAAGACACCCAGTGTCAACCTCTGGCCTCCATATGCACCACACACACACATGAACACACACTCATACACACATCCATAGGCATGCGTATACACACATAAACATGTACACAAAGATATACACACATACATGCACACAGGCATACAATGCAGATGCACATGTATGCATGCACATGTGCACACATACATGCACACACATACACACATATATATACACACATGCATATACTTGTACACACATGCATAGGCATGCACATACACACATACACATGCACACATACACATGTACACAAACATATCCACATGTATGCATATATGCACACATATACACATGTATATGTACATGCACACATACATGCATGCACACATGTGAGTGTACACGCGCACACACATGCAGTCCTAGGGTTTTCTCTGGCTGTCACCATCTCATTCTTGAATCTGTAACTGTCAGAGAACACAGAGTATGCAATGGTCTCACATCATCCCAGAGCCCATGCAAGCAACCCAGTAAGAGGTTAGAGTTCTCCCCAGGATTCCGGAAGACAGAAGACTCCAAGCAGATGAGTAATGACAGCCACTGTGGCCACTGCCAAAAACAATAAAAACTAAAAACTAAAAGTAAAAACAAACATCATCAGCCCAGATAGTGGACTCTCCTGAGTAACCTGCATGGCATGAGCCAGGCTGCATCGTGCCCTCACGTGACCTCAGGTTCTACCTCATTCACCCGAGAGCACTAAGCCTGAAGAGGTGTGCACTAGAGTCACTCGACACCTCCACACACAGAAAGAGACACTGAGAACCAGGGCACCTTCCCAAAGGCGGAGTCTCTGCACTGAGAGAAAAGCCAGGCGCGGTTGGTAGAGAAGCCACATGCTGGTGATGTCTCCTTTCCAGACTCTGTTCTTCATCATTGGCTCACACACAGCCTCTCAGTTGGTCCAGGCTTGTCTGCAGAACTGTTGGTCTTCAGAGCTGAAGGCCGGGTGGTCCAACAGACAGTGAACACCAGCTCTGGTGTCGAGGTTGGAGGAGACCTTAAACCTGGGTCACTGAGTTTAGCAGATTTGACCAAGTATCTCCCATGTGTAGTTTGGGAACTACAGAAACAACATACTATTTTAAATCTGAAATCCAAGTGGCAAGAACCCACGCACACACACACACACACACACACACGTATGTGTATACACACACACAATCACGCATACATACATACATACATACATACATACATACATACATACATGTATTTTATCTGGCAGCTTCACTCAAGTGTTGGTATCCAAAACCTCTTCTGCAGAAGGTCTGAGGTATACAGCAGTTCCACAAACTTCTGACTGCATGAGGCTCTTGCCTTCTTCGACGGGATTGGCTGGAAGAGACGGATACATGGCTGGGCCCCTCCCAAGGGCAGAGTCTGCACAGGACAGCTGCAAAGCACTGTGGGATAGGAGATACTGTGTAGCACCGGAAAGTGACTGTGTCCTTGCCAAGCCCTTCAAGACACAGTGTCTCGAGAGCTGCTGGGACACACATCTCCAAAGACCCTCTGCTTTTCCTCTGCCAGTGCTGGGCCCTGCTTGAGGCCAGGTTCTTCACAGAGCTCTCTCATGTGGACAGGTTGCTCCCCTCATATTCCGAGTTATCTTGGGCCTGGCTGTTCATCCAAGCCCTAAAGGCTCATGGGGAAGGTAAGAGAAGAACACGTGGGATGAATGCTTCCAGAAGTTCCATAGTGCCCTAAAGTGCCATGTCCGTGTTTACCAATGAGCCCTATTATCTGGGTACAGCCAAAATCCTGTTCTCCCCTCCCCCAGCCCCTCCCCCCCACGGAATTCAGGATCTACACAGGTGCAAGAGCTCCTAGGAAAACAAGCAGGGACTCTGAGGAGGTGTGATGGTCTGGATATGCTCAGCCCAGGGAGTGGCACTATTAGGAGGTGTGACCCTGTTGGAGTGGGTGTGACCTTGTTGGAGTGGGTGTGGCTTTGCTGGAGTAGGTGTGGCCTTGCTGGGATGGGTGTGGCCTTGTTGGAGTAGGTGTGTCACTTTAAGAGCCTCATCCTAGCTGCCTGGAAGCCAGTCTTCTGCTAGCAGCCTTCAGATGAAGATGTAGAACTCTCAACCCCTCCTACACCATGCCTGCCTGGAAGCCACCGTGCTCCCACCTTAGTGATTCTGGACTGAACCTCTGAACCTGTAAGTCAGACCCAACTAAATCCTGTCCTTATAAGAGTTGCCTTGGTCATGGTGTCTGTTCACAGCAGTAAAACCCTAACTAAGACAGGAGGCAGCAACATGGCTGTAAGGCGAAAGAATAAGAACAGAGGATTTGACCAGCAGACAGGAGATGCACTTCTGGAGCATTCTACCACAGTGCAAGGTACTCTCAGATCCGACCTTACCCTGACCTCCCCTAGTGTCCACTCTTCCTGTTCTGGCCTCCATTACCATCTCCACCGGCTTCGTTGTCTCCCAGTACCCACCACAGCTTCTCCACAGAGCTTCTTCTTGTGCAGAGACACACAAGTCCAAGCTGAGTCTCTAAGAACACTGTGGCTAGAAGCATCCTTCAGCTCTGCTTTGGCATATTGAGACAGCACGGACTTGCTTAGTCAAGCCTGAGTGGGACACTCAGATGTCCACGTGTCTGAGGATAACCTGCAGAGTTGGCTTCAGAGAGAGGAAGGTGGAGCCTGGGGAAACCTATAGCATTTGTTTAAAAGAATGAGGGCTCAGGAGAGGTGGCTTTCACAGTTTAGAGTGCTGGTTGCTTTCCCAGGGTGTGGGAGGCTGAGTCCCAGCACCCACATGGTGGCTCACAACCATCTGTAACTCCAGTTCCAGGGGATCTGATGTCCTCTGCTGGCCTCTGTGAGCAACTGCATGTACATACATACATACATACATACATACATACATACATACATTCATACATACGTACTTACATACATACAGTTTAAAAGAAATTTTTAAAAAATTTAAACATAGAAAGCTAGAGAGGGGAGGGAGAAGGAGAGAAAGAAGGAAGGATGAAGGCAGGGAGGAGGGAGGAAAGAAGGAAGGGAGGAGGAAAGAGAGAGGGAGGGAGGAGGGAGAAAGGGAGAGAGAGGGAGAAGAAAGGAGGGAGGGAGGGAGAGAGAAATGGAAGAAGGAGGGAGAGAGGGAGAGAAAAGGAAGAAAGGAGGGAGAGAGAGAAAGGGAAGGAGGGAGAAAGGGAAGCAGGAAGGGAGGCAGAGAGGAAGAGAGGGAGGAGGGAGAAAAGAAGTACAGTCAGAGCCCCTCTTCCTTGGAATGGAGTGGGTAATGAAGTTGGTCCTACCCATCCAGGAGAGGCTCCGGTGGACACTGAGGACAGACAGACCTGGGCCTGCCCCAGGGCATGCCGTATGCACCTGTGGGCGCCTGTCTCCTCCGGTCATGGGTCAAGAAAGCACATGCACAGAATCAGTCACAAGACCCCTGGAAACCTGTGCCGAATGACCCTGATCTGTGGACCCCTCTCCCAGCTCCGAGAAGAAGCCGTGTGAACTCAGCTCTCAGAGCAGGAGGCCGGGCTCATCTGGTCCCCATCTTTCCTTCGATCACTCATATTAGCTGCCGTCTTTTCTTTAATGAATACATTTTAAACCTCCAGGTGTTTTAAATTTTTATCTTGTTCACTTGCTTACACGAGGAAATTCAAGCAGACCAGTGCGTTAATAAAAACCCAGGGGATGCAAGGGCAAGCCCTCTCCCTTGGGAGGCGGAGGCGCTCCGCGGGCTTTGGGTACCACAGCATTGGCTGCAGTTCCCCACTTAGCCACTAGGAGCGGGGCAGAGCCGTGTGCCCCCTACTGTCGTGAGTGCCTTCTCAATGGCTGGGTACAAGTTCAGTGTGGCTGCCCCTGAACTGACCCCAAATGCATAGAAAGGACCCAGGCTATCCCTGGGATATCCCTGCAGAACCCACCTCCTGCACCAGTCCGGATATAGAAGGAGAGGGGCGGAGACATCTGAGCCCCAGCACCTTTCCAGCTCAGGGAGCTCCTTCTGGGTGTCCTGGTCTTGGTGTCACACCGGTTGCTCCGTGTGAGGCTTTACCCTCCCCAGTGAGTCCCACCAGCAGATCCTGATCCCTCTGTTGCGGTATGAAACCTGTGTGCCACAGAGGCCGTAGGATCTAGGTGTGGCAGACCCTTCCACCACACTGTGAACAACTGCAGCCATAGGGACAGTGCGTGCGGCCAGCCCTCGGCTCCCATGTCTCGGGGTGAAGCATATGCAGGGTCACTCCCATAGGAAGCCTGGAAGAGGTCACTAAATACCCCTTGACCAGGAAGGCTTCTGCCCCTTCTGCGCCGCTACAGGGACTGCAGGACAGCCTTTCCAGGATCAGTCAGGATTTCACTGGTGGCTGCTATTTACGGCCTCTCCACTTGGGCAGGGTCAGTCGTGGAAGTAACTTCCTGAGGAGGTATCTGAACACATCTGAACTGACCGTGCCCCTGGTACTTAGCACCCCATGACTCAGTTTCCCCTGGTTTTGAACTATTCTGTAAACAGAAATCCCCGTCTCCATCCTGAACATCAGTCTGTCTTTCGGGTCACCACTGTACCCCTAGAGCTCACCCAGCCCAGCATGGGTGTCACTGCTGCTTTAAGGTGTGAGGCCCAGTCGGGGAAGGGCTCCACTGTCTGTCCTCTGGCCCCCAAATGGTTAACTGAGCGGTAAGGAAACACCACACATTAGCGGAAGTACAGGCCAGGAAAAACTTTCCAAGCCTCCAAACAAAAGGGATCAAGGCAGCCATCTGCGCAGTGTGGAAGGAAAGACAGGCAGGCAGCCATCTGCGCAGCGTGGAAGGAAAGACACTGGCTTTTTTTAAATTGGCATTCACCTCTCGCTGGTCCTTTAATGGACCCTTCGTGTCTTATCTCTCTGGAAAATTCTAAAATGGGAGAGCCAAGGAAAATTTCAAAATGCAAAACTTTCAGAATATTCACAAGTAATGACTAAGGGGAAAATGTGTTTGTGTGTATACATATATATGTGTGTGTGCATATATGTGTGTATGTATATATACATATATGTGTGCATATGTATGTGTGTATATATATGTGTGTATATATGTGTGTGTGTATGTGTGTGTATATGTGTGTATATATGTGCTCATGTATGTATATAAACAAATATATGTGTATATATATGGGTGTGTGCATATATATGTGTGTATGTATATATGTATATATTCATATGTGTGTGCTATGTGTGAGTGTGTGTATATATATGTGTGTGTGTGTGTGTGTGTGTGTGTGTGTGTGTGTGTGTGTATCATCAGAAAAGAGCCAGCATGCCACACAGAACTCAGGTCTGCTGCTGTCTCAGAACTCTGACACTCTGTATCCTTTTTCTTTCTTTCCCCCTCCCCTCATTACCTTTTTTTTTTTGGCCTGGGAATAAAGAGCAGGGGCAGGAGGGGGCCAAGTGGAAAGAGAAACCTTAGCTGACAGGAAAATAAAGAAGATGGCTGCCCTGCGGATTATCCTAAGCCTGGCTTTGAAAGGGTGAACCTTTCCTCGGTCCCAGGCCCAGGTTATCTCCTCTAATTGCATTATTCTGAGATTTACTGAGATTAAATGGCCTGGCTTAGTGGCAGTAATGGGTGGCAGGTGTTACTACAAACACACAGCCACTTTTGACTCTCTGGCTAGTCCCACTTGGGGCAGGGATGCCCTTCTGCTACATGCCACTCTCCTGGGAGTGGGCAAACTGTGGGCATTTCCCCAGCACAGGGGCCCATGCCTGTCCCCTCAAAAGCTGTGCTTCTTAATACCAAGGTGACCTTCCTTCATGCAGTCCCCACACCTGATCACACTACCTGGTTCAAGGAAGAAGTTTTCATTATCCTTGGAGGGTCACACTGAGTCTGCGCTCTGTCTTCTTGTAGCCCAGGCTAGCCCCAAACTCATCAAGAACTCATTTTATAGTCAAGAATGCCCTCGGACTTCTGGAGCACTGGGCTGTTGTGCATGTTCTATCATGTGTTAGCGTGTGTGTGTGTGTGTGTGTGTGTGTGTGTGATGTTGGGGATCAAACCCAGGGCTTGGTGCATGATAAGCAAGTACTCCAACAGCTGAGCTAGCCTCAGTGTCCACCACCGGCCTCCACTGAATCACTGAAGGAGAGACATGCATTTGTGGCCTGTGGCTGTTGAGACAGAAAGAGCAGAGTTCATCTGTAAAAGCCAACATCACATGCAGAGTAGGAGCTAGAGAGCATAAATACGTTCCATCCTGAGTTATTCTCAATATTACCATGTTGTTGCTGTTATTATTATTATTATTATTATTACTGGGGAGGACTATGTAGCTCAGGCTAGTCTCAAACTTGTAAAAATTCATCCCCCTGCCTCAGCTTCTTTTCCTAAGAACTAGGGTTGTTGCAGGTATGCACCACCACCTGGCTAGCTATTGTATAGTTGCCCTCTGTAATGCAGGGTTGGAAAGAGAGCCTCAGAGGTGACAGAGCTTGCTCAGTGTCACACAGATTGATCCTCTCCCACCCCCTGTGCAACATATGGTGGATAATAAAGCCAGGGCCATAGGGTTGCTTTCCCAGACAACAGAGAAGTGAGGCCATGCCTGCACCGAGGTGCCCACAACTCGTAAGTTAAACGCTGTCTGTGAGGCAGGTTCCTTTCATGCATCCTTGAAGCCAGGAGAACTGAGCAGAGTCCAGCTTGGGCTGTGTCTCCCTCTCTGTTTCCCTCCACAATTCTGCCACCAAATAACCTTGCAGAAGATTCCCAGGCTCAGCCACCAGCTATGCCGGAAGATTCAGAGGCCTGGGCATAGCACAGGAAAGGCATCCTTGTCACTTTAAGTTGCTGTTTTCTGCCCTCCTGGTCAAACCCAGAAAAGCTGAGCCTGGGCAGAGCAACCTGTCTGTCCAGGGATCAGGCAGGGGCAGGAGGAGGCAAGGGCTCATGTGCACTGGAAGCCAGAGACGCCTCTGGGTTTGTGGGTGGTGAGTAGGGGAACTGTTTGTACCTCCTCGGCTTTGCCAAGTGGTTGCAATCCCTTGGACCCTTAGGGGTCTGATACCCAGCACTGAATAAAACAGGCCAGGTGGTACATGGAAGGAAGGAAAAAGGAAGGGAGGAAGAAAGGGCCAGCCAATGGCCATCAGGTTGGGGCAGCACCTGGATAACACATAGGAGATGGGGCATCTGAGGGAAGCCCATTTCTGAGTGACATTAAGTTCCATTACTCAGGGTTATAAATGGCATTGCTCAGCCATTCCTGGCTACCTCTTGTGCCAGTCTCTGGAAGAAGCCCACATTTGTGCACGGTACAGGTTGTGATCAGCCGTACACCTGTGACCTCAGGCTAGCAGCTTCCGACCTCTGGGCCTTGGTTTTCCCTTCCGCAATTTGATGATGTCTTACCCTGTGTTAGAGGAGCTGGGAGACCCAATGATGTCATGTGTGACAGATACTTCCGAGGCCGGCATACATTCTACGTGCCTGGTGCTGAAGAGCCAGGGCCATAAAACAAAGCTCACTCATTCCTGCATGCTTTTGTTCTCTATGATTACATGTACACACACACACAGACACACACACAGACACACACACAGACACACACACACAGACACACACACACACACAGACACACACACACACAGACACACACACACACAGACACACACACACACACAGACACACACACAGACACACGCACACAGACACACACAGACACACACACAGACACACACACACAGACACACACACAGACACACACACACACACAGACACACACACACAGACACACACACACACACACACACACATATACAATGGCCAAGGATGGTCTAGTTCAGTAGCAGAGTGCTTACCCCACATGTATAAGAGCCTGGATTTATGCGCTATACTGCAAACGAAAGCAAATATATATATATATTTGCTTTATATATATATAATTTGCTTTTTTACATATATATTTGCTTTTATATATATATAAATATATATATACACATATATATATTCTTGTAATATAAAATGAGCATATGATGCATGACTTTAACATAAATCATGGGTGAAGAATGTCTAAAACTCCATTTTCATCTCCTAATACAATAAATGTGAGTCAATCTGTTACTCGGAAGTCAAAGTTCTCACTATGCCCCATGCCTTTAAGAGTGTTCAGTGTTCTTGGGATGGCAAGCCCGTCCTTAGCCAGGCTGGGAGGGTCCCACTGGGATCCTGAGTCCTGACTGAACACATGCACGCAGTGAGAGTTCTTCGGGTCTAGCAGCCATGCCACTCAGGGCGTTTTGGGGAAGATGACCATTTCCCTGAGAGCTGGCTGTAAAGCAATAGGGGAGCAATAGGCAACAGTTCATCCTGAGGGTTCTGGGTTGAGGACATGAATTCCCACGGGCTTGTGCTTTCGGAAGCGACTGTCCACCTGTTAAAGCTCCCCATCCAGCCTGACGTGGTACTCACAACACTCAGGAGGCATGAGTGGAAAGCCAGCCTGGGCTGCCGTGATGTCTCATCCCCGGGGCTTCTGAGACTAGAGATATTACAGGGAAGCCGCAGAGGGAGCCCCAGGGAGAACCTGTCAGTCTTCAGCCTTCGAAGGCTGCCTCATCCATCCTGAGGCCCTGTCTCAAAATCTGCACGTGAATCAGTCGCTAATTAAATAAGTCGGTGCACGAATTGGTCAGTGAGAGCCAGAGGCTGTTCACTCTCAGAGGTGTCTGGGTTTGCTCTAAAGCTCCATTCAGATGGAAAATGCAAAGGCCCCGTTCCTGCTTAACCAGCTGTGTGGCCCAGGGTGGCCCATGCCTGTCATCCCAGCTCCTGAAAGGTTGAAGCAGAAGAAATGCTGGAAGCCCAAGGCTAGCCTGGACTACATGGTGGATTCCAAGCTATCCTGGGCTACATGGTAAGGTCTTGTTTCAAAACAAGTTATTATTATTATGTACTATATTATAATATATTATTATTATAAAAAGTAGATATGTTATTATTCCAATCATAAACTGTAATGAAACCCATAGACAGAATTTAGAGGTGGAAAAAAATGGCAAATGGAAAAAAAAAAAACTGGCCAGGAATCCCAGTTACCCAGCAAGATAAAGTTGGTTGCCATGTCTCTGTCACCCAATACAATTTGAGGTCCTTTCCACTGTGGGGAGGTGCTTGTGGGCAGGGATGAGTTCCCAGGAGGCTCTGGGGCCTGCCTGATGTGTGGCTTCTTCAGCACACACTTTTTATAAGCCAAAAGCAGGCTCACAGTCAGTCACAGGGGAAATAGCTAGAAAAGTAGCCCCCACACCCCACGGGCACAGGCTTCCATGTGACACAGGGCTCTCCATAAAAGGCTCACGTTGGGACATGGGCTTTCTCTCCAGGGCCCTGGCGACTGACAGGTTCTCCCTGGGGCTTCCTGCTCCTCCCTGAAACGCCCTCATCTTAGAAGCGTCCCCCCCACCCCGGGAAGGGACTGTCCTTCATCCCTGGCACCCACCACAGTCAGCTCTCCAGCGCTGAGTGATCTGTGTCCCCTGAGGAAACACTGAGATTCCTATCGGTCCACATCACAGGCTCACTTCCTTCCCTGAGACATCACTAGCTGCCTGTAGGGTGTCAGGTTTCGGAGCCATGGGCCACCAGCTGAGGAACAAGCACGAAGAAGAGTCTTAGAAAGTGTCTGCAGATGGAGGGCGGGGAGGAGGGAAGGCCCAGGAACTGCTAGTGGGTCCTGTCCCTGATTTCAGGGGCCCTGGCCACGTGGCTTTACCCAGGACTCCAGATCTGAAGGCCACAGGGGAGCAAATCTTTGGATAACCTTGGTGGCAATGGTATTCTTAAAGCATGGCTCTAGAGGACGGGCCACAGATCTGAGGGGACTTCGTAGAATTGTCTTGGTTGGATATCAGTGGCATGGGTCCCCAGGGAGACTTCAAGCCAAACACAATAGCCATTACCAGACCCAAACTCAAAACAAAACAAAACAAAACAAAAAAACAAAAAACCAACCCACCAGGCTAGACAGGGTATGGGTGCAAACTGATGGGGAAGGTTGAGCTGGCAAAATGGGCAGAGGTGGATCACTGAACATACAGAGAAAAGGAAAATGTAAAGAAAAACCAGAAGGGAAAGGAAAGGCTTAATTTTTTGCCACTGACTTGTCTTTCAGTCTTGAGACATTGCCATTACTCCTCCCACACACAAGGGGGCGCTGGAGTGACTTCCTGCCAACATGCTCCAGTCCCAGAGCAGCCAAATGTTAGGAGACTCATGGTCCCAAATTGGCTGACCATGAGAAATGAGAAACTGGTTGATGTCCTACCCCAGTCCCAGGTAGGCAAGACATGCCCTTGTCCCTCTGGTTTGGAGGGGTCTCTGAGACGAGCAAGCTTTCAGCTGAGTTTCTGTGAACGCACCTGGGGATTCTGAGACAGCAGGCGGGATACTGCAAGTAGAGGGTTTCCTACATGACCTGGTCACGTGCCAGTGTTGGGGTGCATTGGGGACCCACACTGACCCAACACTCTCCCATGCAAAAGAAAATGGGCCACAGGGGACATGCCTACCATGTTGGTGAGACAACTAAATCCTATGTGTGGTCTAAGTGGAAGCTCCCCTGCAGAACCAGGCAACGTGTTAAAAGCCTCTTACCATCCTCTCTGCCTCCAGCTGCTGTCTGTCCTCCTGGCCGTGAACTGCCTGTTTCGAGCTGGGTTAGACGACACAGTCATTTCCTGAGGTTTAACTAGCTCACCTCCTTCACAATGGCAGAGCACGCTCTGGAACAGCACTGACAGGTTAGCTGCACAAGTGGAGCTTGGCGATTAAACCCGGAGGGTCAGTAATGTCTTCTGTAACAGATGTGAACATCTGCACTGGCCTGAGGACAGGAGACCTGCTCTATCCTGGGTCCCAGCGCCAACAAAGACCACTCCAAGGAACTCAGAGTTCTCATTGCTTATTATAGGGGGTGCCCTGTTCGGGCTGGGGGCCAAGTGCCTGGCACAGAGCTCACAATGGAGGGGGACAGGGCAAGCAAGCCGACCCCAGCTCACCCCCCACATTGGCCTTGACCTGAGCCTACCCCACCGTCCTCCCACCTCCCCCGCCCCTGCCCACTCCGTGTTCAATATCTCCTAGCCCAGCAAACTCTGCCCAGAACCACAGCGCTGACGCCGACCCTGCGCAGCATGGCCTCCATTCTTGCCGGCCTGTTTTTGTTGTGCTGCCCGATGCTGACGGCTTGCGGTTTGCCTCACACTTTGTCAAGTTCACGGCAGCCATAGGAGAAAGCATCAAATTTGTCAGCGAATCCTGTTCTCTATTATAGTAACCGCAGTAATGCCATCCAGCTGGGTCGCCTCCGCAGCCCAGCACCCTGCCTCATGGCTAGTCAGGGGATGTGGGTGGAGGTTGCTGACGGCCTCCCCAAGGTGACGGTACAGCCAGGATTCCATCACTCACCACTGCTCTTCTTACGTCAGAACAACCGGAGGAGGTCTTCATTTTTTAAAAGCATGATTTTATGCATGGCATGTGGTGTGCGTGTGTGTGTGTGTGTGTGTGTGTGTGTGTGTGTGTGTGCATGCTCACACTAATGCCCATGTGTTCACACACAGAGGTGCTTTTGTGGAATCTAGAGGTTTTCACTGTCTTCCTCTATCACTCTCCATCTTGGTTTTGGGGACAGGGTCTCAAACTGAACCTTGAGCTTGCCATTTTGGCTAGGCTAGCCAGCAAGGGAGTGGGCTCTCTGCATCCACCTGTCTGTGTCTTCCAGGGCTGGGCTTACAGGCGTATACCACTCCCAGATTTCTACACAAGTGCTGGTGTTTGAACTCATGTCTTCCTCATGCATGCATAGAAAGCCGCTTACCTGCTAAGCCATCCCTCCCTGTTCCCCCAGGGAAAGAGACTTCTAATTGCCGATAACAACAGTAAAAGGGAAATCTAGACCCCCTAGAGCTTCACAGATGACACACTTGTCACTTCTGCAGGTCAACTTCCCCTACCTGTCAATACCCAGAGCTCAATCTGGGTTCTTGAGCACAACCCCCTGCCTGGCCACTTCTCCTGGGCATCCCCTCCTGCGCCTCACCTTTCTCAGATGCTCACTTGAAGCACAATGTAACTTCTACCGCAGCCAGCCCAGGGTGAGAGGCCTCACCCCATTCACCACTTACCATCCATCTTCCTGACAAATAGGATGGACCATCTCCTGCTGCCAGCCAGGCTTAGCCTCACCATGAACAAAAGGACCCCTCAAACCCATGGGATGAAGCCCCAGCCATGGGATCTCAGAATATAGCTATGTTTGGGGATGGGTCCCTTGAAGGGTAACTGGGTTCACGGGAGTCATGGGGGTGACCCTGACCCAATAGAACTGACACCCGGAGCATAGACTTTATTTTAAAGGGATGAACGTAAAAAGAGGGACACAGGTTGCAGATAGTTTCTACAAGGTATGTAGGGAGGCTTTGGAAGACCAGCTCTGCAGCTGCAGTGCCTTGGGGGAGGGGGTGGAAATAAACCGCTGCTGTTCAAGCACAAAGAAAGTGATCTTTGTTACCAGGTTACCAGAGTGAGGCGCAGAACTGGCTTCTGTGCCTTTGGACCAAAGGGTACAATTGATGGAGACACACCTGCCGCTACTGGTCCATATGCCCTTACCGCTCTGACTGCTTCCTGGGGATAAAACAATCTGGAGACAGCACAGGAACGAGCCGGCCTGAGGTTCTGAGCTGGGGCTGATGGGATTCTTCCAGTCTCAAAGACGCAGAGCAGTGAGAGGCAGAGGCGTCCCTCACTTAAGGCTGGCAATGGTTTCCAGGTGCATCCACCTACAGAGCCCCCTTCCTGTGCATCCCAACATCATGGTGTTTATCCACCAGGCCTGTTCAGGGACCTGCTCAACCTGTGCCAAAGATCCAGACCTCCTTTGTGGAAAATGTTCTACTATAGCATCCAGAGGATGCTCACAGTGGGCCGTGCTGATGCTCTGGGCTCCATCCCATGGTCCAGAGAGAACCTATGGAAAAAGAGCTGAATGGTTTTTAAGCAACGCTAAGCCAAAGCTGACCCTGAAGGAGCAGAAAGCCAAGGATTCCCTGCTGCCTCCCTGTGGTCTGCACAAACCACATCAGCAATGTGTGCAGATGCTCTCTTGATAGGTACCTGTCTGTAACTCCAGGAAGAGGAAGTTTTGAGTTGTTTAAGTTCATCTTCCAATGGGTAGTGGGCAACCAGCTACACCCTCCCGGCCTTCATTGAAACAGTCTAGAGCTCAGCCTGATGGCTCAAGGCCTGTGTGAACAGGCAGCCAGTACTGTGGCTGCTGCTCAGAGGGTGGCTGCAACTCGGTGTGTGGTTCCCTGGTTCCTGTCAGCACTGATCTGGTGGGAGAGGAGCCAGGTCTGCCTGGACTGTGCATCACAGGGGCTGGAAGTTTGGGAGGGCAGCATGCCCTCTGACTCAGTGTTGGCAGTGGCTGGATACCCACTCAGTGTCCACATGAGGATGGAGCAGATGCTCAAGTGACCAAGGAAAGGCTCATTCAGTATGGCATGACTCTGGAGCCCCTCGGTGCATATGATAGGATTGAGAGATGCTGGGGTTAGGTAGGGCTTGAGTATGGGTATGCCTATGCCAGGATGTACAGGCATGATTGGCACATGGGCAGCTGATGGGGAGACCTACCCTTAACATGGGTCCGCTTGGCCAGCAGAAAGGGATGCTCTTTAGCACCGCACGAGGTTGATTTTTCTGGACCTGCTGCATTCATCAGAACAAGGACAAAGGTGCTTATAGAATCCCAGGATCTGGGGTTTCCTTGTTTCCAAGATGGCCTTTTCCTTTCTGCATCCGGAATGGCAACTTGCCTGGGCTTTGTTTTCATGGAGCATTTTCACACCCTTGGATGTCAGAGGAACTGTCGTGGTCCCTAGCTTGAAGTGCGAGATCGTCCCAGCCTTGGATGCATCGTGGCTCCCCTTCCCTCTCTGGGTGTGTAATTATCTATTAGCTCTAACTAGACAGACACACACTAAGGCCTTGCTGTGCTGTCTGTCATTCTCTGGTTGGCAGGGTGGTCCTCCGCAGCCACCCCCGTTATGTGGGGCTGTCTGGATTGTGTCTCCAGGGGTCACTTCACTGTCTGCTCAAGATTTCCTCTTTCTCCATCCCCCTCACCCACATCATTGGCAGAGATGGCTGTCTCCATCCCACCCATTCACACCATTGGCTGAGACTTCTCTGTTTCCAACCCTCCAACCCACACCATTGGCTGAGACTTCCCTCCAGCTCCAGTTGTGTCAGTCATGGCTGCCTTGTGTCTAGGCACAAGAGGTTAGGGTCAGGAGTAAGGCTGGGGAGCCTGGTAGCAGGAAATACTGGCTTCCTCATTTCCATGGTGATGTGCTGGCATGCGGGTGGTGGCTCTTGGTTCTGGGGTATGCGATTCACATCTCAAGCTTTAGGAATAAATGACCACCAAGCCAGAAAAAAAAATGTATATAAGTATATATACATGTACATCATAGAGACATAAATTAATATATAATGCTGCTACCGTTTCTATTCCTATGTGCCATGAACTTTCTTTTCCCTCCATAAATAACCTGTATTTGTAAGAACATATGGTGGTCCCCTATGCGTACAGTAGCCATCTCTGGGAGTTTCTATCTGTCTCTGATCTTCAAGTTGACTGGATAAGACATTCAAGACCCATGAAGTCAACACCGTGTGACCCTGCCTCTTGGCCAAACCCTCTTCCTCCCTTAACTCAAAGGCTTTTGACAAGGCCAGTAATGAAAAACCTGAAGCCACAAGATGGAAAACTCAGTCCCAGTCACCCTGTCCCGTGCTGAACCTCCAGTCTTCACTTCTTCAAGATGCTCCAGCGTATTCTTTCCTCAGAGGCAGCCATCAGCAGCATCACTCAGTAAATCCTGCTGAGGGGTTAAGGGTAGTGCCAACTCCCTGAATCCTCAGGAAAATGATATTCAAAGACCCGAAGACACAGAGAGGATGCTATGTGGAGACAAAGGTGGAGACCCCAGTGACACAAACGAAGTATCACCTGGGGCCACCTGAGTGGAAAAGGCAGGAACTCCCTGACTAGTCTGCAAACTATTCGCTGTTCTTGCTCTCTGTCTCTCTGTCTGTCTGTCTGTCTCTGTCTGTCTGTCTCTCTCTCTGTCTCTATCCCTTTGTGTATGCATCTCTGTCTTTCTCTTACACACACACACACACACACACACACATACACACACACACACACACACACACACACACACCAGCTCAATTATGGCATCTGAAACACAAGATAACCAGGCACCCTGGGTTTGATTCATAGCATCTGTGGCTGTGCCCAGGACTTGTTCAGCAGGCAGTGAATGAAGCAGCTGGCTCGCCTCCCAGAGCTCCTGGATGCACATATCACCTGGTGATGGTCAAGACATCATGAAGCTCTTGGCAGAGAGGCCATCGTGCGCCCACAGCAGGTTGCCTTCTCCACTGCCCCTCCACTGCCACCTGTGAGTTCACAGCTCTGCCCGGAGCTAACGATCCCCACCCCGCCTCTCTGCAGAGAGGCAGAAGGACCACCAAACCCCAATCCCAACACTGCCCAAGAAGCAAAGCTTAAAGATTAGCTTCCACCCTGTCCCACAACCCAAAAGTTAAAGGGGTCAAAGTGACACCGGTGCCCAACCCTGACACATGGGAAAAGGTGGGGGATGGGGCTGGCGGGTTTATCTGATGGAGGAAAAAAAAACAGATGAATAAAAAGAATTTCTCTCATTCCATGTGCTGTGGGCTGACTTGGTACCTGTTCCAGCTAAGTCTTCTGGGAAAATTTCCTCACTCTGTTCCAAGGAATGATATGGTGCTAACTCTTGCCTCCCAGCGTGGTGGCTGCATCTCAACCTGTTGCAGAGACACCCTGAAGCACCTCAGAGGCCCTGCCTGGAGGCCCAGATGTGGCTCCGTGAGCAGTTCCCAGAGCTGTTGGGGTGGATAAGAACCCCAGGACCCGAGTTCATGCAGCAGCAGCTGCGGTGTCACCGCCGCCATCACCGTGGCAATGTATCTTGGGGCAGGGCTTGCTTGCATCTAATTGCGGGTGATGAGGAGACCACCCACTAGCCAAATTGCCCTGGATTTGTTCAGTGCTGGCACTGGCAGCTCTCCCACAGGGCTCGCAGTGCTGACAAGGAATGTACTAGCTTACAAATACACCCCGAGTCCCCCATCCACCCCAGGCAGAAAGGCCCAGATAGACTCCACAGCTCCCCCAGCTCGACCCCCAGATGCAGCCCCCCACAGGCCACAGAACTACTACCAATTCTTTCTTACTTCAGCACCTGTGACCTCCACCCAGAAACAGCCAACTTCCCTACAGCAAAACCACCACCTTCTCAGCCCCAAAGTAGAGTTCACTGCAGCCTGCTGTGATTGCCCCAAACTCAGGGAAGCCTGGGTTAGTGTTGACTACTTAGAAACAGTTTGACAATGGCCCAGCACCTTCAATGGGGGGGGGGGATGTACACACAGTTACCAAAGAAGAATGGAAGTCGAGTGGTTCCCAGAAGACTCCGGTGATATTTATGACAGGTGTCAATTGGACACACAGCCTCCCACATTTCCACAGAAAACAGAAGCCAAAGTAGATGGTTAGCCACGTCCATGTCTGTGATGTGAGGTAGGACCCCATCTTCACTGGAGTCTGTCTGTGCCCAAGGCTCATCCCCAGCTTCCCTCTTCCTGCTCACTGAATACATTGTGTCAAGGCTTCAGACAAAGTTGATTCCGTGAATCAGGAACACAGTCTGAAGCCCAGAACCTAGCTCTGAGGAGCTACTGGTACCAGAGTTCGGATGAAAGCCACTGGGTGCCAGCATCCATCTCTGAGAGGTGAGAGCAGGGTTAGGGGTAGGGATGCAGGGAGGGCCTGGAGACCCCTGCCTTGCTCCTAAACCTAAAGATGCTATTTTAGAGCATTTTTGAGGAGGATGAGTTTCATGTAGTCGCTTTAGAAAAAAATTCTGCACTTTGTTCAACCCCAGTGCCCCTTCTCATCTACTGTTAACCGCTGGACACGAGAGGTGTCTTTAGGAGGTGTCCTGTGCATCCCAAGCTCAGGTGCTCCCAGGAGCAGAGATGACCAGCATCCTGTTGGGGTGTCAGCCTCCATCCTCCCAGCATCTTGAAGAGAGTGCTCCTTACCACGTGCAGCCACTCCCAACCAGTCACCTAGAAGGAGTCGGATGCAGCAACCCTTACATGGAGTGCACCTCACACAGCACCAAGAGCCCTTTGCCTGTGGCCTGTCACCTGCTCTCTAATTCTGGGAAGATGGGATTTAGGGGTCCCAGAACCATATAAGCATAAGCTTCAATCCAGGAGGGAGTCCTGTGGTTCTTTGTGCTCACCCAGATCAGGGCAGATTCTGAGACAGAGTTAGCACACGCTAGGGCTCCATCACTAGGGAATGATCGTGACACAGGCTTACTGTCCCACCTGGCCACTGGGCCCTGTCCCCTATGTCCCTTCCCTCCACAGCCAACCCTGCTCTAAAGAGCTTTACAGCCAGACTGCAGGCAGAAGCTTATCATCTCAGCAGCATGGAGACTGAGGTGGGAGGCTCCCAATTCAAAACCTGTACGGGTGCAGAGTGAGGTCCAGGCCAGTCTAGGCAGCTCAGTGATAGCCTGTCTCGAGACAAGAAAGAAATAAAGGAAGGAAGGAAGGAAAGAAGGAAGGAAGGAAGGAAGGAAGGAAGGAAGAAAGAAAGAAAGAAAGAAAGAAAGAAAGAAAGAAAGAAAGAAAGAAAGAAAGAAAGAAAGAGAAAAAATGAAAAGAAAAAGAAAGAGAGAGAAGAAAGAAAGAAGGAAAGAGAAGAAAGAAAGAACAAAGAAAGAAAAGAAAAAGGAAGGAAGGAAGGAAGGAAGGAAGGAAGGAAGGAAGGAAGGGAGAGGGAGAGAGAAACAGAGAAACAGAGAGAGAGAGAGAGAGAGAGAGAGAGAGAAGAAACGAGTTGGACAGTGACCCTTTACTCTCCTAGAGTGTAAGGCCCTGAGTTGCATCCCCAGCATCACAAAACAAACCAACTAAATAAACAAGGTCTGCCTAGTTCCCACACTTCAGAGAAGTGCGCCCGCAGGAAACAGAAAGCCGCTGAATGCTAAGAGTCCTTGGAAGGAGCCTGACATCTGTGTGTGCTGGGATGTAGCCCCTGGTGGTTTCCTTAAAGGGCTCCGCTTGCATGCAGTTTAGCTTGTCATAACGCTACACCCTTTCCTTTTGACACAACCCAGATTCTGGGATGCCAGAAGCCGCCAGGCCACGGTGGACGGTTTCCTTGATCCGTTAGCCTGGCGGAGTCCACGGCCAGAGCTAAGCCCGGCCTTAAGGCTCATGGGTATCACGCACACACTCTTCCTCTAGTCACGCTCAGAGTCTCTTGACTGGAGGTCCACAGCCCAGCAGGTGCCGCCGCAGTAAGGCACCCTGTTTGGCCCTGGTCTTCGTCCTCTCGCTGGAGCTAATTGAGACCTTCAGGTGGGTGGGGCCTGGACACACAAGAGGTCTTTGAGGCATCAGGTGAGGAGCCCGGATGTGGTCCACATTCTTCACCCTAATTTGAACAAGTACCACAGCCCCCCCCCCCTTGAAAATTGCCTCTCTACAATAATAAACAGAGCTCACGTTGAGCGGAAGGCTGCCTTGAACTGCTGAGCCCAGCCAGGGATGTCCAGGCTGCGGCTCCGGGAGGCTTCACAGTAGTCAAGCTAATGCAGGCATGCCGAAGAGGAGGTCAGGCCGGCCAATCAGCTCTCACCCGGGAGGCGCAGAGGGATCGCTGTGGCGACAAGAGGTTTAGAGTTACGCCTTGGCGAGTTAAACTGTATATAAATAATAGAGGTAGCGAGTTATGGAGAAAAGGGAGCCAGTGTCTGCCTGTTTGCCTCCTGCCTGTTATTCATCACGCTGGGTGGGGCTGAAGCCTTTGAGTAGCTGGCTCTGGAAGTGAGCGTTAGGGAGGGTCTTGTGATAAGGTGGAGAAGACAGTGGTGAGCTCGCGGGGAGAGGAGGGGCAGCTCCTATGGGCCCATCAGGTAGCAGCAGCAAGCAGGGCCAGGAAGCAGGAATCGCACTGCACCCTATCCCTCCACAGCCAAAGCTCTGCCCCAGAATACAAAAATTTTCCCGGAAAACCTTCCCTAGGGCCGTGGTTGGTTCCCAACCTTCCTAAAGCTGTGACTCTTTGATACAGTTCCTCATGTTGTGGTGATTCCCTCAACCGTAAAGTTATTTTCATTGCTACTTTCTAACTGTAATTTTGCTACTGTTCTGAATAGGAATATAAATATCTGTGCTTTATGCTGGCCTTAGGAGACCCCTATGGAAAGGTTATTTGACACCTCTACCCCACACCTCCCCCAAAGGGGTCAGGACCCACAGGTTGAGAACCACTGTCCTTGGGCATGTAGGGAGGACAGCCTGCAGCTTCGTGCCAAGTGCCATGTGACTCACACGGACATGGGAGAGGGGGTACAACCCACCTTTCCCCTTCTCTTTCTTCTGTGTGTGTGCTGTCTGTAGGAATGGAGGTAGGTCCTCGGTTGCCCTGTATCACACAGCTTGTCCTGATGCCTGAGTGAGGTGGCCGGGACCAGCATGGGCCCGACCAAGCCTCACTATAGACAGAGACCTATAAAGTGTGTTTTAGAACACACAACAGGTTTGGTGGGAATAACACAAAATAACTCACTTTTAACGCCAGGTCAGCAACTGCTCGGGGAGGAACTGCTTGGGAGGAACGTTCAGGGGCAAGGTCACATTCCAGATCATATCCAAGAGAGTTAGGGACAGGCGGCCTCGCTGTGGTTAATGATCCGAGAGGCTTTTGTGAGTGCGAACCATGTTGGGACAGAGAAAACAACTCACGCTGGGCCCGTGTTGCTGAGACACCCCCCCCCAGATGCTCTGTTTTAAGAACTTAAAAGAAAATATACTTATTTATTTGTTTGTTTGTTTATTTGCATTTGGTGTGGCTCATGAGTACCACTCTGTGCCTGTGGGGGGTCACAGTTCTCCCTCCCCCACATGGGTCCCAGGGATCCAATTCAAGTACCAAGCTAGGCAACAAGTGCCTTTACCCACTGGTACAATGACATGATTAATATGTGTGTGTGTGTGTGTGTGTGTGTGTGTGTGTGTGTGTATAATTTTTAGTTCTTCTTCTCTCCTACAAGATTTATTTTTGATTGTGGGTGGGCATATGTGTCTACATGTCTGTGCACGTGAGTGCAGTGCTCACAGAGGCCACAAGAGGGCATCAGATCCCCTGGAGCAAGAGCTACAGGTGGCTGTGAGCTACAACCTTAGAGCTGAGACCCAAACTCAGATCTGCTGCAAGAGCAGCCAGTGCTCTTAGTACGGAGCCATCTCTCAGCTCCAAGAATGCATATTGCAGCAAAATGGATATGGTATGTAATCCACCATGCCAACCATCATTAAATGCACAGTTTGGTGACATCGAGGACATTCACTCTAACACTCTCTGTTTCTGGGATGTCTTCCCATTCTGACTGAAGCTCAGTCCTCCTGAAACACCAGCTTCCTTCACCCTCCCCCATTCTACTTCCTGTCTGTGTGGATGTTGTCTTCGATCAGAGCCAATAGAACATGTGTGTTATGAAAAGACATTCATTAGCTTGGCTTATGCAAAATTGGCCACCTGCAAGCTAGAGACTCCCGTAGCTATCCTGCCCTCGAGGCCGGACAGATTGACAGTCACAGTCAGTCACTGAAGGCCTGGAGCTTCCTGGGGGGCCACTGCAATCCACTTGGAAGGCCAAAGAGGCTGCCATCTTCAGTGACGGTAACTTCTGTAGCCACACACACTCCCTCAGGGAGACGCCATGTCTGCATCCCTTAGACCTCGTTCTATCTGGGCCACCCATCCAAAGGTGCTCTCTCTGCAGATGCCCAGAGCTGTGTCGCCCTGGTGATTCTAAGTCCGGTCAGGTTGACAAGCTGGCCATCCCAGATGTGGCTGTTGGGGGGAACTCTCTCACATATGGTGTCTGGCAGGATCTGTCCTCATGAGGTCTCCTTTGCTCTGTTCCTCTGTTCAGGGATTTCAGAATTCCATTCTTTTGAGAGCCAACAGCTTCCATCCAGAACACACATGGACACACTTCTCTCCTCACCTTCTGGCTCACTCATCAGCCCTCTCTAGAAACTCCCTCAAGAGATGCAGAGAAGTGTGCCCTACTAATCTCAGCTCCTCCCAGTCTAATCCAGTCGACTGTCAAGCTTAACCGTCACTGGCTGGTAGAACACCTGCCTGGCATGTATGGGGCCCTGGGTTCCATGCCCCAAACCAGGCTTTGTGTCTGCAGTGGTTTCAATGAGAACAGTCCCCACAGGCGCACAGATTTGAATACGTGGTCACTATTTGAAAAGATTAGGAGGTCCATCTTTGTGGGAGGAAGTGTTTCACTGAAGGGAGGGGGTGGACTTCAAAAGCCCATTCCAAGCCTAGAGTCACTCTCTTCCTGCTGCCTGTGGGTCCAGATGTGGAACCCTCAGCTCTGTCTCCAGCACCATCCGCCTGCACGCTGCCGTGATGATAAAGGACTAAACCTCCAAAAACTGTACTCAGGCCCCAATGAAATGCTCTCCTTTATAAGACCAAGGCCACGGTGGCTACAAGTGTCACAGAAGTGGAAGTAGGAGGTTTAAAAGTTTAAGGTTGTTCTAGGTGACACTGAGAGCCTCAAGTCAGCCTGGGCCTCATGAGATCCTCCCTATGGTGCTAACCAAGAATTCTGCAGCCCCCAGCCCTCCACTGGACAGAGGGAGTCCAGACAAGGCCCTGCCCATAGCTCCCCCCACCCCATTAGGTTCACCCAAACCTGATTCCAGCACCTAAGCTCCCTACCTACGTCTGCTGGCCATGTGCCAGGAGCAGTTACCATGTCTGATGCTAAAACGCTGGGTCCTTGTCATATTTGTGATACAGTTTCCCCCCAGCCCTCCCCCCCCCGCAAGATGGAACACATGCTTAAGAGAACAATTCATTCCCTCGTCTCTGACTGCAAGGTCCCTGCTACCCTAGGCAGACTCTCTTCAACACCGCTTCCCACTTACATAAGACATGGTCCGTAGGGAACTTTTACGGCAGCCACTGTGACAAATGTGACCCTGACCTCCCCTTGAGCTCAGGAGTTCCAGTGTAGGAACACAAGCTCACTCCAGTCACTGACTGGATCAGCCAAGCCAGGACGTGGTGTCACACTAGTGACACTTAGGCTATTATCTCAAGGTGGCAGTATCTCTCCCATAACCACACTGCTCTGAGGTTCATGTCCACGAGGTAGTTGTGTGGAGGACGACTCACTCAGACACAGTTGTGGACCCTTCCCTCCATCTTTCTAGGGTACTGTCCTTGCAGTAAGTTTCCCTCCAATCTAGGTACACACATGCATGCATGCATGCAAATAAATAGATGATTAGAAAAATAATACAATTAATTTTAAAGATTAAAAATAATCTCTGGCCAGGCATGGTGACACACACCTTTAATTCCAGCACTCAGGAGGCAGAGGCAGGCGGATTTCTGAGTTCGAGGCCAGCCTGGTCTACAAAGTGAGTTCCAGGACAGCCAGGGCTATACAGAGAAACCCTGTCTCAAAAAAAAAAAAATATCTCTGAAGTGTGCCTGGGAACTAATGAAATTGCCTGCTAGCCCCGCCCCTCACCAGCTGCAGCACCTGGGGAGCAGGCTCAGCAGGCACCTCACCTGGGCAGCACAGTAGACCTTACCCTGAGAGTGGGTGAAGGAGAGCCAGCTCTAAGGGTATGAGCATGGGAGAGCTGGCCCCACAACTTGTCTGCCACAGGGCAGCATGGTCGAGGGAGAGATGCTCCCCCCAACCCTCGCCCCTTGCCACCTACAGCAGGCGGGAGAGCTGTCCCCTAGATGTAGGGGTTGCAAATGAGCCAGCCCCAAGGGTGTGAGAGCAAGAGAGCTGGTAGGCTGACCATGTCAGATACCTCTCAGGCACAGATCCAGGGCTTTGAGTTGGTCCACCCCCAACATCCACCCCACTGATGAACTGCTGATGATGGGGGCCGGTCCTGTACATCCAAAACTACAGAACCTCCATGACACAGGGCAACAACAGGAGACCGAAGAGGCGTCCCTGTGAGGTGCCAGTACTGACGGAGTAGCAGAAGCCAGAGGCCTTGTACCAGGCCAACAAGTCATTGCAAAGAACATTTGCAAGCAAAGAAGTTCAGACAAAAAGGTACACTGTGGGACACACTGTGACACACTACCACTTCCATAATGAGATTTTTTTTCTCTCTATTGAGGGGAGGTTGCAAGGGTGGAGGGTGGGTACAGGGGAGGAGGAAATGTGTAGGATTAGGGTACATGATGCGAAATTCACAAAGAACCAACCAAAAGCTAATAAATAAATACATAAATAAATAAATAAGAGCTCAGCTCTGCCCTTCTGTTGTGACGTCCAGGGAATGGAGAGGGCCACAATGATCACAGGTGAACCTTGAAAGGGAGGGTGATGTGCTACCATGACTTTCTCTTCTTCATACCTGTCCTGGCACTGACACATATTAGCCTGTCGTTTCTCCCATCAGCCCATACTCCCAGTTCCACAGGGTTCTTAGAAGCAGCTTTACAAGGTCCAGATACGGGATCTCCTGGGTGGCACAAGGAAGCCACACTTCTGGCCAGCTCTAGGGAAATGTCAGGGAATCATGTCTGGGGACGCAGAGAGCATAAGTAAGAGACTGGCACATTTTGTCTTCCTATTGGAATTTTGTCGTGTGCCTGCATGCAATTGCCTGTGGAGGCCAGTAGAGGGCATCAGATTCCCTGGAGTTGGTGTTAGAGGTGCTTCTGAGCTGCCCGATGGCATGCTGGGAACTGAACTCAGGTCCGTTGCAAGAGGAGCACAGGCGGAACCATCCCGCCACCCCCACACCACCATGTTCTAAACAGAAAAGGGTACGACACACCACCTTTCCAGTTAGGTTTGAAAAAAAGTGAGAATATTTGGGGTAAAATTCATCGATGTCTTGAAGTACATGTTTATTATTAGACCCAACAATTACTCTGAAGGTGGGAAAAATAAGAGGTCTGCCTGCCTCACAACTGAGGGTCAACCCCAGGTCAATCTACAGCTGTCCTTCCAAATGGTGACATTTATCCCTCACTTGTGCCCACCCACCCCATGAACCTGCCCTGTCATCCCCACCTGTGGTAACTTTTTGTTTGTTTGAGACAGGTTTTTCTGTGTATCCCTGGCTGTCCTAAAACTCACTCAGTAGTGCACACTTGCCTTTAACTCACAGAGGTCGTCCTGCCTCTGCCTCCCAGATGCTGGAATTAAAGGAATATGCCACCAGGCACAGCTCACATAACTTTTTTTTTTTAGTTAATATTTTAGGAGGTGGTGTGGACCAATCCTTACCCAATATATGAATTGTCAGGTTGCATGACGTCACTAATTCTCTGTCCATCAAAAAATAGAATTTAACCTATTAAATCCAAAAGCTTAAATTAGCCTGGGAAACCCACCCACCCCCATCCTCTCAGCTCCATCTGAGGCCAATCCCCACGCCCAGTTCTGAGTAGGTTACTTGCCAGTGTGCCTGAAGCCCATTAGTTAGATTTTCTTTGCTAATTTGTTACAAATTAGTCGGGGGTGGGGGGGGGGAAGCTCACTGGACACATAATTTTAAAGATGCAAAATAGGGATGGAGAGGCGGCTTGGCAGTTAAGAGCACGTGCTACTCTGCAGAGGGTTCCGTTTCTGTCCCCAGCACCCACATGGTGTTTCAGAACCATCTTCTGACTCTGCAGGCACCAGGCATGCATGGGGACCATCAGGCAAAACACTCATACTCATAAAATAAAAAGGCAACATTCTCAATAAATGGCCACGAGAAAACCGGTTGCCACATGGAGAAGAATGAACCTGGATCCCTAGCTCATAGCAGCCCCAAGATGGACCAAAGACCTTACCGTAAATCCTAAGATGGACAGAGGCTGAGTCAAACTTCAGGGCACTGTCAAAGACTCTTTCAATAGAATCCCAGTCACTTGGGAAGTCCGGCCAACAGTTGACAGATGGGATCTCCTGAGATTAAAAACTTCCAAGGAAGTGGTTAGTGGAGGGGAGCTGTGACCACAGGGAGGGAGAGACCTTGCTCATTGCGAAACCGATGATGTTAAACACCTACCTCAACTGGGAAAGAAACCCTGTATAGACCGGTGGCCCCACCCTTTCCTTCCTTTAACATCCAGTCTGAATAACACAGTGTGGATTAAGGGTGTGGAGGCACCTGGCTCTGGTTTTCTCTTTGTATTTCCCTCTGTGTTTATTTGTCTGTCTGTTTGTTTGTTCATTATGTCTGCTTGGGGAGAACGCATTAGAAGGCAGGACATTTTCGTCTACACATGCCTGCGCACCTGAGCGCAGCAGCCATTTCCGTCCACTAGAGGGCGTAGCACTTCCCTCGCCCGCTGCACCTTGGTGCCTGAGGTCTCAGCCACCGATGATCTGGTTCCAGCCAAGCCAGAAGGAGCCCAGAAGCCGGGCCTCCTGTGTCGAAATCCAGCGGGCAGAGAAGCTTTGATTCAGGAGCCAACTGAGATTGGGGTGTGTGGCGGCAAGGCATGGAGACAAAGAAGCAACTGTGTCTGGCTAATGATGAGGGTGAGGCCTGCCATGCTGCCATTTCCTGGATATTGACGGGTGCTCTCACCGCGGTAAGAATGTTACACGCGTATCCTATTCGCTCCCCACGGTGACCTTCTGAGGGGTCACACTATTCTGCTCAGTTTCACTCGTGAGCTTGGCCAAAGTGTTTGCAGCTTGTGCCACAGGTCCCAGTCTCGGCTGGCAGCATGATCTTTTTCTTGTTCTTCGAGATGGAGTCTCCAGAGGTAGCCCTGGCTGGCCTGGAACTTTGGGTGATCCTCCTGTCTCTGCCCCGAGTGCTGGGATTACAGACCTGAGCCACCGGGGCAGACATTTGAGATCTGTTTTGATAGAGACCAGTCTGCACTGCCTGAACTTCTAGGTTTTTGGTGCGTCAGGGCTCTGAAAGTGCAGAGTCTAAAAGATCCTTTGTCTTACTGTGTCGCACTCAGAAGAGAATGGCTTCTCTATGTGTGTGTATATGTGTTTGCATGTGTGTTTGTGTGGTGTATATATGTGTTTTTTTTTGCGTGCGTGCATGAGTTTGTGTGTATGTCCATCTCCAAGTGTGTGTGTGCCTGTGTATGGTATATGTGTGTGTGTTTGCATGTGCATGTGTGTGCACGTGTGTATCTGTGGTGTATGTATGTGCATGTGTTTGTGTGTGTGAAAGTGTGTGCAAGTGTGAATGTGTGTGTGCATGTGTGAGTGTGTGTATGCCTATGTATGGTGTATGTGTGTATGTGTGTTTGCATGTGTGCATGTGTATGTGTGGTATATGTGTGTGCATGTGTACTTGTGTGTATACATTTTATGTGTGATGTAAGTGTGTGTTCATAGGTGTGTGTGTGTGTTGCTTGTGCATGTGAGTATGCTTTGGGAAGCTGTCATTCCTTGGGTGCTATCTACCTTTTCATCTCTTTTTAAATTTCTATGCTGAGACAATCGCTGAGCACATTGCTCAGACCAACACACTATTGAGTCACACAATTCATTTTTAAAGATGTGGCTGTTAGCACCCTGGTCTGTGCCCTGCTTCACACCCTTGTCTGCCCTACTCTGAGCACCCTTAGACTGTTCCCCTGATCCTGGCCACAGGGACACTTCCCTCCACACCATGCTCTCCCACTGGGACTCAGGACCTGCAACTGTCCACCCATCCATCCCTCTCCACCAAGACAAGAGAGGAGGGTACCCACTGTGCTTCAGGTACACAGCCAGCCCTGGGCAGTGTCAGGCAGGACTAACAGCACCATGGTTTCTATGTGCAGATGAGCTAGGTGAATATTAATGACTAATGACTCTTGTGACTTGAATTCTGATGAATTCTCCAAAGCCCCCAAGACAGTCTAGGACATGAAGGAACAGAAAATAGAAGACTTGCTTATTTAATTCTCAGAAGCCTGGTGCCACCCTTGGTCACTAGAATGCCTGGACTCAAAGGAAAGGAACTTCAGAGCAGACTCTGGGTAGTTTGGGAGGTGGGTGTATAGTGACCACAGATAGGGACCGCCGAGTTTGTGACTGTGTTGCCCGAGACCCTCTCTCATCTCTGTGTAAGCCTATAAGGCAAGTAAGATCCTCCATCCGCAGCTGCAGGGCTGGAGTACCTGGCTCTTGGCCCTTCAAGCCTGATGTGACCCCAGACTCCTCTGATCTTGCCACCCTACAAGTCAAGTAGGGCACACTGAGTCTCCCAAGTCCCAGCTGTGACCTGGCAGAAAGCATGGAGCTCCAGGCTCTGCCATGTCAAGCCTTGTCTGGGTGACAGCTATGTCTTCTAAGAGTAAGAATGACACCCATGCTTCGGGTGCGTGCCACATGTGAACCCTAGGCCAGCTAGCCGAGTCGTCCCAGCACCCTAGGAGTGGCCACACCTTTGGGGACGGAGATGAGAATTGTGGTGCCTGCCTCTTCCTCCAGAGCTTATGAAACAGAAGAAGGCAAAGCTCTCTCCTTCCTCCTCACCCTAGCACCCTGAGATGGAGACCCATCTTCAAGTCCATAGAACTTGTTGGAGCAGACTCAGCTGAGGCCACTTAGCACCCCAGGGTCCTTCACAAGCCTGTGCCTGGAGCCCCAGAATCCTCACCTTCTGTTCCTCTCTCAAGCCCCGACTTCAGGTCTGACCATCAACACAAGAACACATGGCCAGGGAGGACACAAGAGTCTCTCCCGACCCACAGGTGTCAGGGTCAGAGACGGTCCAGTCCCTCTGCTCAGAAGTAGGGGGAAAGTGTATTGTGTGTAGTCAGTCAGTGTGGCATGCAGGTGTGTATATGCACATACACGGATACACATGTAGGAGCGTGTTCTCTGTGTGTGAGCTTGTCCATGAGTGTAAAGCCAGTTCTAAACACTGGCCTGATGTGTGCCCACACTTCTGACACAGTCGGTCTTCTCTGGCACTGCCCTCTGGCAAATGCCCAGGGCCATGTGAGATACTTAGAAAGCCAAACAGGGCTTTTCGGCCGCCGCAGCCATCTTCCAGTAACTCGCCAAAATGACGAACACAAAGGGAAAGAGGAGAGGCACCCGGTATATGTTCTCTAGGCCTTTTAGGAAACATGGCGTTGTTCCTTTGGCCACATACATGCGAATCTACAAGAAGGGTGATATTGTAGACATCAAGGGAATGGGCACTGTTCAAAAAGGAATGCCCCATAAGTGCTACCACGGCCAAACCGGAAGAGTCTACAATGTCACCCAGCATGCCGTGGGCATCATTGTCAACAAGCAGGTTAAGGGCAAAATTCTGGCCAAGAGGATCAATGTGCGGATTGAGCACATCAAGCACTCAAAGAGCAGGGACAGCTTCCTGAAGCGGGTGAAAGAGAACGACCAGAAGAAAAAGGAAGCCAAAGAGAAGGGCACCTGGGTGCAGCTGAAGCGCCAACCTGCACCACCCAGAGAAGCACACTTTGTGAGGACTAACGGAAAAGAGCCTGAGCTGTTGGAGCCCATTCCATATGAATTCATGGCCTAATTGTACACAAAGAAATAAAATACCAGCACCAGGAAAAAAAAAGAAAGAAAGCCAAACAGGTAAGCTTCAGGCTCTCTAAGGACACCAGTCCCATCAACAGCCTGTGTAACTAAGATGAGCACCTCCCAGCCTGCAAACTTGGGCGGTGGGTTCCTGTGCTTCCCTGAGCCAGGCATTATTAGATGGCAGGCAGCAGAGAGCCACCATCACACAGCCTTGGGGAAGGGCATTTCTACTCAAGGGGGAACTCTGCTGTGGTGGTTTGAATAAAAATGTCTCCCATACACCCATAGGGAAGGGCACCATTAGGCGGTGTGACCTTGTGTCACTGGGGGTGGAGTTTAGGTTTCAGATGCTCAAGCCAGGCCCAGTATCTCACTCTGTCTTCCGGCTGCCTGCAGCTCAACATGAAGAACTCTCACTCTATCCCCAACAGCATGTTGGCCTGTGGGCTGCCATGTTTCCTTCCATGATGATAATGATAATGGACTAAACCTCCAAACTGTAAGCCAGCCCCAATGAAATGTTTTCCGTTATAAGAGTTGCCGTGATCATGGTGTCTCTCCACAGCAATAGAGACCCTACAACACCAAACCTACTCCCCAGCTGTGTGACCCTAGCCACGTCCACACCCTCTCAGGTAGATGCTCAGGTAGACACACGTGCGTGCATGCACACGAGTGAGTTCACCCAGTGCCAACCCCGGCTGTGATGTGGCCAATGGTGTTGATACCTCAGTGACCTATCAGACAGCAGGTGCTAGCGGGCGCCTGATATCACCAACCCAGGGTTCAGAGGTGATGGTAGCCAATGCCCATGCCCTGTAGTCATGGCTGCTGGATTCAAGAGGCTAGACCAGAGAAAGGGCAAACAAACACGTTTTGGAGCCTGGAGAAATGGCTTAGCCGTTGAAGGTATATACTGCTCTGGCTAGACCGGGGTTCAGTTCCCAGCTCCTTCACTGGGTCGTTCATAGCTGCCTGTGATGCACGCTTTCTCTCTCTGGCCTCGTTGGGAATTCTGCTCACATACATTCCCTTACACAGAGTCAAATAATAAAATAGATCTTTTTTCCCCCCTAAGGATGGCTTTGCATTATAACAAATACTCCAGAAGGAATAAACACACCTCACACCCCAAGTCCACGGGGAAAGCAACACCTCTGGTGATGCTTCCACCAGAGGGACAGCATCAGAGCCCCAGCCTGGACAAGAAGAAGCCGGCCAGGAGGAGTTCCCTAGGGAGAGCATTTCACACTACAGGGGTTACAGCTACGAAGGCTCTCCCTTGGGTGTGTCAGCTCTGTGGTCACCAATTGGTCCTGGGGTGGTCTAGCACACTACAGGCCTCTCAATTCCCCTTGACTCTCTGGTTGCCAGGCACTGGCCTCTGAAGTCATGGTCCTGAGCCCCCACCTCCCGAGGGATAAAAGAGCCCTGATTGGCAGGGTCAGGACTGGGCCACACCTGGGTGTAATTTCTCCCTGGCGTTAATTGGCAGGGGGTGGGTGAGAGCAAAGAAAGCAAAACAAACCTTCAAAGCCCGACTGTCCCCCCAGCAGCACAGCCAGGCCTAGGCCTCGCAGGTGACCCAGCTTCTCGGGGCTCATCATCTCATTACAAGAGATTAATGGGTGCGGCGGAGGAGTGACTGCACCCCAAAAGCCGCTTCCTGCTGGTCATGAATGGTCCATCTCTCTGCCATATTAAATTTTTTTTAATTTTTTTTTTTAGCAGCCTGATAAAACAGCTGGTCTCCCACGATTTCCAGAATTAGGAAAACACCAGATCCGTTTGCCTGCTGCTCTGCGAGCTTCCATCTTCTAGTCAGTGTGAAGAAAGGGATGCCTGTCAGGGGGAGGGAGCTCTGCCAAGTGCCCCTCCAGGGCCTTCGTTCCTTTGGCTTCTATTTTCTGCACGGGTGAGGTTCCCAGCACCTCCCAAGAGTAGCTGGGAAGCCTAATCCCTTGTATCCTTCTTGCTTGCTTTTGGCCATGTTTCCCCAGTTGCTGACAGTGGGGGAAGGGGGACCAGGAGTTGGGCTTGGGGAGATGACATGCGCGGCTGGTCGGCTCACAAGCAGCTTCCTTACGCCACGGGGAGGAAGGCCTTAGGTGAGTTATATGGTTGTTGATAGCGCAGGCTTTGAGAGCCACAGCATGGGCCAGGAGAGCCACAGCACTATCCATGAGAGCCACAGCATGGGCCACAAAGAATCACAACACTGGCCACGATAACCACAAGACTGGCCACAAAAGCCACAACATGGGCCACAGAGCCACAGCACTGGTCCCAAGAGTCACAGCACACATGGGCCAAGAGAGCCACAGCATAGGCCACAAGAACCACAGGACTGGCCACAAAAGCCACAGCATGGGCCACAAGAGCTATAGCACTGGCCATGAGAGACACAGCACAGGCCATGAGTACCACAGCACACACAGGCTATGAGAGTCCAGGAGAGAGCAAGCCAGGTCAGAGATACTTGTTCAAACCCTCAGGGACTCGCAGGAAGCCTTCCAGAGATGTCCAGATGAAGTGTCCTTTCCTTGGGCCTTAACTTTGTGGTTTATAGTGGGACTACTTGAAGAGGTACGCTGCAGGATAGAGGGTTTCTCTATCAGATGGGGATCAGGATGGTCCAGTCTTCAGAGGGTTCTGAAACAAGAGACAGCTGAAGGACGGTGGGCATGATGGGGTCATGTCTGAGAAACATTGGTGGCTGTGCTGTGTGCCCAGCCTCCAAAAGCTGTGCAGAGTCCCAAGGGTCATCTCACTAGCCATGAGATAAGAACAGGAGGTAGAGGGAGAAGGAAGAGAGTTTCAAGGTTCTCCTTGGCTTTGTACCAGATCTGAAACCGGCTTGGACTGAGTCAAACCCTGGCTTTCAAAAAGGAAGACATGGGGTGGGGTTCCTGGCCTAAACCTTTCAACTGTCAGAGTTGATCTGGAGACCTGCTGTTCCCTGTGTTCAAGCTCCCTGGGGGAGTTGCTGTCCTCTGATACAGTGGAGTCTGGTTCATTATGGCTCAAGTGACCCAGAGCAGCATAGAGATTGAACCAAGGAAGCTGCCAGTTGGCTCTACCACCCTGTCACCCTTAGCATACACTGGCTTGGAACCCATATCCCCATCCTGTGAGAGGAGCTTGAGAAGCCAGTGTGTCAGGGCCTCAGGGGCTCTGAGGAGCCCTGGTCATGGGGTGGGTCCTGAGCCACTCTGCACTTAGGAGCAGTCCACAGAGCAGGACGGGAGGCACTCATCAATAGCACTTAGTAGGGGTGTCTGTTCTTCAGGCCAAACTGACCTGGGCATGCAGGGTCACACAATAGACCCTATGTTCTGACACGCTGTGCAGTGAGGACACACTTGGGAGTCCAGTTGAGGGGACAGACGCTGGGGTACAGCTCTCCATACACAGCCCCAAGGTGGTGATGCTTCCTCCCTGTGCGGGTCACATTGAGACAGGTGGCACTCGACCACCACTAGGGCATGCCAGGATTCCTGAACTGAACAGGGTAGGACTTATGGACATGGCCTGGCAGGCGTCCAGGCTGTCTTCAGGTTGTGTTGTCAGCTGATGCCCTGGGGACCATGAGCTACATTCCTCGTTGTGTGGAGGTGTGTGTGTGTGTTTGTATGTTTGTATGTATGCATGTGTGTGTGTATGTGTGTGTGTTTGTATGTTTGTATGTGTGCATGTGTGTGTGTCTCTGTGTGTATGTGTATGTCTGTGTGTGTGTCTCTGTGTGTATGGTCTGTGTGTGTCTCTGTGTCTCTGTGTGTGTTTGTGTGTCTGTGTGTGTGTCTCTGTGTGTGTGTCTCTGTGTGTGTGTGTCTGTGTGTGTGTGTCTGTGTGTGTGTGTCTGTGTGTGAGTGTATGTGTGTGTCTGTGTGTATGTATGCATATGTATGTGTGTGTCTGTGTGTATGCGTGTCTGTGTATCTCTGTGTGTGTCTCTGTGTGTGATTGTGTGTCTCTGTGTGTGTCTGTGTGTTTCTGTGTGTGTGTCTGTGTGTATGTGTCTGTGTGTGTGTGTGCATGTCTGTGTGTCTCTGTGTGTCTGTGTGTCTCGGTGCATGTCTGTGTGTGTGTGTTTGTGTGTGTGTGTGTGTGTGATAGCTCCAGGACAGCTGCTCCTGTCAGCACCCTCCATTGCTCAGGCTGTGTAGTCTTCATGGGGTGTCAACCTTCTCAGGGACCAGAGGACCAGGGAGACCGAGTGGCCCACCTAGCCACCTGGCTGGAGCTCCTGACCCCAACCTCAGCTACCTTCTGCAATCCCACCTTGCTGTGTCCCCCAAAGGCATCCAAGGTTTCCCGCCCACACTTGCTGCGTGGGTCTTATCTCAGGTGGTTTGAGTGAGAATGCTCCCCATAGTCTCAGACACTGAAGACTTGGTTGTCATTCGGTGGCATCCGTTGGGCAGGTTTGGGAGCTGTGGTCTTCCTGGAGGAAGCATGTCACTGGGGTAGGCATTGAGGCCCCGAAGTCATATATCCTTCCCAGTTTGCGTCTCTGCTTTTGGTTCAAGATGTAAGTTCTCAGCTTGTTACCCCCCTTGCCTCCTGCCAGCTCGAACAAACCCCTCCTTCTGCAAATTGCCTTGGTCATGGTGTTTTACCTCAGCAGCAGAAAAGCTCGCTAATACATTTTTGACATACAGATCTCCACCAGAAAGTACAACCCTGTGTCCTACCATGGGTCCTGTCCCTAGGTCCTTCCCTCAAGAAAGGACAGATGAAGATTAACTGGCCCTTCAGTCAGTCTGTCATTCCTGGGCAGGAGTCTTGTCTTCACGCCCAGAGAAGCCAGACACCCACATCTGCAGTTGGGCCACACAGACCCAAGTCTGGGATCATCAGCCACAAAATATATCCCAGACCTACTTGCTGTCCCAGTGCACCTAGGAGCTATGTGCTATGGTTTTCTGTCACATGACAGCCTGACAGCTTCCTTGGGCTCTATGAGGGCAGCAGTGGGTTGGTCCTGTGCCTGCCAAGTTCCTGCACCCTGTCTTCTCCAATAGAACCACAGGCCTCAGGAACTAAGGGCTGCATGGGAACCTGGAACGTTCAGAATCCTCAAGGTGGGTCACAGCAGCTTCACTGAAGAGCTACTGCTCCCGAGGGGTGGGGCTGCCAACCTTGCAGCTTTTCAAATAGGGCTTTGCCAAGTTTATAGGTACTAGGCTCTCCTCTGCTACTCCAGAGGGGTGTGGGGAAGCCGGCTCTCTTTGCGAAGGGAACTTTTTGGGTTTATGAGCGCTGCAAGTCCTCTCTTTGGGGGACCTGTGGGGACAGTGACCCATCCAGGCCCTGTTGCATCAGTGGATATCTGTCCCTCACCATCAATTGCAAGGGCACAACTCCTTTAGCTGTTGTGCCCATGGGATGTGACTAAGGCTGTGGCAGCTTCAGGTGAGGCCACTGTGGTCACACCTCTCAACATTCCTGTTTCTGCAGGAGTGACATCTTAGCAACACAGGCACCTCTCTCCAGGGGAAGCTCTACCCTGGATGAGCTCTTGGGTCTTAGAAGATAGCCCCAGCCTAGAAACTGTTCCTCCCTCTGTGGATATCCTTTCATTTTAAAATTGCATCGATTGGTTGGTTGGTTGATTGATTGTCTATCAGTTTAAGTCTATGTACATGTGTGCTCACATACCACAGCATGCGCAACTCATGGGAGTCAGTTGTCTCCATCCACCATGCACACCGTGGAGGATCAAACTCAGGTCACCAGGCTTGATGGCACCTGCTTTCACCTGCTGGGCCATCCCACTGGCCCAGATTATTTTTAATGACAGAAAAACACTGTCTTAGCCATTTGCAGCGACTAGCTTAAAGGCGTTCAGAGCATCTCACTGTGGAGTCACCTGCAGCATCTTGTCTGTACCTATCTTCCCAAACCAAAGTTCTGTCCCCATTAAATACTGACTGACACGCTCAGGTAGGCAGTGGTGGTGTGCATCTTTAACCCCAGCATTTAGGTGGCAGAGGCAGGAGGATCTCAGAGTTCGAGGCAATCCTGATCTACAGAGTGAGTTCCAGGACAGCTGGGGCTACAGCAGAGAAACCCTGTCTTGGAAAAAACAAAAAGCAAAAGCAAAAACCACTAACACACCCTCTCCTCCCACTCCCAGAAGTATCACAGCCACAGGTGCTCAAGATCTGGGGACAGAAAAGGGACATTAGGTAAAGTCAAGGGAAGGTGAAGTCGGGACTCAACATGTGGCCGTGGATCTGCTGGGTGGGTCATGGCATGTGTAGCACTTGGGTGTAGGACACCAGCAACAGAGAAACTGAATCCAGGCCCACGAGCATCACTGTCAGACCCGACAATCCTAAAAGAAAAGGCTAAGCTATACAAAGCATGATTGTTACTGTAAGTAATGTCTTCAGTCCCCACAGTGAGGAGACCCAGCCGGTGTCATTTGCGGTCTTTGCTCCCCTTGCCCTGCTGTGTCTGTACACATCAGGGACTATAGAGTCACCTCCTCCATCTTGTTCCAGTTTGGATGTGAACTGTCAGTAATGAGATAGGAGAGACTTCAAGGAGCTGGCCAAGGAGAGAGAGGTGGGGGGAGGGAGAAGGAGAGGACACAGCAATGGGGCTGACAGTCCACAGTGGGCTCAGCAGGAGAGTTGGCTCCTGTCTCCTCAGTCACCCTCCATGCATATCTGCCCTAGGCCAGGAACTTCCCCCAGACGCCAGGCAACCACAATAGACTCAGAATCAGACCCATGAAACTCGATGAATGCCTCAATGATGAGACATGGGCAGATGGTCTGCAAGTAGTCTTAAGTTCTAGTCGTGGTTGGAACCAGACAGAGTTCAGATGGATGGATGGATGGATGGATGGATGGATGGATGGATGGATGGATAGGTAGATAGGTAGATGAACAGATGAGTGGATGAATGGGTAGGTGGATGGATGGATGGGTGGGTGGATGGGTGGGTGGGTGGAAGGAAGGATGGATGGAAGGAAGGATGGATGGATGAATGGGTGGATGGATGGATCGATGGATCAATGGATTGATAGGTGGATAAGTAGATGGACAGATGAGTGGATGAATGGGTAGGTGGGTGGATGGGTGTGGGTGGATGAATGGATGGGGAAGTGGATAGGTATACGAAATGAAGGAACGGTGTGTGGAGATGCTAAATGAATTAATAAAAGCTGTGATGATAAACCTGAAGAACAGACCCTGTGGCTGCCATTTTGCAAGTGAGTGTCAGAAGACCTGAGTCCATGACTGAGGTCACAAACTAGAGGAAAGGTGCCTCAGGCAGACTGGAGCCCAGCCAGCATTTTCATGGCTCATGAAAGGCATCCAACACACTAAGTAAATTGTCATAGACTAACTTAGTATAACTGCATGGCTGATACTTGTTTCAAAGGTCTTATGGAAGGCATCAAACTCAATTTGACAGTAATATTTCTGGCTTGGGGCTAATCACATTCTTGTAAAAAATGATTTGAATTAAATAATCACAATAAGTAAGGCACATTTCGAAATAAAACCCTCAGCAGACTTCATTTACTTCGCCCTCTTTAGCACTCACGGCTTCACAGGTTTGGGTTCATCCACTAAAATCACAATTTTTTTAGAATTGCATGTTTCTGGTATCAACAGGGAGATTCTCTTGTAAAATGGTTTCATCTGTGCATGCATGTACATGCAGATGCATGTGTGTGCGAGATACATGTGCGTGGCATCTGTTCATGTGTGTGTGCATATGTGTGGGTGGGTACAGAAGCCGTGAGAGAATGTCGGGTTGCCTGTCATATTTTCCTGACTCCTCTGAGACTCTGTCTCTTCCTGAACGTGGAGTTTGGCTGGCAGACAGCCATCCTCCTGCCTCCACTCCTCCAACCCCTGACCCCAAGTTAAGGTTACAATACTGGAAACCAAATCTGGCTTTTGATGTGGGTGCTGAGATTTGAACTTAGGTCATCATGCTTGCACAGCAAACCCTCTTATCCACTGAGCCTTCCAGCCTCTGGCAAGTACACTGTGTACACTGTCAATGGAAGAATCCCCCCCATTAATGCCAGGATGAGCAGCCGAGGCAGCTGTTTCAGCCATGAACAGAGCCAATGAGCAGTATGCAGCTTCTACCATATATAGATATATGCACATTATATATGTGTGTATGTGTACAGATGTGTGCATGTGTGTGGATATGTATATACATGTATGTACACTACAGGTACTTATGCATTTGTGTATTTCTATGTGGACATGCAAGTACATGCATGAACATGCATTGTGTGCATACATGAACATCTATGTACATGTGCGTACATGCACGATCATGTGTACATGTAAATACATGCATGAACATGTATGTGCATGCATGTACATATATATCTGTATCAACATACATGTACAGTACACATGTAAGTATACATACATGTGTTTTATAGACTCGTCTAAGCATGCACATGTACAGGTCTGTGCATATGTGTACACACCTGTTTGTGTGCACGTATGCATGTGTATGCTCTCACTCTACCTTCCAGTCAGTCAGCTCAGTTGGGTTGGCCGATGGGACCTCCTGGTCCCTCCACCTACCCTTGGTCTAAGCTGGAAAAACTCTACCAACCCAGAGGAGCCCTGAGCTCACAGGGCAGCCAGCCAGGGGCTTCTCAATAGCGCATTCATCCCAGCTCTCAAGTTTAGCCAGGAAGCGGGTGGGAGGCAGAGAGAAAGAACAAGAGAGTGTTTGGAGCGCTTGGGAGCCTGGGTCGAGGCAGGTGTGTAGTGCAGGCCACTGAGACCACAGCACAGAGAGAGGCACTTTCAGTGCAGGGATTAAAAGGTGCCAAATATTTGGAACACCCTAAGACCAGCTGCAGAAAGCCGGGGGTCAGAGCGCTTGAAGCTGCATAAAGTGCGGATTTTTCCATAATTATTTAAATACGTGTTAATGAGTACTAGGACCGGGTGGGCGCGCACCCATTAAAGGATTAAAAATGGAGGGAAAACGAAAGGGCAGCCTGGCCAGCTGGCCACAGCCAAGGTGCATCTGGGGTCAGACACCTCAGAGGTTCCGCTGGCTCGGGGACCTGGACCTGCACATTGCCCAGGCGCAGGCCACAGAGCTCCGTCGTCTCATCGGAAGCCAGCAGAGGAGGAGCTGGGGTTCACTGACCAAGACCCGAGGCCTCTGCCCATCAAAGCTCGTCCATCGAGAAATAATGTGGGGGAGGAGCACTAGCTGGAAGGCCAGGGGATCTGCTCTAGACCCACTAGACCCACACAGGAAAGAGGCTGACCTCTGAGCAGGACCGTAGCCTGGACCTGCCCTCAGCCCCTGACTAGAGGGGACACTGATGGCCAGAGCATCAGCTCTGTAGAACTAGGGAGAGAAGGGGTGGGAGCCACACTCATTTTGCTAGGAGTGAAGAAAACAGAAGAATGCCATTTCAGTCATTTTTCTTCCCTCTGTAAAGAAATGGAGAGTGGAGTCCAAGGTGGCGTGTTCTACCCGCACCTTCTCTGTCACAGGACCTGGCCACATTTCTGAGGATGTTTTGAGCCTCTCCGTCCTTTGAAGGTGTGTCACCTGGTTTTGTGCCATTTGTCCTGGCATCCCCAGTCAGACCGTGCCAGTCTCCACTCTGCAATCCATCATGACAGAAGGGTTGCCCGGCTCAGCTATTTGTGAAGACCTGAATAAATCCCCTTTTAATCCAAAAGCAAACTCCCAGAGGAACGGCCTGAAAGGGCCTTTCATAGCGTGTTTTCCAGCTCATACATTTTGAGTTCCTTGAGACTTCTCTGGGTTGTCTGCCTTAATGGTCTCTGAGCACATTCCTGGTCCTGACTGCGGCTTGCTGGTCTACTGAGGTCTCCAGCATCAAAGGGGAAAGGGGAAAAAGCTCATACGGGTTGCAAGCTGGGCGGGTTCGTGCTGCAAGGAAATGCACGCGCGCGCACACACGCACGGCCGTGTGGCATGTTCTCTCTGCCCTGTTTGAAAAGAGCACTTCTCTGGATAATGTTCTCAGAGCCAGGTGAGTGTCACACAGAGCTTGCCCGTGGGGGATGGCATCTACGGTAGGAAGCGTGCACATGGAACTGAACATTGAATCATGACTGGCTTCGGGCCCACGCGTGACTTGGTGGGTCGGTGGCCCTGAGCTCAGGGGAGGTTCCCTTAGAGAACAAGTTTGAGCCTGGTGCTCTGGTGTGTGGACAGTGTGAGCCTGTATGCAGAGTTCTGAGAGCTCACTCACATGGCCACAGCTAAGGCAAGCCTGTTAACGGAAGCTGACCCACTGTCGTCTCTCCAGCACAGTCTAGGGTGGTTGGCTCTGGCTGAGGGCACTGACTCTGCTGGGTTTCATCTGTTGTCACAGGACAGCAGATGGAGGGGAGGGAGCATGATACACACCCTTGAAGGATGATGTCATTTTGAATTGTTAGACCAACCCATGTTTATTGAAATATAGTTTTCTGGGTCTTTTTTTTTCTATGCATATCTAACCGGCATTCTGACAGTTCTAGCTTCATGAAGCACATTGAAAGGTGGACCCAACTTGAGCATTTCTTACGAGACATTGTGTGCAATTGGTCAAAGATCTGGTAGAATTCTTCAGCAGAGGAAATCTCAAGGTTTTCCCCAGAAGTTGGGTGTGTTGTAATTGTAGCTTCCTTGACCTCTGGGAGTCTCTTTAACATCAGGACGTTTACATTGCTGTAGGGAAGTGATGGTGAGGTCCTCTTCCCAATTATTAACATAAGTGAATGGTTACAGAAACAGATCTCCCCTCTCTCCCTCCTTCCATGGCTTCCCGTCCTCACCCCTTCTTTGCCCCCTTTTTTGTCAGGGTCTTGAACATGCCGGACAAGCATCTTACCACTGAGCCACACTGCCAGACCTCAGTTCATTGGAGGAGGGGCCTCACTGTGGCCTCCACCCCCAAACACAGGGACTATAGGTGTGTGCCACCACTGGCTGAGATTTCTAACCCTCCAGTTCCCTGGACAGAGCTCCTGGTCATGACATCATCGTTTTTGTTTACTGTTGGGTTTCCCATCTCAAGCTCTGCCTGGAGTTTTTGATTTCTTTGTTTCTGGGGAGAGCTGTCTGCAGTTTTCTTGTCATTTCTGACTGGCTTTAGTGTCTGGATGACCCCGTAAAATGGGCCGTGAAGCAAGCATGTTCTCATCACTCAATTTACTAAAAAAAGTTTGTGACTTTTATTTTTTTTCTCTCCTGTGCTGGGATTAGAATCCTCCTTCCCTGACTGCTTCCCTGTATCCCCCTCCCTCCTCTCCCACCCTCCCTCCCCCCCCACCCCCACCTCTCCCCTGTCACTTTAGCACATCACACCTTCTGAGCAGACTGGCCACTTTCTCACGCCTCTGTAAGTTGAGCAGTGATGTCAGCACTGACCTCACAGATGTCACACAGCCTGGCCTCCCTCTTCCTGCTCAGTCTGGCTAGCTGTCCATCAGTTTTATTAATCTTATCAGAGTCACCTCTGGGGTTCCCTGGAGTTCTCTATTGTTCTCTGCATGCCTGGCTGTAGGCAAATGGCTTCCTCTTCCTGCCTTCCCTAGGTCTGAGGAATTCCCTGAGATTGTGTGTGTATGGGTGTGTGTGTGTGTGTGTGTGTGTGTGTGTGTGTATCTGTCTGTCTGTGTTACATGTGTGGTGTGTGATTTGTCTGTCTCTGTGTGTGTGGTATGTGTGTAATGTGTTTGTCTGTCGTGTGTCTGTGTTATGTGTGTGGTATCTGTGTGTGTCTCTATGTTTATCTATGTGTGTCATGTGTGTGGTATGTATGTGTGTGGTATGTATGTGTGATATATGATGTGTGTCTGTGTGTGCATGTGTATCTGTATGTACTGTGTGTGTGGTGTGTGTATCTGTGTATGGTGTGTGTGGTATGTGTGTATGTGTCTCTGTGTAGTATGTATGGTGTGTGTCTGTGTGTGCATGTGTATCTGTATGTAGTGTGTGTGTGGTGTGTGTATGTGTATCTGTGTGTAGAGTGTATATGGTGTGTGTGTATGCATCTGGTTGTTGGGGGGTGCTGTGTGTATGCGTGTGTGTGTGTGTGTGTGTGTGTGTAGCTGAGCTGAACATGCAATTCACCAACTGATTCTCAGCTTTCTGCAAACCCTCAGCCCAGCCCATTGGATTCTGCTGTGGCAGCCCTGTTCAGCCATCACAGTGAAGGCTGCAGTAGATTTTGAGATATTCCATCTGCCTTTCTACAAAGGAGATTTCCTGACAGGAGCAGTCCTCCAGAGAGAGCTCACATGGTCGGGTCTGGACGGACTGGTAGCTGGTGCTGAGTCCGGTTCCCCTTCGCTCTGTGCTGGGAATAAGCCAGACGGGGGATCCGTGATGACTGTGGACACTCAGCTCAGAAGCTGGGCAGCCCATCGTCCATCCAGTGGCAGCAGCTTTGCAAACGGGACAGCAAGCCTGTGGGCTGGCCTCTGTCCCTCACTGCCGAGAGGATTTATCATCTGTGTTTTCTTATGTTGATGTTGGAGCCAAAGTTTATTGGTTATAAATGTTAAAAACATAAATTTGCGGTAGCTCTCCCCACATGTCTGGGAAGTCCACAGTCACACCTGAACAGGCACCCAAAGTAGGTGTGGGGGGAGAGGGAAATGCTGCCTCAGGAAGTGCTGTCACCATGTCCCCGAAGGAGCACGGACCATTGCTCCTAGGTGTGAACTTAGCAGGTGCTCACGTGGCCAGGGAGGACAGAAGTGGGGGGAGGCTTCCAAGCTGAGCACTGCCTGTGGGAACCTCTACAGGGGCAAGCAGGGAGAGCAGGAAAGGAGAAGGGGGTCGGGTCAGGAGCAGGAGCCCATGGCCCTCTGCTGTCAAAGCACTTTCCACCTCCCTCCCCTGGAGCCCACACCGATTGTGTCTGCTGATTGTGTCTGGCGGCGTGCAGCTACACCCTGAACAAAGACTGGCATGGCAGACCCTTGCTATGATAGTCTTTGAGTGATGTGTTAGATGCCCTTCCTCCTTGGCCATGAAGAGACAGAGGAGAGGGGTGGGTAGAGAATCCCCCACAGCACCAGCCTGTCAGGCAGCTATGAGCCTCCCAATCTGACTCCTGACTCCAGAGCCAAGAATCTTCGAGATGAGCCCCACTTCTATTCAGTGAAAGAAGAACTCAATGAGAAATGCCCTTTTAGCAGATCGACTCTTAGACTTTGGAACTAGACGACAGTCCTTGAAGCATTATGTCACTGTTGGGGTAATGGGGAGTCATTTGTCACAAAGCGAAGAATTGGGGCTTTGGCCCCTGGCCTGCCACCACAGTGACACTCTGACACGTATCCCCACCACCACAGCTCAACCTTTCCAGACGTGCTCCACCCCTCTCCCCTTCACCACCTGGAAATCCTTTCCCTCCTCTGCTCTGTCCCTTCCTCCCCTCCCTTCCTCCTTCATTTCTTTCCTTGCCCCTCCCGTTTCTCTTCCTTCCTCTGTCCTTTCCCCCCTTCCCTCCTCCTCCCTGCCTCTCCCTCTTGTTTTCCTCACCCCCCTCTCTCCCCCTTTCTTCCTTTTATTCTTCCCTGTCCTCAGAGGACCCGCACAGAGGAATGGACAGACTTCGAGCTGGCCCCTGCCATACTCCTGGGACCAGGACCACCCATGGTGGGCAATGGGTAAATACTTTCTAGTGAAGGGGCAGCATCTTGTCACCAAGGGGGCTGAACCATCATTCCTGGGGTAGACAGGCACTCAAATGCATGTGCTCAGAGCCTGCTGTTTCTCCCCTGTGGCACTTAGTGGGCTTCAGGGCCCACTCTGAACCTACCGGACTTCTCCTCTGGATGAAGCCTGCAGAGTGTCCAGGTTTGGTCTTTTGCTATGTATAGTAATGCTAAATATATCCCCCCAGCCCCCAGACCTGGTTACCCACAGGGATCTGAGAATCCACGCATACGATGTAACCTGGCTCCTTAAAACTGTTGGTTAAATAAAGATGCCATGAACCTATAGCTGGGCAGGACATAAGCAGGGGTTTTAGTTCCCGGGCTTGGGGTCTGAGGAGAGACCAAGAGAAGAGAAGAGGAGGAAGAAAGTGGAGAGAGGAGAAAGCACCATGGGGTAAGAATCTTAAAACCGTGGCTGCGAGGGCTGGCCACTTGGAGTTAAGAGCAGCCCAGACAGGACATGGCAGGTCATAGCGTGTGGTTATTGGCAGGGAGGTCATGAAAACATAATAACTCAGAGGGTAGATATCTGTCCAGCTCTAGTGCATTAAGGACTTATCGTAAATGTAAAAGCTGTGGGTCTTTTATCTGGGAACTGGATGACCAAAGGCAGGGTGGAAAACCCCCGTTTGAGATTAAATACCAACTGTAAGAGCAGAGACCCGATTTTCACTCAAGGGTGTCTTAGTTAGGGTTTTACTGCTGTGAACAGACACCATGACCAAGGCAGCTCTTATAAGGACAACATTTAATTGGGGCTAGCATACAGGTTCAGAGGTTCAGTCCATTATCATCAAGACAGGAACATGGCAGCATCCATGGTGCTGGAGGAGCTGAGAGGTCTACATCTTCATCTGGAGGCTGTTGGCAGAATACTGGCTTCCAGGCAACTAGGATGAGGGTCTTAAAGCCCATGCCCACAGTGACACACCTACTCCAACAAGGCTGCACCTACTCTAACAGGGCCATACCTTCTAATAGTGCCACTCCCTGGGCTGAGCATATACAAATCATAACAAAGGGTGTCCAGTTCAAACATAGGCACGTCTTTTGAGTAGGGGACACTCAGCCTACCGAAGGATAGCCTGATGTTGGGGAGAGTCCAGGTCTACTGTTCTGGCATGTCTCTTAGCCTCTGTGAGTGTCAGTTTCTCGATCTGCAAAGTGGGTCCCTGGACCCTAGACATCACCACATACCCATGGTGGTATGCAGGATACCATTAGCCCAGAAGTCGGCCATACAGTGGGATCTTGATAGTTTGCAACCAAAGATAACTCTTATGTGCTAATCTGTGGCCAGCTATGGTATACCCATTCACCAGGAAGCACAGTCCCAGGTGGGGACTTGAAGGGACCTAGAAAGGTACTGGAAGTTAAGATACTGACTCATCCTGCCCTCCAGTAGGTCTGGGGAGGGGGCTTCCCCATTGCAAGCCACAGTTCACCCTCCAGGCCACCAACAGCAAGGCAAGCCTCCTTGGTGGCTGCCCTCCAGCCTGCTGTGGATCAGGCCGAGAGAGTCTATGCCAGCGACACCCTCTGTGTTCCCAGCATGTCAGCCAAGGGTGAGCCTCCCCTGCACAGTTGGAAGACACGGTTTGGAAGGCCTGCTGTGGCATTCTTGGCTGGCCACAGCTCCTAGGAGATAAACGTCCTTCTCATATGCCTCCTGTTCACCCTCCCTGGCCTCTTATCCTCCACCCAGCTTCTGGCCCTTATAAATGCTGGGTGCCCCCCCCACCTCCCGCAGCTGTTCACCCATCACCCCAGCCCTGTGGTGCACTGAACCAGGCGACCCGTCTTTCCCAGTTGGCGCCAGCCCTACCGGGGAAGAGGCCTCCGGCGAGTCAGGATTAGCGGTTTGGGGTTTGGAACATTTGATTTTGGATAAAACGCGCGCGCGCGCACACACACACACACACACACACCACCACCACCACCACCAACAACAACAGCCATTTCAGAGACACAGCCTGAGAAACAAAACATCTCTTCAAGCTTTTTCTCTGAAATGACATCAGTAGCTGCCACGGGACCCAGCCACCAGGAGGGGTGAGTTCCCCTCCAGAATACCATGGCTGACTTGGTCCAGCGGATCAGGGGCTGCTCTCTTGATTAGAAAGCTTGGCTTTTCCTACCCAGGCTGCAAGAGGCCTCATAGTTAGAGAAGTGCAAGTTGTATGTGAGCTGGAGATTAGGTCAGGTCCGGGACCCAGCTGTGCCGTGCTGAGCTCTGTGTGCTGAGAACCTTCATGCAAGGCAAGGCACACCGACACTCAGGCCAAGGTCTCAGAGGACCCTGCCCTGGACCAGCAGTTCCCACACACTGACAAGGTGGTTTGTCCCCCCACCCCCCTCGAGCTCAGGCCATCGCCTGCTTCCAGGCCTGGACCTCCAGCTCACTGCGTGCATCCCCAGACAGCATGCATGCTACGTGGAAATGAGATCCTTGAGAGACAGTCCAATCCCGTTTAAATTTGTTTACCATCAAATAAAAGCAAGCATATAAGAGTAACCAGAAGGAGACACAATAGCATAGTATGGAATCTGCTGCCTGTGGCTGATGGATGTTTTTCCCCCTTTATCCCCTCTACTTCTGCAAATTTTCTTAATTCTACTCTCATAAAACAAAAAGCATTATTTCTGAAAACCACCATTGACTCTTGTCTGGAGGCCAGCATGAGCTACTTGAGAGAGTGGCGTCAGCCTTCACAGAGAGCCAGAAGCCCCCGGGGACCGAGTTCTTTGAAGAGTCACTTTTTAAAAACTCAGAAATAATCGGCATAGCTGAGCCATCTACTCCACTGGGATTGGAACGTCTCCATTAGTTAAAGTGACTTACTGAGTCACAGGAAGTCTCACCACTGGACTGAACCGTGACTCTAGTTCCCAAGCATTTACGGACCACTCTCCCTGGCCTGGCCCCAGCCTGGCAAAGCCACCATGTTCTGGCTGCAGGGGATGCTCTATTGAGTAGAGGACACGCAGAGTCCATTCATGCATTCATTCAACAAGCATCTGTTGAGCCCCTACTATGTGTCAGGCTCACACTGGGTTGCAGAGGATACATTAATGTGCAGAAAAGTCACAGTCTCCCTTCTGTTCCCCCGAGCCCCTGCCGGCTCATGAGGCCCAGAGAGCATTCTCAGAAAGCCCAAGAGGAGGAACCCTGAAGGGCTCCGGGAAGAGACGGAAGCAGGTAACAGGAAACTACAACCTGCGCATCCCAGGGTTGAGTCCCAAGGCAGCGCTGCCACCTCAACCCACTGCAGCCTCAGAATGTATCTAAAGAAAGGAACACCATCATCGGCTTAGTAAAATTCCCTGGTGGCTCTGGCCAAGTAAGACTATGTCCCCAGAAATTTGTACACAGAGATAACCAGACAGAGAGAGATGGAAGAGCTAGGCAGAGGCCAGGAGGGCAGCTACAGGCAAGCCAACAATGATGGTCAGACATAGTCAGCCCTTGAGGCTAAACCTGCTGCAGATCCCAGCCCATAGCCCACAGAACTGCCAGGTTCTCCACACCGTGACCTCCAGCCTCTATAGCTTAAAGTCATGGAGAAATTCCTCACCTCCATCCCTGTCTGTGGCTGTGGGCTATGGAAGTCCAGGAAGACAAAAGCAGAGGGTATCAAAGAAGAGATAGATGTCCCTAAGTCCCACTCAGCCTGAGACCGGGAACCTGCCCAGCTGGTTGGCACATGCCACCACAACGGGAGAAAGTGATGTAGTTTTAAACGTATGTAAGTATTTTGTCTGCAATGTCTATCTAGGTACCATAGACTCACAGTGCTCTCAGGTCCCAGGAGAAGGCATTGGATCCTCTGGAACTGGAAGTACAGACAGTTGTGAGCTGTCCTGTGGGTTCTAGGAATTGAACCCAGATCCCCTGAAGGAGCAGCCTGTGTTCTTCTTTGCTGAGCCATCTCTCCTGTCCAGAGACAGAGAGACATTTGAAGAAGTCAGCTGGACCCTGATGCATGATGGGACAGAAATGACTCTGAAACTGTGGTCTTTTCCAGGACTCCTCAGAAACCTACACATGGCTGGTGCCAGGAGGCTACAAGTTACCTGATCCAGAAAAGGAAAGGGGAACGGTAAGATGACCCATACGTTGAGCACAACCTTAGCATGTTCTGATCTCACGGATATGTGTATGCACCGGGCAGCAGCCGCTCCAAGACAGCACCAGAGCCCTGGCCTTCCAGAGCCATGACAGCACTAGACCTTTAAGGGCAGCTGGTGGAAGGGGGAGCCACCAGTATAGTCATACATCAAAGATACTGAGCCCTTCTGTGTTCCAGAGCCGATCTGAACACTGAGAAGACAGCAGGGGGGCCAAGCAGACAGGAGATTACCAGAGCAGCTCCCACATACAGGAGACCATGCTCGGTTCTGAGCCCCCAAGTCTGGAAGGCAAGGTCCCTGTGCCTAGAAAAGGCTGGCTGCAGCATTGAGAAGAGACCTGTGGTCTCCTGAGACATGGTTCCCCAAGAAATGCTGCTAGCAGACTTCAGGTGCTCAGAAAGGAAGGGGGGATAGATAGACAGACAGGGAGGGAGGGAAGAGAGAAAGGGGGAGGAAGAGAGGGGGAAAGAGGGATGGAGGGGGAGAGGGAGGGAGGGAGGGAGGGGTTGAAGGAGGGAGGAAGGGAGAGAGAGTAGGAGGGAGGGAGGGAGGAAGAGAGGGGGTGGAGGAAGGAAGAGAGTATGGGAGAGAAAGTGGGGGAGAGAGAGGGAGGGAGGGAGGGAGGGAGGGATAAATGGATGGATTAGTGCCTGGGTAGGTTGCTGGATAGCTGGATGGATAAATGGGTACATTAATAGGAAGATTCATAGATGATACATACATGCATGGATTTGTGTATGTATGTATGTATGGATGGATGGATGGATGGATGGATGGATGAATGGATGGACAGATATGTAGATTAAAGGTTACATGAACAACTAGGCACATGGCTGGCTGTATGTATGTATATATGGTTACATGGATGGATGGTTGAAGAGAGGGATGAGGAGATGGACGGGCAGCTTCAAGGTACTGAGGGGCAGTGCCAGGCTGAGTGCTTGAAGCACAGATACTCTGAGATGGGCATCTGCTCCAGAGCCCCAGGCCAAAATCAGGCATGGATGAGGAGGATCCTACCGAGTGCTCCGATAGAGTCCTCCATCACAACTGCCGTGTCCTTGGGAGGACCGTGCCTGTGGCCTCGGGAAGACCCAGCCCTTCATCCTCAAAGCCAATCAATCACTCTGAGCCTCTCTTAGCAGATGACAAGCCCTGGTTGATTCTTTGCTCAGTCACCCTGGCAACAGCTCCTGAATACTTCAGGGCAGGGTACACACAGGCTCTTGGGATGCAGATGCAGACAGCTCATATGTCCTTTATCCAGCTGACCACAGGTACCACAGCCAGGCCCTGCAAGCCCATCACTATCATCTCTGAAGTAAGGCAGGGGTGCTGTTGTCACTCTAATTTCCAGAGACGGAGGGAGACTTGTCATAGTCACACAGCTGTGCAGGAAAAAGAGAGGACAGTGATGCTCCTGTCGTGCTGTTGGTAGACCATGTCTATGTGCAGCCTGAATGAGACATGGCCAGGCACTTCCCAGATCAGCCGAGACAACCACAAGGGAGCCTTTGGTCTGAAACACCACTTCAGGAAGATGTGCCCATGGTGAATGTGAGCCTGGCGCCCCTGAGATGTCAGAAATGGAGGCTTTTCTGAGCTCTTGGTCGTCCAGGTACTGGGGGGATGCTGTCTCCAATTCTCTTACTCCCAGACAATGCCGCCCGTTTGAGGGCTAAGCTGGGAAGTGCTACCTGAACCCAGCTGTGAACCATGAAGAACCCAGAAGCCACTCAGGGGTCCTGCATAGAGGACAGCTCATACCAGGTTTTCATTTGTTTCCTTGTTTCATTCCTGTGACTGAAAGATTCCCTGGGGGTTGGGGAGATGGCTCAGTGGTTCAGAGCCCTGAGCTCGGATCTCAGCACCCACATGGTGGCTCACAGCTAATAAGTTCAGTTCTAAGGAATTTAACGTCCTTTTCAGATCACCAGGCACGCACATGGTACACAGATATACCTTCAGGCAAAACATCCATACACGTAAAATACATAAATATAAAAAGAAAAAAATGTAAAGAAAGACAAGGAAAGGCTACCCACTTGGGTCCTGCTGCCAGGACGGCTGTTCCTTTAAAGCAAAAGGAAGTGTGGTCCTGGCAGAGCTCACTGGAGCAGTAAGAAATAAATTTTACTAATTGTTGTGGAGACAGAAAGCAAAACAAACGGACTTAAGTACAATGTTACGATGTAAGTAGAAAACGTCAGACTGGGAGGGGCTTTCCTCGGGCATCAGGCTCTGACTAAAGGACCATCCATGCTGGTGACTGCGGTCCACCTTCTGGCCTTCTTTCCAAGATACTTTGTTTCCCATGGCGGGTGAGAGGAGAGTTTCTGACTAGAATAAATGCCGAATAAGATGGTGGTAGGGATACCTAAGGACCTGATGCAGGGGGCCCCCTTGCCATCAGGCAGCAAACTGAGGGGCATCCTCATCCCAGAGACAGGGAGTTCCAACATCTGAGGTCACCTTACCCCCCAGACATGGCTGAGCTTGTCCTCTCAGTGCCACTTGCTACAGAAAAGCCTGAGGGTCTCATGTAGGTAGGTGTCCAGCAAGTCCGAGCTTTTGAGAACTGGCCCTGTCCGAGCTGACCTCCATCTTGTACTCCATCCGGTTCTCAACCCTCTATCCATTCTGGACATGTGACAGCGGTCGGAAGACCCTACATAGTCCTAATCAGGATGGCTGAGCGACTTGGGCAGGGGGAAAAAAGTCCATTTCCTAGGTGGAGAAACGGAGGCTTGGAGAGCTGGGGACAGCCGGATCCCAGCTGCCCGCTGGCTAGGAAGCAATTTGAGCTTCTAGGCGTCACAAAACTAAGCCAAGACTTTGAAGTTTGTCAGGTTTCCAGCACCTTCCACGTCGATGGTATCCCCAGTGGAGCCTGCTTCCCCTTCTACACAGGTTTAAGTTCAAGAAACGGGACATTGGTCCTACCCCCTGGCCCTGCTTAGCTCTGGTGAAAGCCTAGGTGGACAGGGACAGGATACAGGCCCAGGCAATAACGTGATAAGCAGTCTGAGCTGTTGCCTGAGATTTGCTAGGGAGGCCAGCTGGGACAGTGCCTTCTATCTCAAGACACACTGAGTCTCTTCCTGTCAGCAAAGCTCTAAAGAGCTTGAGCTCGAGGACCACTAAGATGCAGGAATGATGCATGCTAACCTTTAGCTGGCATTAGGGCCTTCAAACAACTGTAAGGGGAGACAGGAAGAGCCCTGATTTCAGGGGGAGAGGGGTTCTTTAGTAGCAAGAATGGCTAAGGTACACACAGGGAATCCTGCTGGTGTGACCACAGCAACTGGTGCAACCATGGAGCCCCTCAACAAGCCAAAGGTGTGTACAGGGATCAGCACTAGCTTCAGAGTGCTGGTGGTAGGGAAGCCGTAAGCAGGTCTTCCTGCCAGCTCCGCTCCCGTACCAGCTTTCTAGGTGCAGAGAGAGAGGTGTGAGCCACTGCTGTAAGGTACAACAGAAGTTTTCTAGATCTGGGATTTAGGAGATGTGGCTGAGTTTGGGAACTCAGTGGGAAGAGAGCTAATGAAGTTGGCAGACAGTGTTTGTGCAAAGGCCCTGGGGCAGGGAATAGCACTGGCGGTGGGGGGCAGGGGGTGATGGGAAGATCAGGCAGCTAACACTCCTAGATCTAAAACTGCCTTGGTGAGACGCATCTGTGTGGGCTTATCTAGAGTAGGCTCACTGGGGAGAAAAGACATTAAGTATGGGCAGCATCATCCCCAGGGCTGGGATCCTGATGGTATAAAAAGGAGAAAGTGAGTGTGTCCAGCATCCATCGCTCTCTGCTTTCTCGCTGGGGATGTCACGGGATTAGCCAAAGTAACACTTCTTCATATGTATGTGTCTGTGTCTGTGTCTGTGTCTGTGTCTGTGTCTGTGTCTGTGTCTGTGTCTGTGACTGTGTCTGTGACTGTGTCTGTGACTGTGTCTGTGTCTGTGTCTGTGTCTGTGTCTGTGTCTGTGTCTGTGTCTGTGTCTGTGACTGTGTCTGTGTCTGTGTCTGTGTCTGTGTCTGTGTCTGTGTCTGTGTCTGTGTCTGTGTCTGTGTCTGTGACTGTGTCTGTGTCTGTGTCTGTGTCTGTGTCTGTGACTGTGTCTGTGTCTGTGTAGTGTCCCATGTCACCACCAGCTGCACCCTGCCTCCCATACACTCCCTCGAGGACCCATCCTGACCACAGGGCAGAACGGTGTTGGGGGGAGGGTTGTGCAATTTGGGAGAGCGCTTGCCCAGCATGTGTTTGTGCGTGGAAGGTCCTGACACCATACAAACCAGGTGTGGTAGAAGAAGCCCTTAATCTGCTGGGATCGGGAGTTTAGGGTCATCTTTGATTATGTAGCTAGCTAGCTCCAGGGGGGCTGGAGAGATGGCTCAGTGGTTAAAAGCACCAACTGCTCTTCTAGAGGTCCTGAGTTCAATTCCCAGCAACCACATGGTGACTCACAGCCTTCTATAATGGGATCCAATACCCTCTTCTGGTAGATAGATACAGTGTACTCAGATACATAAAATAGATAGCTTCAGTCCAACCTGGAGTACAGGAGACACTGTGTCAAATACATACATACATACATACAACGAAAACAAAACAGAAAACAACACAAAACAAAACACACACACACACACACACGAACTCAGAACATTCCCACCCTGTGCTGGCTGAGTGTCACCCCTTGTCCAGGTGACAGGCTATCGCTACTCAGGAGAGTGGTCTCAAGGAACTGATAGCAGTCATTTGCTAGGAAAGCATTCCCTGCAGAAGTCAGCACCCCTGTGAGAGGGGATGCTGCGCCCCCTGCACCGACCCAGCCCAGCGGCAGAACCTGCCTGGAGAGTTCCCTCCCATCCTTCCTCAGAGTGGGAAGTGAATGGCTGACAGCGGACAGCGGTGAGGTGTGGGAGGTGAATGTCTGAGCTTAGACCTGGGCTTCTCGGAGAAAGACCTCCATGTGGCCGTGTGTGAGCGAGACCCCAGGTCATCGAGGAGCAGAGACCCAGCAGCCACGCACGTATACCACAGCATCCTGAGAGGTCAGGGACAAGACATTGGTTCTGACAGGACAAACCTGGGCCAGGTCTCAGAGCCGCCGCTTCTCAGGGAGGTAAATCAGTGGCTGAGAGCATTGGGTTCTGATTAGCACTTCTGTTTTACTATCGGGGTCCAGAGAGGGAAAGTAATCTGCTCACGGAAGCACAGCTTGAAAGCCATGAAATCAAGAGAACAGACACACCAGGTCCTAATCTGCTCCTCCCCTCAAAAGCCTATAGGGGAGGGCGTGTTGTTTTGAGTGAAAGTCACCTTTGCCGGCTCATAGGTTTGAATACTTGGTTCCTAGCTGGTGGGGCTGTTTGGGAAGGATTAATAGGTGGGGCTTGTTAGAGGAGGCGTGTGATGGGGGTAATCTTTGGGGTTTTAAAACACTCAGGCCATTCCCAGAGTGCACCTTCTACCTCCTATTTGTGGATCCAGATGAGAGCTATCAGCTGCTGCCCCGTCACCGTGCCTGCCAGACTGCCAAACTGATGCCCTGCTCCTGGCCCTGATGGCGATGCCTCTCTTCCTTTCTTCTCTAAGCTGCTGTAATCACGGTGATTTATCACAGCAATTGAGAAGCAACTCAGATAGGAAAGTCATAGTCCATGTGCCCAGGGCTGAGATAGCAGAACTACCCTCAAGAATGAGCACAGAACCCAAGGGGAGCCCTGGCTGTACACGAACGCTGGCCAGAGTTCCAGATGCCATCGGAGCTGGGCACATTCTGGATGAATACCAGAGCAGACGCTGGGTGGGAGTCCTGCCCCGCCCCCCATGGGGAGAGGGGATTCGCACAGGCCTCCATGCAATGTGTTCTCATGAAAGCCAGGCTGGCTGGGACACACCAGCAATCTCGCACAGCTTATCCGCTGCTGGCTTTCTTCCTGTCCCCAGCCAGCGCCTGCCCCAAGGGAGGGTCTGCGTGTGTGGGAACACAAGACAGAGAGCTGGATTGTTTGGGGGTCATGGCGAGTGAAGAAGAACATAGCCAGCTATCAGGGCTTCCTGAAAAGTGGGAGAACTAGCTGCTATGGAGGATCTAGGGGTCACCCTGATAGTTTGTTGTTCTTTCCAACACCACGAAGTATGAACTCTGGGAATTTGGCACAGCATGTGGTGACCACAGAAGATTGTTGCTCACGTCTATTGCAGCATCTCAGCCACCAGACAGGACCCCCACTCACCACTCTCTAAAGAGGCTTCTCGCCCAAGCAAGACACACAGAGCAGGAATACCACAGATATGCATACAGTGAAACCCAAAAATCCCTAAGCCAAAACCTAGAGTGGCAACTAGTCCACACAAGGCATGGGTTCATCCCTACAATGTCCCCCACCCTGGTGGGCTGAAGTGTTTTAATGATTTATTACTATTAGTATGTTTAATTCTGTGTGTCTGTGTGTCTGTGTGCCTCGTGACAGTGGTGTCCATGGAGACAGAAGAAGGCATCAGACCTCCTGGAGCTGGAGTTGTAAGATGTTGTGAGCCTCCTACTATACATGAAATATTATAAGGAGAACAATATTGAATATAGTAAATAAAATAAAATTATACACACACACACACATATATATATATATATATATATATATATATATATATATATCTCCACACATCTGAGAAATGGCACAGTACAACACACTCCATTCTGAACTTATGTCTTTTCTTCCTTGATGGTTCACTAATAGAACCCTGGGAACCACTGTGCAGACGTTCGCACAAAACTTCCTCATTCCTTGTTGACAGCTATCTAGTACTCCACTGTATGGGTTCAGAGCATTCAGTCACATCTAGGACTGGACATTTTGGTAATTTCCCGAGTTGAGCTGCACGAAGCATCCCCTCCACAGGACTGGTGACAAGGAGAGGCACTGCTGTTTGTTCTTGGGCTCCTCTGCCAACTAGTCTGGCAAAACAGCCATGCGCCCGCTGCTATGAGCCTTTTTTTTTTTTTTTTTTTTTGGAAAACCTTCCCACAGCCCAAACACCCGAATGTCCCAGCACTAGAGGCTGCATCAGAAGTTTGCTTGCTGAGAAGATAGAGGGCCTGTGACAGACACTGCGAGGGCCTCCTGACTCTGATGTGATTGGAGGGTGCTGGGTGTACTCCCCCCTCCATGGCATCTTCCCCCAAAGTGCACTGGGTTTGGGAGTGTTTCCTTCTCAGCAGTCCTTAACCACTTCCTGTTCTCTCATTAACCCTGCCCTCACCCTCTGTGGCTTCCTCTACTCCAGCCAAGGTGGGTCTGCGTGGTGGTGACTCAGGAGCAGGGTCCTGCCTGCTGAGTCAGCCCTGCATTTCCGGCCCTCCGCCTTCAAGAGCCCCTGCACTGAGACACAACACAGGCAGGCCTGGCTTCTGTCCCTTCCTGCACTTTCCCCTAGGACTTTTTGTGTTCTGCCCAAACCTGGCGCCTGCCAGCCCACACTGCCAGAGCTCAGAGAACAGGCCAGCCAGGGAGCAGCCAGCAGTGCCCAAAACAGAAAGAGGTCAGAGTGGCTCCAATGCTTCTTGCCACGGAACTGAGGTCACAGCGTCGAGGGGGACGTGGGTGTGAGTACACCTCCTGGTTTTCCCACAAGGACCTGGCCGGGAAAACAGTACGCAACAGGAAATCGGCTGGAGTGCCCTCCAGAGAGTGGCTGCCTGGCCTTGGTTCAGGACTCTCATGAGTTCTGTGTTTCCCCCAAGTAAACAAGGTACAAAAACCACCTTGAGAGCCCTGACCTCTGCATACATCACAACTTGAGGCTGTGAATGGAGATGGGACTTAGCTTGGAAGGTCTCTGAGAGCCCAATATGCTAGGTCCCGTGGAGGAGACACCTGGGATGGGAGGTAGCCTGCCCCTATGGTGGTGGGTTTGGGGGATGCCTATAAAAGAACATTTCCCAATTCCAGCAAGGCCGAGTCAGTTAGCTGGGGAGGGATGGAGTCCCAGGCCATGAAACAAGACATGGTGGATCTCCTGGGTTGTTTTCCATTGCTGAGATTAACACCATGACTGCCTTAGTTACTTGTCTATTGCCGTGAATAGACACCGTGACCAGGGCAACTTACGAAAGAGAGTGTACTGGGGGCTTACAGTTTCAGAGAGTGAGTTCATGGCCTTCATGGTGGGGAACACAGCAGCAGGCACACATAGCTCTGGAGCAGTAGCTGAGTTCTTACACCCTTATCTGCAAGCTCAGGGCAGAGAGAGCACCCTGGGCCTGGTGTGGGCCTTTGAAACCTCAAGGCCCTCTCCTGGTGACACACCTCCTCCAATGAGGCCACACCTCCTAATCCTTCCCAAACAGTTCCACCTACTGGGGACCAAGCTTTCAAATATGTGAGACTATGGGGACCGTTCTCATTCAAACCACCTCAATGACCAAGAGCAACGTTGGGAGGAAGGAAAGCCTTCAGCTGAGCTTACAGTTTATAGTCTACCGTGGAGGGCAGTCGAGGCAGCAACTGAAGTAGAATCCATAGAGGAACAGTGCTTGCTAACTTCCTCTCGGTGCCACCTCAGTGGGCATGTCACTCATTAATCAAGAAAATGTCACACGGTTTTGCCTATATGCAGATTGGATGGACGCATTTGTCTGTCTGTGTAAGTTTTGGTTCTCTCTTCACAGGTGAACCTAGCTCGTGTTAACAAAGCACAGCCATGCCAGTGGGGAACATGGACAGTCCTACTACATTGTCCCCGCTTGGCTCTCAGGCCATGGCACTCTGTGTAAGTTTTGGTTCTTGTTTTATTTGGACCTAGTCATCATCTACAGAAGTGTCTGGGACAGGAGGACAGATGCCAGGAGTCACAGAGTGGCCTCAGCCTCTCTGTCCCATGTCAGCTTCTTCCCCTGCCCTTCACCACCCCAACCACACATGCCAGGCCTCTGCAGGCAGAGCTCTGAACTACAGCCATTGTCTCCTTTGGGATACATTTTAAATGAAGCAAACTACTCCATGTGTGGTGACTGTGGGCTTCGCTGGTCCTTGGCTCTTCCCATGATGGTCTGATGTGGTGGCATCAAGGGAGGTAAAGTTAGGTACTTGCTCAGTTTAGTACTTCTTTCAAACAATTTCTGAGATCAGTGAGTCTGTGGCCAGTCGCTTAGAGCACAGTTTGGTCTGTGTCCTTCATCTGCTCTTTCCAAGGCGTGTCCTGTATGCATTAAGCCCCAGTGGATGTTCTAAGGTGTCTCTGTGGGTTGTAAGGGTGAGGCCCTGATGAGAGCTTCCCGTGCTGTGGAGACAAGAGTCAGCACACAGTAACAATAACTCATGGTGTGTGTGTGTGTGTGTTTGTGTGTGTGACTGGGTATGGTGTGTTGGTGTGTGTTGTGTATGTATGTGTGTGTGTGACTGACTGACTATGGTGTCTGTCTGTCTGTCTGTCTGTCTGTCTGACTGTGGTATATGTGTGTGACTGTCTGTGATGTGTTGCTGTGTGTGTATGTATGTGTGTGTGTGTGAGACTGACTGACTATGGTGTGAGTGTGTGTCTGTCTGTCTGTCTGTCTGACTGGCTCCCTTATTCTCTTTCTTCACTTTTGGAGATGATCTCATTTAACCTGAAGCATATCAAGTCTGCTAATCTGGCTGGCCAGTGAGCCCTGGAGTCCTGTCTGAGCATCTCCAAGGACTAGGGTCACAAATGTGCACCCCAACACCCACAGTCACACACTCACAAACAGGCAGGCACATCCCACTCTCACACACCCACACACACACTCAAACATGTTCACACTTCTGCACTCAGCCCCACAAGTCAACATGCAGTCTGCGTGGTGCACCGTCCGGGTGTGAGACGTTGGTTTTCCTCCACTCTGCAGAGCGATTGTGTTTAACGACAGTTGTGTGTGTGTGTGTGCAAGTGTGTAAGCACAAGTCGGAGCCTTGTTTACTCCCAGAGATTCTTAGCATTGTTCTTTGTCCTGCTGGGGTTCTCTGAGGTAAAATCTAGAAAGTAGAGAAACACAAAGCACTCAGGGACAACAGATCCTCTCTGGCTGCAGCAGAGAAGCTGTGGTCAGGCAAATTCACAGAGGATTCCGAGAGCTCCAGGCCATGCTCTTCCATGTCCGAGAGAGGCTCACAGTACCGAGCAAGCTGAGGTGGCTCCCCACACATGAGGCATGGAGTCAGTAAAGTTCTGTTTCCCATGAAGCTCCCAGGAGGTCCAGTAAGGAAGTCACTCTTGCTTTGGCCACAACCACTGCCACGCCCACCTGTTTCCACAGCTCAGACCTCCCCACAGTTCTGGAAACTGGGAAAGCATCACCCCTTTCTAGTGAGCTAGATGACAGCTGGCCTGTCAGGCTGTCTCCTGTGCAAACTGCAATGTGGCGATGCAGGCCAGCGTGTGGACAGGCTGGACCAGCAGCTCGGCGCCCTTCTTAAGAGAGACAAGAGGAGAAGCCAACATGTGACATACACCCTGATTCAAAAGCCACCTGACTGACCCCTTCCCAGAGTCTCATATCAGATATCCTGCATACCAGATTTTTACATTAGGATTCATAACTAGCAATATGGCAGTTATGATGTAGCAATGAAATGATTTTATGTTTGGAGGTCACCACAACATGAGCAACTATATTAAAGGATCGCAGCATCAAGAAGGCTGAGAACCACTGCTCTAGGGGATTAGTAAGGCATGTACATTGGTGTAGCCGTGAGGGTATTTTCATAGGGCATCACCTGAATGTGGGTATTGCTGTTATAGAGGCTGGGAGCAAGACTGAATTAAAGGTAAAAGAGTGCCTGCCTGCCTGCCTGCCTGTCTGTCTGTCTGTCTGTCTATCTCCCTACCTCTCTCATCTGAAACTTCTGACCATCAATGAGGACCTGACAGTCCAGTAAAAGAGCAGCGGACAAGGCGTAGGCAGCATCCAGACCTGGAGAGGGGCCCCGTGGCGTATGACTGAGAATGGCCCCCACCGGCTCATATATTTGAATACTTGATCCCCAGGGCGGTACTCTTTGGGAAGGATTCCCAAGTATGGCCTTGTTAGAAGAGCTGTGTCGCTGGAGATGGGCTTGGAGCCTCCAGGAGCCCACACCACTCCCAGTGAACTGTGTCCTCCTGCCTATCGATCGAATGTGAGCTCTCAGCTGCTCCAGCACCATGCCTGCTGGCCTGCTGCCAACCTCTCCACGATCCTAGTCACGGACACACACTCTGAAGCTGCAAGCCCTCCAATAAATCCATTCTTCTACAAGTTCCTTTGGTCACAGCAATAGAAAAGTAACTCAGACAGAAGGCCCTAAGGAGTGTGTCTCCACTGATGGGGGCTTTCTTACCCAACCGTCAAATCCCATAGATCTCCCAGAAGCAAAAACAAATACACGTGGTAGAAAATACAGGCTGAGTGATGGTGGCACACGCCTTTAATCCCAGCACTCAGGAGGCAGAGGCTGGAGGATTTCTGAGTTCGAGGCCAGCCTGGTCTACATGGCAAGCTTCAGGACAGCCAGGGCTACACAGAGAAACCCTGTCTCACTGGTGGGTGGAGAGGGAGGGGAGAGGGGGAACGGAAAGAGAGAGAATATGCCCCTGTGCTGGGGCCAATAACACTATTCTGCTTGCTTTGTACATCCAAGGTCCTGGGTTCGATCCCCAGCCCTGCAAAAGAAAGAAGAGCAGAAAGGAATAGAGGTAACTGAATGAAATCGCCCAACACACATGAACTCAGCATGTGAAATCACCCGACACACATGAGCTCAGCCTATATAAGCTCAGGATGTGAAATCACCCAGCAAACAGGAGCTCAGGATGCACCCACCACCTTGTTCTCCAGAACCGACTTTCTCCATTCAAGGGAAGGGCTGGAACTTGGAAGTCCCCTGTCTCCTGAGTCAGGCTTTCCTTCGCCCAGGTCCCACCTGCCCACAGCTGCCTATGATTTGAGCCCCAGGGCATCTAATGCCCTCCTTTGGCGTCTTGTGCACTGTAAAGATATGCTTATACATACACATACACATACACATATACACACACTTGAAAATAAAAATCTGAATAAAAAAGAATGACAAAAAACCCAGTTGCTGGAGTTTTTGTTGAGGAAGGACTTGGTAGCAATCTAATTAACATAATTCTTTAAACACCATGCTATCAGACATGTGAGAGTCCTAAGGGGCCAAGAGCCCAAGACAAGATATTTGCCTGATGACCAGAACAGACATTAGCAAACCATCTGCTGGTGGGAGACCCACTCTAGACAGCTCATGTAACCAAGTAGAAAAACTCGGGGTAGTGATTTCAGGCTTCAGTCTTGGCCACTGGGAAAGTGCCACACGGGCTGGGGAGATAAGACCAAAGTTTGGATGCCAGAACCCAGTAAAGGCAGGGTGAGCATGGCTTCCCTCCTGTAGTTCAAGTGTGTAGGAGGCAGAGATAGGATCAATAAAACAAGCTGGCTAGCTAGACTATCCAAGTCAGCAAGCTCAGAGAGAGACCCTGCATCAGCAAAGGGCGGTGTGATGGAGGAAGACCCTCAGTGTTACCTTGGGGCCCCATGGGACTCCTCAAGTGCACATACACAGACAGGGACACACAGAGATGGGCAAGCTCACACGTGTGAACAGGCACATCTCTCTCACACACACATATGGTGGGGGCAGGGAGGGAGAGGGGACGCGCCACATGTTGGGTTTCAGAGTGGTGGCTCTCAAGCAAATTCTGCAGCCATTGATTGACAACGTCAGAGCATAAAACCCGAGCTGTCGTTTGTTTCGCCAAACACAGAGGTGAGCTGTGAGGTGAAGGAATTCTTTCCTCCATATTTTGTTTCAGTACATTACCCAAACTCCGGTTCTTAAGCAGTGAGCCATCTCCCCCACCGATGCGGGTCGTCTCAGTGGCCAGTGCTGTCACCTCAGCTTCTCTGTTTGGTGACATCAAAACCCATCACGCTTATGCTTTAAGAGGTGGTAATTGTGCCAGATATTTGGGGTTAATTTATTTAATTTTAATTTATTTAATTTGGGGTAAATTATTTAATTTTAAATTAAATAATATATGTTCTAGAAGGTTCAATGTGTGTAACCTAGGCTAAAGATCTTTAGGGGTCTTATGTGTATATCCCCATGCATACACATGTCCCTGTGTGCACATGTCTCAGTATGTGTCCATATCCCTGTGTGTGTTCATGTTCCTATGTGCACATGTTTCTGTGTGCACACATGTCCCTGTGTACACGTCTCTGTGTGCACATGCCTGTGTGCACATATGTCTGTGTGTATACATGTCCTTGTATGTACACATGTTCCTGTGCGCATGTGTCCTTGTGTACACATGTTCCTGTATGTACACATGTTCCTGTGTGTGCTCATGTCCCTGTGTGCACATGTCCCTGTGTGCACATGTCTCTATGTGCACATGCCCCTGTGTACACATATGCCCATGTATGTACATGTCCTTGTATGTACATACATTCCTGTATGCATGTGCCCCTGTGTGCATATGTCTCAATGTACACATGTTCCTGTGTGTGCTCATGTCCCTGTGTGCACATATGTCCCTGTGTACACATGTCTCCATGTGCACATGCCCCTGTGTGCACATATGTCCATGTGTGTACATGTCCTTGTATGTACACATGCCCCTGTATGCATATGTCCCTGTGTGTGCACATGTTCCTGTGTGCGTGTGTCTCTGTGTACACATGTTCCTGTGTGCACATTTCTGTGTGCATGCACATGTCCCTGTGTTCACACCTCCCTGTATGCATGCACATGCCCCTGTGTGCACGTCTCTGTGTACATATGTTCCTGTGTGTGTCTATGTGTGGAGATCAGGGGTCAACTTCCTCTGTCATTACTCAGCCACTGTCCCCTTTGTTCCATAAGACGAGGTCTCTCCCTGACTGGGACCCTGCTGTCAGCCTAGGCTGTCTGGCCTTGAAATCCCAGGAAAGTTCCATCTTCACGTCGCTGGGAGAGCATACACTCCCATACCCAGCTTTTTATATGGGCTCTGTGATCAAACTCAGGTCTCTCTGGTCTCCAGCCGAGCATTTAACTGCCTGAGCTGTCTCCTCAGTCCTTGATAATCTTGAAAATTATTAAAGGGACCCTGCCTGGGACCACAGTGTTTGAGAACCACCGCTCTGAACACTTCCTGTAATTTTCCCCAAACTAAAAGCCATCTGGGACCAGCTCTGCAGAGCTGGAGGAGTTTAGATGCCAGATCACACGGCCTTTGTCCTCCAGGGAGGAAGTCTATGAAGGTCGCCGGGCGAGCCATTCCATACTGCAAATTCTTGAAGAGAATTTTAGAGCTGTAAGATGGGGCTGGACAGAATGGGCCTATTACACAGATGGGGAAAATAGAGGCAAGATGTTGCGACGTTTCCGCATAGCAGATTCCCCCATCCACAGAGCAAGGAGGAACCCAGTGTGTCCCTGGAGCCACTGGCTTTCCTCATGACGCATCCCTGGTGTGGCTTGGGCTACGGCCACAGTTGTTGTGGGAACAGCTTGTAGTATTCTATCCTGGGTTGGTTCCCACCACCACTGAACACAAGAATTATCCAAGTGGGTGGAAAAAGAAAATTAGAGCAATTTTAAAAAACACAAAATTAGAGATAAACAGTGGCCAGGCCTCCTCCAGCCCACTTCCATTCCGGGTTTCCAGCCTGGCGCAGCCCGCTAAGGAAACTCAGGATGGCTGAACTCAACTGCAGGGGCCTCTCCCTGCAGCCCCCACCACCCCGCTCTCCCCAGCCTCCCCGTTACCATCCACGCTCAATTTCCCACACACAGCATTGAAAAATGACTCCCCACATGAGCCCACAAGGGGCTTTTTATCTTAGCTGTCAGCCTGAAATACACGCATAACCCCAGGCAATTACGGAAGCATGCGGGTCTCCTGAACCCCTCTCTGCTGGGTTTCCCTCCCAAATAAAATGAAATGAAACTTAGTTCTTCGGGAATTAATATAAACAAAGACCGTGGAGCCATCGAGGGAGTGTGCGTGGGTAGGGGACGGAGAGCAGGGGACCATTAAGGACCCAAGTCGCCAACGGGACACAAAGAATCAGCACAGGAGGGGGCTGCTGGGGGAGGGGGGCTCGCCATGCGTAAGGTTAATTCTTTTAATTGCGGCCCAGAAAAATGTTGTTTTAGCTCCCCCCAGTCTAAGCTGTCAATCTTCCTCCTGAATATTTCAGATTCAAATGTCTGCCCCCCCTTTTTCCAGTGAGGTGGTCAGAGGGGCTTGTGGGAAGGATTTTTTGAAGTATTCATTGAGTCAACAGTCCCGCCAGCAGTGGGACAGTAAAGTTTCACAGCCTGGCTTTGATCTGCATTTCAGAAAAATGAACCCATAAACGCGGAATGTTTTATGAACCCCAAATAAGAAACTCTTTGTCTTTTATCTCGCTTGTCTACAGAGGGGGAAAATCAGAGGGCTAACTCAACATCCAGCTCGTTAGGTTTTATTTGTGGCTGGGTAAAAAGAGAGTACAAAAATATTTACTGAGTTTTGTTTCAACTTTGAAATAAACCCAGTGTTTTACATATATATTATGTGTGTGTGTGCGTGTGTGTGTGTATAATATGTATGGATAAATATGTATATATGTGTGTGTGTATGTATGTATATATGTATGTACATGTGTGTATATGAGTATGTATGTGTTGTATGTATCTATTTGTATGGATAAATATGTTTGCATGTATGAAATGTTTGTATACGTGTATGTATGTGTGCCTATTTATGTGTATGTATGTGTAAATATGTATTATGTATATATGCATAAATATATGTATGTGTATGTATGAATATGTATTTGTATGTATATATGTATTAATACGTATGTATGTGTGCGTGCGTGAGTGCGTGCGTGCGTGCGTGTGTGTGTGTGTGTGTGTGTGTGTGTGTGTGTGTATTTTAAATGGGTTTCAGTGGACAGAGCCATCCAGTCAACCGTGTAGTGATGCAAGCATTTTCTAGCTGTAATTAGAAAGTTTCCTCAGAGCCCACTGTGACCTCAGAGAGAGCTGCCTTCTGCCTGCCTTGAGCCCTCAGCTCCCACTTGCCCCTGCCTTGGTGCTAGGGTGAGTTTCTTCTTGGAGGTTCATCTGCCTCAGTGTTTGCTGGTTAAGAAGGTGAAGAAATGGCACATCTCAAGCTGAGAGGGTGAAAAACTGACACACTCTGACATTGCAGCTAGAACTCCCAGGCATTCAAGGGCACTCCTGCAAAAGAGTTAGTGGAGCGAGAGGCTTCCAAGCTGGCTGCCTGTCTTGTTGACAGCCATCCTGTCCTTCCTTCCTTTCTGTTTTTTCTTCCTTCCTTCCTTCCTTCCTTCCTTCCTTCCTTCCTTCCTTCCTTCCTTCCTTCCTCCCTCCCTCCCTCTCTCCCTCCTTCTCTCTCTCTCTCTCTGTCTCTCTCTCTCTCTCTCTCTTTCTTTCAAGACAGAGTTTCTCTGTGTAGCCCTGGCTGTCCTGGAGCTCTGTAGACCAGGTTGGGCTTGAACTCACAGACATCTGGCTGCCTCTGCTTCCTGGGCGCTGGGATTAAAGGGTGTACACCATCACTGCCCAGTTAGTTGTCCTTTCTCTACACCACTGACCAAGTGTGCAAGTCCTATAAAGAACCTCTCATCCACCACCTAAGCAGCTTTAGGTAAACTACTGAGACACACACACACACACTCTCTCACACACACACACACACACACACTCACACACACACACACAGAGAGAGAGAGAGAGAGAGAGAGAGAGAGAGAGAGAGAGAGAGAGAGAGAGAGACGGAAAGTAGAGGGGGAAATGGAGTCACTAAACTCCAAACACATTCTATACATGCCTGAAAATGCCACGCCCATGATTATGAATAGTTTATACACACTATTGTATACAAATAAACCTCTACTGCCCTCAAAGAAGGGGCCAGCCCTGCCCGTGCCTGTGCCAGCCCCTCCTTGTTACCCAAACTGGTAGGAAGTCCATTTCTAGCTAGGCTCAGGGCTCGGTTCTACAGTGCTGGGTACTCCTGTCACTGTGCCTCAGTTTCCCCACACTAGGAAGCAGTCTCAAGAGTCTTCCTGGTATGTGGTGTTGTTAGGACATCTCGGGGAATCAGGTGGCAGAGTCTAGCTCACACAGGATGGAAAAGAGCGGCTGCTGAGAGTTCTGACCCTGCTGGGCTCTCAGTACAGCTAGGATCATCTCAGCCCCTCCAGCCTCCACAGGCAGGAAGATGGTCCCCGAGCTGCTCTATTCAGCCCAGATGACATGGTTAAGATCTGGGACCTCCAGAATCCTGGGGACAGACACACTGAGGCTCTCTGCTGCTTTCCCACAGTGTGCAGCACCAAGGGGTCACATCAGTCATAGTAGGTGGACAGGGGTCACATTAGCCATAGTAGGTGGACAAGGAATGGCAAATAAGCTTTGTTTTTCAATGGGGAAACTGAGGCTGGGAGAGACCCAGTGTCCTGTCTTGGCAGTCTGGATCTCAGGACTCTGTGGCTCATCTCAGAACTCTGGCTATACTGTTCTTTGTCCCCACGGTGTGTGGGGGCTGTTCAGGACCAGGGGAGGTGTCCACTGTCACTCGGGTAGCATGTTTGACCATTTTTTCTGTTTGACCAAATGGTGACCTCATTTAAAAGCATTTTTGTGGGTGACCTGGTTTCCTTCCTCATCTTATAGTGACGTCAGAAACTGAGATGGGGAATCCCCATGCATTGCTTGACTTTTAAAATGATCAAAAGAAACAGTCAGTTTCCCTAGCCTTATGGCAGACACCATTTGGACCTCAAAAATGGCCGCACACTCAGGCAGGGGAATGACACCTCTGGAGCTCACTGGCCAGCCAGTCTAGTCAAATCCATGAGCTTTAGGTTCAGTGAGAGACCCTGTCTCAAAAGGTGAGGTTGAAAAGAGCCCGGGAAGGCACCTTGGATTTTCATGCATGCTCAAACCCACCCCCACACGTGCAGACCCCTTAGCTGGCGTCAGGGAGGAGTCTCAGCTTTCCACCTGAGATGCCTAGTATGGTCACAGACAGCTACTCATGGCTCTGGGGAATGAAAGATGTTGGGGAGCCTGGGGGAACTAACAATCTGGTGACCCTCAGTGGTGCAGGTCACATACCGTTCAATCAACTGACAGGCAAGCGCGGCAAAAAGGAAATGTATCTTATGGTGAGGCAGGAGGATTGCCGTGAGTTCCGGGAAGCCTGGGTTTCAGGGCAAGAGTGTTTCCAAGCAGTCACATCTGTATGGAGCATGAAGCAGACACTTTCCTTCTTCTCCCTTCCCCTAAAGAAAACACAGCACGGAGCCAGGGAGGCCGGGAGGGGGGGATGGCTCAGTGGTTAAGAGAACTTGATGCTCTTGCGAGGACCCGAGGTCAGTTCCCAGCACCGTGTCCGGTGCCTCCCAGTGACCTGTAACTCTAGCCCCAGAGGATTTTGATACTTGCAGGCATGTATGTGTGTGTGTACACACCCACACCATATGCAGAAAGAGGACTGCTGTTTCAGTATTGTCTTTATTCGCTTAAGTTGAAATATCCTGAGGTGGCTGCCATCTTGGGCCACACAACTGGAGGAGCGAATGACAGACCATGAAGAGCCTCTCGTGTTCTCAGAGAAGGGGTCTCGGGGACCTTCTGGGTACCCAGAGTTACTGGTCAGTAAGAGACCTTCCATTCACGAGGACACACTCTTGGCACAGCCTGTCCAGGAAGCTGAAGGAATGAAAGAGGCTGCTTGATTAGAGGTCAGACCTCAGAAGCACCTAACAGACCAGAGGCCACTCCTGGCACACCGAAGACATGGGACTGACACATCCCCCTTTCAAATGGGGACTTGTCCTAGATCCATTAAAGCAGACTGTGCAGAGGTGGCTTTCCAGAACTGTCAGACTCACAGCTGGAAGGGTTAGACTTTCACCTCCCTGCATCTTAAAACCACCCAAGTGCTTCAGCACCCAAGCAGGAGGAGGAGAGCCCAGGCACCCTGGATGGCCACTCCAGTTGAGCACGGCGTTAGTTCTTTTGTGTAGCTCTGCCCCCAAGTGCCTGAGAGAACAGCTTGAAGGAGAAAGGATCGCTCTGGATCTAAACCTCTGAGACACCTGAGCTGATCTGCGTCTGTTCACGGATGGTATGTGTGGCTGCACACAAGAACGTACATAAGACACCTGTGGTAAATACATATGCATGAACATATTGGTGTGTTCAAACCTATGGCTGCACGTATGTACACTTGTGAATGTCTGAGGAACCTGGGCATAGCTGGTATGGCACATACCGTAGCCAAGAGACAGGAAGTATAGTGTCCCCTGAAAATAGGACCTCATTCCTCCTCCAGTGACTGCCCAGAGGTGACCAGGGATCATCCAGGCTCCCAGCTTCCCCATCTTTTCTGCTTCCCAGGTGGGGATGCGGTGACCCTCATCTAGCTTACAGCCTCTGGAGCGAGACAGGAAGGAAGAGGAAATGAGTTCCTTCGCACTTAAAGCATACTTTAGACCAGCCACACAGCATCCTATCTAGAGGCCAGACTTCCTCCCCATTATCGCACCTCCCAGCTCAGAGAGAATGCTGGGAAATGTAGTTTTCTGCTGGGACTGGCGCTTCTGTTGAACAGAGTTACAAAGGGAAGCTAGAGGCCAGCTTGCCTCCTCTGCCACCTGCAGAACCAAATAAAATGATGGCTTAGGAGGTCATGCCAAGTAAATAAATAAATAAATAAAACTGGGGAGTCACTCTTCCAGGTCTTCCAGTCTGACTCCTTTAAGAACTCACCCATAAGGGAAGAGGGCAGGCCTGAGTGTCCTAGAAGAGGACTAAAACCCCACTAACTCCTCATTACCCATGATTAGGCAAGGTCTCCCCTGCCTCAGGTCCTTTGGTAATAAACAGGGGCATGGGACCCTGATCTGTGGACCCCTCTAGGTTCAGAATGAGATCAGGAACATGCTTCCAGAAAGAGGGGAGCACCCACCCAGAGAAGGAGGCAGAGGGGGAGCATCCACCCAGAGGAGGAGGGGGAGGGAGAGGACCCACCCGGAGGAGGAGGAGGAGGAGGAGGAGGAGGAGGAGGAGGAGTCTCCAGAGTCTCCTTTGCTCACTCGTCCTCCACTCTTCCTTTTAGCCCAGGCGAGCAGAGTCAGATGTGCTAGTCCTTAAGACTGGCACCATCTTCTGAGTCCTCCGCCTCTAAAGCCACTAAAATCCCTGAATTTGGAGGAAGAAGCCAGAATGTCGCTGGAATGCTGTTTTTTGCTGGGTGTGCTCTGTGGGTAAGAGGAGGGAGCCGCCTGTCCTTACAGGTGACATCCTAGCCAGTCACCATCACCCCAGGAGACATGTGTCTGTTCAAGGGGCTCTCTTCTAGCCTGAGTCCCGGGTGCTGCATGAATGAGCAGCTCTGGGCTGAGGCCACGCACCCCTCCGATTCACCCCTCCTATCTCCAACCTTGTCCAGCAAGGCCAAGGGCCCTCAAAGGCAGCACAGTCCTCAAGGGGCACCAGCTTTGCTTTAGTACCAAGGCACCTCACCCCAAAGCCGAGCTCTTGATGTGCTGTGCTTGAAGTGTTCGACTTCTGGCTAATTAGCAGGGGAAAAAAAAAAAAGCAAGCAACTTAATGGATTCAAGCCGTGTTTACGCTGACCTGACAAGCCGTTTGGCAGTGTGGAAGTGCGACACGGCGAACATCTGAGTTTGGCCCAGTGGAATTCCATCTGGGACAGGCCGAGGTCGGGTTGCATTTTTATTGAGCTATTGTGTAGCATAGCAAGAGAACTAATTTCCGACTACCTCATACGGACTTCCAAACCGGGCTGACAACGGATTTATCATAATTACCGTCGTGATTACACGTGCTGTGTGTGTAAATTGTGTTTATAAAGTTTCCAGCTCACAATTAAAACATGCTGTCGAGTTCTCCCGCCTCCCCGTCCTCCCTTACCCGCCCCCCCCAAATCTTTCCTTTCTTCTCCCTCATATTAATACCTGCCAACCGTGCCCTTCGGACGAAACAGAGTCACAGCAGAGGCACACAAGAACTCCAGGAGCTTCCCGCCCCCTGGCCTGAGCAGGTCTGTCTGCAGTTTAGGGAAGACTTCTCCCCTTCGCAGACACAAACCCAAAGTAGTTTGCAAGTGCCAGTCAATGCTGTCAAGTGATTTAAAAATCAGGGTACACCAAGACTGCGTCTTTAAACTGTGTCAGATAGCCCTCCCCCCCAAATGTGCATGCACTTTTTGTGCATGCCGTCTACGTTCAGCTACAAGTGAACTCACTGTATTAGCCAACATTTGGGGGAAATGTCACTTCTATCAGGCTGAGCTAAAGGCGGCACGGTCCCTAGTCCGCCAAGGCTTGCCTTTCTTTCTTCTGTGGATTGTGGAATTCCTGGTTTTCAGGCAACAAATAATTTAGTAAATGACATAAAATAGCTAATAAAAGCAAGACCCCGGAAGAGGAAGCTGAACCACTTCAGGGTCAGGGCAAGTTGATGATCTGGCTGCTCTGATGGAAAGCAGCTAGCTCATTGGCTACCCAGTGGCCAATGATGCCCCCCCCCCACGGAGCGACAAGGTCTCGACCAATCAGAAGCTCTCTACTTGTTCGCAACTAACACCCTGCCCCAGAAGGAGGGGTCTGTAGGGGGCGCAGTGTTTCCCGGCCTACCAACTGCACAGAGCTAGCTCAAGGCCTAGCACCTGATGGATAGTGTTTGCTAACTATGGGTCCGATGGTTTAAATCTTCATTTTCAGACTCTCAACAGTTTGGAAGCCAAAGCTGGAAGAAAGCTGAGCCCTCCGGCAGAGAAAAGATACAGGATCGGCCAGAGGGAGAGCAGAGGTCCCAGATGGTTGAAACCTGTAGTTGGTTCTGGTGCATTCCAGCCCACCCCATTCAGTCTCCTCCCGCCCCGGATCACAGGAGGCCGAGTGCCAGACTTACTTGCAGATCAGTTGGCTGGTGGCCTGATTCAAACCCCGTCTCCTCCACTTCCTAGCTGTGTGACTTGGCCAGTCACTTAGCCTCTCTGTTGGGGAGGGAGGCAGCAATACCGCTTTGAAGAGATGCTATAGGTACAGAGTGGGCAGTCCGCAGAGAGCCCTTGTCACTGCTGGTTGAATGCTCGGGAGGCAGGCATCTCCTTTCAAGGCTCAAGACCAAGGTTGAGTGGCCATTGTGAATCCCACCAAGCCCTAGCAGGTAATTCAAACTCTGTATGCCTCAGTTTCTTTCCTCATTCAGTGGGCATGAGAGCAGAACCTCCTCGCTCATGGGGCCGCTGTTAAAACTCACAGGGTACTCCATCAACACCACCATCAGGATGGTGTCCTTGAGAGGGCTGGGGAGGAAGATCAGGAGGTGAAGGGTGTTTGCTGTGCAGGCATGAAGACCCCAGTTCCATCCTCAGAACCTACAAAAAAGCTGGAAGTCAGGGACAGGAGAGTCCCTGAGGCTCACTGGCCTGTGTACAGCACCTGAAGAATGACAGTCAAGGGTGGCCTCTGCCACCACCTCCACCACCACATACATACCAGTGCATGTGCACACACACACACACACAGAGGCACATGCACATACATGAACGCACACAGGTAACTGTACACACATGAACACAAACACAGGCATCTGAACACACATAAACACCTACAGAGGCACATGCACATACATGAACATATACAGGCAACTACACACATGAACATATACACATGTGAACACACACATACACACTTGCACACACATGAACACACACACCTGTATGCAGATACACACACCTGTACACACATGAATATACACACCTATACACACATGCACATCTGTCCACACATGAACACACACCTGTAGACACATATACACACACCTGTACACACATGAGCATAACACTCAAAGATGATGTCCTCTGTACCTCAAGCAGCCACCAGACTCTTGGTGTGTCTTCAGGTTTGGCCTTCTCCAAACGCTGCTCCTTTAGAATCCTTCGAGGCTAGGGGCTGTCCCCAACACCTAGCCCAAGCCACAGGGACCGATGACAGGGCTGTGTCCCCAAGGCCTGTAGTTCTTCCCCTGGGCCTGAACTGTGCTTTGACGATGGGACTTGCCATCCATCACTCCTGTCATCAGACAGCAAGGACCCGGAAGTACAGTGTGTGGCCTAGGAGCTCCCGGAAGCAGGACTGGAACTGTCTTGAGAAGCCTCTGTGCTCACAGGATGGCCAGTCCCCACGGCTGGGGACTCTCAGCTCCAGGCGCGTCTGACCTTTCCTCCCCTGTCTGGGCTGAGTCTGAGAACCAAGCAGACAGTATGACCCCTGAGACCTCCGCCCAGAGTGTCTGCCTGCCTTGCTTCCTCTAGCAAGACAAGAACTTAGCACAAGGTTTGTGTGGGTAGGGGTGCCTATGACCCTTCCCAGAACCCAGGGTCCATTCTGTGGGCATTCAGTAGCATTCAGGAAGCTAAGGATGGTGGAGACCTTGCCTTGGTCCCCCAGCCCCAAACATCAAAGAGGAAGTGCTCACATGCGATAATGGCTCCCTGGGTCCTCCATGGACTGGGCCATTTTCAGCTCAAACAAGAGGCCAAAAGAGTCACCACTCACCACTGCAAAGCTCCAGCCTGTGGGAGCAGATCTGGAGGCTCCGTTCCCCCACGTCTGAGCACTGGAGGCCAGTTTGGCCCATCTCTGTGAGTTTGAGGTCAACCTGATCTCGATGATTCCCAACCAGCCATGGCTACATAGTGAGACCCTATCTCAAAAAGGAGGGGAGGGAACAGAATCCCAGATAGAGCATGGGCTTAATGGTTCTCCGTTTCCATGCATTTGATTCGGTGATTAGAGTCTGCGGCCAGCTGTCTCTTACAAGTGTCCCTTCAGAGCCAAAGTTGTGACCCAAATGCTCAGAACCCCGTGGAGATGCCGTCCTACTGTCCTGAGGCCTCCTGGGTCCTGGCTCAGAGATCTGCAGGCTGGGAAGTCCCTGCCACATCTCATCTGGTCCAAGGTAGGACAGGATGAGAGTTGGTGACACTCCCCCAGGAGAGTCCATGCTCTGAGAGGGACAAGGAAGGCTCTCTGTCTAGGGCCCATGGGCCACAGAAGATGAGCTTCACCAGAGAAGTTACCAAGATCCCGTTGTCAAGAAAGGCATTGAGAACTGGGGTCTGTGCCCTGGCTCTGTGCTCAGAGCTGTAAAGGTCTGATCCTCCATTCTAGAACCTGCTGCCTTCCCACCATCCACTGGACTTCATGGCTGCAGAGAAAACTATTGGGGATGGGTGTGTGTGAGGGGGTGCTGCTAACCCAGAGCAGTGGCGGAACTCAGAGGTCCCAGAGGGGAGTGGTATAGTCCCTGTGATCTCAGCAGGAGTACAGGCAGACAGCTCTAAGACCACTGCCAGGCCTGCAGGATCTGTGGCCATATGGGATGTCAGTAGAGGCAGGGCCAGCAGAGCTATCCCCAGGGAGCAGAGAGCAAGGGGGTAGACATAGACTGCAGGAGGTGGTCTTGGTCAGCGCTCCCTGCTGGTCAGAACTCCTGTGACCTGGCTCCTGTGGAAGGAGAACCAAGAACACGGTTCTTTCCAAATAAAAGCAGCTGCCCTTGCCCCTGGCAGCAGCCAGGCCTTTGCCTACTCTTGGCAGCAGCCTCACTCTCTCCTGAAAAGAAGGGGAAATGCCTGAATCCGCTCACTCCCCGCGCGCATGCTCAGTCTGGTGCTGGCTTTCTAGAAGATTCGTTTTAATCCCTACTAAGTCACCCTGTTCTTTGATAAAGTCACCCTGTCCTTTGATAAAGTTCAGCCACTCACCCAACGGAGGAATAGGAGAGCTGGCCGCCAGATGGATATCTGTAGAATAATCCCATGACCTCACATCATGGTGCAGTGGCTGAAACACATGCCGAAAGAGGACCACCAAGCCCCCGGAGCCCCAGGGATGGGTGCTGGGCACAGCCCGATCCACCACAGACGCTCCCCTCTCTGGGCAGGGTTCAAACGTCTACAGGATTTTATCAGCATTTTAGAAAGTGGAAGTTAATAGCCTTCTGGGATTTCTGGGTGGAGATGGAGTGGCTAGCGGGAGGAAGTGATGTTTTATCAAAAGGCTTCCCTCCGTGGAAGGTCGGATAAGGCGGGTGTGGAAGTGAGGTCTTTGGAGCCTCTGACTGTATGGCAGATAATCTGGCCAGAACTGAGTGTGTCAGGAAGTGGGGGTGGGGTGGTGACACAGGATCGCCATTATGGAAGGAGACTTCTAAGCGAGTCACACGTTTGACGTTGGTGTTAAGTACTACAGGCTTTCCTTCTCCCTGGCAGCACTGGAAGGAGCTCCGTTTTAGGGCATCCTCTGGCTGAAACAAAGTTCTGTCTTCTCTGAGGAGTGACCTGTCTGTGCCCAATAGTAAGGCAGAAGGAGAACTGCAGCTATCTGTCTCCTTACGTGCACGCAGCCAGCCTTTAGTCTCCAAGTCCCCTGGGGTAGGGCAGGAGGTCTGGGAGCCAGGGGAAGAGCTGCTGGGCTGTGGACACAGGCCTGTTGTTTTTTGCCCCTGGTCCCGGGCATGTGTGGGGCAGGCCAGCTATGCCTGAAATCAAGACCAAGGGGCCTGGCCTCACCTCTGACATTGACATAGGACAGCAACGCTCTGCATTTGATGTGCGTCAGACAGCAGTAGTTAGGGGAAACTGCAAGCTGTTTCCCTAATTGACCTGGAATGCTCACTAATTCCTGGGCTCATGTGTCCCAAACTAGAAAATGGTTTCCTACGTCCTGGACCTGCTGACTGGCTGGGACTGTGAGGCGCGTTCCTTGCCCCTCCCCCAAAATTAGGAAAGAAAAGGCAGAGAAGAAGAAAGCATCAACTCTGGAGTAATTATAAATGTGAGGTGTGTGTATGTGTATGTCTGTGTCTGTGTGTCTATGTGTGTCTCTCTGTGTCTGGGTATGTTTGTGTGTGTGTCTGTGTCTGGGTGTATGTCTGTGTATGTGTATCTTTGTGTGTCTGTGTGTGTGTGTGTGTGTGTATTTTTGTGTCTGTGTCTCTGTGTGTGTCTGTGTGTCTATGTGTGTATCTGTGTGTGTCTATGTATATGTGTACATGTGTGTCTGTGGGTCTAGGTCTGTATGTCTGTCTGTGTGTGTGTGTGTGTTTGTGTGTGTCTGTGTCTGGGTGTATGTCTGTGTGTATTTGTGTGTCTCTGTGTCTGTGTGTGTCTGTGTGTATCTGTGTGTCTGTGTGTGTGTCTGTGTGTTTCTGTGTGTGTGTGTGTCTGTGTCTGTCTGTGTCTGTGTAGAGGTAGCTAAGGAGACAGCGGTGGGTGCTAGCAACCCAACTTCTGCTCTTCTGCTCTTTTGGCTGTAAGCGTAGTTTTTAGTGGCTGAGCCTTCTCTCTAGCCCTTTTAAAAAGAAAATCCTGCATTGTGGTGTCAAGAAAAAGACAACAGCAAAATCCCAGAGCTCATAGAGACCACAAGAGTGCCAGCGAATCTACCTCATACCTGAAGAAAAGTTTTGGATTTTCCAAAATATTCTAGGTTGGTGTCGATGCTTACAAGCGAGTTCCTAGAACCCGTGGCCCACATGACCCTCTTGTTGGGTGAGAGTGACTCAAATATGAGACATTTGTAGACACAGAATTTATGGATCTCTGGAGACACTCATTAAAGCAACCCAGATAACAGCTTTGATCCAAAGGACCACCATGCCAGAGTGTTTAGCTGAGCAGAAAATAAAAGTCCAACATCTAGGCTTGGGGAGGTGGTTCAGTGGTAATGTGCTTGCTGTACAATCAAGAGGACCTGAGTTCTAATCCCGTGGACCCATACAGAAAGCCATGTCACCATCTGGCTTCCATAGCTTTAGAGCTAGGAGCAGAGACGAGAGAGAGAGAGAGAGAGAGAGAGAGAGAGAGAGAGAGAGAGAGAGAGAGGGAGGGAGGGAGGGAGGGAGGGAGGGAGGGAGGGAGGGAGGGAGGGAGGGAGGGAGGGAGGGAGGGAGGGAGAGTGAGTGCCTGACTCATGGAGAGCACTGGAGACTAGAGGAGATCACTGGCATCAATCTCTGGCCTCCAGAAGCACGTGGTTGGGTGAGCACAGCCACACTCCAACAAGCGCACACCAAAGAATTCAACACTTCCTCCCTGGCCCAGTTCACCCATCCCCTCAGGTCAACCCCCACGTCTTCATTCAGATGCTGAGCCAGTGACTGCCCTTCTCACCCCACCAGCTCGAGAGGCAGGCAACTGTAGCCACGAACCCAGCTTTTCTCAGTTTGTTAAGAAGACTGGAAAGCACTGTGTCCTGCTGTCTGTCCCAGGGTCTGGTCCCCACGCCTTGGCTGAATGACCTCCCAGGCAAAAACTGCCACCCTTTTCAAAGCACCCCATCCTTCTAAACCCTGAATACCCCAATATTGGCCTTAGAAGTCCCTGGTGGGTAGGACAAATGGTAGCCTCCACATTTAGAAAGTGGGGCTGTGGGCCATGCCCTCTGCTCCTTGGAACAGGACCCAGTTTGTTGAGGGTGTGGTACAGCCCAGGTTCCTCCCTACAAACCCTGAGCACTGAACATTCCTGAGAAAATATCTGACACCCATTGCAGTACCATGTGATCAAGGTCACTGTCACTCACGGCAGATTAGGAGTCTTTGGCACTAGAGCCTGGAAGCGTCAGAAGTTCTGCCTTACCTGGATGTGTGGTTGATACCAACACCTCAGACAGTTCTGGGGTCAGGACACCAAGATGTGGCCTTTCTGAGTGAATTCTGCGCTTCCTGGAAGCACAGTAACCACCTTCCAGATACAAACATCCCAAGAATTCCCGGTTGACACTTGGTCACTCAGCTGACCAAGCTACCACACCGCTTGCCTATGCCACAGTGTGGGGTGAGAATGCAAGAGGGGGTGGGGCCAGCTTCCACATGAAAAAGGTAACGCAGGAGAGAAGCAAGCGGTGGCCATCTTAGAAACACAAGTTGAGCACTCAGAAGCCGCACCCTGTCCCAGCCTTCTGTACTTCTGTCCCCAGAGTACTAAAGTGGGAAGAACAAGAAAACCTGGCCACCATTGTGTGACTGGAGGTGGCTGTCCACCGGAGAGCTTGGTTGTCCATTTTCAGGCTCTCTCTACGCACAGAACCCTGAAGATGGTAGCCTCTTCCTAACTCCATCCCTGGTGGCCCCTGTCACTCACAGTTGCAACCAAAATCCCAGGCTGCTCCATTACCCAGAGGCATTTAGTTGATGTCATGTGCATGGTAAGTTGACTTACAGCGTAAAGGACATCTGTGTTTCTCCCGTGCACGGCTTTCCTGGGGCAGAGAGGAGGAGGGAGAGGGAAGAAAGGGAGGAGTCAGTGGAGACGCCACCAAACCCTGACTGGGTTCAAGGCCAGCTCTGTGAATTTAGAGATGGTATTCATGCCCTCCCGAGGCCAGACTTCAGTGTCCAATGGCCTCGTTCACCCTCAGCCAGTTTCTTGTGTCACGCTAAGTTGTTGGTCTTTTCCCCTAAGCTTAATCAGAGTACTGTTTAGGGTCAGTTGGTAAATATTTGGGGGTAAAGAAAGACTGACTGCTCCCAGCCTCCTTACAGGTTCCTATTAGACAACGAGATTGGTCTGTCCCTTCCTCATGATCCGCCCCACCTGACTTGTAGGCAGCAGGCACGAGGTCCTAGGGGCCAACCTGTGCACTTCCTATCTGTCTTTCCCCCATTCTTACACTCTTCTCTCTATGGTTTCCAGTTTATGTGCTCCCCACTTTACAGCTGCAGACCAATGTCATCCTGAGAGCTGAGGCTGGGCAGGTGCATGACTGCTCTTCAGAGCCCACGCAACCAAATGTGACCTCTTCGGTGTCAGCTCGGGGACAGGAAGGAGCCTCAGGGGGCTGTGACCTGACACCTCCTTTCACACGAGCTTCCCCAGACCCATCTCTGAGTCCCACATGGAGCCAAATGTCCATGCTCAGAGCTCAGATGGAGTGCATGAAAGACAGTGACAGGCATAGATCCTGAGGCCACAGTTCCCTGGGGAATTTTTCCTAAAGGATAACTGATCTCGTGGTCAAGAAAGTCTGAGCTGCAGGAGACTCTGAACTGAACTGAACGCCTGGCAGCGGGGTTCCATAGGCGCACCCACAAATACAGAGAGCTGCAGCAGTCAGTTATTCAGTGCTATGTCACGCCTGCAAGCCCAGCCTCCAGCTATGTGTGCATGTGGGTATGCAATTGTGCATGTGTGTATGCAATTGTGTGTGTGCAATTGTACATGCACACATGCCTGCTCATGTGCATATGCACACCTGTGTGGAATGTGTGTGTGTGTGTGTGTGTGTGTGTGTGTGTGTGTGTGGTTCAAGTATCAACATAAGTGTCGTCTTCACATCTTATTGTTTGAGACAGGGTCTCTCATTGGCCTGGATCTACTGATTGGCTACATCAGCTGATCAGCAGAGACCCTCCTACCTCTGCCTCCCTCCCTAACAATGGGATTTCAAGCACACACAACCATGCTTGGTTTTTATAAACAGGTGCTGGGCTTGAACTCAGAGTCTCATGCTTATAAGCATTATAAGCAAGCACCTTATTGACTGGCTACCCGCCTGGCCAGGTTGCCTTTGGAAATAAGTATTACTATTTATTTAAACACGGCTGTATCCATGAGTTTGCTCATCGCCTATGACCGTTTCTAGGCACTAACAGCAAAGGCTAAGGAGCTGGTCCCGGCCCCAGCTGGCTCGTGAAGCCAGACCTATTGCGGTTGAACTTCGGCAGAAATGGTTCGCTGAATCCTGACACAGGACCAGAGGGAAAAGGGCGTGGTATGAAGTTAGAGTCATGAACTCTAGAGTCATGCTCTCCTCCAGAGCAATGTTTGAAGGCTGGGAAGGTCGTGGCTTCACAGCGGCAAGCCCTGTCTTGTAGATGTCCCTCTGAAGGGAAGCGTTTCCTCCTGGAGGTGGGAGAGAGGTTCCCAGACTTGGGAGCAGAAACTCGGGAGCCCAGGAAAATTACAGGACTCGGGAGGCCCAGAGAGTTATGACCCAAAGCCCCTCCCGAAGGTTCCCCATGCAGTAACAATCTCCCGGCAGAGAGATCTCTGCAGTGAAGCTGCTCACAAGCTGGCAAGGCACTTCAGGAAGGCAGTATGTGTGAATGAATTGTCACAGATGCTGGGGGTGGCTTTTCAGGGAGCAGCTGCCTGGAGTCACCTGGTCAGGTGTCACCTTGCCAGGCTGGACTCAGATGGGATAACTTCCTTGGTCTGTGATCTGTTTATGACACCAAAACCTAACAGACCCAGGCATGGTCAGGGAATCATAGTCAATGTCAGCGTTGGGTGAAAATGAGGCAAAGGAAGTGACGGTGGGGTCTCGGCACTTCCCCTGGGGTCATCCTGGCCCTGAACCCCCATCCTGCCTAACCCTAAGGAAAGCCACAGAAGGAAACAGTTCAAGTGCCCTCTACAAAGACCAAAGATGTCAGCTCTGAAGAGGGTCAACCCAGCACAGCCCCGGGAGACAGGACAACCAGCTGTCTCTGACTGTCCTTTCCTGATGTAAAATTTAACAGAGGAAACTGGAGGCGGAGCATAAAAGTATAGAGAGAATATCTTGAATGCATCACCTGTCAATTAAAAAGCCTCTGGCAGGAAATAGAAGGCGGGACATCCAAGAAGCAGGAAAGATTCTGGAATAGAGCCAGGCAGGGAGATTTTCCCAGGACATGTGAATCAGACACATGGTACCTGAGCACAGGTAACCAGCCACGTGACAGAATGTACGTTAAAATAAATGGGATATTTTACACTAGAGTGAGTCAGAGAAGAGCCTGGCTATATGACCAAGGTATTTGTGGATATAGCTTGAATTTCAATCATTTCTGGAAGCATGGAGCTGGGAGGAAGAACCAGGCCTAACTTTTACATGCAAGAACTTTCTAGACATCCGCCTCATTCTTTATAAACCTCAAAAAAGCTTGTTTAAGATGAAATATAGAGATGGAAACAACAAGAATTGGGTTTCAGGGCTGGGGAGATGGCTGAGCGGTTAAGAGAACTGGCTGCTCTTCCAGGGGTCTTAGGTTTGGTTCCCAACACCCACGTGGCAACCCACAACCACCAGGAACTCCAGTCCCAAGGGCTCCAACTCAGGCACTGCAGGTATGCAACGCACAGACCACGCATGCAAGCAAACCAATCATGTATATCAAAATAAATTAATTTTGTATTTATTTCCTGAGTGGAGTGAGTCTCTCTCCACTCAGGTGGGGAAGCCTGGATACATCCGTCAAGAAAGGTAGCTGGGGAGTCCCAGCCTCCCGGAAGCTACCTTGCCTCCCTCCGGGTCTGTGTCCCGTCAGCCCCACGCCCTGCCTCTCTCCCCATGCAACTCAGAGACAGAAAGCCAAGACCATTCATGAGAACGACGACTCCATCACCTTCACCGTAGTTCACAGAGGACAAAGTGCACCCCTGGGGCACCCTAGCCAGGCCTGGGCTGTGAATGGGCTCTGTGTTGCTGAAAGTTTATCCCTGCGCTAGCCTCCCTCCCTCCTGTCTGCAGCGTCTCCGCCCGCCCCAGGCCTCAGCCAACTCCACTGGGGGCCTGGCAGCAGTTCCCACTGTTGCTGTTGAACCTCTGGACGTCTTATCAGATGGGCACAGAGCCTGGCATTGAATGATGGAGCCCTGGCTAATGACGCTGCCCGCCACTTGCTCCCCTTTGAACAAACCCAGAATTGTCACCTTCTGGACCTGGGTTGTTTGTGTGTGTGAATATGTACTCTGCAGGCACACAAAGGCTGGGGTGCCCTCACCCTCTGTGGCACGTGACTCCCAGCCTCACCACCAAAGAACCGATTCAATCTATCACAGAAAGTGCTCCAGGGACAGGGAAGAACAGCCATCAGGATGACCTGGTTCCCAGCTCAGGTGAGCAGGTGTGGGGTTCCAATGACGTCATGGATCCCTGCAGTCTCCAGTGATGTCATGGCTCCCTGCAGTCGTCACTGAGGACCAGACAGGAGAGAAAGAACTCTAGTTGGTCATGGCAGATCAACATCTGTACCTTGTATCCTCGGTCCCATCTTTCAGAGGAGGCTCTGAGAATTTGAGCAAATTTCCAAAGATTGTGAGGTTAGCTGGAGGTCAAACCAGACTGACAGCTTATACACACTTGTATGCATACACGCACGAATGCATGCATGAACGAACGACTGCAAGCCAGACACATGAAGAGTGGTAACCTGTAACTGTGATGGCTATGTTTTCAGCTTAATGGGCACCTGGTAGCTCTGGACTAAAGCTCTGGGTCCTTGTGCCTTTGAGTCCGGTAGCTGCAGCTCAGGGAAAAAAAGATGCCTGCCTCGTGGCTCAGTGCCTGACTTCCCTAGACCGGATGCAGGAGGAGGAGCTGAAGCAGGAGTGAGTAGTGCTCAGATAAATGATCCAGCCAACATCCATGCTCTGGGCAGAAGCTATGGAACTGTGCCTAAGAAGCAAAGCATCCTCTCTCAGGCTGGGCCCTCCCAAGACCTCCTCCATCAGTGCACCTACCGACCTGGCTCTGCTTCCCAGATGGAGCTGCAGGCCATGAGCTGCTCTCTACACAACTTTAGAAAACCAGACACGGTCTCCTTGCAGCTTTTCTGACTTCCCGGTGTCACCTGCTTGTCCCAGCCTGACACAAGTTACAGTTATCGGAGAAAAGGGGATCACAGCTAAGGAAATGCCTGTGTGATATTAGCCTGTGAACAAGTCTGTGGGCGTTTGCTTAATGAGTGATGGACACAGATGAGCCCAGTGCATTGTGGGTGGAGCCATGCCTGGGCTGGTGGTCCTGGGTGCTATAAGAAAGCAGACTGAACAAGCCACATGTTAGCAACATTCCTCCATGGTCTCTGCTTCAGTCCCTGACTCCAGGTTGTATATTACATTTCTGCCCTGATTTCCCTGGGTGACAGACTACAAGCTGTAAGATGAAATAAACCATTTCCTCTCCAGTTTGCTCTTGACTATGTTGTTTTATCGTGGCAATCAAAGACCTTCCTATGTTTCTGTCTTATCTGAAGATTCTCTTTTAAAATGTGCATTTTAAAAATTTTATGTGTATGAATATTTTCCATGTATGCATGTCTATAAACCACACGCATGCAGTGCCCACAGAGGCCAGAAGACGGCGTAGGATCCCCTGGAAGTGATTGTGGATGGTCGTGAGCCACTATGTGCCTGCTGGGAATCAAACCCTGGTCCCTCTGCAAGAGCAACCAATGCTCTTAACTAGTGAGCTATCCCTCCAGCCCTCTATCGACCTTTTAGGAGCTGGGGAGATGGCTCAGCAGATAAGATGCTTGCCACAGAAGTGTAAGGAGCTGTGTTCAATCCCTAGAGCTCATGCAAAAATGCTGGGTGTGGTGGTGCATGCTTTTAATCCTATCGGAGGTGAGGCAGAGACAAGTTGACCCCTGGGGTTTGTTGGCCAGTCAGCGTAGTTGAATCCATAAGCTTCCAGTTCTGGTGAGAGATCCTGTGTCAAAACACAAGATAGACAGCTCCTGGAGAATAATATCCCAGGTCAGTCTTGAGCCTACACACACACCTACACAACCTGAATTTTTGGAAGGGCAATTGAAACTGGTCCATTGCCCAAGCTGAGTTTTGGTGATGAAGTGTTAGGGATTGGCTCTAATGCTGTCTCAATTCAATTTGGCTCCCAAAAACTGTGTTCCCAGATGCTGAGGGTCTCCCCCCCCCGGATTTGGTTGGCAATAAAGAATTGTTGTTCGTCCAATGGCTGGGCAGGTAGACTAAGTCGGGGCCTGGGGAGTTTCGTGGGCTAGGAACGGGGAAAGAGAGGGAGAAATCACCATGGCAGAGAAAAAGCAAGACCAGATCTAAAGGTGAGACTCAGGGAATGTGGCCACAGGAGCCATTTCCTCAATTGTGTTTGGGGTAGCAGAGGTGAAATATAGATTTTAAAAGATGCTAACTCAGAAGTACCGGAGAGTTGTGTTTGCTGGCAATGGGAAGGATTAGAACTGCCCAGCCTTTGAGCTAGTCAAGGCATATTCAAATTAACTGGTGTGTGTATGTGTGTGTGTGTGTGTGTGTGTGTGTTTCATTAGTGAATCCAGATAGCTCCTGAGCAGGTGGGCCCCTTCGACCCTCTCCTAGCCAAAGCAGTTTAGCCCATTACTGCTACAATGTAGCCTTTGGTTTGCTGGGGGCATGTAGAAGGAAACACTTAGCTTAGCAGCATCTCACTTATAAGGATACTGCACAAACACAATGGGCAGTCCCATTACCCCTGAGCTTCCTGTACACCCACTCCCCGTCCACCAAGATAACTCCTGATCTGTCACCTCGCACAGTATCGCCTACCCTTGAATTTGAACAGACTCAGAGACCCCTGGGTGCTTCTGCTCCTCAGATGCCTTTGAGTTCCTACCGGGTGTTTTTGGTAGAAATTTTCAGAAAAATTTTGTACATTCAAATGATAAAATAAGAAACCAAATATTCATGTCCTGGACCACTGGGGTTTAACAAGAGCGAGACTGTGGAAGCCGCTTCCTGTAGTGGCTCATCGTGGTTGTCAACCCAACACATCTGGGAAGAGGGAACCTCAAATGAGGGGTTGCCTCCATCAGATTGGCCTGGGGGCATTTTTATGACTGCTAATTAATAACGGAGGGTCCAGCCCACTGTGGGCAGCACCATCCCTCGGCAGGTGCCCTGAGCTGTGTAAGAGAAGTAAGTAGCTGACTATGAGTCTGATGTGTGAACAGGACCAAGGATGGGTGTGAGAGGTGATGGAGTCGCATGACGAATCCAGGGCATCAGGCTCTTGGAGAGCAGCATCAGGGTGCAGGTCTGAGTTGATTGCCCAGCACAAAAGCTTATATTACAGTGTTAGAGCCAATCAATCCCAAACCCCTAAGTCCTCAGCCCATCATCTCTCACCACACTGTTACTACGCTCCTATAAAAGCCCTGCCTGATGAGGTAACTCATAAGAGCGGGGTGTGGGGGTGGGAGGGGGATGGGAGGGGGATGGGAGGGTGGGGGAAGCAGCCACTGCCCTGGCCTGGGTGTCTCACCGATATCCGGGAGCCACCTAAGGTCTAGTGCCATACAGAAGGTCAGGACTCTGTGAGGGGTCACAGGAGCCTGTGGTGCCTCACTCTGCACCCCCTTTTTCCTTCACAAGGTTGATCTCCATATCCCCCAACATCTGAGAGCAAGCCAGCAAGCAGCCTTCCTCTGTGATCTTTGCTTCAGTTCCTGCTTCCAGGTCCCAGTCTGAGTTCCTACCCCAGCTTTCCCCAGTGATGTAACTTGTAAGCTGAAATAAATCTTTTCCTCTGCAAGTTCCTTTTGGTGGTGGTGTTTATCGCAGCAGAGAGAAATCTAGAGTACTTCACACAGGTCCTTGACGAGGCAATCCTCAACAGTAGAGCCCCTTTTGGCTCCTCCCCCTGCCCCCCCCCCCCAACCTTGCTTCCTCAGAGCTAGACTGTCTTGTGTGGAGTTCAGGAACATGGCTCAGCTCGAAGCTCCTAGATAGCACGGTGCGCTTTGTCTTCTGTAGCATTAAAGGTAAGTGCGTGCTGTGTAGTGGACTGAAGTGGTGATGTGACAGGGAGATGCCCATGGGGCTGAACATCATGTAGTCTAGAGGCCACAGTGACATTGTGGTGGGACATCATACCCTACGGGGATCACACTTCACACTCTGCAGAGATAACAAATGACTTTGGCCACCAGCTCTGCCCCAGCCTGAGTCACAGGCAAAATTTGTGGCCATGGTTGTATCCTGACACTAACTTTTGGAAGATGACTATGATTCAATGACAGACCCAAGACCCCTTCCTAGACAAACCACTTGCTCTCACACACTTACTGTGTGAGTGGCTTCCTGAGTGTGTACCCTGGGCCCCTGGGAACGCAGGGCAATTGGCTTCCACATAGAGTCACATTAAGGGCACATGACCATGGGAATTACTGCTGCTTTGCTACCCTGCCCTGTGTATCTCTACAGAGGTGCTCACAACACATTAAGGAATCTGCAGACCAGTCAGGGGTCAGGGAGAACAGGGCTTCCACTGTAGTGCCTCCACTCCAGGTGTATGGAACACAGTTGTCCATGAATGTGACTCCGTGAAGCATGACCCGTGTGCATAGCACATTGACAGTCAGGGATCGGGGATGAGGCTGTGTGAGCAGCCAGGCAGGAGTCCCAGGTCAGCCCCACCTTCTGGATCTTGGTTCCTTAACCTCTCTGGTCCCCTTCTCAACTGCACAAGGGACCTTCTAAGGATTTCATGAGGACAGAAGGAGGTATTATGTGGATGTAATAAACACTAACATGAATTATTTTTACTTTAGTGAAACAGCCATAAAGGACTGGCGTGCACTGGTGGCGGAGGCTGAAAAAGGAGACGTTAAAAGGAAAATCCACATTGACATTTTAGCTAACACAATTTTAACAGTTTTGACTTCACATCTGTCAGTGGAAGTTGCCTTCTAGTAAGGAGAGTCCCCTTTCCCCTGACCCCCAGGTCACCTGCTCTTTGCTCTCCAGCAAGTAGCCCCGAAGACAGACTCCAGGAGTTGGTGTCAAAACAGGCTCTTGATCTGGGACCCTGGGCTCCAGTGGCAACCAGATCGAGTGTGTTTCCCTGGGTGCTCGGATTGTCTAGGCTGTCCGGCCGTGTCCAAGCATGCAGAAGGTGACTGTGGGGCCTCACAGCCCCATTCCCCTGCACTCAGGCTGAGTGATCGGCGCCAGGGCTGCAGGGTTGACAGAATGCAGAAGCCTCCCAGGCCCAGCCTAGTATCAGATCGTGTGACTGCCAGCTCACGGTTCCCAACGTGGAAGGCACATGCTCAGCCATGGATGAAGAGATACAAGACAGACAGCCCGGGGCTAGCTGGCCACACCCTGGACTGAGGAGCCATCCCTTCCTGACTGAACTTGTGTGGGCGATGGGAGGAGAGCTCAATCTGTTCATGTTGTTGGCCAGAGGAGGAGAGATAACAACGCCAAACAGCAAAGAGTGGAGCCATCATTAAATGACATCATGTGCTCCATCAGTCCTGTTTGCACCTGTCTGATAGAGGAGGGTGGGGGAGGGGAGGGTGGAAAGATGGGTGTCTGGATGAATGGAAGGACGAATGGATAGAGAGACTGGTGGGTAAGGGTGATGGATGGAAAGAAGGACAGAAGGAAGGATAGATGGATGGATGGATAAATGGATGCATGGATGGATGGGTGGGTGGATAGATGGAAAGACTTGTGGGTATGTGGATGGATGGGTGGGTGAGTGGGTGGATGGATGGGTGGGTGGGTGGATGGATGGATGGATGGATGGATGGATGCAGAGCTGATAGATTTGTAAATGGAGGGTAGATGGATGGATAGATGGATGGATGGGTTGAAGGATAGATATGCAGATAGATAGGTGAACAAATGATGGATTGGTGGGTGGATGGATGGATGGATGGGTGAGTAGGTAGGCAGGTGGATTAGTATATGTGTGTGCCGTGCATAGACATACGGACAGGTGGTGGATTGATAAATGTACTTGCAGGGGTGTGGTTGGGAGGACAATAAATGAGTGGGTGGATATATGGATGTGTGGATGGATGACCTTGTGAGTGGGTGGATGATGGGTGGATGAACGGACAGATAGACAGATGAAGAGGCAGATGATGGATGAGAGACAGGACGGATGCAGAGTGGATAAATGAAAGCAAAACCTCTCGGATGTCAGACTGGATAAAACAGGTAAGCAGATGCAGGGGAAGATACCGAGCAGGGTGTGGGCATGCCAGTCAGTGCTGTGCAGTGAGTGGAACTGCAGTGTTTGAGGAGCTGTCCTTGTTGATGCTACAGGAATGTGTGGAGGGGCGTGGCCAGGCCAGGCCAGGCAGAGCCCCTGCAGGAGCGGTACAGCTACCAGGGAGACAACAGTTTCAGCACCTCTTGGACCCCATGAAGTCAGCTCAAAGGAGAGAATTTAACAAGGCTGCATCCAGGCGGTTATATCACCTGCCCAGTTCGCATCTCCCGTCAAGGCTGCCCTTGTGCTGGGCCTCTATCTCCGCCCTGTTCCCAGCTCTGAGCTCAAGCCTCAGAGAGTTAGCGCTATATGGGCACAAAAGTCCCTTCCAAGTGGCCGTTCACAGGTGTGTGTGGCTTGTGGGGACTACGCATGGTGAGAGTTCAGTTCTAGAACCTTCCATGGAGGACAGAGACAGCTAGTGACGTAACAAGAGCTCAGAGACACCAGGCAGCAGGAAGGGAGTGGGCTTGGTACAAGGAATGCAAGGGAATGCTCCTCCCAGTGCCTCCCCAACCCCTGCCCCTCCTCTGGCTCCCTTGAGATGCAGAAAGCCCTGTCCTCACCCACTTCCCAGTGGAGAGAGCAGGCAATCGCCATGGAATCCACTGTACTTACATAGATAGGCAACGGGAGCTCCCCCTCTATCTTACAAGCCCCAGACTGCGTACCCGTGTGTCACCAAGAGGCTCTGGGTATGGACTAGGCATGGCCCCTTGAATCCATACTTCATTCTGTCTCCCACAAGGGTATCTTTGGCAATGCTCACCCTCTGACCTCAGAGACCACGGAGACAGCACCACCCTGCTTTGTGGTTGGATAATTCCTAAATGTGTTGTGGGGCCATCAGAACCCACCTTCCTCCTCAGATCTCAGAGCTAGAAAAAAAAAAAAAAGGTATCTTCCCGGACACCTGGGTTTCAGCTTGACCTAGGTTCCTGAGGCGGCAGGAGAAGTTGATGTCACAGGCCGGCTCTGCTTACTGGGCACACGTCAGTGGAGACATGAGGTAGAAATCTTGGGAGAGGCTGTGAGAGACAGTCTAAGGAAGGTTTAGAGCACAGAGGTCTCCTGTGCCCTGGCAAACACGGAGCAAACATGAGCTTCAGCCTGTGTGCAGTATGGTAGCCTCTGCATTGCTGCAAGACTGCAATGCTGCAAGACAGCTGTGAGCCATGGCTTCCTGAAATCCTGACAATATCACAGACCCATGTTTTATCTTATGGAACCCAAGGCATACTGCCAAACACTTTACTCTGACACACACACACACACACCGCCTACTTGAAATTCAAAACTGTAAAGAGCCTTAGGTTTCTGCTGTGGTGGGTCCTTAAGAGTTCTGTAAGTCCCAGAAAGGGATCATCCAAGGGGAAAAGCCATGCCTGTCTTCTGGGAAGTGGCATCTTCCCAGATGGGTGCCCAGAGGCACCCAAGATCAGCTTCAGATCCCACTGTGGAGTGAGGGATGGTTTGGACAAGTTTCTTCCCGGTGATGGGTCCTTCTTGGCAGGAACTATGCATGTCTTTGGAAGGTGTTTTCTCTGAGGCAGGAGTGATCACATCCTGGAGAAGCCCACATGTCCTCCGTGTGCCTCCTGCAGGCCTCATACAGGTCCCTCCCCTGTCCTGAAGGAAGTGGTAGACCACGGTGGACAGTGGACATCAAATGCAAACCCACAAAGCCAAGCTTGGAGACACACCAATGTACTTTCCTTCAGTGTCAGAATTCTTCCCCCTATGACACTGGGGCTGTCAGAAACTCAGTGCTACTTCAGAGGTCAAAGACACGATTTTAGCCTCTTGGGGTGATTGGCTTCATACCTTACATGTGAAATACCATCACACTGCAGTCGCTAAATCACCCTCAGCCTGCGGGCCCTCCCTGGGTCTGGAGGAGGTGACTGCATAGGCCAGCAACCAGGGAGCCGTCTCAAGGTCAAGAGTAGGCACCAAGGTCATCTCAGGACCCTTGGGAAAGGCTCCTGCAAGAAACAAGTGCTATTCACGGATAGCTTTGTCATAAGGAAGCAGAGAGGCACCCAAGATCAGCTTCAGATCCCACTGTGGAGTGAGGGAGCCTGGGAGTTGCTCCCCTGTACCATCATGACCTTAGGGATGCTAAGACCCTTGAAGGAGAGCCCCGTCATGCCACGGGGGATGTTGATGTGAGCAGAGAAGGTCAGGGTCAGTAGGTATCTTTATGGCTGATCCCTTCCTGGCAAAGTGAGGCCGATCTGTCTTTTACTGTCAGGGAAGTCCCTTCTGATGTACCACTCATCCATGCAGAGGAGCAGAGAGCAGATAGGTCCTGACAACCAGGGAGCTGCAAACTGAACACAGGCCAGCCTTGAGCCGCTGAGCAGGGCTCTGAGCACCTCTCTTTGTATGTAAGACTCTAGAGTCCTTTCTTCATGGTCTGTCGCCTGCCCACGACAGGGGTCTCCCACCTGCCTGTGGACATCCCTCCCAGAGACGCTCAGCCATCATGCACATCAGAAAGTGAGCTCTCAGTTAGGTCCAGCCAGCATCTGTACCCCAGCGCCACGGAGTCCTTCTCCCTTGCCTGGGACAACTGAGGCCCTTGCTCAACTTTGGAGACCCCAGGAGACTGTGCCCAGATCCCTCTGCAGTCACCTCTAAAGTACCTCTTGCGGGCCCATCACAGATGCGTCTCTTGTATCTCAGTATCCTCTCTACCTACATCCCCACACCCCTGCAGATGCTTCCCACAACTACCTCAGAGACAAAGTCCTCCTTTGTCCCTGACTCTGTTCCTGGAGAAACTTTAACATAGAGCTGGCGGCTGAAGGGCCGTCAGGAAATCCTTTCTCTCCTGTGAGATCTGCTGGCCCAGCTGACCACTTCTTGCTGAATTCTGTCGTTCACTAAAGGATAAAATTGTGGGGTGAAGGACTGGGTACTGGGTGAAGGACAGGGTGAAGGACAGTTCCCAAAGAATCTCGATCAGGGCTCCAGCGACATCATAGGCACATTCAAAGGAGCGCCGCTCACGAGAGCTGAAAAGCCGGTGTGACAGAGGAGGTTAACGAAATGGGTCTCTGCGCATCGTGGACTGATCCACAGATCAGCCGCTCTCAGAAGGAGGTGCAGGAACTTTCTCCAGCATGAAAGAAGCTGGGGACATTCTGACACATGAGGAAAGCTAGTCCCAGGACAGGGGCTGTGTAACTGACCACCAGAGACAGTAATATCCCCAAAGTCAGAGTGTAGACTGTGGAGCCTGGGTGGCAGAATGTGGATTGTGGACTGCAGACCTTGTAGTCTGGATGCCGGAGTGCAGACAGTGGCTAGCTTGAATGATGGAGTGTGGAGTGTAACTGTAGATGACAGACCATTAATAGAGGAGCCAAGACTGAGCGGGAAGGAGTGGAGGTTGGTGTTTGCATGTGGGATGCTGGACATGAACCAGCAGTGAATGACTGTGACGGTCAACACACTGTACACATGGTCAAAAACTCACTAAGGTTGATTGGGGTAAAGTTTTCACTAGGTGGATTTTTACCACCATCAAAAATAAAAATCTGGGGTGTGGGAAGCCGTTGCAGAGTGGCAGTTGCAGAGTGGTAGTTGCAGAGTGGCAGTTGGCTACTGCTGGCCACCACACATACATAGGCAGTAAAGGTTCTTTTGCCAAGATGAGGTTTTGAGAATTAACCAAAGTTAACCAATCAGATGAGAGACAAGTTAACCAATCAGATGAGAGACAAGTTAACCAATCAGATGAGAGAGAACGCCTCTCCTAGGCCTATATAAGCAGCACCAGTTCTGGGCTTGGGGTCTCTCTCTTCGCCTCTACAATCAAGCTTTCCCAATAAACGTGTGCAGAAGGATCCTGTTGCAGCGTCGTTCTTCCTGGCCAGTCGGGCGCACGCAAGACTGGGGGGCTGGAGAGATGGGCTCAGTGATTAAGAGCACTGACTGCCCTCCCAGAGGTCCTGAGGTCAATTCCCAGCAACCACACAGTGGCTTACAACCATCTGTAATAGGATCTGACGCCCTCTTCTGGTGTGTCTGAAGACAGCTACAGTGTACTCATATACATAAAATAAAGAATTACTTTTTAAAAAATAAATAATAAAATAAAAAATCTGGGCTGGAGAGAGAGCTCAGTTGGTTGTTGCTTGCCTAACATGTTCAGAGCCCCAGGTTTGACTCTCAGCTTCATATAAACCAGGTGTGGTGGTACACATCTGTAAATCCAGCACTTGGGAGATAGTGGGAGGAGGATCAGTCCTCTGAGGCCATTCTCAGCTACCGAGAGGGGCCCAAAGCCATCGGGAGCTACATGGGAGGCAGTCTCAACAAAAGGGCAGGCTGGAGAGATGGCTCAGAACCTAAGAGCACTCGGTGCTCCTGCAAAGGACCAGGATTTGATTCCCAGCATCCACACGGTGGCTCATAGCTGTCTGTAATTCTAGTTCCAGGAGATCTGACACCCTCTCCTGACCTCCACCAGTTAATATACATGCAAGAAAAATGTCTTTATGTATAAAATACATAAATCTGAAATATATTTAAACACTGAACAACCTGAGGTCTGTAAATGGCAGAACCCTGGTAGCCAGCATATCGTTGCTTCCTTAGTGACCTGTCACTAAGGTAAGCTGTCACCTAGGCACCCATCATGAATGACACCCCATACTTTTCCCTACCTTCACCCCAAAGCAACCCACCCAAGCCCACCGTTCCCTCTCCACTCACAGCACCACCCAACATTCTAAAAGTCTCCATCCAGCTCACAACCTTTAAACCCTTCACAATCCCAACGTGGCGGACCTGGCACACTGTCCCCTGATTTGGTGGCTCGTCACCCCAGCGGCACACTCAGACCCTAACATTGTTCTTCAGTGGCTCACTCCATTTGGTTTACAAGATAACTCTGTGTGCCTCAGACAACGGAGCCCAAGGAGCAAGCAGCTAGCCTTGAGAGCAGCCGAGGAATGAGTGGAACCCTTGAATACAGATGCTCCCGTTTATGAGAATCGGATGAGCCGTCATTGTGGCTAATGGGAAGAACAGGCTCTGTATCCCATGTGTACAAAGGCAGCAATCACTGAGAAATTCCTCATCGTGGAGTCAAAAGGAAACTAATTCCCGAATTTCTAAACCAAACGCCTCAACCTCGGGTGGGATGCCCCTGCCGCAGCCATCTTGGGATCAATTGATGTCGTGCAGCTGCAAACTTGGGGGATTCTGATCTTCAGCAAGGACCGAAAATAGGCTTCAACCCCACCAATGCTGACTGAGGGATGAGGTTACTTCTTAGGCTGTAGCCTAAGAAGTCTTGACTCTATTTCCAGACCCAGCAGGAGAAGCTCTGTGATCCACTAGCAATGTCTGCAGGGACACAAGAGGGGCAGGTAGCAGAACATCCCCAACCCATATACTTCCAGCCCTCCAATGCCATTTCAAGACAACTCGTGCTTCAAAGTTGCAGAAACCCCCTCGCCTCGGCCTCCTAGGTAATGGGACACAAACCCCTCCTCCCACCTCACCACCAACATCCTCCAGTTGCCTCCTAACCAGAAGGCATTCATACACCTTCTGAGGAAACTGCATCCCAACCCCTGGAGGTAGACTCATGATTCTCATTTTATAGATGAGGGAGACGGGCTCCTGGTAGGCAAGTGAGTCACCCTGGGTCACACGGCTGACAAGGGACAACTCTGTGACACTCATCGTCCTCACAGCTCCAGACATAACACTACGATCTGCCTGGAGAGCAGAGGGGAGCTGTCACCAGGAACCCTGTAAGCTTGTCACCGTGTCAGGAACACATGGAAGCTACCGAGTCAGGAGAGGAGATGCAGGGCTCTCAGTGCTCAGCCTACAGTGGCGTCACTGCTTCAGCCCAGGCAGGGCTGTCCCGTCTGAGTAGACACAACAAACTTTTAATAACTCTGCCCGGCCCAGATCCAGAAGTGTATTTTTATCCGGGTGAGTCAGTGACTTATTTGTCAATAGAGGCCAGTGAGGGAGAAGGCCCGGGGCCTTTTATAAACACACGGAGCCCCTGGAGAGTCGGGGGATGCAGGATTGTCTAGGAGAAAAGTTCTCTTGCTGTGCGACAGACAAACTACAGGAACGGTTTGGAGAATGGACATTAAGGATTGCCAAGGGCACTGAGGGGCACTTTAAGGGCTCAGGAGTAGATGGGACCAGGATGGAGAACCTGGACCTTGAGCAAACCTGTGTCCCACCTCCATCACCTACAAATGTGTGGGCAGGGGGTGTCTGCGCAAGCCTTGGCTCCCATCTGTGAATCGGGCATGCTGACACCCACCTCGTGGTCCTCTGACAAGAGTTTGAAGAAACACTGTCATCTATGCTGGTAAAAGGGTTCCTGGTGTCTATGAGTTGGAAAGAGGGATTTGTGTCCCAGAACTCCAAAGGCTGAAGGCAGAGAGTTGCTGTCTGAGATAGCCTGGGCTTCAGAGTGAGGCTGTGTTTTAAACAAAGAAAAACAAAGGAGAAAAGGAAAGAGAGAGAGAGAGAGAGAGAGAAAGAGGGAGGGAGGGAGGGAGGGAGGGAGGGAGGGAGGAAGGAAGGAAGGAACGAAGGAAGGAAGGAAGGAAGAAGAAAGAAGGAAGGAAGGAAGGAAGGAAGGAAGGAAGGAAGGAAGGAAGGAAGGAAGGAAGGAAAGAAAGAAAGAAAGAAAGAAAGAAAGAAAGAAAGAAAGAAAGAAAGAAAGAAAGAAAGAAAGAAAGAAAAGAAAGAAAGAAAGAAAGAAAGAAAGAAAGAAAGAAAGAAAGAAAGAAAGAAAGAAAGAAAGAAAGAAAGAAAGTGCTGGGTCCCATCCATGACCCCAGAACTCAGATGCTGAGAGAGAATGATTGCTCAATTTTGAGGCCAGTCTTGGCTACATATTGAGTTCCACAAGACCAGGTTTTGAATAAGTAAATAGTAAAGGAAAAAAAACCTGTTAGTTCTGCCCTCCAAGAAGACATCTTCAGTCTCCTTCCCCTCTGTGGGGTCACGGAGTGGGCCACATCCTATCCAGGTGGTGATCGGGAGTGTGCACAGGAATGTAAGACTTGGTAAGTCTTTACCTGATTTTTATACAGTAAACATGATAGTGAAGACATCAAAGCCAAGATGTGGGTCTGGGGAGGCATCTCAGGAAAGTGCCTGCTGCCCAATCTTGGGAATCAGGGTTTAATCCCTCAAAGCTGCATAAAAAGCCAGGTAATGTGGCATAGGTCTGGAATGCCAGCACCAGCTAGCCAGAGCTCCGAGGCTCAGTGGCAAGTCAGCCTCACCCTAATCTGCGGCTTCCTGGTTTTAGCAAGAGAGTCTGTCTCATAAAAAGAGGTTAATGGCCCCTAAGGAACAACATCCAAGAGTTGTCCTCTGGCCTTGATATGTAGGTGCATGCACACAGACACACAGACAAATGGACACACACACACACACATATACACCCACAGACATACACTAGATATATACATAGATATATACACAGATATATATACACACACAGATATACACTAGATATATACACACACAGAGAGACACACAGATATACACACACAAAGAGACACACACAAACATACAGACACACTGACACAGATACACACACACAGACACATAACATACACAGATACACACATGCAGACATACACTAAGACACAGATACAGACACACAGACATACACACAGATACACATAGATATATATACACCGAGAGACACAGATACACATAGAGACAGATATACGCACACACAAACACAGACATACAGAGATAGACACACAGATACACAAACACAGACATACACAGAGATAAACACACAGACACAGATACACACACACACACACACACACACACACACGACTACAAAGCATATGACACCACTCCACAGCCCAATGGCTTCAGACTCAAAGATCTACAACGCCCATTTTGGTGATGAAAGGACAGAACCAGCCAGAGATCAGGCAGGATGCACCAGGTTGCTCAAATACCAGAAAGGATGGGAGGTTGAAGGGACAGTATAGCAGGGGCATCTCTCAGGGACAGCACAGGAGCGGAGCCTCCGAGCCCCGCCCCCCTCGACACAGCTCTGAGAAAGGACAGCATCCCAGGGCATCCATCTTCTAGAAACTGAGGAGGGGGTGCAGGGTGCAAGGTGCAGTACTTCCTGGTTTCATGGAAAGCCTAGGTTAGTCCTTAGCCTCTCTTTGGCTCTTCAGTGTCACCGAAAATAGCTCAGAAGCTCTGGCACCTGGACCACACCACGGGCAAGCCCCATCATGGTACGGGTGTGTGTGCACACGCACACACACACACTGCAGATGTCCATGTTCAAGATGTCACACACAGTACAGTGTGTGCCCTGGAAAGTGACGGTGACCGAAACCCAGGTTGGCTTCAGAATCTGTCTGCTTCCTCAAGCAAAGCTCAGGAGTACAGCAGGCCTCTGGGAGCCAGACGCGTACACGCCCCTGGACGGGCCCCTGGACATGCTCCTGGGCGGCCCCTGGACTTAGCTTACTCTTGTCTCTCTCTCTCCCCCCTCACCTGCCCTCAGTCTTTCCTTCCAAGCAAAAACAAAAGCCACACTTTGAGACCCCATGGAGCAGTCCACGGAGTCAGGAGAGTGAAAAAAGGCTCTCAGCCTCTCCACCCACCCGGAAGGCCACAGCCACCCCAGAGAAGGAGGTAGTGCCTCGAGACTCCATAGCAAAAGCCCCGAACCAACTCTGACTGGCCCAATGAGAGCCACGTGTCTGAAGATGAGCCAATCATGGCCAAGGGTAGAGACTGGCCAGACCCAATGCCTTCTAGAAAAGTCTGTTTACCTTCTAGGCTCTTCCCAGTGGCCAGCTTTTCATTCTGCTACAGTTCCAACATGCTGCTGAGAAGGGCCTGCGTGAGGCAGGAAGAGGGGCGTTAAAGAGCCATAATGTATGGGGAGAGAGACGAGGGAGAGGAAGAAGCGGAGGAAGTAGACAAGAGGAGAAGAGGGAAGGGAGAAGGGAAGGGAGGAGGAAGGGGGAGGAGGAAGGGGAGGAGGTGGAAGAGAGAAGAAAGAAGGGAGGAGGAACTAAGAAAGAAGGGAGGAGGAAGGGGAGGAGGAAGAGAAGAGAATAGGGAAGGGAGGAGGAGAAAGGGGAGGAGGAAGAGAGGAGGAAGGGAAGGAGGAAGAGAGGAGAAGAGGGGAGGGAGGAGGAAGAGGAGGAGTAGGAAGGGAGGAGAAGGAAGAGAGGAAAAGGAGGAGGAAGGGAAGGAGGAGAAAGGGGGAGGAGAAAGAGAAGAGAAGGAAGAGAGGAGGAAGGGGAGGAGAAAAGGGAAGAGAGGAGGGATAGGAGTAGGAAGGGAGAAGAAGAGAGGGAGGAGGAAGGGGAAGAGGAGGGAAGGGAGGAGGTGGTAGCAGAAGCAACCGGCAGCTAGCCAGTGCAGAGGAGCCCATTAGGGCTGCGCGGTAATTAAAGTTTACAAGGCACTTTCACGTTCATCAACGCTGCTCTCAGCCGCAGCCCTGGGCAGCAGTGGGGCCCAGGCAGGGCGCTCAGCCCTTTCTACCAGATGACACGGGAAGATCTGGGAGAAGTGGGGTGGCCACCGAAGGCCAGGCACTTGTCAGATCCTGAGACTTGATGACCCACAGCCTCCTGGGCCCCCCAGCTACTCCTCAGACCTCAGGCCACCAGGCAGACCCCTCGGGAGCAGCTGCAGCAGGCTGCTGTCCTCCACCTGGTAAACACTTCCCTCAGGTTGACTCAGTTTTAAGAGGAAAGCGCTGGGGCCACACGCAGCAGCAGCAGCAGTCAGTTGTGATGGATGGAATGGAACTGAGTGGACGCAGGGAAAACAACCTGGCATGATTAATGTCTAGGTAGACATTGTTCCCCTCTGGGGCTGCCTCGCCCGGGGCTTGCTGTCTGTTAAATGGTAAGATTGGCAGGTGTTGGGAGGCAGTTAGCCACAAAGCTGACTCTCCCTGATGTAATCGGGCAGCCTGGGAGTGGGTGAGAAGGGAAAGCATTTCCCCACCTCAGCGTGAAGGTTCCTACCTGACCCTGGCATCCGAGCACCGCCCAAAACTGAGATGCACAAAGCCTGCTTGACTCAGCGATGTGTTCATTTTCCAGGTTCCAGGACTTTGGGTTCCCCTCATTAGGTACAGAAAGATTCTGGGGGCTAATCGGAGGGTTTATCCGATAAAAGTGGGACAAGCTGAGTTCAGTCCCCAGGATCCACATGCTAGAGAGACCGCCACAAGATGTCCTGTGACCTTACACACGCGCTTGTGAGGCATTCACACTCACACCGCACCCCTCAAAAAAATGAGCCAGGATAGAGTTTGGTGGTGGGTCACGTGCTTAGCCTGCACAGAATGCTGGGTTCTGTGGAGCCGGTCTTCACAACTGGAGAGAATTCCATCAGAAATAAAATACTAGCCTTAGAGAAAATATCAGATAAATGGTGCCCCCCCACCCCCACCTCCACACCTGAGCCTGCCCTGGCCTGTGGTGTGGGTCAGAGGTCAGCCTCACGGTTGCCCCTTAGCCCCCATTGTCTCTCACTAAACCTGGGACTCAGCAAGTCGGCTGGCTTCCAGTGGGCCCTGGGGACAGCTTGGCTTTCCCTCCCCAGCACCACCACATCCAGCTGGGTCCTGCAGATCAGACTCGGCTCCCTCTTTTTGCAGGCAAATGCTTTGCCTTCCTGCATTTTTAAATGGTTGTAGGACAGGGGGCCTGGGTATATCTTAGAATTACTTTGTGTCTATTTTGTGGTGATAAAGTCTAGAGGATAGCTACCACTTGCCCATCACAATGGTAGAATGTGTGGTCCATACCGGGAGAGACCCGCTCAATACTAGAAAGCTGGCTCTTACAGAAGTGTATCAGGCACAAAATGCCACCTCTAAAATCCACCCAGAAATGAGGGAGGGCATCAAGCTAGGCTGTACAACATGTGAATCCTACAAACATGCTGGAACATCAAGTTGAAACAATTCTCCCAGGAAGTAATGGAGGCTGAGAGTGGGCGCCACCAGGAAGGAAGTGGGAGAGAAACAGGAGGGGCCTTGAAGTCTAGATATAGAGCCTCGGCTTTTTCGGTTGTTGTTTTGTTTTGAGGTCTCTTTGCAGAGCCCAGGCTATGCTGGAACTTACTATGTAGACTAGGCTGGCCCTCAAATTCATTGAGATTCTGCCTGCCTCTGCCTCCCAGGTGCTGGGAGGTCTAGATTATTTTTTGTTGTGACAAATAGATCATTTAAAAGAGGGGAGGTGCTTGGTCCTGTGGAGGCTTGACGCCCCAGAGAAGTAGGATGCTAGAGGGGTGTGGCAGGAGTGGGTAGGTGGGTGAGTGGGTGGGGAGCGCCCTCTTAGGGGCAAAAGGGAGGGGGGAGGGGGATAACATTTGAAATGCAAACAAATAAAATGATTAATAAATGAAATAAATAAAGGAGCAGTTCTCACCCTTCCTAATGCCGTGACCCTTTAATACAGTCCCTCCAATATGGTGACACCCTCCCAACCATAAAATTATTTTATTGCTACTTCATAATGGTAACTTTGCTACTGTTATGAGTTGTAGTGTAGATATTTTTGGAGGTAGAGGTTTGCCAAAAGGACCCAGAGATTGCACGCCGCTGATTTAAAGAAAGGTTGGCTTCGGCTCATGGTTTGAGGGGGGTGAACACGTGGATGGCTCCATCCCTTTGGGTCTGAGTGAAAATGAGTCTTGCAGCATCAGGAGTGTGGAAGTGTAAGGGTACTCACCTCATACAGACAGGGAGAGAGAGAGAGACAGAGACAGAGACAGAAACAGAGAGAGACAGAGAGAGACAGAGAGACTGAGGCTGAAACAGAGAGACAGACAGACAGACCGTTGGGTTTCTGCTACTGCTCTGGGCCAGTGCCACCCACATTCAGGAGTGGGATTTCCCCCTTGGCTGCTTTCCCACACGACAATCATCTCTAGAGATAGCCTTATGGGCATACCCAGAAGTGGGCTTCTCTAGCCTAGGCTTTTCTCGGGCTAGCCAAAAAGACAGCCAAGGTTCAGACCATCTACCAAGCGCAGTCTGTTCCCAGACACACTGGCCTGACTTTACTTCCCCTCATGCGTAACTTTTGTTTTCCTGGATGCAGCGGGTACCTTGACGTTGTTGTTGTTGTTGTTAATTTGCCTCCCCCCCCAACTTAATATTTCCTTTAATCATTTGTAAATTTACTGCAGTGCACCTCCATCACAGTGCTCCCAGGCCCATCCTCCCTTGTGCCCCCAAAACAAACAAACAAACAAACAAACAAAAACCAAGTCCAGTTTTATGTTGCCCATACGCTCACTGGAGCATGGCCAGACTCACAGCAGCCAGCCCCTGTCCCAACCCATCCCCCACCCCTGCCAGATGCCATCTCAACTGTGATGGTGCACTTCAGCATCCATATCATAGTTTGTAAGGATCTCTTCAATAGCTTCCTGTCTGCATTGTGTGGGTTTTTTCGGGGGGGCGGGGAGGCTGTTGTCACAGAAACCTTCAGTGCCTCTCATTCTCAAGTCTCTTGATACAACTGCCAGAGAAACTGTCTGCTCAGAACAGAGAGCATCCTGGACATCGCCTGGTCCCAGGAGGCAGCATGGACCACAGACAGCCTCTGGCAGATCACAGATCACTGATAGCAACATGGCCTCTGGCAGCAGCACAGACCATAAGCATCAACCTGACCCAAGGTAGGAGCACGGATCACAAACATCAGCATGGCCTCCGGCAGAAGCACAGACCATGGACCAGGTGGTGGCAGTGCATACCTTTAGTCTCAGCACTAGGGAGACGGAGGCAGGTGAATCTCTGTGAGTTTGAGGCCAGCCTGGTCTATAGAGCGAGTTCCAGGACAGCCATGGTTACAGAGGGACTACCTATTGCCCTATCTTGAAAAGAAAAAAATTTTTTTCATTTTTTAGCAGGCCAGAGAGATGGCTCAGGGTTTAGAAGGATTAATTCTCCTGTAGTGAATCCAAGTTCAGCTCTTAGGTAGATCACAACCGGATCTTAGGTCCTTTTCTGGTTCCCTCAGGCACCTGCTCACGCATGCACGCACACACAATTTTAAAAATAAAATAGATACTTTAAATCGGCATTTGTATGTCAGAATGTAAATGTGATTTCAATTAAATTATTTTATGAAAATAAAATATAGTAAAATGTAAAGAGGAGGAGGAGAAAGGAGAGAGAAGGAAAGACGGTGAACGAGAGATGGAAGAGGAGAGGACTCTTTAAACCAACACAAGCAGTGCACAACCATTGTTTAGATTCTGATCCAAAGGAGCTGGTGTGCGTGTGGGTGGGTGTGGGGGGTGTGTGTGTGTGTTTGTGCCTGTGGTCTGTGTATGATTGTATGTCTGTCTCTGTGTATGTGAGTGTGTATGTGTGTGTGTGTGTGTATGGGTACACGTGTGTCTCTGAATATGTTTGTGAGTGTTTGAATGTGAGTGCATGTGTGCCTCTGTGTATGTTTGTTGGTGAGTGTGTGTGTGTGTGTGTGTGTGTGTGTATCCTTCTTCCTCATCCTTTAAAAGTAGATGCTGAGTCATTTCATGGTGAAGTAATGTAAGTTCAGAATTCACTAGGCAGTCACCTGGGATGGAACTGACGCAGCCATCCTGAAGCAGGTGACAGGGTGAAGGCCATGAGTTGCAGGTGGACCCACATCTCAGTTTCCATCCTGGACAAAGGGCAGGTGTAGTGGGAGGCACCTGTGCCAGCCTCTGGTGACAAGTCCTCTCAGCTCTTGCATGTTCTTAAACTTTAAGGGTTTCTTTGGTCTTGTGTGTGTGTGTGTATGTGTGTGTCCACACATGTGTGTCTGTGCCTATGCATAGGAAAGTACACATGCATGTGCCCTTGGATTCCAGAAGTGGTCTTCCTATCCTCAGGAGCTGGGTTCAGGCAGTTGCAGTCATCTGACTGAGTTCTCTGAAGAGCAGTGCTCTTGACCCCTGAGCCATTCCTCTACCCCCTCCCTCATCTGCAATCATAAAAGTTTAACATGCCGGGCGTGGTGGCACACGCCTTTAATCCCAGCACTCGGGAGGCAGAGGCAGGCAGATTTCTGAGTTCGAGGCCAGCCTGGTCTACAAAGTGAGTTCCAGGACAGCCAGAGCTATACAGAGAAACCCTGTCTCGAAAAAACCAAAAAAAAAAAAAAAAAAAAAAAAAAAAAAAAAAAAAGTTTAACATAACTCAGATTCTACAAGAACATTAGAAGTCTCCCTGCCATTATTCCCCTAAAATGTAGGTCAAGTGCTCCTTGAAATGTCCCAGTCACCCTTCTCCAGGAAGAATGAGTTTTGTTTGTTCTGTGTGCCTGGGTCTCCTGTTTCCTGTCACCCCAACCCAGTGGGAAGGCTCTTTGCTACAAGGCTGGGGGCCTGGTTCTAGATTTGGGGGAGGCTGCTCTGACAGGTCTTCAAAGGACTCCAGGCCTTGCCTGCTGTGTGGCCCACTGAGAGTTCACAGTTCTTTAGTGGCTAATTATGAGCCAAACATGAACTTTTCCTTGTGTGGGGGTCCTTTTAGACTTAGCAAAATGCGACATCATCTCATTTCAAAGCCGGAAACAAGGACTTTAGAAGATTTAAAAACCCAACCAACTGCAGAGGCTCCTCTGACATCAAATAGCTTTTCGGAAACAAGATTTTGATGAGTTTCGAGCAAATGAGCTAGACACATGTGGAGTGAATTCCCCTTCAAATCCACAAGGATTGAAGACACGAAGGGCAAGGGGGCTGGCAAGTAGCGTCTCAGAATTATCAAACCCCCTGAATTTTTCAAACAGTGTGAGACGGTCCGAAAGACCAAACTGCTGGGCTTGGGAAGAAGTGTCTCTAAGCATGTGGGATGCACACCGTCCATGGCCATTGGCTTCTCAGCCACCCCGTCCTTATTGAAGGGTGAGAGGACAGGAAAGGAAGTTTCAGGAGGTAGCGATTGACAAAGATTGTGGGGGTTCTGTTTGCCACGCACACTGAAAGAAGTACTAAACTCCTCTCCTCAGCCATCAACAAAAAAACAACATGGTGCCCAGCAGAGTGTCACACAGTCATGATCCAATGAGCTGAGCCAGACCTCATCCCAGGCTCAGAGCAAATGCAAGGTCCAGGATGTCCATTCACAACCACCGTCAAGACAGCAGGAGACACCTCAGGTCCAGACATTTGTAAACCCTTGAAGCCCTCAACTCAGTGGAGCAGACTAGTGTCTAGGTCTTTGGTGTCACCCATAGGGGCAAGCAGCTATGAGGCTGCAGATAGAACCCGGGTTTCCCGTCCCCAGGACATACTGAGGCTGTAGCCCAAGACCGCTGAGCACAGCCCAAGGCAACAATCTGGATGTCTAAGACCTAGAACGTGACTGAAAATCTGTGTGACTGTGCTTCCCAGGGCTGGGCACATAAAGCTCCCGGAAGTTTCCAGAATACACACCAAGGTTGCTCCAGCCCTGTCTGCACAGTGGAAATGGAACTCACCCTCCATTCTGTCTGTCTACATGCATCCAGAGCCCACTGGAGACACAGATGTGAATAGTGAAAGGAGACGAATTCCTGCACCCGAGTGCCTGCGTTTGCCTCCCAGTCAGCCACACCCTGGAGAGCTGTGTGATACTGGTAACTCTCCAGCTTCCTTGACATCGAGCCTCCAGCTTCTGGGAAGCAGGGGGATGGGGACAGCAGCCTTGCATGAGTCCACACTTGCTGAGGCTGTAGTGCTTAGGCAGTGCCCGCTGCTCTCGTTAGGATGTGCCAATCACCACACAGAAATGACCTCATCTCATTTAATCCTCCCCATTGCCTTGGCGTTATTAGCCCCATTTGTGGGATGAGACATCCGAGGCTCCTGGAGGCTGGGTGACTTGCTAACCACTGGCAAAGCCAGATTCCCAGTCCGATAGGCCTGGCTCCAGAACCATCTCGAGCCTAGGAGGCGCCTTGGCTTGGAGCTGCAAGGTTGGCAGGCAGGAATCACGCTGGCTATCCATCCAATCAGCTCTGTCTCTCACTCTGCAGAGGCTCTGGGCAGCGAGCAAGCTCGATGCCAGGACACTTTCTTCGTTTTGTTTTGTTTTGCATTGAGACAGGGATTCAGGTATAATAACTCTGAGACTCACTTTGTAAACCAGGCTGAACTCCCACAGATCCACCTGCCTCTGCCTCTAGGATTAAAATCTCTTGAACCCCCACGCCTGGCTGCTAGGGCATTTTCTGAATGCAGAGCTTCCCGCCTCTGTAGTCTGGGATGGGGTCGGAGTGTCTCTTATGAGCTCTGTTCTGGGGAAGCTCTAATGCCAGTGCTGCCAACTCCCTGGGTGGGCAACCCTGAACCTACACCTTCTCATGAGCCTGATGGCAGACCTTGTACCACAGGACGGGGCAAAATGAGACCCAGAAGAGTCCTCATGGCATTCCCAGGGAACCGGCTTGGCACAGACCAGAACCCGCCTACGCAGAGGCACAGACACGACAGGGCAACCAGCCACCTGGGCCACTCTAAGGTCTTCTCAACCCATTTCACAGACAGGCAGGTGTTGCACAGGTTAATGAGACCCATAAATATCCATGTAGATTAGCTGGTTCTGCTTGCTGGGAGACCTGGACATAAAAAGAAACACTGTAATTCTCAAAGCCACCAAAGGCAGGGGCATGGCTGCTACACAGTCTGGTAGACACAGATAACTCCCTCAACATCAGTTTTTCCATCTGTTAAATGGAACCATTTGCATTTGTTACCATTGTGGTTATTGTAGCACCCTCGTGAGTGATGGAAAAAGACATTCTCATAACCATAATCAGCCTCTGCTGATCACCAAGAGTCCCAGGGAGAGCCGAGAATGCTGCAGGTCTGAACCATAAGCAGCGAGCAAAATGGAAACACACACACACACCCTCACACACATACACACACCCTCACACACACACATACATACATACACACACACACATACACACTTTTACACACACATGCACACACATACACATACTCTCACACATACACACTCTCACACACATACACACATTCATACACATATATACTCTCTCACACACACATACACACACTCACATACACACACACTCTCCCACATACACATATACACACACACTTTTACACACACTCACATACACACACTCTCACATATACACATTACACACATATGCACTCACACACACACACATACATACACACACTCACACACACACACATACATACATACATTCACACACATACACACACTCATACACTCTCTCACACACACACATACATACACACACTCACACACATACACAGGGCTTGAGATGAAAGAATCACTTCGCCACATCAAAAATCACAAACCTATTACATATTTAAAGCCCAGCAAGGGGCCTGAGCCCTTTGAAGCCAAGGTAAATACAAGTGTTTAACGGCTTATTTTAGCTATCCAATTGGAAACTGAGCTGTTTAAATGGACTTGGGTCGCTGGCCATCTCTCCCCGGATGGAGCATTTGTTAGAAATCTGAGTTTTAGTGAACCAGAGTCTTATGGTGGTCTCCACTTTGTTTCTTAATGGGGTCGGGTTTTTTTTTTTTGAGGTTTTTTTTTTCTTTCTTCATCCTTTTGGCTTCCCAATAGGAGAATAAAAGATCCCTTTTGAAGTATTTTATTGATGAATGAGCCGCTATAAATAACCCTCCATGGCGGGAACCCATCTCCAAAGTTGACTCTGCAGTTGAAGAAGCCACGGGAATGAAGGGCAGTTTATGGCGCCAGGCCATGAAATGGTTTAATGGGCTTCACACTGTTTAACCTCATCTTTACAGATGTTAAAATAGAAATGTAGTTATTTTAACAACGATGATCGCGTATTGCTTTGCTAAGAAAAACAAAGGCTTGGGACAATGACAGAGCTCACTGGATAGTGGCAAGGGAGAGGTGGGGGTAGACTATCCCCACCCATCAGAACAAGAGCAGGGTTGAGATTCTTCACGGCCCACCCCCACCCCTGGTCAAAGTCATTTGCCCTCCGCGTTTACACACAAAGCAAACCACCATCCCAAGGCCATTCAGACCAACTTCTAGCATCAAGCCAGGCTCAGCACGGTGACTTATGGGACCCACTGGGAATTTCAGTTGCTAAGAAAGATGACCAGTCACTCTCATTGGAATGTGAAGGACTTGCCTCATGTCTTATGCTCCCAGCCACCACCCACATCCCCTGTACCACAACACCACCCTTCACGGGGTATCGCTCTAGCCAGAAGCAGGCAATAGAACCCACCAGAACGCAGTCAACCCAGAGGCAGCAGCTCCAGGTTCCATGTCCCTCCAGGAGGGAGTGTGGTTGCCCATGAGGTCTCTTCTCTGACTCTTCAGGGAGGGTCTCAGCCCAGCCATACCCAGGGTGGATACTGTCTTGGTTTTCACTGGGGTGACACTGTCCTGTCTGCATGCTCACTTGAGCCCAAACCCCTCCATCCTTGGGACTGTGACGTCATGCTTAGGGGATGCACTCACATCTCCTCCTGGCTCTGTACTGAGGTCATGACCAGAGACCCAAGAAGACACCCAGGCTCCCAACACTGACCGGAAAAGCAGCTCATCTGGAGGCTGTGGCTTCTCCAAGGTGGGATACACTCTCCACTTAGTCATTGGGCTGGGTGGATGTGGGAAGAGATGCTTTCTGAAGTGAAACACGAATCCACCAAGCACTGTCTATATCTGTTTCCCTTCCACTCAGGTGGGAGAGCCAGGTATTGAGTGACAAACGTATGTGCCACCACATGGGCAAACAAGGAAGCAGAGAGAATGATAGAACCTTTGTCCTAATAGGCTGTCCATGGAACAGCTGGGGAGAAAGTTATACATCTAAGACAGAGTCATTTTCTCTTCCTCCTCCTCTCCCTCCTCTCCCTCCTTCTCCTCCCCCTCCTCCTCCTCCCCCTCCTCCTCCTCTTCTTCCTCCTCCTTTTACCTAGGAATTTAACCTGGAGACTCACACAGGCTAAGCAAGCACATTACCAGCAAGTCCCCCTGAGCAATTTTTAAATTTGGTGATGACAGCAATGGTGATGATACCATGGTGACGATGTTGGTGAGGGGATTGTTGATGATGATGATGGTGGTGATGGTGGTGGTGGTGGTGATGATGACAATGAAGACGATGATGGTGGCTGTGGCCGTGACATGTGTCCTATTCACTTTCCATCACTGTGATAAAATACTACAATCGATCAGCTTATAGAAGAGAGATGGTATTTAGGCTTACAAATCCAAAGATGGTGAGGATCACATTATTTACCACAAGCTCAACGAGAGACAGTGAACTGGGAGTGGTGTGATGCTTCAAATCCCCAGCCCAGCGATGTGTGCCCTCTCTCCCACAGCAAGGCTATACCTCCCCATTACCTATTTGGGGAAACAGCGCCACCAACTGGGGACCAATTATTCAAATGTCTGAGCCCGTGGGGAACACTATCCAAACTATCATAATGGGCAGCTACCACGAAGCCCTTCCGAATTCTACAAAGGACCTGGATGGGGAGATCCAAGGCGGATGGGGTTGTGTCATCCACCCCGGCAGCCACGAGGTGTAAGCATCCTCTGCCCCTGAGTGTGGAAAACACGGTTTGTATAAATGAAGGGTTCCTGTGAACACTGAGCACACACAGGATTTCAAAGGCATGCACACTCGAGCACGCACGTGCGCACACACACACACACACACACACACACACACACGTAAAATATCATGGTAATTCTTCATACTGAATTACCCAGCGAAATAATATTTTGCTATATGAGGTCGAATATTTGAGGTTAAATCAAATACGTTACTAAAATTAGTTTCGCCTGCTTACTTTTGCTTTTTAAATGCAGCCACCACCCGTTGTTGAACTGCTCTCTCTTGGTTCACTGGTCTAGAAGGAAAACAGATGCCATTTACTCTCTGAGCTTAAGAACTGCAGTTAGAGGTGACAAATGGCCCCAGGTCTGACCTTCCATCCCCTGCACCACAGAAAGAAAAGGGAAAGAGAATTCCCGAGCTCCGTGAACCTGTCACAGGGAGACAAGATGACAAAAGACCAATTTGTCCCATGGGTTTTGTTCCAACCAATGCTGAGAGGTCACAAAGGGTCCCAAGGGGCTGGCCAACCTTGGGTGCCACAGGGAGAGGACCCTTGTCCAAAAAGATCTGGACTGGAGGGGAAGGTTCTTGTTTGAGATTTTATCAGGTTCTTGAAATGTTTGCATGTGAGCCATCTTAGGCATGAGCCCCACGTGTGGACATTAAGTTAATCCTAATTTAATTGTATTTCATACATGACTTACACAGTTGAAAGGTTATTTTATGGAGGATGCGTGTGTGCATGGACAGGCATGTGCACATGAGTGCATGTGTGTGTGTGTGTGAGAGAGAGAGAGAGAGACAGAGACAGAAACAGAGAGACAGAGATTCGTGCAGCAGTTAGAGGACACCTTTCAGGTCATCTCACTGACCCTTTATGGGAGATTTTTTTTTTAAGTAACTATGTCTGTTGGACATGTCCCCTGATCTCCAGAGAGAAGGGGTGAGTATTTACAAAACTGCATATAAGGATGGTTAAAAATGAAGGAAAATGGACATGAGAGTTCTTGGACAAGGGCCAACAACGTGGTTCCGTGGGTTAAGATGCAAGTCTGCCAACCTGAGTTCTCTCTCTGCAAGTCATGTAAAGGAAAGACAGGACCAACTCCACGGAAGCATCTGATCTCCACGTGCACCGTGGCACACATGTGCCCCACATATATGCACACACATACACACACACCCCACGCATGCACACATACACACACATAAACACACATGTACACATACATGCATGCACACGCATATACACACACATGTGCCCCACATATATGCACACACATACACACACACCCCACACATGCACACATACACACACATAAACACACATGTACACATCTACACACACATGCATGCACACGCATACACACACACATGAGAGAGAGAACACATAACCGTGTCCTGTGATTTCATTTGTAAAGGTTTTAAAACCAGTATGTGTTTGAATGTTTGCTTACATGTGTATGTGCGCCATGTGATTACTTAGTACCAGTGGAGGCCAGAAGAGGGCACCAGATCCTCTGGAACTGGAGTTACAGGCCATTATGCACCACCATGCTGTAAATGGAACCCAGGTCCTCTGCGTGAGCAGCAACTCCTCTTAACTGCTGAGCCATCTCTACAGCCCTGTGATCTATGTTTTTTTAAAGAGGACCTTCTTGAATAAATTAATTCTTATCTTCCTGGATATTTCCTCATCCCGCGCCAAAAGAAAAAAAACCTTACTGAGTCAATGCATCTCTCTCTGTTCACGTCTTTCCACATGCATGCTGCATGCAGGAAAGGACTGTTACATCCAGAGATCTCTGTGCTTCACAGGGAATGGTAAACACATTCTGCTTACAGCGGCAATGAGGGTGATGCTGGTGATGATGGTGGTGGTGGTGGTAGGGATAGTGACGGTGAAGGTGGCACTGGTAATGGTAATGATTACCCGATGATGTCGTTCCACTGATATAACCATCTATAGACATTCTGGGGGGGGTGGCATCACGGTAGAACACCTGCCTACCCTGTGCAAGTTCCTGAGTCCCAATTCCTGTACCATAAAAAAATAAATAAATCAAGATACACACATAACTACATATGAAAAAATAAAATAGCAAGGAGCCTTGGAGACACTGAACACACTCCCTGACCACCTGGGTGTCCCGGAGGAGAGGGTTTCTCTCTTCGGTGCTTTGTGGGGGTCACGTATGTCATCGGAGAGAGCAAAGACAAGAAAAGGACAGCTTTGCTCACGGATCCTCAGAGCAAATGGTAGGTCAGATGTAAGAGATAGACATGGCATAGCACCAGGAAACAGTGATCTGCGGTTAGCTTCTCCTCCTCTCATTCTCCCTACATCCCTAAATCCTAAATTGTGACATCTGCCGGTCACAGTCTGCATGCTCACTCAAGGGAGCTTTTAAAAAACTAACCCACCAGGACTTAAGGCTTAGCATTCCAGAGCATGGGCTGCCCTTTCAGAGGACCTGGATCCAGTTCCCAGCACCCAGACAGTGGCTGTCTTCTGCCAATGCCCTCTTCAGGCCTCTGTGGGCATTGAAGATGTGCATGTAATTAAAACATCCGTACACATAAAATAAAAATGCATCCTGAAAAAAAATAATTAAAAACAAAAAATCAGCCATCTGGTCCCACCACCAGCTGACTCTGTCCTCTGGGGACAGGACACAGGCACCAGGAAGCCGTCACCGGTCAGAGTAGGCGGCCCACGGCCTTGTGGCTGTGATCTCATCTCAGTGAATGCCTCTTAGAAAACCAGCAGAGACAAGAAGCAGAACCCCGGGATTAGGCTCCTTTCTTGCATCTGACTTCCTTGCTGGCTAAGTGACCCTGATGGAGACTCAGTGCTGTCCTCCCCCTGAGAGAGCCTCACCCAGCCTCTGTCTCACCACCTGGATCCTTGCAAAGTGTCTGTGTCCTCGGGCACCATTGGGGACCCCTGGTAGTGCCCACGTGGATTATCGTCACCGCTTCCATCCTGTGCTGAAGATGGAGCACACACAGTGCCAACGCCAAGTCCAAAAAATGTGGGAAAGTTTATTTCTCCCACCAAACATTCCTGATTTGCAATGTGCTTTCTAAAAGCGTTCCCGCTGATCAAGCCCTTGCTATATTTAGCGGCAGCATTGAAAAGTCGCGCTCTTTATAAGGCGGGCCATGAGATGGAAGGTTTGGCAAAAGCCTCCTGCAGGCCCCCTTCAGGGATCTGGGATCTCCCTTGCCCCATGGAAGGCCTCAGTGCTGGGACAGAACCGATAGGCTTTTGTAAATCTGTAAACTAGACTTCGGGTCCCAGGAAGTGTCCTTGAAGCCCTCTCAGTGCCTGGGTACAGCAGAGATGTGTGCAGGGTTTTCATTCCGCTGTCCCTGGGAATCTTTCATACTCCACCCCTCCCTCACCACCACCACCCCCATCTTCCTGATGCCTCCCACTGTCCTCCCCCACCCCCCGCTCCCCGCTGAGCCAGCCAGTTCTTTTGCTTTATATGTGTTTGCATGCTCAGCCCATTCCAAGAGATAAACTAAATGCAACAAAGAGATTCCATGGGGCTAACCTGGGACTGCTCCATGGGGCTAGCCGGGGCCTGCTCAGGTTGCGGGAGTGGATGGGCAAAGTTGAAACTCCTTAGAAGAGCTGCTGTTCCAGAAAATGCCCAGAGACTGAGAAGTCTCCAGTCGAGGTTGGAGTGGAGCCTGTCACTCCCATACACCCAACTGAACTCTGGCTAAGCTGAAGGTGCTAACCCAGGGCAGGCTATGCCCACCTGTTAGGTCACTGGGTGTGACAGCTCCGTGGGACAGAGGCAGTGCTGAATGTCCCCTCCGTTGGTGGCTTTGCCGGAAGTCGGTAGCAGGTGGAGGCGGAGCTGGTCACCAACTTCACTAGACACAGTTGATGACTCTTTCGCACCCAGCCTAAACACTGAGTTCACATGGGCGAGGGATTACTGGGAGGCTAGTGGCAGGCAGGGGTGTGCAGAAGGGGGAACATGCCCAAAGAACGGGGCGGTGGATGGTAGCCAGCTACACAGCAAAGGATATGAGAGCCGAATGAGTAGGGTGCCCTGAGGCTTACAGCGTCTCTCACTGTACACCATGGGGTTGTGAGTCACTGCTGAAAGTCAGCCCGGCCAATGTCCACCTGACCCATGAGCCATGGGTCCCCTGGGAGCCAAAACCAGCTCCGGACCACACCCGTATAAATGGCTCAGGATTAGTGATTAGAGCTGCTCTGTCCTCTTGGAAGCTTGCCCAGGAGGGACCAAATCGCCAGGAAGTCAAGGCTCAGACCAGCATCATCTGAAGCATCCTAGTCTCGCTTTTAATTGCCGACGTGGTGGTCAGGACAGCAGCCACCGACCGGCCCAAGAAGAAGGACCTCCCAGCCTGTCATTTGGCTTGCCCTTGCTCAGGCCCACTCTGTCCCAAGTATGCAGCAAGTATATAGCTCATCTTCTATAGGCCTTGTTACCCAGTCTTCCTTGCGGCTAGAATTCTGGCAGGTAACAGCCAATCAGAGGTATTGGCAGCATAAGGCAGGCAGGCCAAGGGGGCTGGGGGAGGGGTGGAGCTGTTGGGGTGGAGGGGAGGTAAAGGTGGGACATATCCTCACCCTACCAATCAGTCTGGTCTCCTCACCTGACCCCAAGCCCCCACAATACGATCCTCTTCATTGATCTGTGGGGCCCCAATTTCCCTTCAATTTCCTGTGGGACCCTGATTCTCAAACCTGATAGGAAAGGAGGTTCAAGGCCAACCTTTACCCCACATCCTGCCCTCCTTCCTCCACACCTGGTACTAGTATAAACAAGGGCACCCAAAGATAATGTCCCCCAGCCCCCATAGTACACGTATCCAGCTCACTCCCCAATCAGGCCTATGAGCATCTTGCCCAGGGCCACCAGCACTCGGATGCCATTTGAAGGGACAAGAATCCCTGCCATCCGGTCTCAGCCCTCGCTGTGGCCCTTCCCAAGTCACTGCAAGCACTCTGGCATCTGCCTGGGCCTGTAGAACCTGGCCCTGGGACCTTGAGGCCGGAGCAGCACCGAGGACCACGTGCCAGTGGGTGGTTTTAAAGGACTCTGATGCATAGCAAATGAATTTGCCTTCCCCACAAACCCCCACTCCTTCTTTTTAACAGCAGATGATTTTGTCACTGAGCCTTTCTACCCTATGAAGCAACCCTGTTTCCAGACGCCATAAGGCACAGCCAGTGCACAAAACTGAGACTATGTATCCATTTTCTCATGCAGTGGAAACCTTGGGCAGCTGACCTGAGGGCGGGCCAGCCCTGGCTCCCATAATAGCCACCATCTGTGGCCCAGTCTTGAGCAGTCACTGGCCACTCCTTGAAGTAGTGAGGAGGACACATGGCTCCAGGGTCCATCTGAGAATGGCTGGAGTTAGTGGCCACACCCCGAATGCCCCAGACAGGTCTTGTTTATATCCTCAGAAATATGCATCAGACCCTTAGCATCCTAAACATCTGGTCTACAAAACTCTCTACTGATATCAAGAGTGGCAAAGGCTCAGAGTCAGGGTGTCTTCAGAGACACCAAGCCTGAGTTAGTCTCATCACAGTAATACAGAAACATGGATAACCTGTGCCTAGCTGGAACGACATAGAAAATGAAACTCTGGGGAGTCGTTTACAGGACTGGGGAGGTGGCTCAGTGGGTAGATGCCTGCTGTGCAATCTTGAGGACCTGAGTTCAAATCTCCAGAACCCATGAAAAGCCAGGTGCTGGCAACTATGACCTCAGGACTTCTGCAGAGATGGGAGGTGAGGACTGAAGAGTCCAGAAGCTGGTGGGTCAATGAAAACTGTCACAGAGCTTGTCCTTTGATCTCCACATGCATGCCAAAGCACACACATGACTACATGAACATGCACACACATACAAACACACTCGTGCACACACACACATAGTTTTATAGAGGAAGTTCAGCACTCAATCCAAGTCCCAGCTTCATGCACAAGTCTCTGAGTGGCCATGTACAACTGCCCAGACATATGTAGGTATTTGCATGTACACTTACACACTTGCATGCGTGTTCACATCCATGCACATGCTCACCAATAATCTACCTGTTGTCACATCCAGTGGGTTCATCTGCATGGGAGAAAGAGACAAGGAAACAGGTAGAAACAGAGAGACACAAAGAATCGATGAACACACGGATACAGGCACACACAAACACACACACACACACAGAGACAGAGAGAGACAAAGACAGAGGTGCATACAGAGAGAGACAGAGACAGGGAGACAGAGAGAGACACAGAGACAGTCAGACACACACTCAAGAGAGAGACAAAAGACAGGCACACATACACAAACACACACACACACACACAAGAGACAGAGAGACAGAGAGAGACAGAGACAGGGAGACAGAGAGAGAGACAGAGACAGTCATACACACACTCAAGAGAGAGACAAAAGACAGGCACGCATACACAAACACACACACAGAGCTCAGAGGAGAGCCAGTCCTTTGTTCTGTGCAGAGATGACCTTCTCATTGCGTGAGAATAGAATCAATAGTCTCCCTTCTGCTTCCCGTTAAACACAACTGGAGTGCTGTCTTAATTACTAGCAGACCTCACTTTCTCTGTCTCTCTCTTTCTGTGTCTCTCTCTGTCTATGTCTCTCTATTTCTCTGTCTCTCTCTCTGTCTGTCTCTCTCTTTCTCTCTGTGTCTCTGTCTCTGTCTCTCTCTCCAGGATCTCACTGTGTAACCCTAGGTGCTCTGGAACTCCTATGTAGACCAGGGTGCCCTTGAACTCGGAGATCAGCCTGCCTGCCTCTGCCTCCTGATTACTGGCATGCTCCACCATGCCTGGCCTGAAACCACTCTTAATCTAGCTAATCCATAATAATAATAATAATATATTATAATACTAGTAGTAGTTGTTGTAGTAATACTCTATACTACTTAAGCCAGTTAAATACATGGACATTAGAGCAGCTGCTTGGCTATCGAGGACCCAGCCCCTGCCCCTTCTCCTCAGTAGGAAAGGAACACAGAGACTGACACACACTGAATAGAAAACATCTTCACAGTCCAATTCTCCAGCGACTCTGTGCCCGATGAAAGCCGAAACTGGATAGACTCTTCCCGCATAAACACACAAAGTAGATACATACTCTTGCATCCGTCTGCCCCTTAAAAATGATGGTCTTACAAACGCTTCTTGAGTTATAACCCTAAAATACCACCTTCTAAGAACAGCAGCGTTAAATCAGCTGCTTCTTCAAGTCGGTTGTCACGAATCAACAAACACGCACAAGACAGCATGTCAAACACAAGAATGGAAAGAAAAACTAAAAGCACCCAGTCCCACAGAACTGCTCACCCTTTCCTCCAGGGCTCAGGGGAGTTTCTGGTCCCTCCTCTGCGGCTTGTCTTCACCCTCGGAAGCCAAGGCCACCAAAGATGCTGACCGGGTTCCCGGATATAATCTTAAGCTTTCTCTCTCCTGCTTTGCTGTTTGTTTATGTCCTCATAATCCACTGAACCAGTCAGTGAGAGGTTAATGAAAAGAAAACCTTTATTCATAGGCTGAACACATGGGTAACATCCAATGGGTGTCTGCCGGCTGCACTCTGCTCAGTCACAGCCACCTGGGTCCACCATGGAGTCTGAGCAATGACCTTCAGATAGAGCCCCTGTCCAGTTCTGGTGGTACCTGGTGGACCGGATAGTGTCACAACCACCCAAAGTGCTTTTCCAACGCTGACCAGCAGAGGACTTGAGAGTTCTTAAGCATTTTTGCACAAGTCCTGGAAAGTGGTCATTTGTTTGGAGCCCCAATTTCCCTTCAATTTCCTGTGGGACTTTTCCCCTTAGTTTGAGACATGTCTAACTCTGTGCCACAAGCTAACCTTAAACTCACAGCAATCCTCCTGCTTCGGCCTTGCAAGGACTGAGATTACAGGTGTGATGCACGGCATACCTTAGTTGTTGTGAGACATCACTGTGGACCTATGCCCTAGAATTCTTAATTTTTGGTCCTTTTTTTACTTCAAGGACCAGCACTTTCCTTCCTCAGGAAGCTGAGTTGCAGAGCCCACCAGCAAGCTTAAACACGGGCACCCCAAAGGCCTGAGAGTTTCCCCCAAATTTGGAAGCTGGACTGCACTGCACGGTAACCAACTCAGTTGCCTTAGTCAGCACTTTGTTGATCTCCCCAACCCCACCCCCTCAACCCCGCTCTCTGATCACCTCTTATGGGTTTATGTAATGGCAATATCTAGATCTCCCTGGAGGGATGTAGAGAGAACACAGACTTGGGGTTCCACAGGCTTTGTCTGAAAAGAATCCCTGTCATACCTGGAGGCTATCTATCTCCCACACTCAGGAGTAGCCTTGCTCCCCCAGCCTCTCTGATTACATGTAGTCCTTCACTGTGTGTGTGTTTCTGGAAAGTGTGTGTGGAGTGGGTGGTGGTGAGAAATGGGGGGGGGGGGAGAAACTTAGATCTTAAAAAGCTACAGAAGTTAAATTAAAAAAAAACCTGCCCTTGAGTTATAATAATCCCTCCGATCACACACTCTTCTGTGTCCCCTGAATTTTTTTGGTGCCTTAAAAAGAAAAGCAGGCCGGGCGTGGTAGAGTACGCCTTTAATCCCAGCACTCGGGAGGCAGAGGCAGGCGGATTTCTGAGTTCGAGGCCAGTCTGGTCTACAAAGTGAGTTCCAGGACAGCCAGGGCTATACAGAGAAACCCTGTCTCGAACCCCCCCCCAAAAAAAAGGGAAAAAAAGAAAGAAAAGAAAGAAAAGAAAAGCAAAAGTAAACAGAGGACTATGCTGTGGAATGTGGTGTGCCTCTGTAAAGCCAAGGTACGTGCCAAACACACGGGGCGCCTTAAAAGAAGCTACTAACTATAGCAAAGGGGAGCCTGGTTTATAAGCCAAGAATAAATGAGCCTTTCCCTGTCTGGAAGAAGGTTTATCTATTCATATTGAGCATTTCCGCTGAGCCTGCTTTTGTTCAACCTTAGTTGTAAACGTTAACCAGGCCTACATCTTTCCCAGACCCTGCGGACCACGGATCATCCCCAGCATCCTGGCTGCAAGCTCCCCCATCCAATAAGATCAAAGCCAAGGCCTATGCCACACGGAGCCCGCTGAGCCTTCCATGATCCAGTTGAACCTCCACATAGAGCTGTTCACTATATCTCTAAGTCCTGCCCACGGGGTCAGCAGGAGACTCAGGTCCGAGTGGGGACTTGTGGTGGGTCACCGTACAACACCGCCAAAGCCAACGAGGGGCTTCTGCTGGAGGGCTGAGTGTGCGGCGACCATGTCCTCTACTGGACCAGTCTTTTAAATCTGCAAAGCTTCCGGTGACTGATTAAGTCATCTTCAGAGAAAGCAGATGGACGAGGCCCTCAGTGCACCGACTTTGGCCAGCATGGGTACGCTGCTCCAAACCCTCAGTCTCTGCCAGGGCAGAGACCAGGGCGACTCCTTCGCCCACAGGCATTGGCTCGCTGGAGGTGGGGGGATCGCGGGGCGGGGAAGCAGCCGCTAATCCGCCTTAGTGGAAACGAAGCACCGTGGCCTCGGGAACCTGCAGAGGAAAATAAGAAAGGAAGGGAATCCCCAGCTGGGAAAAGCCGCCCTGGACGTGCGCGTCGAAGACCAGCGAAGCATTGAAGGGAGGCGCTAGGCCCGAGGAGGCAGCTAGCAGAGAGGAGCCCAGCGCGCCAGGCACGGGCTTAGGGATCCCCGGTGCTTCGGCCCCTGAGGCTGGCTTCGGTCTCACGGCCAAGATGCTGTCGATGCTGAAACTCTTTGACCTGGAACCTTTTGGGGAGCCGCTGGGGGCGGGGCACAGAGGGGACCCCAGGTGGTGTGCCGGACGCTGGAGCTGGCCGCTTTCCACTGCTCCTACTCCCTGGACTATGAGGTCCGCGTCGGGGTCCTGGGGCTCAGGGCCGGGCCAGGGAAGGAGCGCGGGCCGCGCGGTGCCTACCGCCGGGGATTGGGAGCGATCCGGCGCGCGCGTCGGGCGTGCAGTGGCCAGGTCCGGGGACCCTACATCGCAGCCCACCTCGGACTCCGGCGGCTCGACCCGGGTGCGCTTGGCCTCCGGGGAACCCGCGGCGGGCTTGGGCTTCCTTTTCCTGCGCCGATAATTGCCGTTCTCAAACATGTCCAAGCAGCGGGGGTCCAGGGTCCAGTAGCTGCCCTTGCCCGGCCGCCCCTTCTCACGTGGCACCTTCACGAAGCACTCGTTGAGCGACAGGTTGTGGCGGATGCTGTTCTGCCAGCCTTGGCGGTTGTCGTGGTAGAACGGGAAGCGATCCATGATGAACTGGTAGATGCCGTTCAGTGTGACCCTCTGCTCGGGAGCATCCTGGATCGCCATGGCTATAAGAGCGATGTAGCTGTACGGCGGCTTCTGCGGGGGCTCCACGCGGCCCGGGCCGGCCAGTGCAGCCGCAGGGGCGAAGGCCAGGGGCAGCCCGGGCCTCTCGGGGCTGTACACGTACAACAGCGGCGAGGCTGCCAGAGCTGCCAGCGGGGGACTGAAGAGGTGGCTCATGGCGACAGCAGCCTCTCCGCTCCACTGGGGAGTCCTAAGGACTTTGCCCCGCACCAGGGCCCTCCTGGGGAGCCCTCCTTGCGTCTGCCCTGCGATCAGCCTCTCTCCCCAGCCGCTGTGCGCTCTGTCCCTTCTTCATGGCTTTAAAAATGTTAAATAATTGTTGTAAGTTTGCTATTATGTGTTGACTTAGCGCTGGAAAATAAATTGTCTATGATAAACAGTCCTTGTGTTCTCAGCCCACCCACATTAATTAAAATTTCATTGCTGAAAATCTCCCAGCTCTTCCCTCCACGTGTCTTTTTGATACCAGCCAATGGGTTTCGGGGCTAGTCTTCATTTGTTTATAGAATTAGTCTGTTGATAAGTCCGCCCACCCAAGTTGAATCAAGCTGTGTTTATTTGGAAAAATTTCCGGGCACCCAATATATAAACGCACTGATCTGATGTTTGAAATACCACGTCCACCCCTTGACGCTGTAAGCACACAGTCAGCGAGGCAGGATGTGGAGAGACGGGTGGCTCTCCCCAAGCTGGGTCTGGTAGGCCAGAAAGGAGGAATGGAGATGGGGGTGGGGAAGCCAAGGGGTACATTGTAATCTGGTCTTGGGGATCCTCCCACAAAAGAGCTTTTATTTCCCCAAGCTTAGGGCGCTGTAGAGACAGCACCCTTGTCTGCACTTTGGGAACTGGGAAGACAGTAGACACACACACACACACACACACACACACACACACCCCTTACAGAGATGAGCACTCTCTAGGGGACTACTGTCGAAGAGGCCCCACCTAATGGGGTTCCAGGAGACTCAAGTGACTGGATTTCAGTAGCCAACATTTTTGGAGGTGGAAAGCAGATAGCTCTTGAAAGCTGTGGATGGGCAGGGTATCTGGTCCCCTACCTTGGCTGGCCCGAGGAAGAATACAAAACAACTCCCCTTGGAAAGTGTGTGTGTGGGTGGGTGGGTGGGGGGAACAACAATGTCCTTGGGTCTGGCTAAGGTTCCTAGCCAGGCACACCATAAAGGGGGAGGGTGGCAGCTGGCGGGGAGCTGGTGTTCGTGAATGTGGGTCCTTAGCTCCATACGCTGTACTTTCCTGTTTATAACAAGGAGGGGGTTACAACAGCTTTACAAGTGTGTGCAGCTGCTTGGTGATTACATTAAGCATCTGTAAAGCCTGCATGCTGGTCCCCCCCACACACACCCACCCACCCAGGGGTGTAAGCATCCCCTACCCATCTCCTTTTACATTTAGCCACGTCAAACTTTGAATCCAAACTCCTGGATGCTGCTCATTCCAAAAGGGGCATCTCTCCAAGTGGCTCCCCTCCAGCCGGGTAGGGATGCAGGTTAACCTTGCGGAACCAGTCTCTGTTCATGATGTTTGCACGGGAGTCTTCTTTGAAAGCAAGTGGAAACTGTGTCAAGATCTGGGTTAGTAGCCCCCACCCCATCCTTCTTTGCCAAAGAAGAAGCGTTTGGTGGTGTCATAGGTAAAGAAAAAACTTCTGCCACCCACTGGAAGGGGAAGACACACTGGGGCTTGCACCAGCGGCTGGTACTCATATGGCCTCTGAACGTGGACAAGTGGAGTATTGCTCTTCCCACTCCAAAGGGAGGAATCCAGAATAGAGCCTTCACGTTTAAGATGTCCTAGCATCCCACCACCGCAAAGAAGCCAGCAAGGAATCAGAAATTTTTCATTCCTGCTTGAAAAATACAAAAACAAACAAACAAGCACCACACCGATTTGGGTGAAGGATAGGTCTGTGGGTGTGGCCAGCTGGCCCTCCCCATTCCACTTTCCTCAGTGACTTCAACATTTCTAACCTGAGTCCTGCAGGCAGCTCTGACTACTGGGCTAGATCCTGGGGAGGAAGACTGGTGACCAGAGGGTCGGAGTGTGTTTCTCTCTCGGAACCCGGCCTTTCACCCAGAATAACCCTTTAATTCTGGGATGGAAGTGTGTAAGCAACCTCACCTTTGCAACCGGTTCCCTCGCTTCTGCACTCGCTTTAACAGACCCAGACCCAGAAATAAACCGCTGTCACTGGAAAACTCCCTCCCTCACCTCCGCAGTCCCCCGCCAATCCCAGAGCTCTCCAAGACCCCAAGTCTAGCGGGCAGCCTCAACCGGTGCGCGCCCGGTTGCGCTGTCCAGACGCCTCTTCCAAACCCTAAGGCAAATCTAAGCTGAATTCTCAACAATAAGCACCGCCCACTTTAGTCTTGGGCTGGTTGCGGGCGGAGACACGCCCGGCAAGTGGGCGGGGCACAGACCGTAAAGGGAGAAAAGTTTAGAAACCTCCAACAGACTTGCACCAGCAGCTTGGAGGAGCAGGGCCTGCAGTTGGCGGCGTCTGCAGGAGGCTGGGGCCGGTACACCCGGTCCGGTTCTGGGCGCAGTCTGAAGCCTGGGCTCTCAGATGACAACGAGCCTTACTTAGCCCTAGAGGGCCTCCTCTGGAGCGACCCTCGCGCAGAGGCACGGTCCAGCCTTTCCGGGGACTGAGACTCAAAAGACAGCCGGGAGTCCCTGAGTCTAGGAGCGGATGCGCCCTCGTGCGGAAGCTTAGTCTTGTGAACGCAGACCTGGTTGGGTGGGGGAGCCTGGGAGGAGTAGGTGTCCACTGTCCCAGAGAAGAAAAGGGGTTCCAAGCAGATTCCTTAAGTGTCCAACCCCCACCCACCTGCCCGCCCTCGCGCTCACACACACACACACACACACACACACACACACACACACACAGCCCTCTATGTACTGGGTAGTCAACTGGAGACAGCCACCTCCCTTCCAGGAGAGGAGCCCCATGCTTCTTCAGACCAGACGCCAGGGAGCAGAAATGGGCAGTGGTTTCTGCGTGGGATGAGGACAGCCACAGTCCCATTGCTGGAACAAAGCGGATGTGCGCTCCTCACGGCGATTATGGGAAGGAGACAGGCCCCTCAAACCCCAGCAGGAGAGCCACGATCTTCTCCCACTGCCCCCAGGGCACACCCAGAGCAAAGCAGCCTTCCAACTGACGGCCCAGCCCGGCAGTATTCTCCCAGCGACCTCAATTCTTTTTCTACGCAAGAGCACTGGGCCTCGGATCTTACCTACTGTGCTGTGTTTGGGGTGGGGACTAGTCACCTTAATGACAACTTACAACGCTGGGGTGGTGGTGGCAGCAGCAGCTAGAATCTACAGCGGAATGTGGGGGTGGGGTCGGCCTGCCTCTCTGGCCTTTAGGGAGTTCACAGGCTCACTGGGCCCCGGGCATTTGTTAGCACCTGCTAAGTGAAGCCACCTCCTTTCTCCCACGGGTATACTTGGGGACATTAATAATAAATGACGCACATGGAGTTCTTTATGCTCTCCTGGCACTCTCCAAGAGAGCACAGACAAACGCAGACAGTCCTTATTCTATCTATTGCGTTAATGGCTTCTAGAGACTTGTTTTACAGCCGGGCAATGCACATCTTCAATCTCGGCATTCGGGAGGCAGAGGCAGGCTAATCTCAGTCTGAGGCTAGCCGGGTCTGCGCAGGGAAACCGTGTATGGGGGAGGGGCTATGAACAGAGAGCATCGTGACTAAAGTGTATTGAGCACCACAGTGTGCTGTGTGATTGATTGTGGGAGGTGCTTGCATGAAATCATTTCACCCCCACAAGAAGAAGAAGAAGCCTGGAGTGCCTTGCCACCACAGCTTCTCAGGAAGCTGTGGCAGGATGATCCCAAGTTCAAGGTCCCTCTAGGCTGCACAGTGAGTTCCTAGCAAGCCAGCAAACTCAGTGAGACTCTTGCGTCAAAATTTAAAAAAAGGAAGGGAGGGAGGGAGGGAGGGAGAGAGAGAGAGAGAGAGAGAGAGAGAGAGAGAGAGAGAGAGAGAGAGAGAGAGAGAATTAGGGATGGGAGTATCTATCACTCAGCTGCTAGAATGCCTGCCTAGCATTCAGGAAGCCCACATAAATCAGACATAGAGGCCTATGCCAGCAATCCCAGCATCTAAGGGGTAGAAGCAGGAGGATCAGAGGTCCAAAGTCCATCCTCTGCTACTTGGCAAGTTTGAGGTCAACCTAGGGTACATGAAGTCCTGTCTCAAAGAGGGGGGCTGGGGCTGGAGAGATGACTCAGTGGTTAAGGAGTTTGGCTCTCAGCATCCACATTGGGAGTTGGGAGTGGGGTACTCACAAGCACCTGTAACTCTAGCCTCAGGGACAGAATTGGAAAATAATAAATAAACGACTTTAAATAAAGGGGTTGTAGGGAGAGTAATGTGACACGCGTGTCCAGCGTGTGAGAACTCCTGGTTTCAATTCCCAGTAACATACACACGTACACGAGTACACACACACATACACACGCACACACACACAAAAATTAAAGAAGCATTTGTTATTCCCATTTTTTTCAGATCAAGAAACTGAGGCTGTGTTAACTTATCTCAATTCTCCCAGAGAGACCTGTCCCAAAAACAGGGTCAAAATCATCTTACAGGCGCCCTATATGAGGCACTCTGGACTCCTGTGAAAAGAACTCTCCCAGCTAATGTGAAAGACATGCCTCAAAGATGCACCCATTCCACAGAGCATGAAACTGAGGCTAAGCCACAAAGTTACTACCCAGCTACTGCTGACTGAATGGAATCAGGAGTCACAGTTTGTCCTCAAAAGTGGAAACAGTGAGGCCTGAATGCTCAGGTGTCCCCAGAAGAGTGAGGAAGAGCAGAGAGGGAAGGGATGCCAGAGGTATGCCGCCAGTGCACCCCCAAATCCTCACTTTCAAACCTGGAAGGCTTTCTGCTCTTCTCCCTCCTCCTCTGGGAAGGGCCGAGCAGAGCAGCATCTGCCCTCCCCCACCCCTGCTCTCCCTAGGGTGTGTAGATGGGAGGTGGGGCCTTTAGAAAAGAAGAGGCCCAGAGAGCAGAGCAGAGTTTCCCAATGACTTACTTAAAGCGCACCTTGTTCCCAGTAAGGATGGATGGGAAGGTTCACAAGGATGCCCCTGGGGCGTGTCCACTACCCCACCCAAAGCCATCCAGATAGGCAAGAGAGATGGGAGCATCCCTCTGAGAGCGCCCGCCTGGCAGAATTAAAAGTTGGGACTCCCCCCACACCCACACCCATTACAGTGCTTTTTCACAGTCCTAAGAAATATCACCCAAGAAACTGGCCCCAATGCTTAAGGGGATGGGACGAAGTTAGACAAAGTCGGTGTACTGGGCCTGGAATGTCCCCAGGAGGCAGAGTGCCTGGAGGAATTGCCAGGTACTCTGGGTTGGAAGGCTGGGTTGGACAGCAGCAGTCAGAGGCTGAGGTCTGAAAACACAAGGCCATATTTCCTTGACAGGACAGGACAGGACAGGTCAAAACCTCCCACTACAGGGCTCTACTGTACCTCCACTACTTCTCCTCCTGGCTCTGTACACTCTCACGGACCCAGAGTGGGTTTGAACCCTTAGAAAGACAAACAGCCACCCCCAAGGACAAGGCTCCGAAATAGAAAAATACCCACGTGTCATTCTGCTGTCTGTCATCCCTGCACAGGGGTGTTGAAAGGATGGCTGATATAAGTTAAAGGCACATTGCATCTTCCCAGACACTGTCCCCAACAACCTAATGCTCTGGAAGCAGGCTACCCTGTTGGATGCCTGTCTCAAAAAAAAGCACACATTTCAAAGGCCCTGCCAGTGGAAGGCAGGCGAGGAAGGCGGGCAGGGAATGCTTCTCAAAGTTTGGGAAAACATCCCAAATATTCAGGACTCGATGGGTCTGAGGGGCAGGAGAAATGGCACTCTGTGAATTCTGACCCAGTCCTGCACTCCACCTGAATCGGAAACAGATGTCTCCACTTCTAGCTGAGCCACCCACTGACCCATCTTCAGGGCACAGAAGTCGGTCGGTCGGAGTGTCCAGCGGCAGGCTAGGCAGCACAGCGGTGTGGGACAGTTTTGGGGAACTCTGCAGGCTGGGAGATCCCAGCGCCTTCTCAAGCCCCTAGTCCTTGTGTGGGCTGTGAGGCATTTTCGAAGTATCTTTATTCATACTTATCTGTTTTGGTTTGCAACAACGAAGTTGGAGATTCCCATCTCCACTCCCACCCCCTGCCCCACCTTTGGATTTGGGAGTCAGAACAAGGATGAAGAAGACAGCAGCCAACAGACTTTGGTAGGGAGGGTGCTGGAAACTCAAGGTTCACCAGCTTTTCCCAGATCCAGGCAGGAGGGTCACAGGGAAGAGAACCCTGAGGGTCCACAAGGCAAACACCAGTATCCCCCAGAGAGACCCCTTCCTTTTCAGCTCCTTCTAACCTTTGACCTTCATTTACCTCAGTAAGAGGGGACAAGAATGATGAACTTGTCAATCTCAGGATCCCTGGTGACTCCCAGGTGACAGGGGTTTGCGCTTTGAGGTGTAGGAGTTGAATTCCCAGTTGGACACATCGCATCGCATCCCATCCAAGTCATCCTCAATTTCTTCATTTGTGGAGTCTGAACACCTGAGTCAGAGAGTGAGGGCTGTGGCTGCCGATCCAACCAGGTTGGGGAGACGTTCGGGCAGGGACTCTGCTAGCAGGCACTTCCTGAAAACTTCAGCCCTTATAAGAAGGCACTGGTGGAGCAATGCTCCTTCCAGCCTGAGTCTCAGAGCTTCAAGCACAGAGGGCTCTCCGAAGACCTGGATCTGTCCTCAAAACTGGACGGTGTTTGATCAGTGCACCTGGTTAAGGCCAGCCTGTACTTGGGACAAACAAACCCACATGAAGATTTCCGCTCGTGTCTCTGCTTTGCTTTCGGTTTTTATCTGCCGCATCTTTTGCCCAACCGCATCGGCTTCTTGAGTCCTGGTTATCAGACGAAGCTGTGTTTGTGTAAAGAGCAGAATCATCCTGGTAGAGTTGGACGGCCTGGGGTAGGCACTCCAGGGCTTCCATCTCAGAACTCCTCGCCCCCCGCTTTCCTAGAATGCCCTGGACTGGACTTGCTAGTGACAGAGAAACCTAAGATAGACCCATGTAGGGCCAAGAACAACCTGTGTCCCAATAGAACTTTTAATCCAAAACCTACCAAGCATTCAATAGCAGCTGTCTATGAACTCCAATACTGTGGCCCCACCATGCCCCCTTGCTGCTGGCAATATTGCTGGGGTGGGGTGGATTCTGGGTTTATCTGGAATGAAGATGAAGCCCCTAGTTCTAAGGCTGGGCCAAGCAGGGCTGCTAGCATGTGAACTCAGTGCAAACCTTAGGAATCTGACCTTCTGGGAACTCTCCTTTCCCTTCCTGACTGCCCAAGGAAGCAACACCCCAGACCAACTTTTCCCAGGACCGCATTTTTTTTCACACCGCTGCTCTGGGAGGCCTGGGAAAAGCCTACAACACAACCTGGGTTCCCTGACAAGGCGAGAAGACTGGCACACATCACACGTAGGGCCTGCTCCAGGGGGCTTCTCTCTAGCTACCTACTCAAGAACCAACCGTCCTCTTTTAAAGAGCTCCCATCCACAATGCCTCCTCTCTTTCCCTGGGTCAGTCACAAGGCACCAGGAGTTCTGAATCTTAAGAGGAGGTAAGCTTTCAGGGAGGCCCCTAAAACATCTGGGAAAGGAGCGAGCCAGCTGGCTTGGACAAAGCTCGCTTCTCCTGGGGCAAGAGGTTTGAAGAGAGCCATGCAAAATGAAACCAGTGTTGGGAGGAACCAGAGATCTCCGGACCCCTTCCTAAGCTATCTGCTCTGCTCAGGAACCAAGATACACCTGGCCTGCCCCCCCCACAGCACCCCTGTCCAGTTCTTAGTCCCCCCACACACACTTTATGGAAGATAATGAAGTGTGGGTCACATTCTGGCATTGCAGGTTGAAAGATTGTCTTACATACACAGGGAGTATCATCAGGAACCTCCCCAAATCCTACATCAAAACAGCACAGATATAAAACTTGCAGTTTCAACAGTAACACTATATACGTGTTAACCCGTGGCCACCACTAAGCTAAGCAGATGACCTGCAAAGTCCACCCGCCTCCCGGGTCCCTGACTCCTCCTGGCCTACATGTTCAAAGAACTTCCATTAGCACAGTCCAGGTTACCAACTGGCGTGGGACTCGGTGATATGCCTAAAGTCCAACACACAGGCCTGTGCTGAAGTTGTATCTTTCAGGCAGCAGATGGGTAAGGCACTCCCCCCCCCCCCCCCCCCGGCCAGGTACATTTTAGAGAGGTTTGTCCCGATCTATTTTCCTTCCTTCTTTCCTTTTTTTTTTTTTTTAAAGAAATGAGATATCAGAATCAAAAAGAAAAATCATCTCCCTGTTACTTAGCATGCTGAAAAACAGAGCCATTTCAGCGCTAAGATGTCATGCTCGAGGCGCACAGTGGCTTCTTTTTCCACCACACTGGAGTAAAATATTTAAAGCCCGAATTAAGAAATAAAACAGACTGAAATTCACTTCTAATCTGATCCCAAAGCCAGCGGTTAAATACCAGAGACCGACCAACCCTCTTTGCTTCTTGCTGGCACTTTTAAACCGCCATCAGGGGTAACAAGTCCGCATCTAAGGAAATGGAGGGAGCTGAGCACTCACCCCGGCTCCTGCTACGCTGAGGTTAGCAAGCTGCAGACCGTTTGTCCTTTCTCGGTTTCTCCCCTCTAACAGAGGACAGCTGGACACCAAGACAGGGTGACACCATTTTGTTTTGACAATTGGCAACAGTTTTCTGCATCCCGCAAAGCATTTCGTTAACAGGCCAGCAGCACGCTGCCCTCAGGCAGCCCTCTCCATGTGTGGATGGAGAACAGTTTCTCAGATTACCTTGAGCAGAAAACAAAAATATCTCAGGACGGGATAGTTCAACAAATCAAGAGCCCCTTCTATTACTTCGATTAATAATCGAGAGCTCCATCGTCCTGTAACCTGTATATGCATCCAAGTACCAGGCCACCTGCATCACAAAAATAATCCCAACTGGGCTTACTGCAATTTCCCTTTTAAAATTCAAGGACACAAAGACACCGTCCGAACTTTGGGCAGAAAAACAACACGGGTTTATTTTAAGGTAAATACAACACTGAGATCACATAAGACAAACACAGATGAGATTGAAATTTTAAAGTCTTTTGGTGTGTTTTAGGAATACCCCAGATGGCATCTACTGTACAAAGCCATGCACTTCCTAAATTAAAAATATCCGATACTTAATTTCGTTATCCAACAACAACAAAAAAATAAATTATTTTCTTGTTTTGTAAAAGACCTACAGTTTTTTTTTGGGGGGGGGGGAACCTATTTTATCATGGTGACGTGGGAAGAAAAGACCCACACAGGTTTCTTGAATTCAATTTGGCAGTAACAGTTGGGCAAGACAAAACCTTATCCAGTGGACACAACTTTAAATATTATATTAAAGGCTCTGGGCAAGAACAAAATAGCCTGGTTACAAATCCGCACTCGTTTACAGAAGGCACCTTATCCGGAGAGACCTCTTGCACCCGTGGAGAATCTCCACAGAAGTCATTAGGGGTCCCTATGGGGTTTGGTCCATAAGCTAATCTGTAAAACCCCAAGGGGAGCAGGCGCAGCATCCGGGTAGGGGAAGGAAATTTTTTTTAAATCTGTATTTCTTTTTGCTGGGCTGCATCCCCCTTAGAGGGACTCGCTGAGATCTCAAACTGAGCTGCGGATAAGTTACCTGCGAGTTGCATGGAGCTCTCTGCTCCCGGTTCTGAGAGAGGGGCGCGTTCCGTCGCTTTCTGCGGCTCCGTCGAAGAAGGTTCCCATGGAGGAGGCGAAGCCGGTGCTGGGACTGGAACGGACTGGACAGCCTCAGTATTTGGTGCAGTCGTAGGAGTAGGGGGCTGCGTGGCGGTAGAGGGACGGCGTAGCTCGGTAGGGCAGCTGACAGCTCGCATTGCTCACCTGGGACTCCCCGAGGGACGAGTTGTCCAGTCCTAGCCGGTGCGAGTTGAACATCTCCCGGACGTTGGGGAAAGTTTGCTGTTGGGTCGCAAACGTGTGGCCAGGGAGGTGGCTCAGGTCCCCGCCGTGGTTCAGATACCAGGAGGTGGCCTGGGTGGCGGGCTGCGGCGCGGGAGGGGGCTGCGGGGCGGGCGGTGGCGCCTGCGGGTGGAGGTGGCCGTGATGCTGGTGGTGGTGACCCGAGGCCCCCAAAGCGCCCTCCTGACCCGCTGCGAGGTTGAGGGCACCGAGCGGGGAGCCGGGGCCGCTCGGGTGGTCCGACAGAGCCTCGTCCAGCGCGGGCGGAACGCACACGTGCGCGGGCCGTTCGGCCCCGGTGTACAGACTCATAGCCCGCATACTGCACTGGTAGCCCGCGGAGCCCGCAGCCTCCAGGCCCTGCGCGCACGGCTGAGCGTAAGCGGCGGGTGGCGCTGCGGCGTATGGCAGCGCCAGCGGTGGCACAACCAGGCCGGCGCGCGCGGCTGCTGGGCTCAGATCGCCGCCCGGAGGCGACGTGCGCAGCGTCATGATGGTCTCCACGCTGAAGCCGGGCAGCCCGTTAGGCGCTGCGGCGTGGTGCTCGGGCAGCGAGCCGTCTGGGGAGCCGGCGGGCGTGGAGGCTGCGCTGCGTGGACTGGCCTGCAGCGCTCCCTCGGGGCTCAGCGTCTCCACCTTGGTGATGACGGGCAGCGCGGGGGACGCCGCCTCGCTCTTAACCACGACTTTCTTCTCGGCCTCCTTGGGCCCGTCAGCTACCGGGGTCCCTGTCGGAGCGCCCTTGGCCGTGGTCGGGGGCGGCTCCTTGAGGTGGGCCCGCTCCTCCTTGTCCTTAGGCACATCCTTCTTCTTGAAGCGCCGCCGCCGCCGCAGGAAGCTGCCATTCTCGAACATGTTGTAGGAGTCCGGGTCGAGCGTCCAGTAGCTACCCTTGCCCGGCTTCTTGTCGTCGCGCGGCACCTTCACGAAGCACTCATTGAGCGACAGGTTGTGGCGGATGCTGTTCTGCCAGCCCTGCTTGTTCTCGCGGTAGAAGGGGAAACGGTCCATGATGAACTGGTAGATGCCGTTCAGAGTGATCTTCTTCTCTGGCGCGTTCTGGATCGCCATGGTGATGAGCGCTATGTAGCTGTAGGGCGGCTTCACCAGGTCCTTGGGCGCCGCGGGCTGGTGGTGGTAGGGCGCGTAGGAGCGGCCCATGCCGGCGCCGTACTGCTCCGGGTGGCCGGAGTAGACGCCCATGGGGCTGGCCATGCTGCCGTAGCTGCCGGCCGCCCGGTAGTAGTTTTGCTCACTCAAATAGGGTACCACTCCCAGGGCGTTGGGGTCCGATACCGAGTAACGCGCCTGCATGCTGCGTCCCAGACGCCCAGGCGCCGCCTGCGCGCACTGACTGCGGCCCGCGGCGAGCGAGGCCCGGAGCAGGAGAGCAGGAAGGGACGGAGCGATGCAGGCAGCCCCGACTCGGGGCAGCCTCGCGGTCCACGCGCGGAAGACGCCGGCGCTCGGGTTCAGCCGACCGGGCGGATCGGCATCCTGAAGGGTGCACCGCGGGCGGCCCCGCTGGCCGCGCACTCTCGGCTTGGCGGGTGGCAGCCCTGAGCTGGCGGCACAGACGCCACGCGCGACCGTGGAGCGACACCAGCCCTTCCGAGTGCTAGAAAAGGAGACAGCGGCTCTCCGGGCCCCGCCAGAAGAACTGCAGCCCGCGGCGTCAGCGAGCTAGGGTCCGGAGAGGCTGTGCGGCCGAGCCCGGAAAAAGAAGCAAAGTCCCTTTTAGGGATTGGGAAAAGTTTCAAAAGTCTCCTGGCTCAAAGCGAGTTTTTACTTTCTTCAGGCCGCGCCCCCTCCAGGAAGTTTGAACCAATCATCTGGCAGCTGCGAGAAGGATGGCACCAATCAAAACGAGGAGCGCCCGAATCCGTCGGCTCTAAGACCCAGCTGCTCTTAGCCAGATCTCCCCCCCCCCCCCCCCCCCCCGCTCAAGTTAACTTGAGGACTTTTAAAAATGAGTTACATCTTATTAAATTTTATTTTATTATCACATTTTGTTTAACGAGACCACGTGTCCAGAGCAAAAAATAAAAACCCCGTTCCTTTGCAAAATAAAAAGAAGTTTAGTTTGAAATATAAAATCGAATTGATGAAGTTGGGCAGAGATCTGCCCCCAAGACCTTGTAAGTAGGAAAGAGCCTGGAGATTTGTTTTCGTATTAATGGGTGAAGAGGCGAATAATTAGATTTCTTAATTATCGGGGCCTAGTTGTAATGGGTTCAGAGCGAACGGACTGAGCGTGTAGGGCCTGTTGAATGCGGTGATGAATAATTCACAGGACGCTTCCAGGTTGAGGAAGAGCCCACGAAGGAGGCCGGGTTGGAGAATTCGGTTCCTCTCGCCTTCACAGCAGGGTCGGGATGGGAGGGAAGGCTTAGTGGGAAAGCCAAGCTGGGAAGGTAACACCTAAGGAACTGCTTAGGTGATCCATCTGCGTCCTCCAAACCATTTCGTGGGGTTCAGGGAAGCGCGTGAACCCAACTGTTGCTTTCCTGGTCTCCTCTCCCGCATATCCGAGGGCTAGCTTTCCTAGCCATCCATCCCAGCCTTTCCCTTCTCCCCACCTAAGAAAGCGCTGTCTGGAGGTTAGGACAAGGCAGCCAGCCCCAGGGAGCTGGTGTCCCCGTTCGGCGTGGGGAGCTCTAAGCCTGCACTCCACCGCCGGCTTCGCCACTGGAGACGCAAAGGAGCGCGGCACTGTGTAGGGAAGCCTCGCTTCCCTAGCTGTTGCCGGGCCCGGCGCGGGTCCCACTCCGCGGCCAGCATCTTTGGGATCCTGTAAATTGACTGTATTTCAGGCTGTTTGTTTTACTGAGTTTTGATAAGGTGAGCTGAGGACCAGGGGCTCCTTAGAGGGCCTGGTAACTGAAGGACTTTTTTATATTTTTTTTTTGCCAGCCCTGACGCACAGCGACTCGGAGTTCCCGACCTTCAAGCGTGCTCCTTCCCTCTAGGAATCCCGGGGACAGTTTGTTTATTTGTGGACTGGTTATTTATTCCTTCAACACCTCCAGTCGTCATAGAATCCCTGCGCGGTCCGCTTCCTCAGAAGCACCAAGATGTCCCTACGGAATGGCTCTATGCCTCGCAGAACCTTCTGGAAGTTGTTGGTCCGGTAGGGTAGGGAAGAAGGCGACAGATAAAACATTTGTTTCAGTCTTTCTTCTTCTCCGACTCCCCACCATCACCACCATAACCCCCCACGCCCCGTTTTCGGCAAAAGGCTGTGAGAGATTAGAACTCACTGTATCAGCTTTGGCGAGTGAGGAAACTTTAGTGGCATTGCTTGACGTACCGAAACAGCAAAATAAGTTTTATGTATGTTACCTTTGACTTGAGAACCAGAATTTAAGGACAGGGCTGCACAGGGCCCCCTGACCTGCATGGAGAATCTCGGGAAACACATTTTTGTGAGTGTCCTGGATTCTTTTTTGACTAATTCCTCTCCCCCCCCCTCCCTTAAAGCAGCAAAATAAGGTTTCCCTGGTGCATGTCCGGTGTAGATCTGGGTAGGGGGTTAAGCCTTCCCTCCCTTCTCAGGGACCCACTAAGAGTTATTGTTCCAATGTCCTTAGTGTATTTTCGTTCACTTTTTTTTTTTTAATAACTGTGACAGAAAACTTCTTGCCCCTCATGAAACTCGTGGCAAGTAGTGTTGAATTTTTCTCACGATGTTGCTGAAAATTCCATTCACTGATCAAGAACAACCCCCTACCCATGGGCTTCCTACAGGGGCACACTTTACTCTGCTTTTATGAGGTGTGTGTGTGTGTGTGTCCGTCCCCGTGTTAAACAGCTTTATCAAAGCACGGGGCAGAAACCGAACGCCTCAGACTATGAAATCTAAATTGCCATAGGCCACTTTCTGCCTGCGTATGCCCAAATTTAAACCAGTGTCTTCTTAAAAGAATTTTGGTTTAAATTCTCAGATGGATCGACCCACGACCCCTCTCCTAAAGAAAGAGTGGGGGCTCCCGGGGAGGCTCGTTCCTTCGCTCAGGACCTGGCCTCTTCGCTCTGTGGAGCACTGAGAGAGATGTTTGTTCCGGTTTCTAAAAACAACACTGCACACACACCTGGACTTGGCAGGAACCAGGTCCGGCTCCTGCAGCCTGCAGAGGCCTCAGCTCTCTGAGACTTGCTACATTCTTGCTTATTGCATGTTCCTTCTCTTCCTTGTCTTGTTGTCAACGAGTCGAAGGCAAATCAGACCCCAGAGGGCCCTGTGTGTTTGTCAAATAATAAGCGATGAAAAGGGCAGGGAGGTGCCTCCCCCGCTTCCCGCCCGGCCCTTCTTCCTCGGCAGGCGCCCTGGCTTCATCACCTGGAGGCGCCTGGCGAATACTCCGTGGGTGGTGGTGCCATCTTGAGGTCGGTTGTGGAACTACTACGGAAAAGGCGGCGGGGAGCAGCAAGGAAAGCCAGACAGGTTTGGTTCTAATGACGGTGCTGACACCTTGTGGACGCCACGACGCTCTGCACTGCAAGAATAAAGCCTGCGGAAACCCAGAAAGAAGCCAACTGGGCCTGGCGCTTGGCTTATGAAAAGCCATTTTCCGAATGAAGGGACTCTGAGCTCGAGCGTGGCAAACATGGCTCTGGCAAGCCTTACCCTTTCCTCTCACTCCCTCTGCCTGGCTAAAAACCCTTAGATTACATTCCTAAAGTTAGCCCTGAAGGTCTATTCCCTTATTTGGCCACTTCCTCCTCCTGAGGCTAAATACCAAGGTCCAGATATCAAAGTTTTGAAGTCTTGCAATCGGAAGTCCTGGCTGCTTCACCTAATCAACTAATGACCACTCAAAACATACTACAGCACCCTAGCCCGTTCTAACCCGGACCTCCCCTTTTTTTCTTTTTTAAAGTTACTCCTGCAAGGTCATTGTCTGCTGTTTCTCCTCCTGAGTCAGACAGCGGCTACTTTAACCTTTTTTCTCCACCGATTAAAGGATTTCTTTGTGAAAACGGGTGTTTGGGTGCGGTTTGTACCTAATCTGGGGTCCAGGAGGGTGCCCCCCCACACACACACACACTGTCTCTTTCACTGAAGCATTGTGTTGAGGCTAAGAAACAGAAACATGTTTGAGACTTCTGGAAGTTTCCAGAGAAGCGAGGAGGTTCTTCCCATGGCTGGCTAGAAGGCTGGATTCACCCCCACAGGGCCGTTTAACAAATTGGCCTCTACTTGCAGGGCTGTGTTGTGGGGAAGAGCTGTGAAGTTGAGCAGACTATTCAGATGTGTGATGAAAGCCAGGTCTGGAGACTTCTGCCTTTCAGGCCCAGCCTGGACCAAGGCAGACAAGCTAGAAGCAGATTAAGTCCCAGGTTCCCAAAGGCTTCTTGAAAACTGACCCGTGGAATAGACGGGCAGAGGAACCCCCTTCCATTGGAGACAGGGTCTCCCTATGTAGTAGACCTGGCTGGTCTGGAACTCACAGAGATACAGAGTTCTGTTTTCTCAGAGCCGGTACTAAACGTGCACACCACACCCCAGCATCAGAGCTGCTGTTGGTTGGTTGATTGATTGAGACAGCGTTTCTCTGTGTCTGTGTTGGCTCTGGCTGTCCTGGAACTCTCTGTAGACCAGGCTGGTCTCAAACTTAGAGATCTGCCTGCCTTTGCCTCTTGAGTGCTGGGACTAAAGGTGTGTGCCACCACTGCCTCGCCTCAGAGCTACATATTTTTTTTTTAGATTATTTATTTATTTAATGTATATGAGTACACTGTTGCCCAGAAGAGTGAGTCAGATCCCATTACAGATGGTTGTGAGTCACCATGTGTTGCTGGGAATTGAACTCAGGACCTCTGGAAAAAAAAACCTTTCTCGGGACAAAAGTCTCACTCCTTGATGGGTTCTAAGTCATTTTAGTGAGAATTTTCTAGAAGTTGCCACAGTAAAGGAAAGGGTGGGGGTAGGAGTTACAAGACATTAAAGATCCCAGAGACTCCATGCCACATTTGATGCCATGTGGCAGAAAGCATAACAAAGGGCAGGTCTGAGGCATTTGGAATCCAGAGTGTGCCCTGGACAGCCGTCTTCCCCAGGATGAGATTCCTGAGTGAGATAGGACCTGTGCTCAGATAAGAGCATGCCCTGCCTGTAGCAAGCACATGTCAAAATATTTAGGGCTGATGTCACAGCCTCTGCAACTTTTAAAGTATTTGAAAGGGGTTGTGCCATGGAGTAGAGCAATTGCCAGGCACTCGGGGCCCTGATTTCCATCCCAGCGCTGCGGAAGAAGACAGAGATAGAGGAAGGGAAGGAGGAAGGAGAGAAGGAGGGGGGGGGAGAAAGGAGGAAGAAGCGAAGGGAGGAGGGGAAGGGAGGGGGAAGTAAGTACTTGACCAGTGATGGGCGGGACTTTAGCCTGTTTTCAATAAATACTCTGACAAAGAAAATTTCAGTTCACAGTTCCTCAATTTTCAGCAGTGGTGGCAGTGTGGCAGGAGGGGATACAGAGACAGGACAGGAACTGCACATTATAGCCACAGTGAAGGGAGCCAGGGTGACCACCTGGGGGCCGGTGTTCAGCTCTGCTCTGTTTCACACAGTCCAGGACCCCAGTCAGGGAATATGATGCCCACCACAGTGTTGGATCCTCCCCCCCCACTACCCACCCCCAGTTAATGCCTCCAAGATAATCCCCACACACACAAGTTCCCAGTCCCCTCTCCCAAGTGAGCCTAGAGTCTGTCAAACTAACAGTGGACACTAAGTATCACAGCTGACAGAAATAGGAAGCCGGAGGCTCATAAATGTAACAAAATGTAGCAAAATGTAACAAAAGGTGGGGGGCAGTTGAACTTAGCGCCTCCATTGTAGCAGCCCTGAGATTTTTCTGTAAATTAGGAAAATTTTAAAAATCAAAATATCATTATAATTCTGAAAATAGAACAGAAAGAAGACAGAGAGTAAAGGTCTTTCCACCCCAGTCAGTGGGCGGAGAATGTTCAAGAATCTCCTAGTGTCCCCTCTCCCACTGCTCTGGGATTTTCTAAGACTCAGGCCATGAATAGCTGTGAGCCATACTCAAACTCCCCAGTTTGGACTAGTGACTCAAAGTGACCACAAGATGGATTCTGGGACAATAAGATGCACATGGACTGGGCACCGTGGGGGTCAAGCCACTGCCTGGACATGGCATCTGCTTTACCTTTAGCAGTGACAAAGCCAGGGTCACTGTCACTTAGCTTCAGCCAGGACCGGCTCCAGGCCCATCGCACCTGCTGAGTCTTTGCAGTCCATCACATTATCACATTCCCCTACTTGCTCCCTAGCAAGCCTCCATTCAGGACCACTTGCTTCCCTCTTCCTCCACACACACACACACACGCACACGCACACGCACACGCACCCTTTACCCTCTTCCATTTTTTTCCAGCTACGCCAGTTCAGTGTGGTGGGAACTGCTTGTATCTGCTGCCAGGCCACGTTACAGAAGAAGGAGAGGACACCTGGGCAGGCTAGACCCCATGTTGTTAGGATCTCTTACTATTTTAATTAAAAAATGTTTTGCATTTATGTGTCCGGGAGAGGGGGACACGCACTAGGTTGGCTGTGCTGAGGTCATAGGGCAGCTTCCAGGAGTCAGAAGTCAGCTCTGTCCTTCCAACATGTAGGTCCTGGACTCTGAGGTCTTGCCTCATAATCCAAAATAAATAAATAAATAGATGATTGTTAAAACCCTGCTGGAGAGGTGTCCTCTCCTCTTCAAGGGAAGCATGTTTAATCTAACAGAGGATTTCAGGGGACCGGGGCAGGCAGCCTGGTGTCCATGCAGAAGGTGCTGTGAAAAGCCCAGGTCCCAGTCCTTTCTCTGAGGATAATCTGACAGTAATGGCAATTCTAGGAATCAGAGGATACCGGACAGGACACTGCTCCATGATTTAGTCAGAGGCATTTGGAGTTAGAAAGGGCTCAGTCAGTAAATGCTTGCCTTGTCAGAAGCACCCATGTTAAAGTTTAAAAATAAAAATCTGGGTATGTCAGTGTGCACTTGAAAATCCAGCAGAGACAGGCTGTTTCCTGGTGGTGGGTCAGAAAACAAGCTGGGTGGCTCTTGAGGGTGTCGCCAGCTTCTTCACACCTGCACACATAGGAAGCATGACTCCAAAACAAACAAACAAACACACAAGTACACACACACACACACACACGAAAATGCAAGAACATGCAAGCTGAGGTGCGGTGACACTGGGCTGTACTCCTAGCACATGGGAGTTTGGGAGGCTGAGGCAGGAGGATTGTGAGTTCAAGGTCAGGACAGAGTACAACCCTGTCTCAAAACGCCTAAAGGAGCAGGAAGAGGCAGAAGAAAGGAAGAAACGAGGGAGGAGAGGAAGAGAAAAAGGAAGCTGGGTTTGGAGGCAGGGCAGGAAAGGCAAACATTAGCCAGGCATGGTGGCTCACAACTTCACTTGCAGCCCTTGGGAGAAGAGACAAATGGGTGTGTGGTTTCAAGGCCAGCCAGGGCTGCACAGTCAGACCCTGTCTCAAAAAAAGTGCACCAATCATTTTGGTGATTAGTGGGCAGGCAGGAATGAGTGCTAACAATCTCTATCCAACCGGGGAATCCGTGAAGATGGCAGCCATGACGCCACCTTTCTCAGGGACAGGGCCATTCAGGGAAGCCTTGTCTGTTCAAGGTGCAAAGCAAGGTAAGTTGCAAACAGACAATAGCTGCCCTCACATCCCCAATCAGACAATAGCTGCCCTCACATCCCCAATCAGACAGAGGCTAGGATGCGTGGAGCCAAGTGGCCAATGCAGACTTGTACATCCCAACAGATGCTCCAAACGCACAGTATGCTGACTACAAGCATTGGGAACACACACACACACACACACACACACACACACACACACACACACACCTGCTAAGACTGGAACCAGGTGCCAGAACCGGCATCGACCAAGCTGTCTCTGACTTACAACCCTCTTCATTCAGGAGTGCCTTTCCTTTATAAACAGTCTTTATTTTTATGTCTAACCACGTGTTCCTGGTACAATTCTTGGTACAGGAAGCTGGAAATCCTAGATCCACTCCTATATACAGGTTTCCTTGTTAACCTTGGATTTCAAGGAATGTTTCTATAGGTACTATACATACTTGCACACACATACACACACAGAGCTTGTGAAGGTCAAAAGACAACTTTAGGGAGTCATTTTTCTTCTTCCACCCTGTGTGGGTCCTGAGGATCAAACTCAAGTTGTCAGGCTTGACAACAAGCGCCTTCATCTCGCTGAGCCATCTCGTCCGCCCTAGAGTGTTATATGTTCCATGCAGTATAAATGTATGAGTGTTGTGTGCGTGTGTGTCCGGGGAAATCCCAGGCATCCGCGTTGCAAGGCGGTTCCAGCGGTGACCTCCGGTCCTCTAAGACGTCGGTGCTACTGCAGGGAACCCCAAACCCAGAACGGGAGTCCGCCCACTGCACCAACCGCGCGTGCGCGAACCTCGAGGGTCACTAGCTTCAGTGCGCAGGTGCAGCACAAAGCGCAGGCGTCTGGCGTCACTAGCGCGCGGGGACACGCTACGGGGCGTCGCTCGGTGACGTGTTAGCCATGGAGACCCAGGAGGGTGAGGAGGACCGAGGGCGATGGGGAAACCGAGGCTGGGACGGCGCGGTTGTCCCCGTGGTCTGCATGCGTGGGGGAGGACGCGGCTCGGCCTGGTACGGCTGGGACGCCGAGGCTGGCAGCCGGGAGGGAGGATCAGTCCCATCCTCGTTTTGCTGGGCTGGACAGGTTTTAGCCAGCCAGGCTGTGGAGGTCGCACAGCGGCGGCGAGCACTCGCCCAGCAGGCACCCGGCCCGCGCTGCAAAGCTTTCTGGACAAGTGCTCCGGCCGCGAAAGTAGGGAAGGCAACCATTGCTGGTCAGTGGGGTCTGCCGGTGCAAACGCTGTGATACCCGCAGGAGAGAGGAAGAAGAGGAGAGAGGAGGAAGGGAGAGAGAGGAGAGAAAAAGTGAAAGAGGAGAGCGAGCGAGCGAGCGGGAGAGGAAGGGAGGGAAGTGGAGAAGAGAGGAGGGAGAAAGGCCCAGCAAGCCTATGCGGTGGCTCACAAGTCCAGTTCCACGCGAAGGGACCCAGTGCCCTCCCCCACCTGCATGCACCACCCCGCCGGTTGCTGGCGGTGCACATATACAATAAATACATCTTTGCTTTTGTTTGTTTGTTTGTTTGTTTGTTTTGTTTTGTTTTCTTCGAGTCAGGGTTCCTCTGTGTAATCCTGGCTGCCCTAGAATTCACTCTGCATTTCAGGCTGGCCTCAAAAGTTAGAGATTTAGAGCGCCTCTGCCTCCCAAGAGCTGGGATTAAAGGCTTGCACCAGCTATAAATAACAAGGAAGACAAATGCCCTTTCTATACGCCTGCCTTGTGAGGTTTGTAAGGTCATTTGTAAGATTTAACAGTTTAAAGGACATGTTGGGAGTGTGGCTCAGTGATAGTGCTCTTGTTTAGCACACTTAAAGCCCCAGGTTTGACCCCCTGGATCACAAACTATTTCAAAAGATGACCTTCTAGCCAGACCTGGTGGCACACCCGTAACCCTCACTATTTTTGGGGGGGGGGGGCTGAAGGAAGAGCACTTCAAGGTTCAAGCCCCATCTTGATCAGAGAGACACCCTGCCTCAAAAAGGTGTGTAGCTCACTCGTAGAGAGCTTGCCTGGGATGCAGGAGCCCCTAGTACTGCTGAGGAAAGAATCCAGATTGATTTACAGTTGGTTTCAGTGTGTTCCAGCTTCCTAGCAGAAATGAAGGTGCTTCTCTCAGCTGGCCAGGCAGCTGGAGGGAAAACGAACACTTTTGGTTATCTTAAGCTGGTCTGACTCGGTCACAAATTCCTATGCAAGTGGTGTCAACAGCGGCAGGTATACATGTGCCCACGTGCATTGTGGGATTGCTCCTTATCAGTACGTCACAGTCCTTCCTTGTTGTAGGTGTCTCCAAACAAAGCATACGTGAACGGATTTGGGACTACATGGAATCCCATGATATAGCTGACTTTCCCCGGCCTGTTCATCACAGGATCCCCAACTTCAAGGTACAGGAGTGTCCCTGGCATTGTTAGAAAGGGATTAGGCTATTTGTGCCAGTGACACAGCTCCACTGCTTTCTGGTGGGACGGATTTGGGGGGCACAGTGTGCGGAGGCAGAGTCCAGAGGGCCTGGAGGACACATGGTTTTGGACGGGTCCTACTCCCTTACCCCTTGGGCCATAGTCTCTGCACTGTGGCAGGTCCCAGTGCTTTTCACAGAGCTGGCCTCCCTCAGTCACTTAAGGAGGGGCTTGTGAAGCCCACAGAGGGAAGTCCAGCCTTTAGTACCAGCCCCGGGCCTTAGTGTCCTAACTGTTCAAAACATAAGTCAACCCAACTATTGCCGATAGTTTGCATGGAAAACAGTTTGCCTGAAAGAGGCAGTGTAAGCCAGGTGCTGGCTCAGAGGCACCTGGCAGGTGGAGGCAGGGGGTCAAGAGTTTGAGGTCATCCACAGCTACACTGTGAATTGGAGACCTGACTGGGCTGCAGAAAACTCTGTCTCAGAGTGGGGGTGGTGTTTGAAAAAACCTGAAGGGCTTTGCCAAGACATACCAAGGCCCTCGTGTGCTTAAAACCGGGTATCTACCAGCACCCTGTGTTGCCAGGACTTTTTTTCCTACACTGGCCTCGCTCTGGTCCTGACTGAGTGTGCTGCAGACTGTATAGCCCCTGGAGGCCATCGTTCCAAATAGTTTTGTTTCTGTGATCTGTGAGAAACGGGTGGAGTGCAGGAAAGAGGGTGCAGGAAGCGCAGGGCCAGCTCCTGGTCTAGGGACTGAGTAAGACAAATCAAGGCCAAGGGGCATCCTTCTTCTTACAAGAGCTCCGTTCTTTGTGGAAATCCCACAGACTCTGCCCCTGGGATTTGGGCTCTCTTCAGAGTTTTTTTCCTGTAAGAACTGAGTTCTGGGTTAGCCCCTTCCCACCCTGGGCTCTTTCTGTCTCCTTGGGGGAATCTGGGCGGATGCTGGGCTGTGATGCCCAGGCCAGACCTGGCCCGTGTCTTCACAGTGACACACAGTCACATCTACACAGGGTGATTCTCGGGCTGCGGAGCACCTCCTACACCTGCATGCTTTCCCTGTGGCCAGAACCATTAAAGTCAACCCGGACGCTCCTCAGAGAAACGCCCGCTTCCTGGTGCTGGAGGTAAGGGTGGCACTGTCTCTGCCTAACTAGGGGTCCTACCTGGCTGGCCAGAGCATCAGAGACCTGGAAGTCTTTGCTGGGACACAGGAAGTGAAAGTGGACCCTGATAAGCCCCTGGAAGGTGTCCGTTTCCTGGCACTGCAGGTAACTCCACTTTCCTAAGCTGCCCTCAGTCCTGAAGGCTCAACTTCCATCCGACTGCTGCATGGGTGGGCTCAGTGTATTGAGCTAGACTGTGCCATGACTGCAATTCTCAACAGTCTGTTTCTTTCACTACATTGTTACTCTTCTGGTCCCTGAAACAAAAAAAACCTCCTCAGTTAGGAGTCTGATACTAAGTCTCCCATACAGCGGAGTCTGGCCACATCTCAAAGCAAAGGGAGCAGCCCAGCATGGACTTAAACTGCTTTACAGCATCTCTGTCAGTATGAGAGGAGAAGCCGGTGTGCGTTTTAATGCTCCTAGCTCTTTTTTTTTTTTTTTGGTTTTTCGAGACAGGGTTTCTCTGTGTAGCCTTGGCTGTCCTGGAACTCACTCTGTAGACCAGGCTGGCCTCGAACTCAGAAATCCGCCTGCCTCTGCCTCCCGAGTGCTGGTATTAAAGGCGTGCGCCACCACGCCCGGCCAATGCTCCTAGCTCTTAAGCAACTATAACTCCCAAAGCAGGCAGAGTGATTAAAGACAGAGCCGCAAAGGTGTCATGGAAGGACGCGGTTAATGCGATGCTAACGGTAGCTCTGCTGAGCCAGGTCTGCTGCTGTTGGCACTGCATGTCAGGCACGAGGCTTTGGGAATGCCCCTGGAACTGCCAGAGGCTGTGGGGGCTACTTGCTTGTCTCCCACTGCTGTCACAGCTGTGCAGGACACCTTCCACATGGTCCAGGAAGGAAGGGCAGCGATGTGGGGCTCCCACCCTGTTCCCTAAGCTGAGCAGGATTGATCAGGATTTGGCCCATGAAAACTGTAGGGAGCAGCAAGGAACTGTGGCTGATGAAGGCAGCACAGGGGACGGACATTCTCCTGTACTGTCACCTGCAGTCCCCTTGAGGCCCTGAGGGGAGCTAGGCAGGAGAAAGGAAGCAGCCTGGGTCTGCTCAGGTGGTGTTCCTTAGCCCGTATCCCTTTCCTCCTGTAGTGGGGAAAGCATGCGCCTGCCCTGTAGTTGACTGACTGTCTTCTCCCTCAAAGAGCAAAAAAACACTGCTGGTCCCAACACCACGACTGCGAACAGGGCTGTTTAACAAGATCACACCACCCCCTGGAGCCACCAAAGACATTCTGAGGAAATGTGCCACCTCCCAGGTGAGTGCTGGAAACCCCACCTCAGGGGCTGTGCTTATGGGTCAGTGCACACTGTAGAGTAGAACACCACGGAGTGGAGTTTACGCAAAGCCATGAGAGCAGACAGGATCAGCAGCTCCATCCGAGCAGTAGATCCCAGTATTGGGCACTCTGGCGCCCTCTTGTGGTGGATTTGGGGCTGTGCACCTGGCTGGGAAGCAAGCGCCTGTCATTTGGAACTGCTGGCAGGAGCCTGATTGCCTGTCACCAGACACTTCACAGTCCCGCTAAACTGGTCTGGAGACACACTGGAGGGATGGAGAGCCAGGGTTCGCGCGTCTTACATACAGTAACACTTGGTGGCTTTTTAAAGAACCCCAAACCCTGTGTCATTTCCATATTTTCCCCCGAGTCTCACATGTAGTGGCTGATTGGTTCACTCCTTCCTCATAACTTTTCTTATTGAAAAAGTAGGGTTGTCGGGGCAGTGACCGGGATGTGAATAAAACAACAATAAATAAAATAGACTTAAAAAAAAAGAAAACATAGAATTGTCTGCGGCTTACAAAATTGTGCTATAAAGATAGAATGTGTGTGAGTGCACATCTGAAATCAGCTGCTGGGCAGGCTGGTGTGTGAGCACTGCTGGTCCAAACCTGCCTTGGCCTCACGGCAAGACTGTCTCAGAATAAAGATAAAAAGGAAGTTGTGTGTGTGTGCGTGTGTGTGTGTGTGCGCGTGTGTGTGCGCGCGCGCGCGTGTGTGTGCGTGCGCGTGCGTGTGTGTGTGCGCGTGCGTGTGTGTGTGTGCGCGTGCGTGTGTGTGCGCGTGCGTGTGTGTGTGTGTGCGCGTGCGTGTGTGTGTGCGCGTGTGTGTGTGTGTGTGTGTGCGCGCGCGTGTGTGTGTGTGTGTGTGTGTGCGCGTGCGTGTGTGTGTGTGCGCGCGTGTGTGTGTGTGCGCATGTGTGTGTGTGCGCGTGCGTGTGTGCGTGCGCGCGCATGTGAGTAGAGTGTTCCTCACTGGAGCTCCATCCCATTACTGAGAAAATGGGAAAAGATTTTTTCAAAGAAAGACGAGGGAAAGATGAACCGCGGTCCTGGTCAGTCCCACAGCTCAGAGTTCTCAGAGACAGGGCAGTGCTTAGTCAGCCCACAGCCCAGGCAGGGAGGAGCCTATTCCGATGGCTGCAGAGAGGGACGGCACAGAGGGTGGGTGCCTCAGGCATGCCCAGCCATGTGCTTTAGACAGACCCACACGTCTCCGACCTGCCTCAGAGGTGCGGTCACTTGCAGCTTCTGATGATCTGGACGACTGGCCTCACGTGGGATCCATTTCCAGAAGCAAGAGTGCCTGCGTGAAGGCACAGCCACAAGTGGGGACCTGCAGTGTCTAGTCTAAGGTGCCTAACCCATGGCCTCCTTTCAAACAAGCATCCTAGTGTCCCCGTGCTGTGACTCACCAGGCTCTGTCCTGCTGGCGTGCCTCCCACTTGGTGCTCCCCGTGGTGCTCCCCAGCATTAGTGCTGTGTGACTCTGTGTGGTCAGCTCCCTCTGGCCGTTTTCCTGGGATAGGGACTGTAGGAGACACCATCGGATTACTCCCGGAACTGGCTGTCCCAGGACACTGCCTCCTGGAGGGTGGTGTGGGACTCATACCCACTCTGCCTGCTCACGTTTCCCTTCACAGGGTGTGCGGAACTTCAGCGTCCCAGTGGGCTTGGATTCCAGTGTTCTTGTGGATCTAGTTGTGGTGGGATCTGTTGCTGTGTCTGAGAAAGGTAAGCTAGAGACAGGCTGTCTGGATGTTCCTGAAGGCTACCCTGGGCACTCCCCACTTGCCTGTGTCCACGCTGAGAGCCTGACATCAGCCCCTGTGCCACTCACCTTGCAGGCTTTGTCCTGTTCAGTCAGTCCACATGGCAGACTGAGTGTGATAGGGATGGGAGGGATCAAGTCTCTCTCACACCTCAATCAACGCAGTCTAGAACGTCCTCTCCCAGGCCTGTGTGGAGGCCTGCTCATGGTTGCAGTGATCCAACATTAACTACTAGCAGACTGGTGGTGAACAGTAAAGTCTCTCTCCTGCCTTTAGTTTTGGTTTTTAAAGATAGAGTGTTGCTTAGCCCAGGCTAGCTTACAGTCTCCATACAGTGTCCTATGTTTTCTATACTGTATACTCATAGTCATTTTCCCTCATCAGGTTCCCAGTCCTCCTATCCACCTCCCTCCAGATCCCCATGCATATGTGCCACCATGTGGGACAGTGGTTCTCAACCTGTGGGTCGTGACCCCTTTGGTGCTTGCTTATCAGATATTTACGTTATGAGTTATAACAGTAGCAAAACCACAGCCATACCCATGCACCACTGAAGTAACTATGGTTGGGGGTCGGCACAACGTGAGGAACTTTATTAAAGGGCTGCAGGGTGAAGGTGGTTGGGAACCTCCTGCCTGCCTGTCTCCTGCCTCTCAACTCACCTCGGCATGTAGCCTGCATGTACTGTCTGCTGTCCCTCGGTCTCTGTCTCATTCCTCTGCCTGTGCATTTTCTGACCCTCAGAAGCTCAGGCAGGTCTCAGTCTTAGAGAGTCATCTTATTGGTGTGCTTGCTCCTAAGTGATGCTGTGGTGGTACCCAGACTCCAGGCGAGGAGAACCCAGGTCCACACTGGAATCCAAAGGCTGCTTGTTCACTACTGTGGTCCTATGTTCTTCTGCCTGCATGGGCCCACGGCTGTGAAGCCCCACTGCGCCCAGCCTCCCCTTTCCATCCACCTTGTCTTCCCAGGACAGGAAAACCAAACACCTGTCCCTCAAAGTAGAGCTCTCTCCTCTGTCCTCACACACTGTAGAGCTCTCTCCTCTGTCCTCTCTCCTCTGTCTTCACACACTGTAGAGCTCTCTCCTCTGTCCTCACACACTGTAGAGCTCTCTCCTCTGTCCTCACACACCGTAGAGCTCTCTCCTCTGTCTTCACACACTGACTTCGGTTCTGATGGCAGAACCCCCGCCCTCCTCTGAGCCAGCCTCTGAGTACTGACGACAGGTCTGTGCCATGGCACCTGGCCCTGCCCACTGCTTTTTGCGGTGTCTTGCTGTCACGAGAGCCCTTCCAAGTGCCAGCATGTTCACGGCATCTGAGGCTCCCTCAGTCACTATGCACTTTCAGCGTTTGGTACCTGTGGGTTCCTGTTCCTGGACCACCGTGGGTAGAGGTGGACAAGAGGAACTCCGGGATCCCGTCCTCTCCACAGAGGCCTGACAGGAATCCACTTCCGCTGTGCCCCATCTTGTCTCTCAGGCTGGCGAATTGGGAAAGGAGAAGGCTATGCTGATCTTGAATATGCCATGATGGTGTCAATGGGAGCTGTCCACGAGGGGACACCTGTCGTCACGATTGTCCACGACTGCCAGGTACGTCCTGCAGACCTGCCACCGGTGTCCCTGACATCTGCTCCGGGAGTTGGGGGTCGGGGGAGACACCTGCTCCTCCTCGTGCACACCATTAGAGGTATCGAATGACGATGTGTGGTTCCTGCCAGGCAGGCCCTGCTGTAACCTGACTGTCAGCTCCCTCCCTGCCCAGGTTGTAGACATCCCCGAGGCTCTTGTGGAGGACCACGACCTCACAGTTGACTACATCCTCACTCCCACCAGGGTCATCACTACAGGCTGTGCACGCCCAAAGCCAACGGGCATCATGTGGTCCAAGGTGGGTCATCATGCGGCCGATGTGGCACGGTGCCATAGTGTCTCTCGTGGTGTTCCGTGTGTATCCTGGCCGCTGCCTACTAGCCTGTGTGGATGGATATTTACCTGCAACTTTGAATGGTGTAGCCTGAGTCACCTCTTCAGGCTGAGTCCTAGAGTCTTCTCCAGAAAGCAGTGATGGGGAGGGAGAGTCACTGCACTGTGGCTCCCTTGTCAATGGTTTTCATTCTCTCTGTCTCTATTTCTGTGCGTGTGTGCATGTGCACATGTGTGTGCATGTGCAGAGGCCAGAGATCAGCCTTGGACGTCCTTCCTCAGGGTATGCACCACTGCGCCCTGCAGGGTTTCCGGTTTTGGTTGGTTTTGCAGCTCTGTGGGGTTGGCCTTACAGCCTTGCGATGCTGAGCGAGCGCTTTGCTGCTGAGCTGCCTCACACAGGGCCCTTTGCTTATTTTGTTTTGGAGGCAGGGCTCACTGCCTAGGCCTCTCAGGTAGCCAGGATAACAAGCCTACACTGCTGGCCCCAACAAGGGATTGCAAATGTCTAGGCGGCTGACATGTGAAAGTGAAACCTGCCTTTAGTTTTTGGAGGATGGAATGGTTATCGTCTATGTGATTAACACGTAGCGTTTTCATTTCATGTGGTGTGTTGACAGAGCGTATTGACCATTCCTAATTGCCAGCCAGGAAAAGCAGGTCCCATGTTAGCCTGGGCAGCAGCAGCAACCTCATTCTGTAAGCCCAGATGTGAGCAGCTGGGAAATGGCAGAGCCAGTAGGGCCATGCTGGGCGTCATCACTCCCTACTCAAAACAGGCTGCTCTAGAGAGGAGTGACGCCTGGCTTCACCACAGCCTGAGCATTGAGACTTGTCGTTGTCTTGGTTTGAGCTGATCAGCTTGAGAGGAAAGCAACTCAGAGCCTGAGAGCTGACCTCATGTGCACACTGTAGAGAGCTGACCTCATGTGTACACTGTAGAGAGCTGACCTCATGTGCACACTGTAGAGAGCTAATGTGCACACTGTAGAGAGCTGACCTGTTGTGTATACTGTAGAGAGCTAATGTGTACACTGTAGAGAGCTGACCTCATGTGCACACTGTAGAGAGCTGACCTCATGTGCACACTGTAGAGAGCTGACCTCATGTGCACACTGTAGAGAGCTGACCTCATGTGCACACTGTAGAGAGCGGACCTCATGTGCACACTGTAGAGAGCTGACCTCCTGTGCACACTGTAGAGAGCTAATGTGCACACTGTAGAGAGCTGACCTCATGTGCACACTGTAGAGAGCTGACCTCATGTGCACACTGTAGAGAGCTAATGTGCACACTGTAGAGAGCTGACCTCATGTGCACCCTGTAGAGAGTCTGTCTCGGAGCCACGGCTCTCAGGGTCCCCAGGCTTCCAGCCACATTTGTGTACATGGGTCAGGCTCCTGGCTCATTGTCCAGGGCACACTGTGTGCATGTGGTGTCCACCTGCCTTCCCCTGTCTCTGCAGGTTGTTGGGATATTGTGGCCAACTGTACCAGCCAGTTAGAGCCACTAGTGGCCTGTGCATAATAAACCCCAAAGGCTGGCACTGAGCTCAGGCTGTTTATTTATCGAGTCGGTGGCCTTGGGCTAGGGAGTATTGTATGAGTCATGGGCTGTGTCAGACCTGTCTGGCTGTGTGCATAGGGCCAGGCCTTGATTTGATCCTAGGGATGCTCCGAAGCCTTGGGGGCGGGGGGGGGGGGGTTTCCATCCCTGCTGCAGGCAAAGGAGAAGCCCACACCCTCCTGCCTAGGGGTAGGCAGGGAATCGCCCTCTGTGCTGTGAATACCAGTGACTGTAGGAGCCTTTTGTAAGCAGGTAGCCCACAAAGGAGCCCAGTTCTTTCTACTTCCTGGGCCTCCAGGAAAACAGAGGCCTGTTCCACCCTATATGGCACATGAAGGGCGAATCTGAACAACTTCAGAGTGCCGGGAATCTTATTTGGGCTGACGTGGGGTCAGCTGCCAGTTGGTGACTTGTTAAGCAATGGAATCCCAGCTGGTTCTGACAGTGCAGGCTTCTCATGCTGACACCATGGATGCTGAGGCAGGAGAATGGCAGGTTTGATGTCCAGACAAACCTGGGCAATACGATGAGGCCTTGTCTTAAAGCAGAAAGAACTGGCCGTGCTGTAGCCCAGTGATAGAATGCTTGTCCTGACTGTGAGGGCCTGTGCTTCACTCCCAGGGCAGTGGAGTCTTCTCTCCCCAGAGACTGAGCTGGGCCCTCAACAGCCTTCCGAACATATGGGGTGTGGCAGTGCCAGAATTCATCCTGAGCGTGTGGGCATGGCTTTGGTATGACTACTCCTTAGACACCCTAAGACCCCCTGTGGCTGCTTTCTCTTTCAGGTCAGCTTTGAGATGCTCACAAAAATCCCAGTGCTCAGGACCCTCCGGGAGAGAGAGAAACGGGCTGGGAAGGATGTCACTCTCTGGGACGAGCCTGGCAGTCAGCAGCCAGCTCCAAGCACCGTCAGGAGACCCCAGGATAGACCACAAGCAGGTTCTCGAGGAGGGTCCCATAGTCCCCTGCAGGGGACGGACACCCAACTAGCTGCCACTGTGTACGTGGGAAACCTGCCCTACAATACTCGTGTGCGTGAGCTGAAGAGAGCCCTCCAGGAGCTGGGGGCGGTGCCCCTAAGGCTTACCTGGCAGGGGCCACAGCATAGGGCAGTTCTACACTATACAGACTCAGCTGCTGCCCAGCAGGCGGCCTCTCTCCTACAGGGCCTACGTCTGGGTGCCAACGCCTTGAGGGTGTCACTGGGGCAGCAGAGGGATAAGTGACCTGGTGAACAGCCCCCAGCAGAGGAGTCACACCCTTTCTGCTGCTGGGATGTGTCTGTCGTGTGACAGTTTGCCATTGGTGATGACCGGCTGCCCTGTGAGGTGCCTGCTCTGTTCTTCCTGGGAAGAGGCCATGCTTCCCTAATGGGTAGGGATGACGGAAAGCAGCTCCTCTCGACACCCAGGATGCTCTGAGCTCCAGCCCATTCCTGGTCTGGTTCTTGTGAAATCCACGTGAGGTTCTCTGGGTGCAGAAGGTTCAGGGACAGAGCAGTCCGGACAAGAGGTAGACAACGGAGACCTGTTTCAGGGTGTTCAAGGAGGAGAGCAGAGGCCTGCAGAGAAGAGGCCGTCACGGAGACCGAGGGCATGTAGCCGAGCAGGGTGTCCTTACGACCACTGGAAACCCACCCAGCAGAACAGGAGTGGGGAGGGAGGGCTTCTGCATCCAGAGAACACAAACTTGGAGCTCTGTTCCTGGAGACCCTGCATTGTGAGCATGCGTGATGGTAGCTACCCAGGCTGCTTAGAGTCATGTCGTCCCTCAGGAGAGCGTGGCGGCTGCCTGTGCGCTTTCAGAAGCACTTGAGCCATTGAGCCTAAGGGAAAACAAGCATTAGGTGGAGGGTTTGTCCTGTTCAAACTGCACACCTGGGCAGTTTCTTGTTTTTACCAGTGGGTCTTCCACAGCGTCTATTAGCATTGTCCTTTGTCCTGAAAGGGCAGGCCTCGCTCATATTAAAGGAAAAGAGCCTGTGACACACATCTCCTTGCAGAATCCAGCCTTGGTAAACGGCTAATTCAGTAACCTGCGCTTCCAAGCTGTCAGAGGTGCTGTGAGGAGTGACTGAGGGACGCAGGCTCAGGCTGTGCTGGCCTCTGTCCTGGCCTGCGCCCCCTCCCACTCCTGCCCACCAGACACCCACTCTCACCTGCTGAGCTTTCCTTGGGGGTTCCGCCTGCATTTGGACCCTTGCCTTCTTATCCTCTTACCATTGATGTCCCAGTGGGACAGCGCCTGCAGGTTAGCAGGATGGAGCTGTCTGTTCTTCCTGCTGCAGACCAGCGGGACATGAGCAACTCAGGAAATCCATGTTACGTGAGCCAGAATAATCCAGATGCATTGACACACAGTCTAAGCTGTTTGTATGTTTGTGTAAAGTGTGTAAGTACTGAAGCCTGGGTGCCCTCAGTCTAAGCCCTGGTAGATGCTACAGGGCGAACCCTGTCTCAGGATGCCTTTGAGGTCTGGTTCTCCAGGTGATGGGACCCACAAGTGACAAAAGTCACTGTGTCCTTTGTCACTACAGTTGTATAGCACACATAATCAAAATGGATAGGAAGCTACTGTCAGATGGCAAAGTGTGGGTTCTGGGCTCCTCCACACTTCCTCTCATGGTTTTCCACTTTGCCAATAGTGGGGACCTAAGCAAGACCTATTTGGAAGAGTTCATCCTCAGGGCTGCAGTCACCCTGACTGGCTAACTTTGTGTAACTGTCGCTGTGATGCACCACAAAGACCAAAGCAACTTGGGAGGAAAGGGTTTATTTCATTCACAATTCCATATAACAATTCGTCATCAAAATCAGTGAGGCTGGGCAGTGGGAGCATGCCTTTAATCCCAGCAGTCGGGAGGCAGAGGCAGGCGGATTTCAGAGTTCGAGGCCAGCCTGGTCTACAGTGAATTCCAGGACAGCCAGGGCTACACAGAGAAACCCTGTCTCAAAACAAACAAACAAACAAAACAGGCCAGGAACTCAAGCAGGGCAAGAACCTGGAGCAGGAGCTGATGCAGAGGCCACGGTGGGGTGCTGCTTACTGGCTTGCTACTCATGGCTTGCTCAGCCTGCTTTCTCATAGGACCCAAGACCAGCAGCAGCCAGGGATGACACCACCTACAATGTGGTCTGGGCCCTCCCACATCAGTCAATCATAAGGAAATATTCTACAGGTTTCTCTGCAGCCTGATCTTACGGAGGCATTTTCCCAATTGAGGTTCCTTCCTCAGATGGTTCTACTTTGCGTCAGTTTGGCATAAAAATCCCCAGCGTACTGGCCTCCTCCTATGTGTGCTTGCCCTGCATCCTGGCTGTCCTGATGAGAGCAGAACTTGGCCTCTGGCATGACCGACTGATGCCCTCCTGTGGGAGCTAACGAGGTAATGCAGGGAGAGAAATCAAACAGCTTCCCCTGCATCCATTGTAACATAACTTCTAGAAATGGAACAGTAGGGGCTGGAGAGATGGTATAGACTGTGAGAGCACGTACTGTGCTTTCAGAAGTCCTGAGTTCAGTTCCCTCCACTCATGTTACAAAGCTCACAGACACCTACAGCTTCAGCTGCAGGGATCTGATGCCCTTGTCTGACCTCCATGGATACCGCATGCACACATACACACACAAGCTACATGCACACTAGCAGTGAAACTCGTAAGTAGTTGAGACTGGCTGGTGAGTTTTACAGAAAGTGGTTGCAGAACCGTAGAAAGATGTCAGTTCCGACATGGCCAGCAAAATCTCAGTTCTCCCCAGGGAACTAAGAAAGCAGATAGATCATCAGGAATTGTTACCCACAAGGCCAGAGGTCAGCAGAAGTTGACCCATGGTCTCCCACATGCACACCCAGACATGAACGTGTAAACAGAATGAAGCCAGCTGGCAGAGGAGCCTCAGGGCAGGCACTACCCAGTGCTTGCTTCTAGGCCCTGGCTTGGATATGAGGTTTGGTTACAAGGTTCAAACTTGCAGGTGATGTTGCAGGTATACTTTCCAGTCCTGTGGCCTGTCATGGTGAAGCCACACAATACAGAAGACAGGGTACCCTAGCAGGAGAGGTCAGAGCAACAGCAACCATTGTTCTGAGGAGCGAGATGGGGGAGGCTTGAAGGCTAGAACTCTAGAGAAGAGGCTGCTGAGCCAAGGGGTCACTTTATAGGTCTTGGGGTTTCTGTTCCGTAATAGAACGCCATGGCCGAAAGCCTGTCCATATCATGGCATCTTACCTCTCCATCTCACAGTCTGTCCTTGAAGGAAGTCAGGGCAGGGGTGCGAGTCAGCTGATGCAGAGAGCATAGAGGAGAACTCCTCCTCACAGCTTGCTAAACCTGCTCTCCTGTAGAGCCCAGGACTGCCAACGTAGGAGTGGAACAGCCCTCCCTGTCAGCCATCCACCAAAAGCTTGCCCACACGCCTGCCTACTGGGGACATTTCTCAATTGAGGCTCCCTCTTCCAAAAATGACTCCAGTTTGTGTCAAGTTGGTTTAAGACCAGCCATCACGTTTGGGGAAGCGTGTCTGTCCCTTAGGCACCCACAGGCCATCCCAGCACTCTGGATGGCCAGGCCCATGAAAACACACATTTAAAGACACAGGCCTGATGGTTGTCTGTGGCCTGAGATGCAGTTTTCTGTCTTTATAGAAGGAGCCAACACAGGCTCTCCTTCCAGTCTTGGCCTGATGGTGGGTCCTGGATAGCTGGGATACTGTTATCCGGCAACCCCACATCCCAGGCACCTGGGCCTGATGCTGTCCTCAGAGCCCCAGCAGAAGTGAGGAAAGACAGCTATGTTCTAGTGCCTTTATCTGTGCTCTGTGACTAGCACCCCAAATAGAAGATATGCACTAAAGAGAACATCAATTTTATTACTTATGGATTTCCTTTTGTGTTCAGTTTTTTTTTTTTTTTTTTTTTTTTTTTTTTTTTTTTTTTTTTTTGAGATAAGGGTTTCTCTGTGTGGCCCTGGCTGTTCTGAAACTTGCTCAACAGACCAGGCTGGCCTCAAACTCACAGAGATCTGAATGCCTCTGCCTCCCACCACATTCAACTTCAGATTTCCAAAATATCAGAGGCTCTCTACAAAGTAGATCTGCAATTAGACCCACATCTAAGGGCTGTGGTGTAGGTGACACCCAGTCAGTGGCACTCTTTAGTAGAAGCTGCCCTCGGACCTCACACTCCAAAGTCCCTTTTCCGGTGATTGGGAGACAGGTGTCCCAAGAACCTGAAGCACCTTTTGGAGCTTGGTGCAACTTCCTAGGAAATGCTCCAGCCCTTCCCACCAGAAGCCATCTCCCCAAATCTGGCTAAAGTCATACCATACTTGGCTTGACATCTGGAGACCAGTCCCATGTAGTGATGGTGCTGGGCTGCCCCCATGGAGAGGGCCAGGTGCCCAGCACTGCCAGGACCGTGTGCCAGTTTGGAAGAGATCCCAGGCCAAGCGGAAGAGCCCCAAGGAGCCACTGAGGCAGCTGTATAAAAAATGACTTATGGTCTTAAGCCACTAAATTTGGGGGCAAATGTTTGCTTCCTTGGTGATCAATCCTACAGTCTCACCTCTCAGATGGTTATGGGCACACATAAATCAGGTATAGACCTGTATTCTTCTGAAGAATGGCAAGTCACAGGGTATAGGAAGAGGGTTCACCGTAACCCCCCAACCCCCCCCCCATTACAATTGCGATTGAGGCTCCTCAGGCAGCTGGGTCCCAGAAGCCGAGCCAAGTTGCTCTTTACCCCCAGTGAGCAGGATCAAGCCAGGGCCATTCGGCAGGAAAGAAGACCATCCCTCCCCTGTGCAGCAACTTCAGTCTTCCTCCAGCAGAAGAAACATGGACTTGGGTCTGTGGCATGGGCATGGGGGTCACCCAGGCTCCTGGGCCTGTCCTGCATCCTTTGGTTCAAGCCTCTCACCTCTAGGCTTTGGACTCTGCCCTTTGGTGCTCCTGTGGCCATACTGGAGGTCCCAAGGACACTGGAGGTCTTCCCTATCCTTACCAAGCTGCCAAACCCCAGAGAGTCTGGGTCACCCCAGGACCGCCACAGAGATGTTCAGACAAGCAGATTTAAGTAAGGACCTGCACTTCTGCTCTCTTGCAGGAACAGGGCTGTCTCCTGTGAATGGAGCCCTTTCTTTGTCAGGGTCATAAATCTCGAGGGTTGAAATGGGAGCCGATGTGTGTCTGTGTGGAGTGGATGGATGCTCCACACTTTGGTGGTTGGAAGCCATAAGCACCGGCCTGGAGGTCTAACATGGCTCCCACCTGCAGGTCCGACAAACCCACCAGAAGGAGCAGCTTTCCAAAGAAGGGTCTCAGGCCAGAACTGGCTGAAGCCCTGGAGCCTGGCCCTGTTGAGTGGAAAAAGACTGTTCCCTGGGGGAACACTGACCTGCCACAAGCAGGGGCCTTCAGGCCAATTGGCAGCCGTAGTGGCTTGTCAGAACACAGAGAACATTTAGTGATTGAAGAATTCCAAGTCGGAGCCATACTCCGCCCGAAGGGTGGGGTCGGTTTGCAGTGTCTTCTAGCTGTGTGACCTCAGGCAACGGCTCACCCTCTCTGTGCCTGAGTTCTTCAGTTAACGCTTTTGAGACTTGCAGTAGACTTCTCAGGTCACCCACCATGCACCACAGGAGGGGAGCAAAGTTAGGAGGAGGCGGAGCAAGGAACTCCACCCAGTGGACCGACTGGAGCCCTGAACCAACACATCTGTTACCTGCTTCTCTAGGGGCCACAGGGTCTCCGTGTGCAGGGCATATAGCATGTGTGTCCACGGGCCGCAAAGCCGCCTGGGATTGGGCTGGAAGTGACTTCAACCTTCCACTTTTCTGAAGCCCTATTGTTTGTGCGACTAGGAAAAGACAATTAATTCAACTTCCCCTAAACTCTCCCAAACCAAGGGCCTTCTATAGGGTCCGCTCATCTGGGCACATATGCCTGCCGCTTTCCGGAGTTCTAACATGAACTGTGAGAAACGGACAGCAGGCGGCGCTGTCTCCTCGTGAGAGATAGCTAGGGACAAACTCCCAGGGTAGTCTCGGAGCTTCTCAGGCAGGTTCCGAGGTTCCCTCTCCTTTTCAAGGGTTGCCTGACCTTGAGCTCTCTCCCTGTATTAACACCACAAGGAAGTATGGCCTGTCGCTCCGCACCTCCGCCCTCTGCCTACCTGTTGCCCTGCCCTCCCTCCCGTGTAGCCGAAGGTCACACTCAGGCCCATCTCTCTGACCCAGCCCCACTACTGGAGCGAATGCTGGGGTCCAGTGAGAGCCCAGGCCTGTCAGCTCCCCCCACCCCACCCCACCCCTGTCACAGAAACCCAGGACATCATGTGCCCGTCTAGAACGTGCTTTCCAGGACACATTCCCAAAGACAAGTCGAGTTGTCCTTTTTTCAGGGACATCTAAAAACCTGGCATTCTTCCACATGGCTGTGACCCGGGACAGTCAGGGAACATGGGGTCCCTGCCTCCCCGGTGTGATGTCAGTAGTTTTAATAAGATGCTCAGAGAGGTTTAGCATATGGTCCTTCCCCAGGCCAGTCCTGTGTCACCGCAAGGGCACTGAACAACAGAACTATGTTAGAGCAATGCTGGCTGGGTCCCGGCCATACTGTCTTCCCTGGCCAGGCAAACAGACCACTGAAATGGTCCTGCCGGCACTATGGCTGAGTTTTAAAGGGCTAACTCCTTGCTCAGTTCAGACTGCTCCACCCCATTGTCTCTCTCAGGTGACCCAAGCCCAGTGACATCCCTTCAGGGGATCCATGTGAGCCTTCCAGGTACTAGAAACAGCGGCAGGACCCCGCACCTGGTCTCAACAAAGCATGCACACAGTCCCACCTTGGTAAGCCCACCCTCCCATCATGCTTTGCTCAAAGTGGGTGTCTTCTATATGGCCAGCCAGGTGACTGTGGACAGCAATTGGCAATGGCAGGGCTGTGCCCACCTGTCCCCTATGGAGGAATCCAATGACAGGCATCCACGGGTGCTCGGTGTGGGTGGATTGGGCATCCGTAGTCATCCTTACCTGTTGGATCATATTCCTCTCTGGGCTGTCAAAGCAGGCCAAAAAGTATCACAGGGGTGGGAGCAGAGATCTATGGTACATGGCATCCTAAGAGTGAGACCCTGGTTACAATAACCATGGAAGAAAGTGGGCCGGGCGTGGTGGCGCACGCCTTTAATCCCAGCACTTGGGAGGCAGAGGCAGGCGGATTTCTGAGTTCGAGGCCAGCCTGGTCTACAAAGTGAGTTCCAGGACAGCCAGGGCTATACAGAGAAACCCTGTCTCGAAAAACCAAAAAAAAAAAAAAGAAAGTGGGGGGCGGGGGGAGGAGTGGGCGGGAAGTCAGGAAATACAAGCTGGAAATAAAACTCATTGTTAAAGCTCCAGGGAGCCACCATCCTTCTCTTCGGTAGCTCAGAGTCCAGTGACTGGTACTGCAGACCCCAGTCCCCGGGAGGGTGCTTGCAGGAAAGAAGGCCCCCTCCTCTCTTTAAGGCGAGCCCACATCTGAGAAACAGAATTAGGCAGCCACACCCTACTGCCATTCACAGCTTCTCCGGTCCTGTGTCAACTTTTGCTTGACATTTATTTCCACTGTACCAAATGGCTAGAGGAAGAAAGGGAGCCGGCAGAGAGCCCTGGGGGGAAATAGGAATGGCAGTCTCTGTGGCTCTGGGAAGTCAGAGTCCTCTGGCTGGGAGCTGTAGCCCTTCCTGGCTCAGTGGGAAAGCGGAGCTGGATCCGGACTCCCTCGACATTCCCCTCCTGCTGACAATGGGTTATCAAAGGCTTTTGGGCTCAGAAAGCCCAGGGCCTGAGCCCCAGGCCTTTATATATAACCCTGTCCTCTCTGAGTTTGGCTGTGGGGGGGGGGGTGAGAGCCACCTAAGGGGTTGTTGTGAGGATGGGCTTTGGTGTCCCCTGTGGAGAGGGCTGGGCTGCTGGGCTAAGAAAGTTTCCAGAATGCTGCCTGTTACCCTGGTCATCCAGTTTTTCCCAAGCTGCCACTGAAGGCAGAACAGGCAGGAGAGGGCAGCAGAGGCCAGACCAAGCTACCTCAGCAGGGTCTCCAGGAATTGATCCAAGGAAGACCTCTCGCTTCAGCCCTTACCACGACTCCTGTCAAGCTGTGGGGAGGACCTGCCAAGGGCTGGGGACTCCCCTCCCTGTCTCTCCCTCAGACAGTTACAGACTGGAATAGACTCCCATCCCACCTCCATGTGGTGGGTCTCACAGAGCCACTGGCATAAGTAAAGTGACCTTTTTTTCTCATCCTGGGACCAAGTGGTAGAAAAGTCTGGTCGTTTGTGTGGGAGTCTCAGGCCCAAAGCTGCTGGTCAGTTGTCTTCCACTCTTGGGATGCTCACGGGAAGCTCCCAAGAGGAGGCCCCAGAAAATGTGGGGTGGTTCCTACTTGCTGTGTTTCCCCCCACCCCCCACATCCTTATAGTGAGAAACCCCAGGAGTCTGAAGTCCACCATTGTCCCTTCTGGGTGCCAGGAAAATATGTCCCCTTTCTCCTGAGCACCATCTCACTGGAACAACATTGTCAGAGAAGAGGAATTCAAAGATGAGGGGTGGCTTGGTTTACACAATGCCAGGTGGCCTTAGGGCAAGGACTCCGGGTCAGTATTTCCACTCCGTCCTAGGGAACACAGTCACTGATGGGGGACTGGCAGACAGGGAGCCAGTTTTTTTTTGGTGCAGTACCAACTCTCCCCTGCCCCGACCCTTCAATCCCAAAGAGAAAGGACAACAGTGTATCAACTGCGCCTCTGTGGGCCAGGCGCCTGCACGTCACAGCTCACAAACCCTGTTGCCCTCTCTGGCGCTGCTGTCGGACCCGCCTGGGTTCAGTGTCCTGGAAGTTCTTCCTGTCTAGGTCTGTGAGACCCAGAGCCTGAGCCTTGGAGATTGTGCACCCTTGTGCAGGAGGAGGTTGTGGAGGGGACCGTGTGTTTTACCCACAGGGCCGAGCTTCGTATCTCCCTGCGGCTTGCCAACCTCCATACCTTTTGCTTCACATAAGAGCCATGCGTCATGACGGTTCTGCAAGGGTCATTTGGCCATAACTTAACGCGCTCCCTGTGCGCCCAGAGCAGACAGTAAGGACTCACACTCAATTTCGTCACACTCCTGCTGGGTTTAAGCCTGAGACCTGCAGGTGCCTGAATGTTTTCTTGGGCACCGCGGAGGCCGCTCCCTACCACTCAGCATGACCCTAAGCCAAAATGGCCCCTGGAGAAACCCAGGCGCCACCAAAGCGGCGGAGGGAGACCTCGGGACGCTGCTAGGCGATCTTTCCATGGAATCCGGCCCTTCTAGGCTTGCCTGGAGCCCAGCCCTCCTCCGGGGAAGGCCGGACTTTCCCTCTCACCCTCGGGCGACAGATCAGGCGAGAGGCAGAGCCAGGCCCCCATCCCCTGGGTCCTGGCCAGTTCTGCCGGGGCGACTCTGGGTGCCTTCCACCCAGCTGGCCCTGATGTCGGGGAGCTGGGAAATCCCACTGAAATCCGCACAAGAGCCTGGTAGTGAGCCGGAATCCGGGGTCCGCCGCCGCCACCACCACCAGGACACGGATCCGATCCCGGGATCAGGAGCCATAGCGCCCCGGGGGCTGCCTCCGTGCTCCCCTTGTTTTCACTGGGGCGCAGTCTGCCCTGGGAAGGGAGGCACTCCGGCTTGAGGCAGTGGCTCAAGTGCCTGAGGACCTATTCCCTAGACTTGCTTTCCTCCCCGAAGGGAGGCCTCAGCCTGTGGAGGACAGAGCTGGTTCCTGGTTTCGAACCTGTTCCAGGACATGGAACCCGGAGAGCAGCGAGGCCGCAGCCCCCGCTCAATGCTCCAGCCTCCCCAGCTCCGTCTTTTCCCTGTCCTCTTTATCTGGGTTTTATAGACAGCTGTTAGTTGGGGACATTAATTGCCCGGACTAGTTTATTGATAATTTTGATGTAACAGAGCACCAGAGAAATTACCCTCCCGTCCAGAATGTCAAGTCTGAGAAGAAGCAGGTTCTGAGGCGCGACCCCACGGTGCGCAGACACTGCGGTGGGTCAGGACTGCGGCACGGACAATGCAGCTTATTATGTTTGTTTTCCTAGGTGGGCGGCTGGTGATGGAGATGGTGGTCAGGGGAGACTGGAGCTTGGCTGTTCGTTGTCTCCAGAAGAGGAAGGAAAAAATACGATTTAAAAGGGAAATATGTTCGGGGCAGGAGCGTGGGCGTAGCCCTGAGCACCCACGGATGCTCCGTTCCTTCCTGACTGCGTTTTACAGGCCTCCACAGAAGTACCGGTATCAGGCAATTAAAAAACAAAAACCAAGTAGACAAAATAAGAAGAAGCAAGCAAGCAAGCAAGCAAACCTTTGAAGTTGCTTCACTATCTACAACAGAATGCAAGGCTCGCTCGCCCCTGGAATGAAGGGCTCACTGGGTTCAGGGTAGCAGAAAATTATGCATAAGTGTATGTAAAGACTGCGTGTGCGTGTTTACACACACTTGCTTTTCCCTGGGATGAAAGCCTACAGGTTTTTTTTTTTTTTCTTTAAACGCATGATTATTTTTTCAAGTTTAAAGAACCGTTAGAGGGACAACGGAGGACTCATCTTCAAAAGACAGAAATGAAGGAAAAGTTGTTCCTACTCGGCTTCTACCACCGCGTGAAATAAAGGATGAAGGGGGCTGAGTAGGAAAGACAAACTTTAGAATCACCTAGATTTAATCCCCCTCCCCCTAGAGAGCTGAAGATCCTGAACCGGTAATGAGTTGAGTCTACTATCCCCCCCCCCAAAAAAAAAAAAACTCAGCCATTCGGATTGATGTCTAGCCACAAGAGTTTTAGAGTCCTTGTACAAATGTTATACATTTTTATTTTTGTTCTTTTTGTAGGAAAAAAATACACAAAAAGCAATACCCTCAGATTGTCCCTTTATACAGTGCAGAAAGGAGGTTTAAAATACGTGTCACAGATGCCGCACCTCTGCGGCCAAAAGACTAAAAGGGGGGACGGTCCCTCATATTATATATATTTATATAAAACATATGGAAATTTGTTTTTTTACAAGACTGGTCTTCGTTTCAAATTTACAATGGTTATCTAAAAAAAAACAAAAAAACAAAAAACAAAAAAAAAACAAAAAAAAAACCCCACAATAATGACAACAACTCTACACGGCAAATATTGCCAACCAAGTCACACCATTAATACTGAGAGGGCAGAGCTACGTGGTGTTTTGAGTAGTAAGGTAACCGGTAAAGCAGAATAAATAACCGGCCAAGCCTGCCTACAGGCGGGGCGGGCGTCAGAGTGCGAGCCTGAACTACACCGGCCAGATGGACCCTCCACTCCCACATCTCAGTGTGTTCCTTTCTTTTCAGAGAGTCACAGTAGAGACAGAAGAACACCAGGGAACAAGTCAAAATGTAACTCCAAGCAAGGTGAAAGACACTGGAGGCCGAAGAAAATGGATGGCTGGAGGCTGGGGCAACTTCTGTGACACTGTTTCCTTTTTAAAAAGACAAACAGTGGCTCCAGGTGTGTGTGCCATTCCCATAGAGATTCACCTGTGATTGCTAGAGGAGACCCCAGGTTGGGAGAGAGGAGGCCATTCCTGGCCCTATCCTCCTCCCCGGGAGTGGGGAAAAAGATGGAGGAAGGGAGATGTGTGCATTTCAAGACATTCTTTCAAAAAGTTAAAAACTAAAAGATAAATACTCAACCAAAAAAAATATCAAAGTATTTGATAATGATTGGTCTCACGTGCCCCTGCTTCTAAAAACTGTCCCTTGGTGTGGAAGGGGCGGAGAGATCTCTGCAGAATTCTTTCCACGTATCTGGCTTCCCCCGACACAGCACCTCCGTGGCTGGTTTCAGTGGGGCTGAAAATAAGTATTTATTTACTGACAGCTGCAGTCTGACCTGGCCCCCGGTTTTTTTTTAGAAATTAGTGAGGGAGTGAGGGTAGAGTCACCAGACGCTGCTCCCAGTCTGTGTTGGGGTTTTCTTTACAAATAATCCGTTAGGGGTGGGGCTGTCCCTTTTCACTTGCTGACGGGTTATACCTCCAGAGTAAAGCAGTTTGTGGCGGTGGGCTCCTGGTCCCTGGGCCGGCCAGGCTGGGCTGGAGGGCCCCTGGCCTCACCTCACATCACACACGGCTTGATGTCTTGGTAGGTGACCTGCTGGTGATAATAAGATCCTCCGCCGGTTGTATGCATAGAAGAAGAGGCCATGGCATTGAAAGAGAAGACAAACTCCTTTCTGTCACACATGCTGGGAGACTGTGAGTGATACCGAGGGATGCCTGTAGGGTAGGGCGACAGCAAAAGGAGGGAGCAAAACATTAGCTTCCAGGGCATGAGTTCAGGACCCAGCCTAGAAGCCCCAATGAACTTGGTTATGTGTAAGCGGGCAGCTCAGCCCTGCTCAACATATTCCTCCTAGCCCCACTTCCTAGTAAAACTGGCCTTCCTGGGGTTCCCAGTGCTTGGCAGGAACTGAACTGAGAAAGGGGACTACTGAGTCCTCCGTGGTCCCTCACGGTCCCTCACTGTGCCTTCCTGGACCTGGACTAAGTCACTAACTCCAAGTCCTGGAGGTTGCTTCCTGCGGCTTGGGCCTCTCCAGTCTGGACTCCTTGCCTGGCCGAGGACTTCTTTGATGCGGAAGGGGAAGGCCGAGGAGGAGGCCGTCATGGCCTCTGATGCCCCAGAGCCTGGAAAGCTGAGATTTCTGCAGTTGCCATTTCCACCCTGGTGGAGCCAGAAGCCCAATGCAGGGTCAGCAGAATTCAAAGCCCACATCAAGGTTCAGGCAGCTGAAGAGTCCCCTTAAGGACAGGCATAAGGTGTGTGTGTGGGGTGACCCCGTGGAGAGGTGGACCACCAGCTAACCACCTCTCTCCTCCGGTCTGCCTCCCTGGGGTGGCCCTGACAGCTTATTTATGGCTATCCCTCTACCCCCTCTACCGACTTTTCCTTCTAGAACTACGCTTGGAGGCTGAAAGCTATCTTCTTTTCCAGTGGGGGAGTCTGGGGTGGGCTCTGAGGGGCCTTGAAACCTGGATCCTGAAAGACGAAGAGCACCGGGGCTTATAACTCTGACCCCCAACTCCAGGCCTGGCCACCACACAGGACCCAGCTTACGTCTGCACAAAATGCCCCTAGACTCACCAAACCAGGTTTCCTGAAGGACCTGGGCTGGGCCTCTCAGTGTTTGGTCCAGGCCTCTTTGGGCCTAACTCTTGCTTTGGGCCTAACTCTTCCGTTCTTGCCTGACACAGATTCTTTGCATGGGAAGTATCAGAAAGGTGGGTTTGTTGGCCAGGGTTAGGCCGCTGGCTAGAAACACAGGGCCTTTGCTAGAGGCGAAGGAACCCAGATGTTCCCTGGACTTAAGAGAGTGCTGGGGTCTGAGTCTTTTTGGTGTGAATGGGGCCTACCTGGTCAGGCTAGGGGCAGCCAGAAAAGAGAAGCAAGAAACGAAACTCGACCAGCCTGAACTGGAGGCATCAAAACTGCGTTCGCTCCTCAGAGAGAGCGGTTGGTACCCAAAGAATTGGGGCTAATGCTCTAGAAGCAAGATTGGTTCACAGTGGCTGTCAAGGCTTGGGTCTGGGGTTGGAGCCCCCTGCACTCACCTTGCAGTTCTGCCGGCCCGTTGTGACTGTTTTGGTGTAAGTATGGCTGCTCCAGGGAGTGCGTGGAGATGCTGCCAGACAGGGGGTTAGCGGCTGGGTTGCAAGGGGACAGAGGCTGTTGCTTGATGTAGGAGGCCCCGCTGTTGAGAGCCGCGGAGGCCGCGGGCGGCCAGGCTGCTGCAGAGCTGGAGTAAACAGCGTGCGGCTCCATGACTCCGCCAGCGCCAGCCGGCAGCAGCGGTGAAGCGGGCACCGAGCTGTCGTGGTGCGGGTACTCCCCGGCCGCAGAGCCACCGCAGCCGCCCATGTACGAGTGGCCGCCGTTGGAGGGCAGGTGTGGCACCGAGTGGCTGGGCAAAGCCATGCCGTCCACGTTGCCAGCCAAATGACCATTCATCATGCCCAAGCCGCCCTCCAGCGCCAGGCTGTTGGGCGCGCACGAGAGGCCTCCGGAGCCCTGGAAGCCGTAGGTGTCGGGGAGGTGGTTGAAGCCCAGCCCGTTCACCATGCTGTACACAGGCTTGAGCGCCTGGCATTTCCTTCGGAAGCCGCGAGGCCGCCGGCGGAACGAGCCCTCCTCGAACATAAACTCGCTAGCCGGATCGATGGTCCAGTAGTGGCCCTTGCCGGGTCGCCCGAGGCCCTTGGGCAGTTTGATGAAGCACTCGTTGAGCGACAGGTTGTGGCGCACGGAGTTCTTCCAGCCCTGGTAGGCGCCGCGGAAGAAGGGGAAGCGCGCCTGAAGGAACTGGTAGATCTCGCTGAGGGTCAGGCGCTTGCTGGGCGAGCTCTGGATGGCCATGACGATGAGCGCGATGTACGAGTAGGGCGGCTTCTCCGGCCGCCGCACGCCGGCGTTGGTCTTCTTGGCCTTGGTGGGGCCCGCCGCCGCGGGGTCCATGGCCTGGCCGCCCGCGCCGCCGCCTCCTCCTGTGCCCCCGCCGTGCGGCGGCTGCTGCTTGTCGGGCGCGGACATCGGGTGGCTGCTGCCGCCGCCGCTGCCGCCGCTGCTCTGCGCTGCCGAGCCGGGAGGAGGAGGAGGAGCAGGAGGGGAGGGAGGGGAGGGGGCTGCGCGGGGCGGCTGCACCTCTGCCGTCACTGCGGCTCCCGAGCGCGCCTCCCCCGCAAGCCCGCCCTCCCCAGGCGCGCTATTCTCCTCCTCCTCCCTGCGGGAGGCCACGCGCATCAGCGGACCCGGCACCGCCCCCCCCCGCCTACTCCCCCCCCCCCGCCGGTGCACGCCTTTGCGCCCCCGCAGCCTGCAGTGTCCGATCCCCCGTAGCTACTCAGTGGGCTCAAGCCGACCCCAGGTCCCTCCCCACGCGTCCCCAGCCCCCCTCCACCCCCGCTCCCCGGACTGCGAAGCCTGTCCCGCCTCTGCCGACCTGGACCCGGTGTGCCGGTCCCCGCCTCCTAGGCCCGGATGACGGGGCTGGACAGGCGCCCGGGACCCCGGTCTTCCCGGCGCTCTGGGCTGCGGCGGTGGCGGAGGCCTTGGGTCGTGACCAGCGCGGGCAGAGAGCGACTGGGTTCCCGGCCCCCGGGGCAGGACGGCGTAAGTTCCCGAGAGGGACCGCCTCCCCTCACTCCCCGCCCTGGGAAGCGCTGCGCCGGCGCCCGGCGCTCCTCGGACTCGCCCAACCGCGCTGCAGCCACTGGCCCAGCTGAGCGCGGGCGGGCGGAAAACGAAACCGCAGGCGGCTTAGCGGGCGCTTTGTCTCCAAGCGCTGCAAGCGGGACCCGGAGAGTGGCTTCAGGTCGTGCAGTGCCACGAACCGCACAGGTTCCCTAGCAGGCGGCTTCGTGCACTCATTCATGAAAGCGCGCACACGCGTGCATTAACACGCTCCCTGAGCGCACACACAACGATGCCCCCAAGCGAATCCTCTAATCACCAACTCAGATGCGCAGGCTTGCACCCAGTGCGCTCCCCACTCACGTTCCCCAGGGTCCCCCGGGAAGCTGCCACTCTCAGATCTGAATTCACAGAGCAAAGTCTCCTCGAGCCCCCCTCCCCCCACGCTTAACTCTGAAATCCGCTTCGTTGGCCCCGCGGCCCAGTGTCCCCTTTTACAAGCGCAGGTTCTGATTTCCTGAGAGATGGCAAAGTCCGGGGCAGGAAGTTTACAAGGCTCAACGTAAACACGTTCCGGGGGATCCTTTAATAATAAGAGTAGAGAAGCCCGCGGGCGCGGGGGGAGTTGGCCTGATGCCCCTATGGGCTCGGCCTGCCGCCGCCGCGGGGCCTCCGACGCTGCGCGCCAGGCCGGGTTCCGGAAAGCGGGTGGCGCAGGCGGGGAGCGCGTCAGGGAGCGGCCCTGGCTGCGGGGTCGCGGCCTTGGAGAGATGATGCGGGGCGCAGGACGACTCACGATCTCAGGTGGACTCTGCGCGCTCGAAACCGGGTGAGTGTGGGCCTTCTGCAGCCCAGACACGCGTGCGCGCGGGGAGAACTAGTGGCAGGGCGGGTGACGAAGGGGACTTTTACACGAGTTGGTGCGAGGGACCTTGGAGCTAGGCGACTGCGCCCTGGCGCGAGCTGCAAGAAGAGATATCTGCGGGTCTCCTTCAAAGCCCGCTGGCCTCAAGTTTCTTTAGATTCTCGGTTCCCCATCTTCTCCCCACCCCCACGCCTTCAGCTTAGGTGGTAGGCGCCTTATCGTCTTCGAGGCGCCTGGCACATCTGTGCGAGGGTCTGGGGGCTTACTGACTTAGGTTGCTGCTCTGTAGCTGCCTCCTTTGGCAGAACCGGGTTCGCAGGAGGCGAGAGTCGCCATCCCGTTCCTTTCTCTAGGACAGACTTTAGAACTCTGTGGTCCAACTAAATAAAAAGGGCGGAAGAGGGGACGTGAACGCTTATGTGTGGTTATGTGTTCATGCGTGCACATAGATGCTCTAGCAAGCCGGCTTCTGCGCCACACAGTCGGCCTAGACTGCATCCCTCAGCACCATCCACAGACTGGCATCTGCCTTCTCAGGGGACTTAAGTACAGTTCAGGGGCCCCACCCTGGAAGGGCGCACCACATGTAGCCTGCATGCTGCTGAACTGTGCCTTCGCCTACACAGAGCCACAGGATTGCAAGAATGGGCCTTGTAGGCCAGAGCGCACCCTCCCACCCCAGGCCACACATTCCCACACCCCCAAGTTTTCTCCCCCCCTCCTTTCTTTTCCTCTCCATTATTTTCTTTTTATTTACGTTTTTTTCCCTCTGCCCACTGGCAACTCCAGACCTGAGGACTCTGGGCTGTACCTCAGGGAGGGAAGTTCTCAGAAGGTCTCTACATAGCTGGCCTTTAGCAAGAAGTGAGCTGAGGAAGGCGCCCATTTTCTGAGCTGGCACAGGCTGCATTTTGCATGCTGCCCCAATCCAGCCGTGCCTCTGACCTCAGATCAAGGGTGCCTCCAAATCGAGGGGGCATGAAGCTCTTTTCCAGTTAAAGGATGTTAGCCCATAGGTGACCTCCTGATCTGCCCCCCTTCCCGAACTCCCACAGACCGCTGTCAGAGGCTCCTTGGGTTATTTTGTAGAGAAATTTCCTTTTCAGGGGAGGAAACTGGAGTTCCATTTGCCCTTCATTCTTCAGGCCTAGCTCCTAAGGCCGCCTGTGAGGGGGAGGCTGGGGGGGGGCAGCTGCCTGAGGCTCAGCCCGAATTCCCACTTTCCACCGAGGAGGGAGATGGAAGTGGGTACCCAAGATGGTAGGAACCCTGAGAGCCTATAGCTGGGATGACCCTCTACAGTTATAAACAATGGGGGGGGGGTTGCCTATGTGTCTCGAAACAGCTCATAGACACTTTGAGATCTCTTTGAATCCCACATTTTTAAAGAGGAGAAACGGAGGTTCAGTCGTAGGGCTCTATCAGTGGCTCCCCTTGCTGGACGAGTCTCCTGGCCCCATAAACTATCTCCAACCGATGCTTTTATAAAGTGTCAACTGAAACTGGGGCGGGAGGGGGGTGGGAGGAAGCCAAGCCCTGGGTCATTTTGTGTAACTAGGACGAGACTGACTTCAGGAGCAGGGTCATCATGCCTCCCTCCTAAGAGCCGCGGGAACCGCTTCCCACCCACTACCCCTCATATTGCAGTGTAGGACCACTCACAAATTTGGATGCTCACTGCCTAGACCATTTTGTACTGAGCCAAGTTTCTCCCTTTAAACGCGGCTCCAACGAAAGCACCCACTTCTTACACGGTTGTGGCAGCAGTGAGCTGGGACTACAGAAAAGGACGAATGTCACACAAAAGTCCCCCGGGGGAGCAGCCTCAGGGAGGCAGGACCCTGGGTCCGTAGGGTGATACCTGCTCTCAGCTGAAAATCCACAAGACTCCCTCCGCATCTCAAATCAAATCCCTGCGCTTAGCACTGGCTCCAGGAATGCCCGCATTTCGGGGAGGACGCCCCCCACTCCGGGGCCCCAGGTATCTGCGCTGGCTAATTGCTTAAGTGAAGCCGCCGGTCGAAAGCGCGCCCGGCGAAACCCGAGCGCGGAACCAGATCCTGCTTCGGCCGTCGGGCCGCGGGCGCCGCCGACCACCCACAGCGAGGCCGGCCGCCCTGCTGCCGGTTAGCAAGGGCCGACCCCACGCGAGACTGCGCATCCCCGACATCTAGAGGGAGCGCGGGGGACGCGGGCCGAAGTGCAGGGATGGAGAGGGGAGGGAAGGTGATACGGACAATTCAGCCTTTGGGTACCAGAATTCAGAGTGCCACTTGCCCGATGAGGTAACTCGTGGGCAAAGTGCACGGTGGGACAGGCACCACGGACTGCCAAGGGAACTGTAGAGTGAGGGAGATGTAGAGGGGTGAATGGCTAGCAAACAAATACCATGCTTTCAGCCCTGCTCAGGGATGGAGGACCTGGGGCTGGTGTGGTGGCTTCATGTGCAATCAGTGTTTGAAGATTCAAACTGGGCAGGACTCTCCTTCAGTCTATCCACCGGCCTGGTTGGTAGATTGCCCAACTAAAGTGTGTACAGAAAGGCGAGGTGATCTGTAATCCCAGCATTCCAGAGGTGGAGTCGGGAGGAGCTGAAGTTCAAGGTCATCCTTGAGTTTAGCAAGTTCAGGGCCAGCCTTGGATATCTGAGATCCCTGTCCCCCAGATTAAAAAGCAAACATACATGAAGGACACGCCCTGTATATGCACGAGCAATACGGGATTGTGAGGTGTAATTACACCTGCAGAGCGGAGCTGCTTTTATGCACACTGGAGAAATGTGGTGGGGACTGTGTGTAACAGGCGGAATGTTCTGGAGTGTTCTAAATATGTGCCCAGAAGGTAGACTATCGTAACTCCGCAGGCCTCAGGAAAAAATGGCGGCGTTGAGAGCGCTGTGGGCGGATTTCTGTCAGGGGGTGTAGGTTGGGGTACCCTTGAAACAAGGCTTGAGGCAGCTACTTGTATTGGGGTGCACTTTAAAGTAAGGACGGGCTGGGTGTTCTGCCTAGCCAAAGTACGGGGACTTGCTGTCAGTGGAAGGAGGTGGGGGGAGCAGAGGGCTCACCTCGTGCACGAGACCTGCCAGCTGCGGGTCACTGTCAGCATCTAAAACCTGTATTTCCGACAGACAGTCACTTAACCCAGAAGAGGTTAATAATTTAGTTTTAAAAAATAAACTAATAAATTGTGCTGTGGATGTGACACAATTGGCAAAAACCCAAACAAGCAACAGGTGTACAAAACAAAATCTTCCAAACAAAAACAAAAAAGTCACTTGCCAAGCATGCACAGAGCCCTGGGTTCCATACTCAGAACCAGATAAATCAGGCTTGTTACAAGCCTGTAACCCTGTCGCTTGGGAGGTAGAGACAGGAGGATCAGAAATTCAAGGCCATTCTGAGCTACACATTGAGTTTAAGGGTGGCCTGGGCTACAGGATGCTGTCTAAACAAGTAAATAAGGGTCAGCGGGCGTGGTGGCGCACACCTTTAATCGCAGCACTCGGAAGGCAGAGGCAGGCGGATTTCAGAGTTTGCGGCCAGCCTGATCTACAAAGTGAGTTAGTTCCAGGACAGCCAGGGCTATACAGAGAAACCCTGTCTCGATGTCTCCAAAAACAAAACAAAACAAAACAAAACAAAACAAAAACAAACAAACAAAAAAAGAGGGTCAGCACTCAGTGCCAAAGCCTGAACTTGCTTCTTCCCAGTGGCCCTTATACCCCAAAGCGTCATTTTCCATGACGTCCTTCAGTGAAATATTTGATGGTACTACAGTCCCGGAATTTACAGCTCTTCCCAAAGAGACAGTCCGGAGCGTTCCCGGATCCTGCTACTCCAGGAAGGCTAGGTTCCTAGGCAGCTTTCTCCCCCCCCCTTCAGACACCCCAAACTATCTGCAAACATTTTAATTCTAGCTGCCTGAGCAATTGCACTTAGATGGAGAGAAGGGTGTGTGTGTGTGTGTCAGAGCCAGAAAGAGTCTGAGCCACCAGAGAGAATTTCTGGGGAGCAGGGAGATGCTTATCACCACAGAGAGGTGAGGATACAAGAGGAGTTTGGGAAGGGGGGATCCCAGAGAAATTAGGACTGAAGTGGAGGACCAGGGGAAAGGAAACAGAGTGAGCTTCCAAAACAAGCCACCAGGAAAACACAACACGCGTTAAATGTCAAGGGCCAGTTATTTTTATTTTTATGTTGTTCAGGTTTAGGAGAGATCCAGTAAGACAGAGCCCACACAGCACACACACAGTCATCAGGAACACCCCGAGGGGAAGCGATTCATCGAGAGAGGCTGCAGCCATGAGCTGAAACGGCCCCCGGAAACCAGCTCAGGTTTGTTTCTTAAAAATCAGCAATTTGTAGCCAGCAGCCTGCTGGTGTGCAGGGCTCAGTACCCAGGCGGCTGCAGCGGGCAGCCTCAGCACAGCACGCTCAGCAGCTAGCCCTAGTAGCACCTTTAGAGGGCATGGAAAAGGGGGGAGACTGCCTTAGCAGAGAGAAGCAAAGTCCACTCGGCCTAGGAGACCATCAAGAGAGGAGGGAGCTCACCTGCCAGCTCCCAGCAAAAGACCCAGTGTTGGCTGAAAAAATAGGGGTGGCACCCTCTTTGCACATCCCCTGCCATCTACGATGTGGACTATATATATAGTAATGTGTGTGTGTGTGTGTGTGTGCATATGTCCCAGCCTGGAGAGAAGGATTATATTTATGCTCATGGTCAGACCTGCTTTGGTGCCTCCGGGTCACAAGAATTCAGGGAATCAGAGAGGAAAGGAGTTTGGAACATAGCTGGCACCTGCAATCCAGAAGGCTGAGGCAGGAGGATCTCCATGAATTTGAGGAAGAAAAGAAAGTTGGGATGGGAAGTCCGTGGTGCACACCTTGAGAGATTGGCCTGGGGGTGGGAGTTCCTGTTCTGGATGAGGACAGGGAAGAGGGTGGGGAGGCTCTCAATGGAAAGGGAAGACCAGGTGGAAGCAGAGAGTAAGGCCTCCTCCTCCTCTTCCTCCTTGCATCGAGGCTTGAAGCCCAGGGTGAGAACCTTCAGTGTGAGTCTGCTGCAGGATGGGGCCCTGCAGAGGGAAAAGGTGTGTGTGTGTGTGTGTTCATATGCCTGTGAATGTGTGTGAGCTCCTATACCCTTGTGTATGTGAGCACACACATCTGTGCATGTGTGCATGTTCCTATGCCTGTATGCGTGTACATGGACCTGTGCGCCCGTGCATGTGTATACACTCATGTGTGCATGTGTGTGTGCACTTGTGCACCTGTGTGCATCTGTGCACCTGTGCATGTGTGATGGGTGTGCACTCCTGAGTGTGTTCACGTGCCCATGAGTGTGTGCTCACGTGCCTGTGTGTGCCTCTTTGTGTGCCTCATGTGCCTGTGCATGTGTGTACACTCGTGTGTGTGTGTGTGTGTGTGTGTGTGTGTGTAACTCTGCTCTGATTATCCACTGTTGGCACATAGAGAAGATCCCAGAGGCAAAAATTACAGGACTGTCAAGGTTCTTGCCTCAGTTTCTTCATCTCGCCAACAGGGTAATGTCTGACCATCCCTGGGTTGACCCAGGATAAGAGAAACATCAAAACTAGAGTGTTCTAGGAGCCTGGCCAGTCAGGGAGGAAAGATGCTGTAAACTCAAACCATTTCACATTGTTAAAGGAACAAACACCCACAACCACTTGGTGAGGCTTTAGGGTTACGTTTGGGTTCCATCGCTCTGTGGCTCAGAGCCAGTGGCCTTGCCTCTCTGTGCAAACAAGAATAAGGATACAGTCTCTCTTCTGCGTGGTTGAGAGGATCAGACATACCAGTAATGGTTGGCTCGGGTTGTTCTTCCCAAGGTGCAGGCATCCCAGGAGCCTTGCTCTTTACAGGATTGAAGGTTGAGAGTTAATATCCCTCTTTTGATGCAGCCGCTCAAAGCTTTGGAGTCCTCCTGGGCACCCGAGCTAATGGGAAGGAGGGTCGGAGGTGGAGGGACAGGTGAGGAACAAGTGTGCCTGCTTTCTGAGAGAAGGATGTGGGCCCTTGGATAACACAAGGCACTTCCCACACGGAGAAGCTGGTGCCAGCTCAGGTGCCCCTTTTCACGGAGCTGGTCCTGGTCTCAGTCCTGGATGTTTCCCACTCTGGTAGGGTACTGTCTTGGAGCAGGCTCCCTCCCCATCCAGAGGCTGTGATTTCCAGGCAGGGTGATAACTGAATCACTGGCTTCCCTTCAGGGCGGCCCTGAAGACTGCAGGGTGGCCTGGGGAAGCTCGGAGCACCTGCCAGCTCGGCCTGTTTCGTGGTGGGACTGCTAAGCTTATCCAAGCAGGTCTTAGTACCCTGACAGCTGTTGACGGGGCTTCCCTTTGGGATAGATGTGGAGGTCCCTTCAGTGTTGCTATCTAGGAGGACCTGGGAGATTGGATGTCCCCAAGGCAAGCTTGATGCTGAGTGCTCTAGCTTCCCACCAGCCACACACCTTTGTCTTTCTTTCCCTTTCATTTTCTTTTCTTTCTCTTTCTCCCTCGTTCTCTTTTCTTTCCTTTTTGTTGTGTTTTTTGTTTGGTTATTTGGGTTTTTGTTTTTACACCCCTCTGGCTGTCATGGACACACACACACACACATGCACACACAAGTGTATACATATGCACGGGCGCACAGGGATGCACTCACTCAGAGATCTGCCTACCTCTGCCTCTCCTTGAATGCTGGGATGAAAGGAGTCAGACCCACATTCCACCACAACAAACATCTCCACATCTCCAGCTCCCCATGCCCGTTCTGCCACCCACCGGTTCTCCTCTCCTGGCTGGAGCAGGAGGGCAGGGCGAGTGGGAGCGGGGCGGGTGGCGGAGCATCAGTTTCCCAGCAGCCCCTTCTCCTGCCCGTTTCTGAGAAGTGCCAGGAGGGGGTGGAGTGGGGCTGGCTGACTACCTCTGGAGCAGCGGTGTCCTCAAAGCTGACCCAGTCTTGCCCAGTTGGTGACTCATTCTCTGACCTCCCTGGCTGGGGGGTGGGGGGGAAGGGTTTAAGAGAGAGTCGGTCAAGGTATGAACTTGGAAGAGAAGGGCTTTTGAGCAAGGGGCTGCTATTTGGAGGCCAGAGCTCCCAGGTTCCGTCACAAACAGAAGCGGGAGTGAGTGCATATGGGTCAGGGTCTCCATCTAGGGCCTTTGCAGAAACGCACTGATACCGTGTCCCTTAGTTCCTTGCAGTTTATATTCTCTCCCTCCACCTCTGCCCTATGTCTCTGCCTCCCCTCTCTTTAGGGCTATTTTTTGTTTGTTTTTTTGCCACCCACTCAACTTTCAAGGTGTTACCAGCCAACAGTATTTACTCCCCCACACATCCCCTGCCTAGCCAGACAAATGGACACACAGAACAAAAGGAGTCAAAACCACAGCTGAGCTTTTTTTTTCCCTCATCGTATTTTCTCTTATTTTTTATTTTACAATTTATTTTCTCAAAGCTCAGAAGCACCCCCAGTTCTTCACAGTTTCATCACTCGCTGTCCCCAGTCCCTGTTCGTTTTGAAAGGAATTTCCCCGTCTCACTCGCATTACTTGGGGCTTCCCTACACCAGCACCAGGGAGCTCCCCCCCAACACCCCGTGTTTTTAGTAGTTCTCAGTTAATTGCCTGCAAAAATTCTGTCCCTGGCATGGGAGGATATTCATAATTAAATGCTTTTTTTGGGAAAATATAAACGCAAACATAGTTCAAATATTTCGATCGTACTATCCCTAGGTCAGGTCTATTTGGAATCTTCCCTTGTTCCTCCCTTCTCTCTGGGAAGACCTGAAGACAGCATTTCTACTGCGGCCCTCTGATGGGGGGGGGGTCATTATTTTTCCTGCAAATTGGGCTGAGACCTATTTAATTCGCCATGAAAACCAACCTAATTAGGAATCGAATTCACTCTTCTTCGCGGGCTTGAACAAGCATTCTCTCCTCCCTCCCTCCCTCCCTCCTTCCCAGCCCTGAGGGCTTTCTGAACTCCCTTCCTTTGGAAGTGAGCACCTTCGGCAGCCTCCTACCTGCTCCCAAGTCTTCCTCTCCCCCCCCCCCCCTCTCCTTTATAAGCAGTTGAGACACACTCCATTCTGTGAGTCTACCGGGAACATTTTTTTCCATCATAGTCTCCCGGTGGGGAAAAACCATCTCTCGCTGGCCTTCAGCCGAGGCGGTACGTTGTTGGTCTGGATGACGGACGAGACCGAGAAAGTACCATTAGCAGCTGACTGAGTCGGGTTGGTTCTGGCCGGTTGACCCCAGCAGCAGCGGGATCTGAGTCCCCTAGGGCAAGGCAGCAGGAGGGTGCCTGGCTGGTTCCCGTTGCTCTGTGCAGAGAGCAGTTCTTTTACTGCGGTTGGGCTAATGACGGGTCCTGATTTTGTGAACTCGGTGTTTATTTTCCCTCCACCAGTCAGGGGAGGAGTGCAAACTGGGGAAAGACCCTCAGGACAAGATCCCTCCATTCTTCTGGGAAACCAGCTGAGGCTCTCTCCTAATGCACCCCATCTCCACACATACCAGCTGGGCAATGGCCATTCTGGGTTGGGGTTAGAGTAGGTTCCCACCTTTCTTCCCTCCTGCTCTTGCCTTGGGGGGGCAGGGGACCAAGGCACAGGGATACACATCAGCCACTTTCTGGGGGGACCCACTTCAGCACCTTCTGCCCTGGACACCTCCTTTGGACAAGTTCTGAGTACTCAACCCTGGGTACTGGCAGCCTCCACCTTGGGGCCAGGAGGGAAGAAATGAGCAAGGGTGCAGCCCAGGCTGCCTCTGAGGTGAGGTGACCACGTCTGTGGACATGAAAATCCAAGAAGTGTTCTTACACTGGGAGACGTGGATTCAGTCATGCAAAATCCTCAGAGGACACATTAAGAAGGGGTGTTGTTAGATCGAGGCTTAGCCTGAGCCGGTGGCAAGGCCCGCTTCCCACTTCATCTGCCCTGGAAGCCGGTGGAATCTGGTTGATTTTTTCAATGTTCATTTCCAGCGATCACAGGGAAACCAGAGAGCTCCGAAGAGGCCACAGCGGTCAGTTACCCAGGACTGCAGAGACACCCTTCACCCCTGCATGCGTTTGATCTGACTCCACCAGAAGGTCCAGTCGCCAACGCCTAGCTGAGGTCCCAGGCCAGGCCTTACCTCCAACCCCTTCCCTCTTGGCCTCCAATTGAAAGAAGGCCTGCCGGCTCCAACTCAATTAGCACAAAGGCGGCGGCGGGCACCCTGGTCTGTGCCGCAGGGCAGGGAGCGTCCTGGCGGGCAGGTAGAGAGAAGCCCGCTAGCCCCGGGTGTTATCAGCAAGCGGCTTAATCAGGAATTTGAGCTGACTACGTGCGCACCGCCACCCGGGCTCCGCCAGCCGGTTGACGGTGGGAGTGAGACCCGAGAGGCTGGAGCCCCAGGCTTCAAAGCCGCCCGAGGTGCGGCGGCCTTGGGGAGGGGGGCGCCCGGCGACAATCGGCAACCCCGAGCGCCGCCTGGACAGAAGCCGGCGGGCCAGTGGGCGCTGGACCATCTTCCCTGCGAAGTAGGTGGCCCTGTATATTTTTGTTCAAGTGGTGTTTACGTTAATGGAAAAGGGATGGGGTTACAAACAGCCTACAATCGGAGTCAGGGGCCACTGGGGATTCCACACTGAAAGGGCTTTCACTTTGCCTGGAGAGACTTAGCGGGAACCCGCCCAGCATGGGGTGGTGCTGCAGGAACCCCCCCACTCCAACTCGTGTATCCCGTCTGGCTCTCCCGACTAGAAAACCCTACTGCCCCAGGCGGCAGTGCAATTGGGTTTACAGAGGAGAAAGGCCTCGTTAAAGACCCAAAGGGCTCTTTCTAAAAGGGCCCTGGGAGGGCCTTCCCTTCCCCTTCTCCTTCCCCCCGCCAGGCCAGACTTTCCCTTTCTTTTGTAGCAACAGAATTTGCCAGGAGTTTGACTCGGATTCCTCCCTTCTCCAGAGCAGTGGTCTGTCCAAACACAGACACAGGTCCCCCATCCTAAGACAATCTTTCCCCTCGTTTTTGCCAACAACTGCATCTGTCCTTCTTTCTCCTCCTATTGAAAACAGGGAGAGCAGTCTGCTGGAACAGGCTTCTGTCAGAGGAGAACTCAGAATACAAAATAAAAGTAGGGGAGGTGGGTGGTAGTCCAAGTAGGTAGGAGGCGGGCAGCTGCTTGAACCATGACAAGAGGGCTGACCGACTTTTGGAAAGGTGTTTCCAGTCTCTTTCCAGGATAGCAGCTTGACCTGAAGTCAGACCCACTCAAGGACTGTCCACCCAGCTGACAGTCCACTCTGTCAGCTCAGAGCCTTGTCCGATCTTTTCCTGGAAGACGGTGGACTGGGCAGTTAGGGTTATCTGACACACTTCCGCTGTTGTGCAGACTAGATGGGACCCGGCCTCGGGTGTGTGTGTGTGTGTGTGTGTGTGTGTGTGTGTGTGTGTGTGTGTGTGGTTGCTTGAAGGGAGAAGGGGCCCTGTCAACTTCCCACCTAGAGCGCTGAACATCAGGTCAGTTTTGGGGGCATCACAGTCTTCTCATTTAGGGCCTTCTTCCCAACTGTAAAACTTCAGGAGCTTAACATGAGGAAGCTGGGATAAGTGACCCCATAGGAAGTTCCAGCAAGAGCCTGTTCTTGGATGGGGTGTTCTTTCAAGAGGAGAGTTTTGGGTCTGAAAAATATATGTCTGTATTTACTTTTGAGATAGGGTCTTGCTTTACAGCATAACTGGACCTCCCCAGCACTGGCCTTAAACTCACTGGGATTCTCCTGCCTCAGTTTCTGAAAGGCTGGGATGACAGGCCTGATGAACTCTAGGGTTAGGCATCCAGCAGGCTCACACTCTCATGGGAAGCACTTGAGGTCTTGGCTCCTCTGCTCAACCACCTTAGGGCTGAGTGCTGAGCTCCTGGGCACTGGCTGGCCCCTCAGTGTCCCTACCTTTTGTAATGGAGCCAGTGACCCAGCTGGGATTTGATTTTCCCTTCCTTCCTTCCTTCCTTCCTTCCTTCCTTCCTTCCTTCCTTCCTTCCTTCCTTCCTTCCTCCCTCCCTCCCTCCCTCCCTCCCTCCCTTCCTTCCTTCTTTCCTTCCTTCTTGTCTGTTCTTTCTTTCTATCTATCTATCTATCTATCTATCTATCTATCTATCTATCTATCTATTGACAGTTTTTCTCAGTAGTCCTGTTGTCCTGGAACTTGCTCGGTAGGTCAGGTTTGCCTCAAGTGCAGAAGGCATACACCTCTGTGCTGGGCTTTTCTTAATTAGTCACCGAGAGACCTTGGGTGGTGAGGGAGATGCGTGGTTGTACTGGGGCAACAGCAGGCAGCACCTTGACTTTTCCCAGACCCTGATGGTCCTAACCCACCAGAACAGAACAAAGTGTTACTGGCAGCCAGCTGTCTTTCAAAGATGTTCTTCAAACCCCGCGGACTTGTTGACACCCCTTTGACAGGCTTTGCTGCACTGACACTGAGCAGCCTCCAGAGGAATCCAAGCTTGCAGAGAGAAACGCAGAGAGAGGAGTCGAAAGGGAAGCCTCTCTGTGGCTACAGGCCAGCGAGGTTACAACTTCGTGCCCACGTTCCTGCCTGGCTGGGCGCTCAGTGGGCAGGGCACCCATCCATCTCCTGGCTGACTGGTGGGCACAGGTGCAGTCTACATCCTGTCCTGTGTGCCTTCAAATAGTGTGAGTGTGTAGTCTGTCCTGCGAAGTGGCCAGCCTTTCCCTTTGCCCCTGGGGTGCAGGAGCAGGAGGGTTTAAGAGAGTGAGCCCTTCAGGATTAGGGTGGCCCTCATGTTGCCAGTCTGGGGTCTCCGGGGTGGGTCCTGGCTGAGTATCCATGGTCCCAGGCTTTCTCTGTCACTCCACTTTCTCCTAGGCCGGGGACACCAGATGCGAAGTCCTGAATGCGCTGGCAGGGTCCCTTGTGTGCGCCCCAGACATTTCTTCCATCCTGCAATTAAACCCGAGGTCAAATATCTCCTTAACGACGCTATCAGGCCAGAGCCTCATTACGGCGTATATTTAGCCATAAAATAAGGGTTGTATGGAGCAGGGCATGGAAATGACTGCATTCTGGGAATGAATCCTTTTAGCATAAACCAGGGTTGTTATTTACCGCGAGAGCTAAGTACAGGCTGGGCTTTCCAGGCGACCCAGGCAGGAGCAGTCGGCTTCCAGGCTCTTCTGGTATTGCCTGTGCCCACCGCAGGCCTGGCATCTGCCTCTGAGTTGCTGCACTGCTGTGGACCAGGAGCTGGTGTTCTGACAAATGCCCACCAGGCTTGCAGCTGGGACGCATCCTCCGGAGGACTGTACACAAGGGGTGCCAGCAACAATATGGGAATGGATAATAGTCTGCAGGCTGCTGGGCTGCCATGGGTGGGTTTACTCAGCCTCTCTGGGCTGTATAGGGGAGAAGTCAGGCTTTTTCCCAGAACCCTTGAGAGGAGTTAACCCTTGAGGGCTCAGTGAAGGCTGCAGGGCAGGGAAAGACTTCCAGAAGCAGGAAGGTCAGACTGGGGTGCAGCTAGGTGGGAGAGCCTGCCTGAAGTCCTGGGTTGGATCCCATCACAAAAGAGGGGAGAGGTGAGGGGTAGGGGAGGAAAGGGAAGGGAGGAGAGGAGAGAGGGAAGGAGGGGGAAGAGAAAGGGTGAGCTAGAGTAGAGGGTTAACTCTGGGTTGCTGGGAGGAATGAATAAGCAGAGCCAGCAGCAAGGGGCAGAGTAGAACTGGGGACCAGGGGAGAGGGCTGGACTTGGCCTCCCAGGCCAGGCCCCAGGTTCCAGCCTGGGCTGAGCAGAAGAGCTTCCAAGTCACCCCCTTCCAGCCTCCTCTCTCACCCCACCTCCCCATGCCACACCATCCTGGGGACAGGTGGCCCAGGTGGACCCAGAATCTTTGGAACACACTGAAGCCTCTCAGTTTCACTCTGAGGGACCAGGATTGTGTGGGCAGGAACATCCCAAATCCTGTCTCTCAGGAAGTGGCTTGGGTGACCGGCAAGCTACAAATATTTGGACTTATCAAGAGGAGAGGAGGGAGTCCCCAGTCTAAATGTTTGCCCAAGGTCTCTGAGGGGCAGATTAGTCACACACAGACACACGCATGCACGCACACACATGTGTACACGCACGCGCGCGCGTGCACACACACACACACACTCCAGTTATGATATAGAGGAATATAGGCTAGGTCTCCAGCCCAGCTGGCCAGGGTTCAACTTTCAAGACCTTCTCCTTATACTCCATAACCCTGCCTGGAGATCCTAAGTGTCTCACACAGTGGTGTGAGCTGTATTGGCTCGAGGATGGGCCTTCTAGGCCCTGCCTGCCGGGACACACACATATACCACATACATACACACATGTACACAGACACATATGCACACGTGCACATAGTCTCTCGGCCTCCAGAACGCATGCTCCTGCTCTCCCTTCCTTAGTGACCATTCAAAGTCCTAGGTGGGGCTGGGCCTGACCTTCAGCCTTGGGCTGTTGGGGACGGTCTCTCCATGTGAGGTGACAGATTTGCTTCCCACAACTCAGCCTCCATTTCCAGAGCTGTGCTCCCTCCAGCCTCCCCAGCAGGTAGAGTGCCCAAAAGAGGCTTCAGGATAGAGCGCAGGCTTTATGTTCCAAAAGGGATTTTGTTTCTTTGTGCTCTCTTCCCTCTGTGAGTGAGATTTTTGGGAGACTAGCTCAGAGACACTCAGCAGGAACAGGATCAGGCTCTGCTGTGCCTTTCTGGAATTGGATTTGGCCCCATTCTCTTGCCTTTCTAGGATCATCACAGCTGACCCACGGGAGGACATCTGGCCAGTTTGGCTCCTACAGCCGTGTGTCTAGGGTCATCCTTGTGCAGCAATGAGGCTCACAGAGGCTAAATGAGGAGACAGGGATCTGATGAGAACCTGTGGAGGTGGAGGGGTCCCCCCAGGGTGTCACAGTGGGGAGTGGGGTGAGGTGGAGGGACTCCAGGGGCTCACACTAGAGAGTGACGGAGCAGAGTGGGGATCCAGACCAGGGGCTGAGCTGGATGGAGATGAGTCCTCAGGGGTGCTGATGCCCTATATCACGTGACCTTCAGGGGTTGAGTTTGCAGCTCAGTTCACTTCCCACTGGAAGGTGCTGAAGAAGTTGGCTCGGTGTCTGGGTGCTGAGTCCTTAATCTGTGCCTGTCACTGAGGGCTTTCAAGCACCTGGAATCACAGTGTGTGTGTGTGTGTGTGTGGCATGTGTCTGCATGCCCATGTATGAGTCTGCATGCTTTTCCTGCCTGCCAGTGTACATGTGTGTACATATGTGAATGTGTGTATTCTTACCTGTTCTTTTCTTTTACTCCTTCTGAGAAATTAGGGTGTCTGTCCCTCATCCAGACATGCTCGCTGTGTCAGGACCAGCAGTCTCATTTCCATGGAAGCCAGCCCCACCCACAGATACAGGGTGAACCCCAGCCGAGTGAGAGGGGTGGGAATGTGGGCAGGGCAGAAGGGAGCAAGGCAGGCCTGAGCTGGTATGGCTGATGCTGTTCTCAGTGCATGTTGAGAACCACGCTCACCTTGTTATGGTTTGTTACTCTGCAATTAAAAAGGAATAAAATGGTCTTTCTGTTTGTTTGTTTTTTTAAGACAGTGACTCACTATGTAGCTCTCGCTACCCTGGTCTCAATATATAGTCCAGGCTAGCCTTGAATTTACAAAGATCTGTCTGCTTCTGCCTCCCAAGTGCTGGGATTATAGGTGTGTACTACATGGGTAGCCCAAAATTGTCTTCATGAGTTGGTTTCAGATTGGGTGAACTGGGGAGGTGTCTTCCTTCCTTCGTTCCTTCCTTCGTTCCTTCGTTCGTTCATTCCCTCCCTCCCTCCCTCTCTCCCTCCCTCCCTCCCTTCCTTGTCTTCTTCCTCCTCCTTCTTTTGTCTTGAGACAGGGTTTCTCTGTATAGCTCTGACTGTCCTAGAACTAAATCTCTTGACCAGGCTGGCTTCAAACTCAGACATTCACCTTTCTCTGCCTCCTGAGTGCTGGGATTAGAGGCCTGTGCTACTATACCCACCTGGACATATGCCCTCTTTCTACCATGTGGGTTCCAGGGACCAAATGCAGGCCACCAGGCTTGGTATCAAGTACATTTAGCTGCTGAGCCATTTCTCCAGCCTCCACCCCTTTTAAGAGATGGGCTCATGGTGACATTGGAGGGGTCGTTTCAGTGATGAAGGTCTGAGATGGCTGGGACACAGAACACTGTAGAGAAGCAGAACAGTCCCAGAGCTCCCAGAAGGACCAGCTGTGCCTTCACCTTCCAGCCTCTGGCCTCCAGAGCACAGAGAAAATAGACTGTGCTGTCTAAGGCCCCAAATCAGAGACAAATGGAGAAGCTGGTCCCAGGAAGCTGTCTACAACAAAGAATCTAATTTCCATGTATTGTTAAATAAGAGATCCAGTATTGTAAGTCATAGGTGACAGATAAAGTTCACGGGGCTTCTGTTATTGTACGATGATGACGTCAAATGCGATGGTAAAGATAAAAATCCAAAGCTGCATGGGGCCCCTTGGTTTAATGATTTTACTCCGTTAAATAACACATGTGGCCATATCAAACAAGAAAAGTTGCTGTTCTTCAAACCCACTTCAGTGATGAACTTCCCAGCACTGTGGAGACGCCATGAGGCAGAGCTTCGTGGAGGCGGGTCTGTGGGGTTTGGGGTTTTGTTCGGTGGAGGTTTTCCCAGAAATGAGCCCTACCGTAGTGTGCCATCGCCCTGGCTGGGATGGCTAACTCAGTCAGTTCATGCAAATCTTGCCTCTCTAGAGTCTCCTGATGAGTTTGGGGACAGATTACCCTCCTGCAATATGCCTCAGTGCATTTTCTGTTGTGATAAAACACCAGAGGCTTGGCACTTTATAAAAAGAAAAGGTTGATACCAGTGTGTGTGTGTGTGTGTGTGTGTGTGTGTGTGTGTGTGTGTTGGGGTGGGAGGGGGTTCTAGTTTGCTTCCTTGTTTTTTTTTTTTTTTTTTTTTTTTTTTGGTTTTTCGAGACAGGGTTTCTCTGTGTAGCCCTGGCTGTCCTGGCACTCACTTTGTAGACCAGGCTGGCCTTGAATTCAGAAATCCGCCTGCCTCTGCCTCCCGAGTGCTGGGATTAAAGGTGTGCGCCACCACACCCGGCTTGCTTCCTTTTTTTAAAAGACTTATTTATTTTTTATGTATATGAGTACACTGCAGCTGTCTTCAGACACACACTAGAAGAGTGCAGTGGATTCCACTACAGATGGCTGTGAGCCACCATGTGGTTGCTGGGAATTGAACTCAGGACCTCTGGAAGAGCAATCCGTGCTCTTAACTGCTGAGCCACCTCTCCAGTCCCCCCCCCTCACCCCCAGGTTTGCTTCCTATTTCTGTGATAAACACTATGACCAAAAGCAGTTTGGGAAGAAAAGGGGATTATTTGGCTGGTACAGATCCACTTCAAAGTTTATCATTGGGGGAAATCAGGACAGGAGTTCAAAGCAGGAACCTGGAAACAGGAACTGAAGCAGAGACCATGAGGACCAAGCTGTTTACCGGCTTGCTCAGTCTGCTTTCTTGGCTAACTCAGAACCACGAGCCCAGGGAATGGCATCGCCCATAGTGAGCTGGGCCATCCCACATTAATCAAGAAAATAATCCCACACAGACTTGTCTACAGACCAGTGTGATAGAGGCAGTTCCTCAACAGGGGGTTGCCTCTCCCCAGATGATGCCACCTACAGGTTGACAAAAGACTGAAAAACAAAACAAAACAACAACAACAAATTCACCCCTGACCAGCATGAGGTGAGGTGTGGTTAAAGCCCTGGCTGTGCCCTGGTGTGACTAAAGGCATCATAATGACAGTGAGTGGGAGGAATGACAAGGTTAGATCTCAGTTAAGGACCCAGAGGGGCTGTCTCACTGGAGTGTGATGTCCTTTCCTAAGAATTTCCGCTGAATGCCATGCTCCCAGCGACCCAACCACCTTTCCCTAGGACATGCCGATTAAATGTCCTACCACATCCCAGCTCTGCCACATTGAGGATGAAGCCTCCCGCATAGGAACCTGGAGGAAGGGACGTATCAACGCCAGGACCTCATTCTTCCTGTTTACCTAAGGGCAGAGGTCAAGGGTAGAAACAGAATCAAGAAACATTTAAAACAAACATAGTCCAGGCTTTCTGGAGTCTGTAGATCTGCTCACAGGCACATCCATAACACTCACCCCCATAGCCAGTGGCTTCCCGACCTGGCGTCACACAAAGAAGAAAACGACAAGGCAGACCAACAGATGAACAGGATCCAGGGTGACCAGAACCAGACCAGATGTCCCATGATGACATCACAGGAGGGACCGACATTGTGGGAATGGTGCTTGAAGATGATGGTGACACTTTCTGGGAAGACCTTCCCAGATCTGCAGAGGTACGGAACCGAGGTAAGGAACCAGTGGTTACCTAGCATGGGGTGCTGGTCCTCAAAGGAGGGGGCCGTGGACCCCATCACTTTACACAGAAACACCCACTTCTCACCTGTCCAGGCACCCACAATTCCAAGAGCAAAGTGAAGGCTTGCTCGTGTCCTGGTGAAGGCTTAGTGCCTGCTTCTGTACACTGTGCAGAGAGGGATTGTGGTGGGGGTGGGGAGACACTGGAGGGAGATGAACAACTCAGCCGGCCCACCAGCAGTGATACTTGTCAGATAGCCACAGCCAGACTCTGACACAGGTGCCAATACTCTGCCTTTCGGTGCTTTCCCCCAGTCCTGGAAATCCTAGTTTTTCTTTATATCTGGTTGCCTTCTTTACTTAAAGCCAGAGGGCTGGAGGGTCACCACATCTACCAAATGCCTTGGGAGCAATGAGGTCTTGATTGCAGCCGGATCAGAGATGCAAGGTTACCGTCCATCTGCCCTGCAGGTCCATTTGGGGTACTAAGCAGGCCAGTGTCGGCCATCATGCCTGGCCTGAGACTCTTCAACCAGTGCACTCAGATGTGTTGTTAATTAGAGTTTGTGTTGACATCCTCCAGGTCCAAATTTGCATGGTGAGTCCCAACCTCCACCACTGGTCTTTGTGCCCTCCTGGTAGAGCTGTGCCCTGCCTGTGTGGTTATAATGGGGCCATCACATGTGTGTAGAGGATGAAGACGGCCACAGTGACATGCCGGACATTTATTATGCATCAGTAGTCTCCATTCACTGTAAGTATTAACTTCCTTATGTATACCCTGGGCTGTAGTTACACATATTGCTTAGATATGAGAAACTGAGGTCCCCGATATAGGAACTCACTGAGAGTCACACAGCCATTACGTGGAGAAGCGGCAGTCAGACAGGTGATTCTCTATGGCATCTCAGGATGTCACTGCTCTGTGTCACGCTGTGCTGGCAGCCCAGGGAGTGTCTGCAAACCTTCAAGCAGGAGCAGGATGCAGATCTTCTTACTCGGAGGAGAGTTTGGTCTCAGGGTCCCCTCTCTGGAACGTTTTGAGAAGTCACTCCTGTTGCACACTCAGGAGAATCGTGGAAAGAATTTCCTGAATGCCAGCTTTGTTTATTCCAATCAGCTGTAGGTTGGCTTCAGGCTTACCCAAAGCCAGCACAAAAACCCAAACTTTCTTCCTGCTGGATTCAACACAAATCAGCCCTCAGCTGAGTCTTGGGCCTGAGTGACATCTTTGGGGAGGGGGCAATGCTGGGGCAAGGTAGGAGTTCTAGAGAAATTAACTGTGCAGTCCCACGGTGAGAGTGTGGTCTGTCCCCAGGTAGCACCTGTAAGCAGTAGTGTGGATAAAGTTTCTGTGATTGACGCTTCAGCGAGGAGAAGAGATCTGTTCCCACCCCAGAACATCCAGAATTCAATCAGCCTTCCCAAACACGCAGAGCTTTCCTTTCAAATCACAGGGAGAACTGCCCTGCCTGGCTTGCCAGGCTGGGCTTTTCTTCTGGGTACCTTGTTTCCAGTGGCTCGCCAGAGTGTGGCCATAGCCCAGTCCAACTTTGCAGCATCCGGGGAGGATGGCCCTGAATTCCTGTGTTCCACCCTGCTGGCTTTCTCCAGGCACAGGCTGGGTCTCCTTGGGGAGAGAGTCTGTGCTGCAGATCAGTCTGGGAAACGTGAGTCTCCGGCAGAATTCAGCGCTGGGGAAACCGCTGCGAAATTACTCCCTTCCTTCTCTGGAAGCCAGTGGACAAGAGGGCATTGTGTGGGGTCAGAGCCCTCCTGTCACAAAGGGGCCTTTCAGAGGAGCTGATGGGGTGGGCGGGACCCCAGCCGCCTGCGCTTCTGGGCACATGCCCTGTCTCCCATGTGCACATGTGTAGGCATGTACACGTGTGCATGTATGTGCACGTGTGTGGATGTGTGTGCATGTGTATATGTATGTGCATAAGTATGTTCACATGTGTATGCATACGTGTGCATGTGTGTATAAGTGTATGTTCACGTGTGTGTGCATGCGTATGTGTGCAGGTATGCATACATATGTGCATGCGTATACATGTGTGTATATACATGCATATGCAAATGTGTGTGCATATACATTTGTTTGCTGGGGACAGAGAGCTGTGTGTTTGTGTATTCCCTGTAAATGGGTAAAACAGAGCACTAACAAACATCCCTGTTAGGAAGTTATTTCCTTGTAGGAGAAGGACCAGGCATGGGTAGACAGTATGACTGGATCCCTGAAAGGTACAAGTTAGGCTGGCAGCCTCGAGCTCCGGGCTTACATGTGGTGACAGATGATGTGGGGGCAAGAAATGTAGGCCGATGGCCTTGTGGACTCTGGGTCAACCATGTGAGAAGTTGCCCATTCAAATACTCCTGCACCCTGGAAAGGGACAGACACACACCCTCCTGAGAGAGGGAGCGGGGAAGAAGGCAGTGTGGGTAGGTGTCTGGGATGAGAGGAGGCTTGGATCCACCTAAGTGTGAATGCTGTGTGTGCACCTGTGTGTGCATGCGTGTGTGCCTGTGCATGCTCTGGGGAAGCTTCGCTGTGTAATTGCTCTCTGCAGAGCATGGCTGCTGTGTAATTAAGCTGCGTGCTGGCCGCTCCCAGCACAGAAATGATTTTGTGCGCGCTTGGCGATGACTGTGTCCCGTTCCTCCATCAAAAATGCTGCTTCTGTTTCCCACACAAAATGGTTCCCAGACCAGGAGGAAGGCAGCCTTCCCTGCAGCCTTGGCAAGATGGTGGCTTCTGGGAAGGAAAGACGGAGGGAGGGAGAGAAGAGGATGTCTTCAAAGTGCAGTGACTGACATTCTGTGCTTCACCACCCAAGAAAAGTGCATTTTACAACAGGCATCCCTGCTGTCTGGCCCTTTTTGGCTCCACTAGTGAACAGAAATTATTCCAAATATCCAAACCACTCAAGCTCGCTCTCTGTCTCTGTCTGTCTCTCTGTCTCTGTCTCTGTCTGTCTGTCTGTCTGTCTGTCTGTCTGTCTCTCTGTGTATGTACACAGAATATTCTCTCTGGAGCACAGGCTGCCTGGGGACTGGCCCAGAGTGGTGAAGTCCCTTCATGGTCTACCCATGAGGCTACAGAAGCCATCCAGCCATCCAGAAGGGACAAGGAAAGAACATGAAGGGACTGTGGCTGGATTTTTGATAGGAATTTCAGAGCTCCCCAGAGCATTTTTTTTTAAATAGAATTGTTCCATTATGGCTATATGCCTCAGGCAAGCTAATGCAATTCTCTGAGCTGCTTTTTGGGATTAACAGTAACAGAATGATAGCTGCCACCTTTGGTGGCTCCTGTTGTTGGAGTGAGACTTGCTGGGAACCAGTGGGTGGGGTTAGCAGGTGCTGCCTTTCTCATCTACAACAATGTATTTCTTTTTATCTCTCAAGGAGTCTCAACATCAGGGTTAGCACTGCCCCTCCATAAACCCTGTGATCCTCAGGACAGGACCAGGAGGAGGCAGACAGGGTGGCTAGCTCTGGGTCCCTTGTCTATCTTGGACAACTTGATAGTTTATTACAAGGACACACATGCAGATCCTGGCTGTGTTGCCACGAGTGAATCACCTAGCCTATCTGACCTGTGCCTTTTGATGGGTCCCATAGGGCTGTATTACTGGGTAGGTCAGGCTGGCTAGCTAGAATTCCTATTTAGGAGAGGGAAGGAGATTAGAGACTTTGGTGGCTAAAGCATATGCTGCCCGGGGACTCTCAAAGCTTGGCAGCCTGCCCTGATACAGCTGTGTGGATTTGGAAGAGAGCTCCTTTCCCTGATCAGGCTCCTGCTGTCTTCTTCACTCTGTGAGGTAAATATGGGAAGGGAGTGCATTATAGGGGTGTCTGCCAAGAGCCCAGTGTGCATCAGCTGCATTTGTCACCTAGTAGGTAGATATGGATGTTGGGACCGAGGCTTGCCTAAGACCTGAAAGTCAAGGAAGATGGTGGACTCAGCTGTTTTGCCTAAGACCTGAAAGTCAAGGAAGATGGTGGACTCAGCTGTTGAAATAGGTCTTGTTACTTAGACAGGTGCGTTCGTGTGTGTGTGTGTGTGTGTGTGTGTGTGTGTGTAGTTTCTACATTTTATCTCAGTGAATTTATTAACATAACCCGGCTCCCGTGTTTTTCAGGTCAAGTTTTTGTTTGTTTGTTTTAGTTTTGTTGCTCCCGTGTTTTTCAGGTCAAGTTTTTGTTTGTTTGTTTTAGTTTTGTTTTGTTTTCAAGACAGGGTTTCTCTGTGTGGTCTTGGCTGTCCTGGAACTCACTCTGTATTCCAGGCTAGCCCCACACTCATAGCGATTCACTTGCCTCTGTCTCCCACGTGCTGGGCCCAGAGTCAGTCACCACCAGCACCAGGCTATGCAGGATCATTTGAAAGAGACACCTGTAAAGTCTGTAGTGATGGCTCCTCCTTTGTCCTCAGTATCTGTGACTTGTGTGTTACTTTTGTTTCCTTCGGTTTCCTTTTTGGTCATTCGATACAGAGATCCATCCCCTGGATCAACTCTTTCAAAGATACTGCTTTGGGTCTTCATTACTTTTCTGCTTTTTCCCTATTTGCTTATTTTTAATGTTTTCTTTGTTACATTTGCTTTTGTTTTCTTGCTTGTTTGTTTGTTTCTTTGCCAGCACATTTGTGTGGCGATCAGAGGAGACCTCTCTATAGAGTTAGTTCCTTCACCATACAGGTTCCAGGGACTGAACCCAGATTATGAGCCTTGATGCCAAGCTCCTGTACCTGCTGAGCCATCTTGCTGGTCCCTTACTCTTTTCTCATCTTTGCTCTCCCTTGGATCTTGTGTTTAACTTGCTTCCTTCTTTTCTTCACTAACACAGGTGCCCACAGCACCCACTTGAAAGTCACTCCTAGCTGACATGGCACCTCAACTGGAATCCTCTATCCAAGGATCTTGTGGACCACATGAGGCTAATTCGAATATGCTCTTCTCTGCGGCTGCTGGTCAGGGATGAGCGCTCTCCCATGTCTGCTTCTGTTAGCCGTGAATGCGTCTGCCTTCTTTTTAAGGAATGAATATATATTCTTTGATGGTTCCATACATGTACACATGTACTGTCTGTTGATTATATTTTATGCCACACCCCTTACTTCCCCATGTCTTCCCCAAATCTCCTCTCTCTCCTCTCTTCTCCCTCCCCTCCATCCTCTTCCTTCTCCTCCTCCTCTTCTTTAAAACCACATCCAGTCCAGTGAGTGTTGCCTGAACACACATGGGTATTGAGCCATCCCAGGGGCTTGGGCAGCCTACCAGCAGCCATCCATACCTTTGGAGAAGCTTGGCTGTCCTTCCTTGGAAGCATCCATTGTCAGGCGATCCTCACCCAGGGATGGGATTTTATGTGCCTCTCCCGTCCATGCTGGATATTGACTGACTCCATCGTGTGTGCATCACCACAGCTGCTGTGAGTTCGTGAATCTGATGCTCACACATCGTGGCCAGAGGACAGCATTTCACGCCCCTCTCCCAGCCTCTAGCTTTGATGTTCTTTCTGCTTCCTCTCCCATGATGTCCCCTGAGCTTCGCAGGGGACAGGTGGCTATAGGTGTCCCGTCAGGGTTGAACACTCATGGTCACTTACTGTTAGCACTTTGATCAAGCCGTGAGTCCCAGCACTAACTACTCCACTGGAAGAAGCTTCCCGAGTAATGCTAATTCATGGATATAAATAGAAATATCGAGAAGAGGGCGATTTGACAGCATGTCCATTTAACCGGTAGTTTCTCCCCTAGGGCCTATGACCTCCGGACCCACAACTTTTGACTAGGTGCATGGTCCTAGACTTGCCTTCTCTCCTATGAAGCAGACCTCAGATCCCGTCAGAAAACAGGTGGCTCCCACAACCACCATGCCTCTATGGCACTGGTAGCAGGGCTTGCTTTGGCTTAGTTCCTTAACTTCCAGCTACCTTGAGATCTTCTAGGCAGCTCCCCTGCAGCCAGAGAACCAGCTATTCAGCTGCGTGTGACAGATGACAATGTCCCTACCCCTACCTGCCTGCCCACCCAGAACTCTGACCTGGTGTCAGCCTCTTGTGCTAAAAGGAGGCATCTACAGCTGCTGGGTGAGTACTCTTGAGTTCCCTGAGGTCAAAATGACGCTCGGGAATGTGCCAGCCTCATGAGTCTGTTGGTCTGTCTCACTCATTCACTCGATTAGCCAAGGGCAGAATCTGAACAGCTCCGGTTATGTAACATGTATATCACTGGGATGTGTACCGAGAGTCCACCTGATGGGACTCAGACTCACCATGGAAACCTGGGTATGGGACTCAGAGTCACCATGGAAACCAGCCTCTGGGTATGCCTGTCAGGAAGCTTCTAGAGTGTGTTCACAGAAGTGGGAAGAGCCACCCTGCGTGTTGGCAGTGCCATCTCTTCGTGATCTGGAGTCCCGGACAGAATGAAAAGGAGCAAGCAAGCTGAGTACCAGCAGTCTCCTCTCTCTGCTTCCTGACAGTGGGTGCCATGTGACCAGCTGTCTCATGTTCCTGCCACTGTGCCTCCCCGCCATGACGGACTGTGCACCCTCACACTGTGAGCCAACTCGAACCCTTCCTTCTTCAAGGACTATGCACCCTCACACTGTGAGCCAACGCGAACCCTTCCTTCTTTAAGGTGCTTTTTGTTACAGCGGTGAGATGATGGCTAATATGCTAAGACACACATGCACAGTGTGCAGGGCTCACGTGGACGACACAATCCCTGCCACATCTCACTTGACTAGCTCTCAGCATCTGCTTCAGCCGCTCTTCTAGGAAACCACTCTTATTCTTCTGGACTCTCTTTTGCTCATAAATTAAAATGCAAATTCTATCACTGACTATGTATAATTAACTCCCTGTCCCGGGTTGGTACATCTGTGTCCTGTCACAGTTGGACTCTGCCCTCACCCCTGGATTATGGGGCTCCAGAAACCCAGATGCCCACCTGGGCTTATGTAGCTATCTGAGCACAGCTGGGGAGGAGTCAGAGCACAGCTGGGAAGGAGTGGGAGCACAGCTGGGGAGGAGTGAGAGCTGGGCAATGCCAGGTGCACCAGAGTCCAGGTTCATGCTGCAGACTTGAAAAGATCTGTGATGAAGAGGAACCGTCTCTGAGAGCAGGAGTAGAGCACTGCTCAGGGTGGGCGAGCCTGAGACCAGAGCCTGGCGCTTTGGGTCTCACTCTTGCAGGGCTCTGTCCTGTACAGCCCTGGCTGTCCTTCGCAGTGAGCGAAGGGTGAAGAGAGCAGCGAGTTTTTTTGGCAGAGGAAAAGACACGGAACGCCCAACCACAGGATTCCCAAAAACAATGCTAAGCATTAATCTTGCTAACATGTTAGATGGCACGCAGGTCTCCGCAGGCTCATTCCTGGGCTAGACACAGTTCCCAAAAGCCATCTGATTCCGCATCCCCCCTGGCCATGTGTGGGTAATGAGCAGATGCATCTGGGCTGGCCCTGGCCTCCCAGCCACGTGGGGCCAGACCTTCCCCAGCTCTGGCCTAGGCCTGCGCCTGCCCATAGGGAATACCTTAGGCATCCTCCTCTGCCTTGTCCTCCTGCCCTTGGTGAAGACTAGGGCAAGTATGCTCAGAGGGGTTCTCCAGCCACAGCCCCACAGTGGCTCCACCTCCCAACCATGCAGTGTCTCATAGGGGACAGGCTAAACGAAGAGGCAGCTAGAGTAACGTCTCTCAGGTCTTGACTCACAGACATCATTTCCATGGTTTTCTTTGAAAGACACATACACACAACCAAACCGATTTTAATTAGAGATTTTGTCTTGTGGTCAGGCGGCCACAAGTGAGGGCAGGGTAGCTTTCATGTGAGGAACATACACAGGACCGAGCCTGTTTCCCATAAAAGGATACTCCCCTCCCCACGCCTCCCCCGCCCAAATGAGAAAAGAGTTTGTTTTGCACAGTTTGGGAATGCTAGGCAAAGCTGTCTTTTGCAAAGTCTGCAGTTGAGGGTCTCCCCACAGCAGCCTCCCTCTGTGGATGTTGGAGTAACTGGGGCATTTGTCAGCCTCCGGTGCCTGCTGGGATCATGCACACAGAGGTTAGACATTCAGTCCTGACTGTAACACAAAAACCAGCCGAGAACCAAGTTAGCACACCCAGGAGCACCCGGACGCTCCCAGGCTTGAGCCAATGAGTACAATGTGATAAGTACTGTAGAATGAGCACCACACCGTGAGCATTGTGCGATGAGCACTGTGCAATCAGTACTAACTATGTGATAAGTACTGAACAGTGACCACCACATGAGCACTGTGGGATGAGCACTTTGTGAGCACTGTGTGATGAGCACTTTGTGATGAGTACTGTGTGATAAGTACTGTAGAAAGAGTACCACACTGTGTGCACTCTGGGATGAACACTGTGCAAGGTGTGATCAGGACTGTACCAGTCTTCACACTCAGAAGGTGGCTTCTCTGTCCTGTGCAGGATGGCATGCATCCTATCAGAGGCTCACACCCTTTGATACAGGACGAGTGTCTCAGGTCGGTTTCATAGAGCAGAGCAGGAACCACCAGGCCCCTCGTAGCCCAGAGCTTCCCACAGGGCGGCACCCTCTCCGTATAGCCAGAGTCTCTTGCACCCACTGTGGCCCCTGGTGGGTTGCAGTGGTCTCCAGGTGAGAACGGCAAAAGAGTAAACAGGGGCTTTGAGAAGGAGGATTCCTCTCTGCTTCACCCGCGGCCCCAGGGCAGTGGCTTTCTCCTGTGTGACACCCTCTTACCCTCTGCCCTCACACACCTTTGTTCAAGATGGCTACTTCAAGTTTCACGCATTGCCTGCCTTTCCAGCCAGGAGGAACTAGGACTGCCTCAAAGGAAGGGCGGGGACTCTGGTCAGCTGATTGCTGTGTTTAGGGGATAAGATGAGCAAATTCTTACCTTAATCTTATTAGCCGTAGCGCAGTCACATGATCTCAGCTATCAGCAAAGGAGGCTGGGAGGCGTGGCTTGACTTCCAGGTGTATGTATACCTGGGTCCAGAGCCTGCTCCCATGTTCCTGTGTGACCCTAGTGTTCACAGCGGAGTCGGGACTGTGGGAGGGTTTTTGTGTGTGTGTGTGTGTTTTTGTTTTTTTTGTTTTTCTAGACAGGGTTTCTCTGTATAGCCCTGGCTATCCTGGAACTCACTTTGTAGACCAGGCTGGCCTCGAACTCAGAAATCCGTCTACCTCTGCCTCCCAAGTGCTGGGATTAAAGGCATGTGCTACCACTGCCCGGCGTGGGAGGGTTTTTGCCACGGGACAAATGTGTGCCTGATGTAGCAAAGGGACTGACACAGTCCTAACTGGGACTCACTGCCCGGTCTCGCGAGTATGATGGGTCGGGTAGAGTGCAGTGACTCCGGAGTCCATATTTTACCATGGCAAGGGTGAGGACATGTGGTCTACAGAGAGAGCTTGCTCTCTTCAGAAGCCAAGAGCTCTCTCCTTTTGCCTAGGTCATTTCACAATTTCACCCCTCAGACACCAGGCTAGCCCTTGCAGAGAATGTCCCAGTTGCTCTGTGCAGTAAGTACTATGAGATAAATACTGAACAATGAGCACCACACAAGAGCAGTGTGCAGTGAGAACTGGAACTACACCCCAACATTCTGACTTCACGTCGGATTCCCCGGAAGGTTCGCCCAGAATGAGCACACAGGTCTCAAGAGTTAAATGTCCTGTTGGCAGGCAGTTGGGCATTTTATTTCCCGGTTCTGTTAGTTCTGTTACCATCTGCAGCAGGGAAGGACCAGATTCAGGGCCCTATCATTTATTTCCTCAAGGGATGGGGCCACTGAGGCGTCTGGGGCTTTTTAGAAAAGAGGCCTCCTGATCCAGGATTCCCACCCTTTGCACACTCCAGCCCTGACTCCAGCCCTGGATGTCTGAGGCTCTGTTTCCACCCATGACAGTGCCCTGGGGCTCTCTCCAGCTTACTTCAGCATAAAGTTACCAAGGAACCTCTGCCAGGAACAGAAACTTCGAGGCTCAAAGAACTGGGTGACCTCAAGAAATTAAGAGACAGCTGGACAGAGGACATTCATGAGCCTGGGTTCCAACTGGGGTGGATATCTGGAAATGGGCTGACTTCTTCCCAGTGTCTGCATCCCAAGAACGTGGCTCTGTAACTCCCAAGTCGGAGGCCAGGGATACAGCTCAGTTGGTCGAGCGCCTAACACAGGAGAAGCCGTGGGTTCCACCCAGGGCATAGACCATATGTGATGGTACACGCCAGTAATCGTAGCACCGGGGAGGTAGAAGCAGGATAAATTTAAGTGTATCCTGGGCTACATAATGAACTTGGGGCTAGCCTGAGCTATACCAAACCCTTTTTTAAAAATGAAATCCCAACTCCAGTGAAAAGCCTGTTCTGAGCCTCTGCATCTTACCGTCATTCCTCCTCAAGAATGTGGTGCTATGCTAGCCACCTTTACCCACCTTTCCTTTGGGGGTTGGTAAGTGTGCTGCGGAGGGAAGGGGTTCACAAGCTTGGTCCTTGCTAACTGTCCCTCCTGCCTGCCTGCCTGCCTGGCCTGATAACCTGGCTGCATTTGGAAATAAATGACACATTTTCCTTACATCTGCTCCAAATTTTCATTTCAGAAATTAGAGCGCTCGGTTCCGTGGTATTACGCGGCGGCACTCCACCAGCCTGGGAGTGCGGAGCTGATTGGACGTCCCACCCAAAGGAGAGACGGTTCAAGCTCTTTCCAGGAAATTGAGTGGAACACCCAAACTGACATCCAATATTAAATATTGTATTTGTGGACTTGTTCAGGAGAGTTCCCTGGCATCCGACATCTGGGAGAGAAACTTGTAAGTGGGGAAACTGAATGCCTTGCTGGAATGAGGCTTCATCAGGGCTGGGAAATTAAATCATCACTGTGCACAGGGCAGGGCCGGCTGCATAGAAAGGTAGGGCTATTAAAATATGATTAGCCCAACCGTATTTTGTCTCAAAAATGTCATACATCATTAAAGTTGAGAAGACTTTGATGCCAGTACCCCTGGCAAGGGCTGTGCCCCGTCAGCAGAATGAACCCCAGAACACTCTCTGCAAATACACAAGCTCACCAAGCAAGGCAGGACCCAGAAAAACCACAGCTGCACCCCCAAATCAAAGCCCTACCACTCACGAGCCTCAAGTGTACCATGCATCAGATTCAGGAAGTGAGGCACAGGGCAGGGCCACCTGCAGAATGCACTCTAGGGACAAGGGTGCAGCCTGGTGGCAGAGAACTTTCTCAGTGTGGGCTGGTCCCTGAGTTCTGTCTCCAGCAACTTAAAACAAACGAAAGTGTTTCTGAAATCAGGGTGATCATGATGACTGGTATTTTAGAGTAGGAGCAAAAATGAAAATGCTAAACCATTATTTGTTGTGACTGGCTAGCTTGTTTGCTGCTGCTGTTGTTGTTATCGTTGTTGTTTTATAAATAAAGTTTTATTAGGCTATGGGCCAGGATCAGGGAGGGGCCAGCTAGGGAGTGTTTTATAAAGTCAGAATCCTATTTTTGTCCTTTCAAAAAATTTTTTGATATTTTATACTTGTTATGGAGTTTTCCAGTTTTATTTTATTTTATTTTATTTTATTTTATTTTTTGTGGCAGGGTCTCATGTAGTAAGGCAGGTCATGTGATTACTGTGTGGCCAAGGATGGCCATGACCTTGAACAGCTCCTTCTACTTCCTCCTTCCAAGTGCTGGAATTAGAGGCATGTGCAAGCATACCAGCTTCATGGCGCTGGGAATGGAACCTGAGCGTGTCATGTGTCCTGGGCAAGCCTCACACTCACTGAGCCATAGACTCCATCCTTAACATTTAGACTTTAATAAAAGTCTTTGCTTTATTAAAAGGACATTCTCTGAGAGATGAGCCTTGTGGCTTTTTCGTCTAAATTTCGGTGTGTGAATCAGACGCCCCCCCCCCCCCAGCTCACTCCAGTCCCTGCCCTGGCCCAGGAAAAGGTTTTAGGTAATTTTCTCTTCTCAGCAAGGGTCTCCCAGGTCTTCAGCTCTGTCACTGTTAATATGACAACCCTGGCCTGGAACTTGGAGGTCACCCAGAGGTTCCTGTAATCCTAAAACCCCAGTCCATCTGCAGCCTCCCCACCATGGGCACAAACAGCCTCGGAAGCCTCTCTCTCTCTCTCTCTCTCTCTCTCTCTGGTGGTAGAAGGTGTCATTCCATGGGTGGGATGTGGGGTTGGCATCTCTTGGCCAGGTATCTCTAGGCATCAGGCAAGAAGTCCCATGTTTCAGGAGAGAGGCCAGGTGCCTTCCCTGAGACCACCTGCATCAGGCACCTGTGCTTAAGCACCTGGGCATGAGCATCCTAGGTGTGGCAGCTGGGAGGATCTCAGAGCAAAAACCACCAAAGGCAGCTCTTGGCTCCCCCCCCAGGCATAGACAAGGAAACCTGTGGGCTGTGTCACTCAGCAGCTGGCTTTAGGGGACCCCCAAACATCTCCACCCCAGAGCTCTGACACAGGAGCCCGTGTGACTTGAGTGGGTCCTAGAAAGCCTGGAGTGGCTCTAGCAGTGACCTAGGCTGACCCTGAAAGGTGAGGAGGGTGTCGCTGACATGGTGAGCAGCAACCACCGCCCAATCCAGGCTGGAGTTGCCTGGTTGGTGTGAATTCCCCATGTTGCTCAGGCTGGCCTTGGACGTTCTAACTTTGTATCCTCCTGCTTCAGTCTCTGGAGCTGCTGGGTTGACAGGCTTGCAGCCCCTGGCTTAGAGAAGCTGTCCTTAAGAGCTTTGACACTTGGGAGGAGGGGGTCCAACAAAGCAATGTTAGTATGGACATGCCATAGGGAGCTCACTGCTCTCTTTACAATAGCGGTTATCGAATTCAGAGCTTCATACGCACTAAACGAAATCTCTGGCCCCAACCTCCATTCCCTGGAACCCGTTACTTTGCATGCTAATTAAAAGTAACTATAAACAATGATATCAATTCCTGGCCACATCCCATATTTACTGAACAGGAAGTGCTGACAGTGGGGAGTTCATTTTGATCCCTCTCATGGCGTGTGACTCTGACAGCCATGAACAGAGCCACAGAACCGGCTCTCTGACTAGGCTACCTCACCGATACCTGGGAGGAGCTGGTTTGTAAGTAGAATCCCCTGCGTCCCTTCCCTGTGGTTTAAACTCCTGGGGCATACTTGGGCAGTACTGATTCCCAGATGTTCTCAGTGTGAGAACAGAATGCAGAAAGACCCACCATCTTCCTCAGAAGCCCTCCGTACCTCTCATTAGGAGCAGAGGAAGAGGAGTACTGGGGGATGTGGCCCACCCCCACTGGGGCATTAGAAAGTGTCGAGGTTGGAGTGTCATCGAGGAAAGCTGTAGCCAGGGACATGGGATGAGGGACTATGTAAGGCTGGTTTTGCCTCCAACCACTGAGGGCTGGAAAAGGCCCAGTCATAACAGATTTGACCTGCTGCCTGCTGCTGATACAGACCCGAAAACGGCCCAAGAGACCCATAAACTGAACTTGCAGCCCTCGCCTGCCCCTGGTTTGGCTTGGTGGAGGCTGGCATTACTAACATGGTGGGGAGGAGTTGTGGTGACTCATGACCCCTCCTCCCAGAGCTTCCCCTTGATGCCTTTGAATGAAGCCTCTGACATCTGAGTTGCTGCTGAGCTTCCTGGAGCGGGCTTGGGGGGGGCACTCCCATGGTTGCCCCCCACCGAGAGTCTTGGCTCCAAGTTTGTGGGAAATTAGAGGTCAGTGGGTCATTAAAGGGGACTGCTGAGCCAGCATGGGATTTGGTTCAGAGTATGTGCTTGGGCTCAGTAGGGAAGCTGAGGGACGAGGGGAAACTGAGTCACTTCATACAGTGGAAGATCCAAGCCATTAAATGTGGTCCATGACTTCTCAGATTCAGCCTCCTGCCCTGTGATGACCTTGGAGAAACATACTGTAAATGTCCAATGCTCTTGAGAAGCCTCAGTTTCCCCATCTGTGACATGGGAAAGAATACCCCAGTGTCCTTTGAGGTTTTAAAATATGAACTGAATTCAGGCCGATGGAGTATGCCATCCCGCCGAGGCACAGGAACAGCAAGTATTGCAGAGGCTGGGCTGGAATTTGCTGTCCCCCCCCTCTCCTTCTCCCAGGCCATGTGTATTCTTTATGTTTCTTTTATTTTACCCACTGACCTGGTGTAGCACCACCGTGCTGCTGTGTGCCCTTTATGTAGTTTCTACAACGTTACTATATACCTTGTACTTACTCTTTGAGAATGTTACACATGTATACAATGTACTTCCATCCTATCTTCTCCCACTACCTCCTCCAGGTGTCCCCAGGCTCCCCTCATGTCCCTTTCCTGACTACATGTGCTTCTCCCCTTTATTTACTTTAAACCTACAGGGTTCAGGTAGTGCTGCCCAGGTGTGCATGGGTGTGGGGTCACCAGAGCATGGGTACCCTACCAGTGCTCACACCCCAAGGAAGAGTCACTCTCCCTTCCTCAGCCCCCATCAGCTGTCAAAACTCCTTGTCTAGGGGTGGAGCATCACGAGCCCCGCCCCTCCCCATCTGTGCTCCAGTGCTGTCTGGCTTGATGTTGTGCTCTGTAACCCCAGCTGCTGGAGTTCACGAGTGCAAGAGCCATGTCCTGTCCAGGGGACAGCATTTCACAGCCCTACTCCATCTTCTGCCTCTTACATTTGTCCCATGTCCCTTTCCATGATGTTCCCTGGACCTTGGGCAGAGAGACAGTTGATACAGATGTCCTGTCTATGGCTGAGCATCCACCGTTACATTTTTTTTTTTTTTTTAGTTCTTTGACCAGTTATGAGTCTCTGCATTAACTTCTGCCTCTTGCGAAAAGATGTTTCCCCAACCAAGGTCGGGAGCAGCACTAATCTCTGGGTAGAAACAGAAATATTTACAAGATATTTTTGCAACACGTCTATTAAGCAAAATAGCAGTAGTTGTTTCTATCCTAGTGCCTATGATCTCCTGAGTCGTGAGCATTTAACCAGATTTATAGTATCAGGCATACATTCCTTCACGGTAAACAGGCCTCACCTCCAAGCATCAAGTGCTTGGTTACTCCCGTAGCCATCAAGCCACTATCACCAGTAGACACATCTTGATTGATAAATCGCTACTGTTGCCCATGGGCTCTGCCCCTGGGTTGGACAATGGACATCTCTTCTCTCCCAGCAGACTCGAAAAGCAGTTTTTGTTGTCATCTATTTGGTGGCTATCGATCTTGAGCATAAAAAAAATGTTCACTGGGTGTTTGCACTTCTCCTGCTGAGAACTCGCTGTTCAGGCCCATGCTCTGTTTCTGACTGGCTCACAAATTTGTTGATTTAAAGAGGCTTCCAGCTTCACTTTGGAAGCCTAATCCATTTAATGCCTCAGCTTCGGGTTTCCATAATGTGTTTGCGGCACCACACCCCGGCCCTAAGCTGTGTAATATGGTGAGGACCCAGAGTCTGTCTAGTAATTTTTGGCTGGATAAAGAAAGAGAGGCCTGCATAGGAGCATGTGGTGGGATAGACTGATTCCTACACCCATCCATCTCTTCTCCATCAGCCCAACTACCATCTCTAATCTGTGCATTTTCCATCTGCTTATCTGCTGTCAACCATCATACACCTACCATCAGCCCATCCATCCAATCGCTCGTCAGCTCACCCCCACCCATCTTCTCACCTATGTCTGTCCACCTGTTCTCTCTCTACTATCCATCCACCTACCTTCTATTTACCCTCCACCAATGCTTCACTCACCCACTCTGTCTACTCTCCACCCATCCACTCACACATTCATTCATCACTTAGCATCCATTCATGTGTCCGTGAACTCATCTGTCTGTCCGTGCACACACCCATCTGTCTGCACACACATCCATGTGTCTGTGCACACATTCATCTGTCCATGCACATATCCATCTGTGCATACATCCGTCTGTGCACAGATCCATCTGTCCATGCACACATCCACCTGTCTGCAAACACATCTGTCTGTCCATGCACACACCCATCTGTCGGTGCACACATCCATGTGCCATTATGAGCACACACCAGACACTTCTCATTTCATCTCTACAGCTCTCTTAGGCAACTACTGCCATTACAACTTGTACTGGATGGTTCTCTGTATCAACTTGATACTAGCTGGAGTAATCACAGAGAAAGGAGACTCCTTTGAGGAAATGCCTCCATGAGACCCAGCTGTAAGGCATTTTCTCAATTAGTGATTAAGGTGGGAGGGCCCAGCCCAAGGTGGGTGGTGCCATCTCTGGGCTGGTGGTCCCAGGTTCTATAAGAAAGCAGACTGAGCAAGCCAGGGGAACCAAGCCAGTAAACAGCATTCCTTCATGGCCTCTACATCACCTCCTGCCTTCAAGTTCCTACCCTCTATGGGTTCCTGTTTTTGACTTCCTTTGGTGGTGAACAGCAGTGTGGAAAGTATAAGCTGAATAAACCTTTTCCTCCCCAACTTGCTTCTTGGTCATGATGTTTTGTGCAGGAATAGAAACCCTGACTAAGACACTATTTCTTTGGAAACTGAGGCACAGTGACCTATTCAGAGTCACAAATCTCTAATCATAAGTGCTAATAGCTGACCTCAGGCTTGCAGACTTCCAAATTCTGGTGCCCAGGGCTAGCCCCTTGGAGAAACCCATACTTTTGTTTTAAGGTGTTTTACAAACTTTCCTAGCCATGCTGGGATTTTCTTCTCAAAGAGCTTGAGTTTGGACTTGAAGCAGCCCACAGAGTCCATCTCATACGGAATCTGGGAAGGTCAGCTTTGAGACTGGGCTCAGGGAGTTTTTAAAAGGAGTATGTGCTCTACAGTCACATCTGGAAACCAACCCACATTTTCTGTATTGCTCAAACATTGTATATGATGATGAGAAAAGACCCAGGATCCACAGGGCAAGAGACCAGCTGCCCAGGAAATAAATCAGGGTGATTCTGGGAGGTGAAGTGGGTGTGGGAACCAGGTAGGAGACATCCTTGGATCCACTGTGTCTGAGATGAGGGAAGGTAGAGAAAGCACCACAATGCTCTTCCTCCTCCTTCCACTCCTCTTCCTCTTTTTTCTTCTCCTCGTTTTGTTAAGATTCAGACTAGGGCCAGAGTTTACCATTACTGTCACCGTGCCACCATCATTACCACCACCATCGACATCATGTGACCTCAATCATCACCACCACCATCATCATCATCACCATCACCACCACCATCATCACCATCATCATCACCCTTACCCTACATCTTGATCTGCAGGCAGCAGAAGTAAATATTGCCCTAGGCCTGGCTTGAACATCTGAAACCTCAAATCCTACTTCCACAGTGGCACACTTTGTTCAACAAGGCCACACCTCCTAACAGTGCCACTTCCTATGGGCCAAGCATATTCAAACACATGAGTCTACAGGGGCCAAACCTATTCAAGCCACCACATTCCACTCCCTGGTCCCCCATAGGCTTGTAGCCATAAAATAATGCAGAAATGCATTCAGTCCAACTCCTGAACTCATCACCATCTATTATAATCTCAGCCCTATTTAAAAGTTCAGAGTTCCCTCACCTCCTTGCCCCGCACTGGCTGCAGCACTCCTGAGAATGGGGACCCTGGGCATCACAGTAGAGCTGGCTCTGGTGGCATGGGTGTGGGTGATCCTGCCCCAAGGCCGTGAGGGAGGAGAGCTGGCCATGCCCCTTGTTGGCTACTGTTGGGTGTGCTAGCCCAGGGAGTGCTGGAGAGCTCCCCCTGGAGGTCATGGTGCAGGAGAGGTGATAGGCTGACCCACTCAGCGGCCACCCAGGTCCAGATCCAGGGCTCTGAGCTGGCCCACCCCGACAGCTACTTCATCTGTGATCTGTTGGGGCACACGAAAGGGCTGGTCAGTCCTGCAGATCCCAAGCTGCAGGACGTCCATGACACAGGGCAACAGCAGGATGTCTGAGAGGGGTCCCAGTGAGGGTCCAGTATTGATGGGGCAGCAGAAACCAGAAGTGGCAAACTGGACAATGACTCATTGCAATGAACGCTTGCAAGTAAAGAAGTGGGGACAAAAGGGTGAACTGTGGGACACACACCAAAGCCTCCATGATGAGGGTTTTTTTAAAAAATGTTTTATTTATTTCTTATTTTATTTGTTTCTTCTTTCTTTGTTTGTTTTTGTTTTGGGGGAGGTTGCAAGGTGGAGTGTGGGTACAAAGGAACAGGGAGATGAATGGGATTGGGGTACATGATGCAGAACTCACAAAGAATCAATAATTAAAAAAACAAAATTCGAAGTCTCTTCTGAGATTCACAGCAATCTTTTAACTGCAATTCCCTATAAAACCAAAATAAAAAGGCAGATCACATACTTCTAACCTACAATGACATGGGATATACATACATGACCATTCCAAGTGGGAGGAGAGGGAACACAGAGAGGAATACTGGGGATCAATAAACAGGTGGGCAAACTCCAAACCCTGCATTTCCATGTCCGATGTCAAAGCTCTCTTCAGAGCTCCAACTCCTTGCAGCTTTGTTGACTGCAACACACTTCTTCCTCTGACTGGTTCCAGTCGCTGTTAGCAGCTTTCCTCGCAGGTGTCCCATGGCTCTCGCATCTCCAACATCTTGGGGTCCCCAAGGCAATCCAGATTCCACCTTCACAGCCTCACACAATGGCCTCTCTAGGCCTCCATGCAGGGACACCCCTGGCATGTTAGGTCTGCCCGAGCAGCTTTCTGGTTATGGAGGGAGAGTCCATAACCCCTTTCTTCTCTCTTTGACTCTAAAGACAGAACCATGCGGCTGAAGCTGCCAAGTTCTGCTTCTTGCTGGGGCTGGAACATAGCTCCCTCGTTCAATCCCATCTTCTCCATCTTTTGGTTTTCCATGATCTCCTTTGCTGCCTAAGCTTGGCTGCCTTCTCTGTAGACCAGGCTGGCCTCAGAATTAGAGAGATCCAACTTCCTCTGTCTCCAGAGGGCTGGGACTAAAGGTGTGCACCACCACATCTGCACATAAGCTGTTCTGTGATTCCTTTTCACACATTGGAAGCTCGGCTGAGAGCATATTTATTGCCCTGAGGTCATGGCCCCCTTTCATTGCATTAAACATCAGGCTTTTCTTTCGCCTGTTCATCTCCTTGAACACAGGGCTTAGCTCCATTCACTTACCAGTGCCCCTTTCTCCCCAAACTGTACAGTTTGTAATTTTATGCTCAATCTGCTCCTTTGCATTATAGATCTGCATAAGAGTGAACACTATAAAAGCCACAGGACAGAGTCAACACTAGGCTGTTTCAAAATTTCCTTTGCCAAAGCAATGAATCCAAAAACTCTTCAATTTAGGCTCAGGCACACTTCTCAGACAAGATCCAAAAGCAACCACAGTCTTGGTCAAAATATCACAAGAATGATCTCTAGGCCAGGTACTAACATCCTTCTCATCTGAAACTTCTTGAGCCAGACCCCTCTACCCCCATAGCTCATAGTTCAAATCACCCTCAGCACCACTGTCTTCCAGGCTCCTATTAGGACGACCCACTAAGCTCCACTTAAAGCATTCAACTGCTTTTCTAACCCAAAGTTCCAAAGTCCATATTTTTCCAAACAAAAGCCTGTCAGGCTTATCACAGCCATTCCCCACTTCTGGTACCAACTTCTGTCTTAGGATTTCTGCTCCTGTGAACAGACACCATAACTGTGGCAACTCTTTTTTTGGGGGGGTGGGGGGGTTGAGACAGGGTTTCTCTATATAGCCCTGGCTGTCGTGGAACTCACTTTGTAGACCAGGCTGGCCTCAAACTCAGAGATCTGCCTGCCTCTGCCTTCTGAGTGCTGGGATTAAAGGCGTGCACCACCACGCCCGGCCAATTGTGGCAACTTTTATAAACAACAACAACAAAAACACCGTTTAATTGGGGCTGACTTATAGGTTCAGAGGTTCAGTCCATTATCATCATGGCAGGAAGCATGGCAGTGTGCAGGCAGACATAGGGCTAGAAAAGAAGCTGAGAGTTCTACATCTTGATCTGCCGGCAGCAGAGACGTAAATGTTGCCTTAGGCCTGGCTCAAGCATCTGAGACTTCAAAGCCCACCCTCACAGTGACACAGCCTTCAACAAGGCCACAACTACTCCAACAAGGCCACACTTAGTCCAACAAGGCCACACCCACTGCAAAAGGCCACACCTCCTAATGGTGCCACCCCCTGTGGTCCATGAATTTAAGAACATGAATCTACATATATCATTCCTATCCAAACCTCCACACCTTCAAAAATGAAGAACTAAGAATAGATATGAGCATAGAAACTCTGACTGGGTGTATGGGATCCATCACACTATTTGTTGGGGACTTATAGGCTCAAGATACTTCATTCACCCTAAGCGGCCTCTGCCCTGGCTGTGCTCCCCAAAGTCTCTTCATGATCTTGATCCCCAAACTATTCTCCATGGTTGAGCCCTCTCTCAGCGCCTCATTCCCACTAAAGCCTGCTGTCCACATATGGGCTCTGGGCCAGCACTATTCTCTCTGAGCACTCACAGGGCACCCCGAGCCCCATCCACCTGTCCCCTGCTTAAGCCAGAGTCCATGGTAAGACTCAGAACATGCTTGACCACTCTCTGGGCAATGTCCACAGTGTGTAAGGGAAGCAGGTAGGGAGCCCTCTTTTGTTTCTGGGGTTGATGTAGCTAGTGGAAAAAAAAAAACAAAAAACAAAACTGGTCCAATCTCCCTTTATATTTTCTGCCAATCTTAAACCTCTGGGTTGGGCCCAACAGACCTTGGCCAAAGCATCAGATTGCAGAGTTGGTGGCTCTTCAGCAGCACAAGATAGTGTCATGGAACACAGATGGCTCAGTCAGTATAGTGGTTGTCATGAAAGGGGGAAGGCCCGAGTTCCATCCTAAGAATCTAAGTATAACTCATAACTGTATGTAAGTATAGCTCATAACTGTAACCCCAGCTAAGAGGGGGTGGGTGGGACAGGGCAATCCCTGGGGCGGGATGGCCAGTCAGCCTTGCCTACTCACTGAGCTTCGGGTCCCTGAGAGACTCTTACTCAAATAACAGAATTAAGATAAACAGTAGAAAATCACTGGCTATCTCACACACATGTACTTGAATATAAATGTACACCTGTTTGGTGTGCCTGCATGTATGTGCACATACACACACAAACAAGAGAACATAGACAGTGTCCTGACATTCATGTCCCTGACATTTCAGGAGATCTGGGTGACACCCAAGTTAATTCCATCGATTTCTCAGATGAGTCTGCTCCTGCCTATTTGGGATCCCATCAACAGGGCATTCCTGTGTGTTAGCAGAAAGAATGCCTAACTGCGGGCCCCTGGTTATTTTGACAGCTTACATTTCCAAATGGGACACTTCTTGAGACCCTTACTAAGTCTCAGCGTTTACCTGGGGGGTATCAGCTGCCACCATCTACCTTGTACCATCTTGGATGGGGATCCAGCTGCAGCCACGCAGAGCCTAGAGAACAGAGGCTATCTCAAGTCTGTGTGAGCTACCTGTGAACGCTCCATGCACTGTATGAAGGTCTTATGGGGCTCCGTTAGCTGGTGTGCAGCCGAGTCCTTGTTCCTCCGAACAAAACTTCCCCGCTCCTCCTTCTGAGTTCCCAGCTCCATTTCTGTCCTGGTGAAAGATGGCCTTTCTGTGAGCAAGCTTCTACTCACTGCAGCCTCTCCAGTAACTTCCTGTGCTCCTCCCCCTGGCCTCTTTTGGCGACCCAGTGGGAATGGTTGCCAGGACCGGGTCCTCAGTGAGATGCGACTAAAGAGACCCGTGACCCCCATCGCCAGGTCCTGGATAGCCAGGTGGAGAGGGTCAGTACCAGGATGTCTGCAGCTGGGGTGGGGTGGAGGGGCAAAGGGGCAGGAGAAGCTCATGAATAATCGCTCGACCTTTCCTCGGTGTGTTTGGGTGAGCCTAAGCCTGTTTACAGTGAACCGCGGGGTGATTTTTCATCCTTCCAAATGGAACCAGGGTTATGTAAGCATTGAGACCTCGCCCGGGGAACACCTGCTCCAAGGGGCCCAACGGAGGGGGCCCAGGAGAGACGGTGCCCCATGCTTGACTCATGATCAAGTTCATGATGAGGAGGCTGCTCTTCAGCCGGGAAGTGGTCCGGAAGGGCAATGACTCTTCCTGGGGGTGGGGTGGGGGTGGGGGTTGGATGGGGCTGCTGTGAAGGGGCCAGGATCCCTGCACCCTCTCCTGAGCCAGACACAGGTCAAAATCAGAACTCAGAATTAGGTCCTAGAGGCAGATGCTTACGTTGTGCGTACGTAGGCACGTGGGCGGGCACGCGCGCGGGGATGGGTACGTGCATACTGCGTGGGTGGGCACGTGCTGCGTGGTTGGGCACGTGCTGCGTGGGTGGGCGCGTGCGTGGGTGCATATGTTTCTGCATGGAGGCCACACAGGTCTACAACCACTTCCTCTTCTGTCGCCCTCCTTACCTTTTTGAGATAGGCTCTCTCACTAAACCCGGAGGTCGCCGGTTCAGCTAGATTGACCGGCTAGTGAGCGCTGGGGATCTTTCTGTCTCTGCTTCCTCGGCGGCGTTGGGATTAGATGTGTACCATTACGCTGGGCTTTGAATGTGGGCACTGGGCATAAATTTCATATCCTCATGCTTGTACAGACTGGGCCACCTCCCAGCCTCCTAAAGCTCGTATTTCAAATTTATCCCAGATGAGTTTTACAAGCGTATGTTTGCCTTGCCCCTTGCTCAGAGCAAAAGGGACATGGCTCTGAACTCAGTGACCAGGAAAGAAAGGGAATCAGTCGGAACACAACGTGGAGATGGCCAGCCCTTGCAAGCTTCCGTCATGCGTTACCCAAAGTGACTGACACTTGCAGACTCCAGGGGTATGCCCTTAGAGACTAGTCTTATGTCTCGAGGTTTGCTGTGACTGCCTCATGAGATAAGCCATTGGGTGAGCACTCCATGTGTGAGAGTCGTCTGCGTTGCTATCACAAGCAAACAGCAAAGTTGTTGTTTTTTTGTTTGTTTTTCGAGACAGTGTTTCTCTATATAGCCCTGGCTGTCCTGGAACTCACTTTGTAGACCAGGCTGGCCTCGAACTCACAAGTGCTGGGATTAAAGGCGTACACCACTGCGCCTGGCTAACAGCAAAGGTTTTTATTCCTTTCTCTTGTGGTTCTGGATTCTGGAAAGTCGCTAGCTGGTTCCAGGTCTAGTGAGGAGTGGGGGAGTGGGGGTGGTCTTTGCTTCCAAAATGGCGTCTCAAATGCCATGTCCTTGTGTGGTAGAAGGGATGACAGGAATAGACTGGACTCCCCTTCAAGCCCTAACCCTAGCCACAAGGATATTTCTCTTGAGACCCAGTCTCCCCCTTGGGGTCTCACCTCTTCCTATTGGCACATGGCCGGATGGTTCCTACACATGACTTTGGGGACACGTTAAACCACAGCACTGTGTGTCCAGATGATCTGTTGGGTTGGCGAGCTGAAGCCACAGATGCACTGGTGTAGCTGAACTTCATCACTTGGTAGAGGGTGGGCATGTGATTCCCTCTTCACCATTCACCAACAGGAACATAGCTTGGGGTCTGGCAATGACCTTGAACTGTGGCTTAGACAACAGGAAGTCAGAAAGAAGGCGGGGGCCTTCTTCAGGCCTCCTCCCCACCCTTATCCCCATCTAGATTCCCTCTGGGTCATTGATACTATATTTTCATATGTATTTAAATGGTTGGTGGTGTGCCCACTGTGCTGGGAGAGGCTTGTTACACTCCTCATGGCCACTTCAAATGGAAGGCCACTGTCACTCAGGGAGCCTGCCTTACCCATCATGGTGACAAGAGCTTGGCCTTCATGGTTTCCTCAACCCCTCACACCACCCTGGGGCAGGCTCTGTTGTCCTCTGTTTTCAGAGCCAAGGCTGGGAAACCCTACGCCATTTTGCCTAAAGACGTGCAGATCAGGCAGTAGGGGAGCTGGATCTGCAACCAGCCACAGAACCGGTGACCTCAAGCTTATGGTGACAGTCAACATAGCTTGTCAATGTGACTGGATCTGGAATCGCCCAGGAGACAGGCCTCCAGCAGGCAGGTCTGTGAGGAGTTACTTAGTTTAGGTTAGCCTCTGGTCAGGCCTGGGAGGGATTGTCTTGATGAAGTTGGTTGAGATGAGATGATGCATTCTAAAGGGAGCTGAGCACCTCTGCTTCCCAACTGTGGACGCCATGGACCTGCCTACTGCCTACCATTTCTGACAGACACTGTGCCTTCCCACCCTACTGGTCTTGTAGCCTCAAACTGAGCCAAAATAAACCCCTCCTCTAAGCTACTTTGTATTCAGTCGGGAATGGAGCTACCCTAATGGAGCTACCCTATTGGGATGTATCTTCCTTCATCATTATGTCTCCTTGGAAACATCCTTGAAGACATGATGTATCTCCCCGATGATTGTAACCCCCCTGCCCCACCCTGCCAAGTCTACAGTGAAGATGAACCACCACCCTGAGATAACCCAGGAACAGCCTAGCCTGTCACCCACCTCCAGTTCTACTGCATCCTCAGGCTTCCTTGGCTCTGTCACAAACCCTAAGGTCCCACAAGGCCCATTTTGCAGGCCACGGGCCAACAGGTTTTCTATGCACCTCCTGGTGCTTGCTCAGGGTGGGCGTCTCTACACAGATTCACGGGGTGGTAGAGGACTCCAGGTGGTGACCTGTGTGTGAGAACCACTCTGATTTTAATTGCCCGAGGGCCACCAGGTACCATTCGGTCTCCTGTCCACCTGGTCTGTGCCTGTCTGGGAACCTGGGCACTGAGAGCTTCTTATTCCTTCTGTTGACAGCAGGACTGAGCTGTGAGTCTGTCTCCCTGTTGGCAATGCTCGCTCTGGCTGATGGGCAGAGTGCGGTAGCCTGCCTGTCTGTCCTCTCTGCCCTTTTTTTTAAAAAATAGTGGGACCCCCTTCCCACTCCCTAGGTTCTACAATATATGTGAGAAGAAAGTTGACAGACTGTCCAGTTTCAGTTTCCCTGGCAGGGAGGTTAGGCTTCAAGAGTGCCCTGCATCCAGGATGGGTGATTGCATCCTAGGGCAGCTGAGGGGTGAGGGACTGGTCACTCTATATACTTTTAGGGAAGTGCCCTAAGCTGGAGTCTAGGCAGTATCCATTAGACATGGGCACCTTTTTGCTATGATACAGGGTGACCCTGGGAACAACCCACTCTACAGATGCCTGAGGGATGGAGGGACGGGCGGAGGCCCCAGCTGCTGTTAGACCTGGGTCTCCTCCTCCCCGCTCTGTCCAGATCAGCTCCTCAATCACCATGGCCTTGGGACAGCTCTCTGAAACCTCCATGCAGTTCTCTGACATAGTCTCTCTTTTGTCCTACATCACCTGTGCATGTGGGGCTGGTGACTAAATCGCCATCGTGGCAGGAAAAGCCCGTGAGAGAACACAGAGTGCAAGGCAGCAGGAGGGAGACCGATCCCCTAGATGCATTGTGGAGCAGAGCAATTGGGCCCAAAGGTCCATCTCCAGTTACAACACAGAGAGGTCCTAGACCACCAAAGCCACTTTTTCTTGGGAACTTCCTGTCACTCACACTGCCCCTTATTCATAGTGTGCTAGGTTTCCATTATCACCTTGTGGCTGATCCAGTCTTCATTTTATAGAGGGCTTAGGATTTTAATTCCTTACCCAAGGCTGCTCAGCTGGGAGCTAGGCCTGACCTGAGTCTCCTTGTCAGGGTGGCTTTGGTATTAATGCTATCCCCACCCCACTCTTGTCCCCGTCCTTCACTCTGTTGGCTCAGCCTGCAATGCTTCTTTGTTACTTTGGGAAAATTCCTCATCCCCCTGCCCTAGGGACAGTGGTGGCACAGTGGGTGGTGGTGGTGGTGGTTGTGGAGGAGGAGGTGGAAGAGGAAGAGGAGGAGGAAGAGAAGGGAGTGGAGGAGGAAGAGGAGGAGGAAAAGAAGGAGGTGGAGGAGAAAGAGGAGGAGGTGGAGGAAGAGGCAGAGGAGAAGGTGGAGGAAGTGGAGGAGGAGGTAGAAGAAGAGGAAAAGGAGGTGGAGGAGGAGAAAGAAGAGGAGGAGGAAGAGGAGGTAGAAAAGCAGGAGGAGGAGGAGGAGGAAGAAGAGAAACAGTTGGTGGTGGTGCTGCCAGGAGCTAGCACTAGGTAACCGTGGCAGCCTGGGATGGGTAAGAGGCTGGAACACCTGTCTGGAACAAACCAGAGTGAATGTCAGTGAACTTGATAGGCCAAGTGTTTGCAATCTTCCTCTATATGCCTGACATTCCGTTTTCATGTCCCTCTGAGGTACCCCACTGCTCCGTGGCTCCTTCGGGGATCGGCACAGATGATCCTCTCTGAGACCTTTCCAACTTGCCCACCCCACTTCTGCTGTGTGACACCCAGGGAGCCTGGCCCCGCTGCCCACTGAGGCTCACCTAAGAGAGGGACAGTCTTCTCTCACAGATGCACGTGGGAAACCCAGCCCTGGAATCAGCTGCCTACCGTGGAGGAGGAGGGCGTACAGGAAGCCAGGGCTGCAGAGTCAGCTCTCCCAGTCAACTGGAAAAAGAGAAACGTCTGCGGAACATTCTAGAATCGCGTCCTGCCGTCTGGAGCACCTCGGCTGTGAGTGCACACCGACCCTGCCGACAAAAGACAACTGATGGGTGGGTAGGAAACTTGAACCATTGTGTCTCTTGCCTCTGGGTGCTTCCGTCACTGCTCTGTCCCTTCTGCCAGTTCTGCAAGTTCTAGAGTCCCCACCCCCACCCCCACCCCACATCCCTGAACTGCAGGCCTTTTCTACCCAGACAAAGCCATAGAAGCATGCGTGACCGTTGCCTGCCTGATCAGAAGGCCACTTGGAAGTACAACCCCATCCTGTAATGTGGACAGGTGTCCCTGCGTGTTCCCGGCCGACAGTCCAAGGTGCTTGCTGTGGCTGCCTCAGCTGCATCTGGAGTCAGAACCCTCCTGATCCCACCCTTGGGCAGGAATCGCTCTCTCTCCTTCTTTGCTGAGGGTGGGGGCTTCAGGGCTCCCAGCTTTCTCCAAGGGACTATATCGTAAGTTGTGCTGAGAGGAGGGGCTGCAGCTTGTATCTCTAAGGTAATCTGTCTGCATGAGGGAAAAGGCCCTTGGAGGATGGTGGTGCCAAAAGTCTCATAACATAGCCTGGTGCTTTTTGACAGTTGTGGAAAAAGATAGCTGGCAAGCCGACTTGACCATGAGAAGCATTTAATCCACGTGAAGTCCCTCGTAGGGGCTTGTCCTGTTCCTAAGAAAATACAAATATGATTTTAAAAATACAAAAAAACCCCCACAAGACCGCATCCACCCGCCCCTGTCTTGTCCTTGTTTCAGACACTGGGTACTGACCTCCCCTTGGCGACCACCGTTAGGACTTTGCTCTGCCTAGAAATACTGTAAGCATTTATAAGGAAACACACATCTGATGGTTCATCTTTGCTGTCAGCCTGACAGGATTCCATTCACCTGAGAATCAGACTTCGAGGTCTGTGTGAGGGTGTTGCCACCAAGGCTTCACTGGGGACAAAGGACCTGCCCCAAATGTGAGTGGCACCACCTTCTGGGCCAGTGCCCAGACCTACCTGGAAAAATACGGAGAAGGCGAGCTGAGCAGCAGCCATCACCTTTCTGATGACAGCAAGACAAAATGGAGCATTCCTTTCCTCTCAGTGCTTTTGTTAAAGTGACTAGAACACCAGGTGACACCGATGCTTTGATAACCTGAGCATGGGAGTATGGGTACTCTGGCCTTTGAAAGTAGCATGCTGGAGGAGTGTTGCAGAGTCTGGGGCTGTGGTGTAAGGGACACAGCAGAGCTCAGTGGGCCATTCTGGCGGGATCTTGGAAGATAAGAATGCTTTGAGGAACGTGTCTGATGCGGTTGCTGAGGGGAACAAGGACTCTCTTGGGAACTGAGCTAGAGGCCTTTCAGGCCACCTTATGGCAAAGAACCTGGCTACATTCTGCCTGTGTCCTCAAAAGTAGATGATCAAGCCTGATTTTAAAGAGCAATGAGCTGCCTTCTTCGGCGTAGGAAATTTCAAGACAGGAGGGCATCCAGGGTGTGGTGTGGTTACTGTCCGCTGCCCTCGGCCAGCGGTCTGGTGAGAGGCAGAGCGGAAAGACTAAAAGAAAAACCACGAACAAACAGACACAAGCGAGCGAGCAGCAAAGCCTGTTTGTGTAGGAAGGAAGAATGTGCAAGCTTCATGTCTCAGGCCAGGCAGTGTAAAGAAAGTAGCGATAATTGTTGAAGATGCTAATGCCAATAAAGAGAAGCCTCCAGCTCTTCAGTGGAACAACAGACAACACGCCATAAGTGTCCCTGAGGATACTGGAGATGCCAGGATGCCATAACAGTGGACATCCATCAAGGAAAGCTGGAGTCACTGAGTGGAGCTAGCCTATGCTACAGGTTGTAGATACTACAGGTAGGTGGGGCTACTCAGAGCTGTTGGGTCGATGAGGAGTCCATCTGGAGCCCCAGGTGCAGGGCTTGGTCTCTGCCCTGCTCTGTTTTGGTGTAGCTTTGGTCTGGTCTTTGCCTACTATGCCCCCATTCTCCACAGGATGGCCGCTGTTTATTGGAAGTCTCTAACTTGTTTTTCATCGCATCGGGCAGCACTGAGATGACTGTGAATATGAGATGAGACTTTGGAATATTAAAATGTTGAAACTGTTAAGACCATGCTGACTTTTGCAGCTGGACTGACAGGATCTTGCATTGTGAGGCGAGGTAGGCTTGTGAGGGTCAGGCATAGAGTCCTGTGGTTTAAAAGGGTTGGATCTAGGCCTCAAGTTGGCAATGGGTGGGCTTGAGGTGTCTACTCTCCACTGTCAGCTGGATTTAGACTCACACAGAAGACACAAAACCTCTGGGTGTGTCTATAAGAACGTTTCCTGAGAGGGTTAATCAAAATAGGAACACCCATCCCTAATATGACCAGCTCAGACCCCTGAGCTGAAGCCCCAGACCAACTGAAAACAGAGGAAGGTTGAGACAAACACCCAGATCTGTCTGCTTTGTGTGTGTGCATGTGTGCATGTGTGTGTGACTGCATATGTGTGTGTGTGTCCATGTGTGAGTGTGTGTGAGCAAGTGCACAGGTGTGCACATGTATGTACACACACGTGTATGTGTGCACATGCATGCATATGTATGCACTTGTGTGTGCATGAGCATGTGTGCATGCACATGTGTGTGCACACCAAGGACAACCTTGGCTGTGTCATGCACATGTTTTATTAGTGTGTGTGTGTGTGTGTGTGTGTGTGTGTGTGTGTGTGTACTGTAACACGTGTGTGGAGGTCAGAGGACAACTCTGTCGAGTTGGCTCTCTCCTTCCACCATGGGATTCGGTGCCCAAGCTGCTGGGGATAGGCCACAGTCAGTCACCTTTACCCGCTTAGCCACTTCATTCTCCTGATGTTGTTTTAAAAGGCAGTTTCTCTTATCAGCCTGGAAGTAGGCCAGCAAACCTCAGAGATTCACCTGTCCCTGCCTCTCGAGACTTAGAATACAAGCATGGGATGCCACCCCAGCTTTGTGAGGTACTAGGGATAGGGCTAGGGTCCATGTGCTTGCAAGGCCTTGATTATTCATATCCCCAGTCCCTCCCTCCCTCCCTCCCTCCCTCCCTCCCTCCCTCCCTCCCTCCCTCCCTCCCTCTCCTTTCTTCCTTCCCTTCCTCCATCTCTTCCTCCCTCCCTTCCTCTCCTTCCTGTTGTTCTCTCTTCCTCCCTCCCTCCCTCCCTCTTTCCCTCCCTCCCTCCCTCCCTCTTTCCCTCCCTCCCTCCCTCCCTCCCTCCCTCCCTCCCCACCATTACTGTGGCACTGGGATTGAACTGAATCAAGGCCTTGTGCTGAGCTCCACCCGAGCCCTCATCCTTTCCCAGACGCTCCTACACTGATACAGGCAGGCAGCTGTGATGGCTCTCTCTGTGGCTGCATATCCGGTTCATTTTCGTTCTCTGAATGGAATCTCCTGCAGTTTAGGGCTGCTGGCATCGCTTACCGGCCGACATCTAGATAAACATCACTGCAGCGAACATCTCATCGGCAAGTGCACACACATCCTTAATTATTTCCTCTCTGTAATCCCTAACCTTGGGCAAGCCAAGTTGCTGTTTATTCAAAGTTGGTAGATATTACTACATAGACTTCCAGAAAAGCCCTTTGAACAAGTCTATACTTTGAAGAGCAGGGTTGAGGGTAGGCAGGGTTTTGAAAAGAGATGCCAGTATTGCAGAGGCTGTTTGGCCACTAAGACTGGGATGAGATTCCAAGTTGGAATAGTCTACTTACTTTAGGAAGCTGGGCCAGCACTTCACTGTGCCTTCAGAAGAAGGAAACAGGAGGCTGGAGGGAAAGATGGAGAAGCTGATTTCTGTGCAGACCTCTCAGGAAAGCCTTGCCTCCAGCATCAGCCTGTGACCAGTTGGGGCTTCCAAAGTGTTTGTGCATGGGAAGGGAAGAGAGTGGGCAAGTTGCCGCTCTGAGTCAGCTCCATTCCAAAACACCAGAAGAGCTGCCTCAAATCAAGAAGCTAACTTGATACAGGACGGTCAAGTGACGGGCCATGAACTCACAACGTTATTTAGTCAAAGCAAGGCAGGCAAAGGAGTCATCCAGGTAGGAACCTCAGACATCCGAGTCCCTGGTCCACCGTCTGTCATGCCCTCTCTGACACTCATTTGTGGCCTCAGACTCTGTGGGCCAATCTTAGGGATGACCAAGGAGAAGCCATGTGATATGTGGAAGGAGCATGGCTCTGCTACAGTACTGAGGTCCAGGGTTCCTGCGCAGACAAGCTTCCTGTGTAGATCCTGAGACCAGTACCATAGGGCCCTGATGTGGGAGGGAAGCAGGCACAAGAATCACAGGTGTTTGTAAATCGTACCAGGCGATGGTTTTTAGGTGATGAGCCAGGGTGTGTTCCCAGCAGGTGGCTCATAACCACCTGTAACCCCAGCTCCAGAGAATCCATCTGGCTCCCGCTAGTCTCCGTTACCTAGAGTTTTCTCTCCAGATGAGATGCCTTAGTTAGGTTCCCATTGTTGTGAACAGACACCATGACCAAGGCAACTCTTCTAAGGGCAACATTTAATTGGGGCTGGCTTACAGGTGCAGAGGCTCAGTCCATTATCATCAAGGTGGGAACATGGCAGCATCCAGGCAGGCATGGAACAGGCAGAACTGAGAGTTCCACCTCTATCTCTGAAGGCAGCTAGGAGAAGACTGGTTTCCAGGCAGCTAGGAGGAGTGTCTTATAGCCCACTCCCATAGTGACACACCTACTCAAACAAGGCCACACTCACTCCAACAGGGCTACACCTACTACAACAAGGCCACACGTCCAGAGAGTGCCACTCCGTGGGACAAGCATATTCAAACCACCACATGAGGAAATCCTAACTCTTAGACAAGCTGAGATGAGAACATACAAGCTCAGGTTCTGTCTGCAGAGTCCCCCTAGTAGATGCAGTAGGAATGGAGGCCATTGGCTGGCTGGTTGGGGACACAGGGCCTGCAGGTGGAGTGCCAAGGCAGATGGATGGGTTTCCCTCTTCTGAAGACCCTCCCGAACTGGGGTGGCCTCAGCCCTGTGGGACAGGAAGACAGCCTTTCCCTGCTATGTCCACCCTGGAGCTCAGGAGCGTTCTCACACAGCTGTGTCACACTGGGCAGAACTATGAAAGGGTTATTAACGTTTGCTATTTCATAGATTTCTTTTTAGACCATAAAACAGACCACGGAGAGCAGCACGGCCTGTTCTCTGTAATTGGCCAGCGTTCCCCAAGCAGCCGTTTGGCCACCTTGACATTCAATGTTTTCTTGACCCTCGACCCTTTTCTCGCCCGAGGAGTGTCTCCTACAGGTCTCTCCCCAGGATGAAAAAACAATAAAACTAAATATGTAACAGCCAAGGCCCGAGGTTAATGTCTTTAACAAGATAATGTTACTTAAGGGAGCCGTAAAGCAGGTCTGAGAAATCCTGTCCTCGCTGCAGAGGCCACGTTAAGAAACCATGTGCGGCCCTGGCCAGCTCTGGGCTGCTCCTTCTGTGCCTGGCTTGTTTTGATCACAAGTCAGACTGACCCTTTAATATTGTCATTCAAAGTGGCCGCTAACGGGGGGGGGGGGGTGTCTGGGGGAGGGGGCAGAGTATAATGTGGCATGGACACTTCCCAGGATAGATAGGGTCCCTTTCCTATGAGGCTGGCCTTTCCTACTGTGACCGTGAGGCATGGTAGATCTCTAAGTCTGGAAGAGACTGACAACCGGAATACTCCACTCAGTGAGCAGATGTGACCACCCCATGCCAAACATCTGGTGCCCGATGAGCGGTAGGGGTTGGTGGGGGCACTCAGGGTTCAGTTTGGATTTTGGCATCAGATAAACACAGGCTCACACCCCATCGGTCATTCCCACTTACCTCTGATGAGCCATCCCTTGAAGTTGTACATTGTCTCTCCACATTAGCACGAAGGCTCCAATGCTGACCACAAAAGCCCGGGGAAAGACAGCTGTAATGTATCCCAGTGGATGATGAGTTCTCCCTGCCAAAGGCATCCTATCCTGTGTCCAAGATGGGGGAGTTAAACCTCACCTTATGCTAGGAGATGCAAATAGAAACGGTAGCAAGGGCCGGGAAGATGGCTCAGCAGAAACACAGGTAAAGACTTGCCACGCGGGTCTGAGAAACTGAGTTTGGATCCCAAGCTCCCATGTAACAGCTGGCTTGGTGTGGCAGTCTGCCTGAAACCCCAGCATTTAAAAGGCAGAGACGGGATTCTCAGCGTGGGCTGAATATCTGAATCCGTGAACCACAGGTTGAGTAGAGGATCCTGCCTCATGGTTATCAACCTTTGTCCTCTACACGCAAGTGCACACAAGCACCCACACCCCACAAAGACACACATCCATGAAGAAATCAAAGGGAAGAGACCATAATAAGAAAAAGTTACACACCCCTTGGGACTGCTCAAATGATGAATAGTGGTGATGGTGCCCATGTGACAAAGGATGTAGAGAAGACTCAGTCATGGTACCCATGCTGCTATGGAAACAGCAGAGAGGATGATGCTGTGTCAGCCTCAGCACCGGGCTCTTCTTGGTGCTGCTGAGGCCAGAAGGATCAGTCGACCTCAAAGGGAGGGAGAGGATGGCGTGGCCAGGCTGGAAACTGTCCTGCCTTCATTAGGTCCTGGGTCTCATGGAGACAGGTCCTAGTCATGTCACCATCTGCTCTTAAAACCATCTGCAACACTGCGGACCGCTGGTTCATCATTCACTCACTTCCAAGTCCTGCCTTACGTATCCACTTAGAAAATCACATCCCATTGTTCTCTGTGCAATGTGTGTGAACATAACTCGTGTCATGAGCCACAAGTGGATGTCAGGGGGCAAACTGCACGAGTTGGTTCTCTTTCCGCTCTGTAGGCTCTGGAGATTGAACTCCGATTCTAGGCCTGTCTGTAAACAGCTTCACCAACTCCCCTGCCCTTCTGTGCTCACTTCTCTTGCCACATTTAAAAAAAGGTAGTAAAAAAGTAACTAATCGCTTTTAGAATAAGGAAAATATTGATGATGAGGTGCCTCAAACATCTTCAAAACGCTGGTAAACACAAGGCAAATCCTCCCCAAATCTTCCAAGGTCAGCGTCCCATCCTTCCCCCAGAGTCTTTTTGGAGCATTTTGAGTGTTTTGCTGGCTCTTCCAGCCACTCAGTACCTGAGCCATGGAAGGGAATTTTAGAGGAAGCATTTGATTACAGTGGAGCCTTTCTGGTTTTGAAGTCATCAACTCTGTGAAACAACTGAGCTTGAAGGTACACTGCAAATGTCCATCCAGGGGCTGGCTCCACATCTTTCTCTGTGTACAGAGTGAGGAAGAGCCTGAGGAAGCTCACAAAGGAAGTCAATGCAGTCCCGGAGTGAAGGCTATCCAGTGGCCTGCATCTGTCCTTGCTTCTCAGCTCTGTTCCCAGGTCTGACCCTGCCAGCAGCCATGCCACCTCAGTGTGATGTGGCCACAACATGGAGTCTAGAGGACCCCACTTTCTTTTGTCAATGTGACAAGTGTTTTTATGACATAAGGTGGAAAGAAGATTATGATATTGGACACGTGTCTCGACAGGAGGAGGCACTAGGTTCTCAGAAATGTTCGGATGTGACTGGTGTAAGCCTTGGGGACCCCTGGAGAATCTGCCTGGAGACAAGCTCGGGCCCCTCCTTCCAGGGAGGCATCTGCTCCCCGTCTCCCCATGCTCAGCCAGTCACCCGATAGGGCATCTGCTTTGCCCCTGGTCTTCAGGTTGCCAACTCTGCTCTAGGAAGGCTGACACACCCTGCAATGCTGTGCTGTGTTAGATCTGGTTGTGCACCTAGACCCCAGCAGAGGGTGCACAGGAAGGGGCTTTCTCCACACACCGGGCCTCTAAGTCCCTGGCATGTACTGACGCACGTAGGTATCCATTCTAGGTGACAACGAAGGTCAACTATGGCGTGGAGTAGCCGGGACACAATGTGATTCGAGACTAGCTTTCATAGGCTCAGACGTCCTAAGGAGGGTAGAAACTTTACCTGTTGTGGCAACCACAGGACCCAGAGAGGATGCTAGCGTGCACACAGGAACCCTTCCTCGTAAATAAGATGTTGCGTCCCAACCCCTGTTGGGTGATTTTATTCAGCAGTGGTGTCTTTACAGAGGCTCACATTAAAGGAGGTTGCAGTGCTTTAAATGAGAATGTTCACCCCATCATTTTCGGTGTTTGGACACTTTGGTCCCCAGATGGCAGTGCTGTTTTGGGGAAGTTAGGGGGTGCAGTTTGCTGGAGGAAGTGTCTTTGGGGCGGACTATTTCGAGAGTATATAGCTTCATCCAACTTCTGGTTTGCTTTCTCCGCCTCACTCTTACATCTGCAAGTGTGTGCCCTCAGCTTCCTGCTCCAGTTGCCACGCCTGTCTCCCCGTTGTGATGGATTCCTATCCCCGTGGAACCTAAGCTGAAATAAACCCTTCCTTCTCTATGTTCTTCCAGTCATGGTGTTTTATCACAGCAACAGCAAAGTAACCAATAAGAGGCCTCTGGGCAGCTGCAGAGGGTGGGCTGGACTCCACAGTGACAGAAGCAGAAATGGCACGGGGAACATACTAAGCAGAGATGATGGCAGAGGCTGCATCTGCAAGACACAGAGCCCTGAGCCAATTGCAGACAGGATGCCAGGTGGGGCTCAGAACTGGTTCTCCCTCCTACTCCAAGAGCGAACCAGCTCAGTGGACACTTCTCTATCAGATGTTTAGCCTCCAGATCTTTGAGAGAATAAAATTCTATTGCATAAGTCTCCGGGAGTGGGGGCTGTGGTAGGAGTGGTCTTCTGGCCCAGCGTTCTCAGCAAATGAACACAGGCAATAGCAGACGATTCCTGAGCTATGGCTCTAAGTTTTGGGGTAACTCATTACACGGCGTTAGTTACCTGGGACACTCCTCAGCGGCTTATCTCTTTGAAGTCGGGAGCCCATGTATGGGGTATGTATTCCTTAAATGATTGCTGTTTGAGCACACAAACAGAGGAATGGATGCCCAACTACATACATCCTCCAAAAATTTCTGGACACCGGCCCCCTGTACCGTGGATCAAGGCTCTCCCCAGAGAGTCAAGCTCTGGGCAGCTGCAGATCTTGGAGCTGCACACTCAGAGATGCCTGGGAACCTGAGCAAACTCTCCGAGGTGAGGCATATCCTGAGGGAGCCAGGGCTGGAAAAACAGGAAGGTGAGGGCCTCGTGTTTTATGGACATCCAGAGCTGCTTGGTTCTGGGGGATGGAGGGCTGAGAGCCAAACAATGCTGAGAAGTGTCAGGAGAAAGGCTGTGCCACACAATGGACTCATGCTGACCTCTTCTACAACCAGATCAGCCCACAGGCCAGCTCTGTTCCAGGGTGCCTCACATACTACAGAACAGCGGGAGGGGGGGGGCAGAGTGGACATTTAGAGACTCTGCGAATCTCTTGAGCCTTGTGCCTCCACACACACTCTACTTTAGCAAAGGTAAGCCTCATGTCCTGGCCTTTCCAAGACAGGGTTCAAGTCCCTGCTACTGCATGGGGTTCAGCAAGCTTTGGGGGGCCCTGGGGGGCTCTAGGGCTCCTTTCCACCTAGCCCTCCCAAGCCCACTTGGGAACACCTTCACTATTTTAAACCCCTTAAATGACCTTGAAATCCAGTCATATTTAAAATTTTATTTTAATTTAATTTTTATTTTAATAAAATTTAAATTTTATTTTTATTTCTTCCCTATATTTGAGAGTAATAATTGACCCATGATCTCAACGCCTCTACGGATCAACCTGTTTTTATATGTGTGCGTGTGTGTGTGTGTGTGTGTGTGTGTCTGTGCATGTGTATAAGTGTGTGTGTTTCTGTGTGTGTGTGTGTATGTGTATGCATGTATGTGTGTGTGTGTATGTGTGTGTATGTGTGTGTCTGTGTGTGTGTATGTGTATAAGTGTGTGTGTTTCTGTGTGTGTGTCTGTGTGTGTGTGTCTGTGTGTGTGTGTGTCTGTGTGTGTGTGTGTCTATGTGTGTGTGTGTCTGTGTGTGTGTGTTGCAGGTCTGAGGACAGCTTGTTCGAGCTGGTTCTCCCCTCCCACTAGGCATGTTTCTACCTCAGCCGGCAGGCTTGGCAGCAAGGCCCTCCATCCGCTGAGTCACTTGGTTGGACTCGCTGACCAACTCTTCCTGTGTAGCTTTTCTTCGTTTCTTCACATTGTCTGTACACGAACTGGGGTTGTAAATGTTATTACTCCTTTATTTACTCGCAGAGCTAGAGATGGAGCCCAGAATGTCACCGGAACCTCACAGACACCTGAGAGCTAAAGCTCTCTACCTCTGGGCTATATCTTTAGCTTCTTTAGGAAATTTGAGCCAGGGACTTCTTACAAAGTTGCCCAGGTCGACCTTGAACTTATGATCCTTCTGCCTTATATTCTGAATGCTGAATGAGATTATAGATCTGCACCACCACACTTGTGAATCTTTGTCTATCTATATCTATACCAATACCTATCTATATCATATCATGTTATATCATACCATATCTATCATCTATATATGTATGTATGTATGTATCTATCTATCTATCTATCTATTTATCTATCTATCTATCTATCTACCTATGGATCTATCTATCTATCTATCTATCTATCTATCTATCTATCTACTTGAGATAAAATTTCACTTATCCCAGGCTAGCCTCAAACTCACAATGAAGCCAGCCAAGGGTAACCTTGAACTCCCGATCTCCCTGGGGTTTCAATGCCACAACTAGGGTGGGTTCTGGTAAAAAGCCTAGAAGTCAGGGGTCAGTGTTCATGCTTGTCTTCCCTCTCTGCCAGGGCCTGCTGCTACCTTTAAGAGAACACCTTGGCTCTTAGTTGTCAGCTCCAGAGTGCTGGATTAAAGGATGTATACCTCATCTGGTTTATTCGATGCCAGGGATTGAATCCAGGGCTTCATGTATGCTAGGCAGACTCTCTACCAACTCAGCCACACCCCATTATATATTAACATATTATATTATATTGTATTATATATTATTATAATATATTAATAAGTAAAACATATATTAAAACAATTCCCAGATGATTTGTATCTGTTTGGTGACCAGATGACCCACAGACCCACTCTAGCATTGTCAGCTCTTGGTCACCTCACATAACAACAGTACAGTGCCCATGTGTGTCAGGGACCATTTGATGTCAGGTTAGGGAAAAATACTTAGTTTCTTCTGCTTGGAACCAAGCATGCTGTACATGCTAGGCAAGTGCTGTCCCCGGTCCCACCCACTCCTCCCATGTGATTTATTTTGCAGCTGTAAGTTGGGGCAGGCGGGCTCTCCTGCTCTGAGCCAGGCAACAGTCGTCCGACTCCGCCCCGTTCGTTCTCCAGGGAGAAAGGCACCAGGAGTGCATTTCTTCAGCTTCACAGGCTCTGGAAGTCTGAAAAAAGCACTTGCCCTCTGCGAAGGATGTGAGCTGGCCCGTGGCCAGGGCGGACTTCACCTCTTGTAAATACCTCCTTTTCCCGTTAGGAACCCTGAGATAAGCTCGCAGGACTCTGCTGGTGAGGGCGGTGATCCTGAGGTCTGTGGGAGGAGAGGACCCCCCAGGGTCAGCACTGGCTCCTCTCTGCAGCCTCTACCCCCACCCCATCCCCGAGGGTGGTGAATCCTGGATAGAGCTCTCTCCTTGTTCTGTTGTCTCAATGCCACAACTAAGGTGGACAGCCAGGTCATTCTTGGATGAAAGAGTACATAGGTCATCCCTGCTGGGGCCCTACCTTTAGTACTGGGAACAATAATCTCTGAATACCTCCACAGGACTGGGTGGGCTTTCTGGAGACAGCAGGGCTGCAGACCCCAGCCAGCTTGGCATTCAATGCTAAGATCACCTATCATTAGAGTTTCCAAGCTAGTCTTGATGCCAGTCAGCCATCATTTACCCACAATGCTTTGCACCTTCCTTAGTTGTATATGGCTGGGGGCTGTAGACCCCAACAGACTATCCCAAGTTGGAGGTGAGCTCTGCCCAGTGTGGGCACCTACTGAAGACCATTGGAACCAGAATAAAGAACCACAGATGGACCCTTGGCCAAGGTGTTGAGGACACATGGGACCCTAGCCACACAGGGGTGTGTGTGACATTGGTGTTGCTTTTATGCAACCCCCAGAAACCAGAAGTGCAGAGGCATGCGGCTGTCCACAGCAGCATTGCTCCCGAAGTTGAGCTCTGTGTCAGCCTTGCACTGTATCTGACCCTGGAGAGATTGAAAGCCGAAGTCTGCATGATCTTCTGAGGCCGGGGCCTGTCGTCCATCACCCAAATGATCCCTTCAACAAATGTAAACACCTGTCGCCCTTCCCTCCTGCTCCTGGGATGGCTAGCTTTGGGGTTCTGTGGAGTCCTTTGTAAGGTCGTCTGCAGGGACTTTGCCCACGGTGTGTTCCTGGGACCTCGGACTGGACTCCATCAAGGGAGGCTACAATTCTGCACTGCAAGCTCGAATCCGGAATTCCAGAAGAAGTTTGCCAAGGGTGACAGGGCAGGCTCCGCCCTGGACCACGGTATATCCCTTCCTCTGATACCCCGGCCTTGCTGTGCACCAACCAAGGAATGCCCCTCTGTCCTGGGAGACCACTGAGATGCTCTGAGAGCTGGATCAGCTCATTTGTGTCCTTTCTCTATGTGTCCGTGTGTGTGTCTGTGTCCGTTTCCGTGTCCGTGTGTGTGTGTGTGTGTGTGTGTGTGTGAGAGAGAGAGAGAGAGAGAGAGAGAGAGAGAGAAAGAGAGAGAGAGAATGTGTATGTTCATTTTTATGTGGGTGCTCATGTGAGCTCATGAAGGCCAGCGGTCTACTTCAGGGTGTTCAGAAGTGATCAGCCTTGATTTCCAGACAGGATTTCCTCACTGATCCTGGAGCTTGCTGATTCGGCTGGCTAGCCTGTGAGCCTCAGGGATCTTCCTGCCTCCCTGTCTTCCCAAGGCTGGGATTACAGACATGTGTCATCAAGACTAGCTACTTACATGGGCCCTGGAGAGTGAACTCAGGTCCCCCTCTACACCCCCCCAGCTGTGTCTTCACCCAGCTGTCCCATCCCCCTCTCCACCCACTTCTTGACTCGTGATGTCACATGACCCTGTCTGGGCTCTAGACTTTGGAGGTGTGCGGAGGTGTCTGACCCTGAACCTGATCCTACCGTTTTCTTGCTATCTGCCACTGGGCAGGTGATGTGGTCTAGGAGAAGATCTTAGAAAATAGATCCTGGATCCCAGATCTCCACACGGAGCCCTCCCCACAGTTCTGTCTGGACCACGAGAGGACCATGTGAACAGTCAGGCTCCCGAAAACAGGGCAGCTAGTTGATGTAGTTCCTGCGGCTAGCTTATAGGAATGCCTGCTTACACAGTGGGTTTGCACTCTCTGAGCCTCTCTCTGAATCATGTGAGCGCACACACATCCATGTGTTTGTGTGTATTCAGGGACATGTGTGGAGTCCCAAGAACAATCTTGGTCACCATTCCTTAGAGTCTATCCATCTGATTTCGGGGGGGGGGGGCAGGATCTCTCACTGGCCTGGAGCTGACCAGGTGGGCTAGACCATGTGTGCAGTGAGCCTCAGGAATATGCCTGGCTTCTCCACTCCCGGGAATATAAATGCATGTCACCATGCCGGGATATATGTATATGTAGTATATGTATATGTAGTACATATATATATATATATATATATATATATATATATATTAATGTAGGCACTGTAGCTTGAGCTCAGCATGTGCAGGTAAGTACGCACTTTAACCACGAAGCTGTGGCCCAGCTCTTGTCTCTGCATCTTGCAATGGCTTGGCTCGGCCTCAGGGTCCCAAGGAGCTTGGGTAGGTAGCTTGGGGCAGAGTCAGACAGCGTGGCTCCAGGATGGAGACCCCAGATGGGGAGAGTGGGATCCCCAGAGGGAACCAGCACAAGGCAGGAGAATGAGGCCAGCCCCAGTCAAGCAAGAGTCTCCAGTCAAAGATGACCCTAGGTGGAACTCAGACCCCACACCAGAGAAAGAAGTTAGCAAGGGCGGAGCTCACGGGGTTCTCTGAATGATTTCCATGACTCTTCATTATGCTAAAACCGTTCTGCAGAAGAAAACACATTTTTGTTCCGTTTCTCTCCTTTTTATTTTAAAGGGAAGCACATGCCCTCTCTTCTCTCTTGCTGTTAGGATGTGATAGCTGGAGCTTCAACGGCTGTCTTAGGCCATAAGGGAACTAAAGGAGCCAGGACCTTAGACAATTTCATGCAAGCACTGTTCAGCTCTGAACGGGCCTCTCTTTTATGTTAAAGAATAAAATGTCGCAGGGATAAGTCACAAGTTGTCTGGCTTTGTTCCTGTGCAGCAGAACACAGTGCTAATGGACTTGTACTTTTCAGGGACTTAAGACTTTAGCAAAAGTGAGCCTGGGAGTCTTTCCGATGCAACACGAGCTCAGGAGATCAGTCTCTTCTGTCTGTCCCCAGGTCCTCTGGGTGTCTCAGCATTGGCAATTGGTGGCAGGTCCTCTAGACCTGATTCACGGCTGCCTGAACACATGGTGGGAGAGTCATACACTCCCTCCCTCATCCGCCAGATCTGCCTGATAGCGTTTCGGGGTTCTCCCACTTTGCAGGAGTTACGATTTATGTCTGGTTCATCAAGATAAGGCTGAGAGCTTCGCTCAAGGTCTGTGGCTGCCAGCCTGCCCCCGGGAAGCTGGCGTGGTCTCTGCAGCACCCGGTGGAACCAAATCCATGCAATCAGCAGAGGGTGATTTACTCGGTTCCTCTGGCCTCACATTTAAACAGATGTCAGCGGGTAGCAAAAGCAGTGGGAGGAAGACATTAGAGAAAGTTACTGCGTCGGAAAAGAGGGAGCATTGTAAATGTGCTAAAAGGGAAGGCCAGTATTTATGACTGAAGTTGTTGGCGATCTCCTTTCCTGCCTGATCATGTGAGGCCAGGAGAGAGCCCCTTCCAGTTGCTGCTCTGTCAGGCTGGGGTGAGGGAGGCCCCTGGGGATCCGCGTTTGCAAGGACCCCACGGCTCCCTTTGGGAAGGCACTGACAGTGCTTCATAGGAAGGTGGCAGCTCAGGTCCCAAGTCTGGCACGCATCGCATAGGGAGTGCTGCACCCATTGGACAGATGGAGAGACTGAGAGCTGGAAGCAAACTGAGGTGAGCTCCTGGCCAGGAAGCATTGAGGCCTTCCCAGCGCAGTCTTTCCAGGGGTCCCTGACGTCAGATTTAGTGTCTGTCTAGGCTATTCTGCTTACTGCCCAGGTGCTCTGCACTTGTGTCTGAGGCCGGCCGCAGCCATGCCCCCTGCCCTCATCCTTCTGACCCAGCAGCTCCAAACCCTTGTGGTGGACAGAAAGTGAGGAATCCCATTCTATAGTGTCATCCTGGCCCCATGGGGGAGGAGGGGGAGAGGATGTGCCCCCTATTGTGACCTCGGATGAGGTAACTGACAGCTAGCTGTGTGGGGTGTGTGTGTGTGTGTGTGTGTGTGTGAGAGAGAGAGAGAGAGAGAGAGAGAGAGAGAGAGAGAGAGAGAGAGAGAGAGAGAGGGAGAGGGAGAGGGAGAGGGAGAGGGAGAGGGAGAGGGACAGATAGAGAGAGGGAGAGACGGAGACAGAGTCAGAGAAATAAGGAGGAAGAGAGACAAAAACAGAGAGATAGGGAGACAAAGACAAAGTCAGGGAGGGAAGGAGGGAGGGAAAGAAGGGAGAGACAGAGAGACAGAGAGATGGAAGGAAGAAGGGAGACAGAGAAACAAAGAGGGTAAGAGAGAGACAGAGAGTCACAGACACAGAGAAACAGAGACACAAAGACACAGAGACACAGAAAGACAGAGAAACAGAGACATTGAGATAGACAGAAAGACAAAGAGATAGGAAGGAAGAAAGATAGAAAGAGAGACGAGCCACAGCTGCCCTAGGCCATGAGGGTTCCAAACCCATGGTCTGGACACACTTCCCATTTCTTACCTCACACACTCCAGCATGGGACTGTCCTGACTTGCTCCACACTGGCATCCAGTCTGCCCTTGGGTCTCTGTCTTACCACATGTACCCTCAGACACAGGTTCTGTGCTTTTGCTAGCCCTGAAGGGATGCCATGGACTTACAGGGTCTTAGCTTCACCCCTGTCCTACCTCTAGGCTTGTGGATGGCAGGTGACCAGGAAATGCTTGCATAGAAGAACAAACAAATCAGAAAGCCCATACCCCGGAGAGCCGTGGGGGACACAGGCCTTCTGAGGTTCAGCGCTGAGATACGGGTCAAGGCTGACTCTTCCTGTCTACCTTCCCAAAGATGCAGGGCCACACTTCAGCTCTTTGCTCCTTGTCTCTTGTGAGTCTGGGGATGGGCCATATGCTCGCATTCTGTCATGCGTGCTTGCTCGGCCCACAGGCCTCTGGTGATGGTATGCTCCGTTCAGTAGAGGGGCCAACAATGCCTCAAGGCCTCAACAATGCCTGTGACTGGAGCTGGGGAGCCTGGTCTAGGTTCACCTGCTAAAATGGCTGAAAAGTCAAAACCTTGAAAATGACGACATACTGTCTGGGTGCTCATTATTGGCCGTTCCCATGGCTGTCATGTTGGTGACAGTGTGGACCTGCTGCACAGCCCAGAGAGCCTTGAACCTTTGCTCTGCCCTATTACAGACCTCTGTGGGCTCTGTAGTGTGTTCAATATGAGGCCCCAGAAGCCCCACAAAACTGGGCTTCACCCACCCATTCCTCGTTGTCTGATGGGCTGTGACCACTGCATCCTGGGAAGATGTGACTTCCCAGGAGGTCCACAGGTGACCCTTTCTGAGTGTGGCCTCTGAGCATACACGTTGTCTGAATGTCCCCCAGCTTTGCGGCAGGGCTCCCGCCTGCCAAGTGCCCCTCTGCCTTTAAAGGTGTGCTGAAAGCCTGGTTCTGCTCACAGACCTCAGTTCTGCAGCCTAAAATAACACAGCAGGATGCTGGTGGGAGCCCGTGCACTTCCTGTGACTGTTCGGCTCGCATGCTCCCAAAAATAACAGTGAGACCGTTCACACCTGTGCCGGCCGCGTTTTTCCTCACACGGACGGGAGATTAATGGGCTCCGTTCAGAATGGGACCTTTCTGATCTCATTTGTGAAGTCGGGGGCGGGGGGGGGGAAACTCAGGAAATTGCACACTAATCCAAATCATGATAATCCCAAGATCCTGGCATTCTTCCCCCCCTCCCCCTTCACGGACCCCAAATGCTTTCCTCCGAACAGAGCTTCAGCTTTCAAAGTTTTGATAAGATGCAAAGTCGATTATTCCTGGCAGACAGGTTTCCAGCTCAGCCTGTACATGTGAGCGGAGAGAGCAGAGGTGGTACAGAGAAGGGATTTGGTTAGCTTCAGGGAGCTGTCCATCAGCCCAAAGAAAGGAACAACTGACTGAGGGCCCCCTCCAACACACATTGCAGGCCACAGCCATCCCTTGCTGAGGCAGGAGGATGCATAACTGCTTCTCCACGGGGCTGTCCTATCCCGTGCTCCAGCCAATGCACCTTCTGCCTTAGCTACGTTGGTGCAGCAAATCTTCCTAGGTATGAACCAGTAAGAAAACAACCTTGCGAGAAGGAACTTGAACATGAATATCTGGTTTCAGGTCAGACTTTCACATCACTACAAACCACTGACTGCATCAGGGGAGAGCCTGTCATTTGTTGTAGTTTACGCTGTGATCAAAGCTGGATTGACCTGCCTGCTTCCACCTCCCACGAGCTTGGATTACAGATGTGTGCCACCACACCCGGCTCGCCAGGTCTTTCGTATTTAACTGTAGAGCCCCTTCCACCCCAGCACACAGTAGGTGCAACGTGAATGCATGTTGAGAGATGAACGGACGGACGGAACTTTCTGCCGTCTGCCAGCCTGCCGTGGCCTCGCTCCTGCCTCGACGGCACTGATGTTTTGTGTGAGCTACTCTGAGCCTGGCTCGCCTTTGAGAGCTGCTATAATGGAGTTTTAAAAAATTCTCACCTCACGTTTGGGCAGTGACTCACGGTGGCCGGATGTTTGAGGTGGATGTGGATTGCGGGGGGGTGGGGGTGGGTGGACAGATAGCTCAATGGTTAAGGACACTTGGAGCTCTCACTGAGGAGCAGAGTCTGGTTTCCAGCTCTCAGGATCATTTCTAACTTCAGCTCTGGGGCATCTCACACCCGCTTATTAAGTCTGTGGATACCGTACTCACGTGCACACACATTATTAAAAGTGAGAAAAAAATTTAAGGGTTCAGAGAGGGGTCATTCTGTCTTTGACCTCTGCCACATAGGCCAGCTCCTCCCTCCCAGGCACCAGGGGGATCTGTGTCTCCTGCATCTGCTCAGGTCCCCTGTGGCCAAGGGGATCAAGCATTTACTATCTGCCAGTGACTTATGAGCAGTAGAGAAAAGTGCTGTATCCAGGTGGGAGTCTTGGGCATGGGGTCCGTTCCCGACCTCCATGCCTACAGCCAGCTTAGAAAGATGGGCGGCTCATGGACTGGACTTGGAGATGCACGGGGGTGGGGTGGGGTGGGGAGGTGGGGGAGTGGCTCTCGTCCCTTGATAACCCTCTGTGGGTGGAGTTTGCTAAGTCACTCAGGCACAAGCTGTGGGTTGTTTGGTGCTGCAGCCTGTCGGTGAGCAGCTGCTTTCTAGATACAGTCGAGCATAGGAGGCAGACCATGACCTTTCCATGACATCCTGTGCATCCTGTACTGTGCCTCCTTTTATTCTGATCTGTAACTGTGCGCATGTGTGTGTGTGCACACACAGAGGCCAGAAAACCATGTGCATATGTCATCTGAGGCCAGAGGTCAACATCAGATGTCTTCCTTTATGGCTCTCCATCTTAGTTTTGAGGCAGAGGCTCTCACTAAACCTGGAACTCACGGATTTGGCTAGACTGGCTGGCCAGTGGGCCCCAGGGACCCACTCACTTCTACCTCCTTCCAACCCTTGGGATTGATTACTGGTATGTACCACCACGCTTATGCCCCAGCTCCTGCCCTCCATGTCTCTCCCTCTCTCCCCCCCTCCCTCCCTTTCCCTCTCCCTCTTCCCCTCCCCCCCCCGTTTTCCCTCCCTCCTCCTTTCTCTTTCTCCCTCCCTCCTCCTTTCTCTTTCTCCCTCCCTCCCTCTCTTTCTCGTTCTCCCTCCCTCCCTCTCTTTCTCTTTCTCTCCCTCCCTACCCCTCTCCCCTCCCTCCCTTTCTTTCTCGTTCTCCCTCCCTCAGATTGTGAGTTTTCAGGATCGAACTCAGGCCCTCATACTTGCAAGGAAAGCACGTCACTGTCAGAGCCGGCTCTCCATCTCTCTCCCTATTTGCAATATCTTGCTTGATCTTCCTATTCCTGGACAGACAGACATTCTTTTCATCCATTTAACCGCCGTGTTGCATTCACTCAAAACACGCCCCAGCCTTCGTTTAAAGCATTGTCCACCTCCTGGACATCGAATTTCCATCTCTTGCTGTTACAGACAGGGCCGTGGTGACCAGGCTACTCTACGGATTCAGGTCTCAGAAGGACGATGTGCTCCAGCGTGCAGGAAATGCTTTATGGATAAATACGCAAAACATGTGCAAATGTGAAGGTTATCTTTACTGGCTGTCGGCAGTTATCTAAGAACACCCAAAACAGAGTCACCAGGGGGAGTGGTGCCCGAGGAGGCCGCACACTGTCCCGCTCATGTCTTACATGCTCTGGTTAAGCCAGACACTCACGGCAGCTTCCTCTCTCTATTAGCCTAGCAGCTCGTTTTCTCCTCTGACTCTCTCTCTTCTTTTCTTCTTTTTCTTCTGTTTTGTAGACAGAATCGCATCATGCAGCCTAAAGGGCCTCAGATATCTTCATCTTCCCACCGCAGCACCCTTGGTGACACTGTGGTCACCTGACTTCTGAGAGTGACTTCTCTTTCCTGCCCTGAGTTTCCCATGCAGGGATATGTAATTGAAGGAGATTATAATTGGGAGAGCCTCCATCTGGGAGAGGGGTCCCTTCCATGCTGTTGCTTCTGTGTGGTGGTGTGGTCTGCAAGCTCCCTGTAGACACAGCCACGGGGCCTGAGGGAAACATTTGAGTCTCACTGCAGGTGAAGACACGGAGGGTCAGGTAGGCTCCAAGAGGCCTGGGAGGCCACACAGCAAGAAAATGACTAAGTTCTTAAGACCTTGGCCTCTTCTCTGTTCCCAGAGCCCTGGAAGGTTGCTGGAGGCAGGTCACCGCCTGCTCCAGCAGCCCAGCCAGCGGCTCTGAGTGACTCAGGGAAGGAGGGGGACACCTGAGGCTGCTCCCCTGTGTTGGCTCTGCTCCATGTTCTTTTTTTTTTTTGGTTTTTTTTTTTTTTTTTTTTTTTTTTGGTTTTTTTCGAGACAGGGTTTCTCTGTATAGCTCTGGCTGTCCTGGAACTCACTTTGTAGACCAGGCTGGCCTCGAACTCAGAAATCCACCTGCCTCTGCCTCCCAAGTGCTGGGATTAAAGGCGTGCGCCACCACCGCCCGGCTAGGCTCCATGTTCTTAGTCTAACTGAGTTCTTAGTCTAACTGAGTTGATTTGTAACCTCAGGGGAAGAGGTTTGCCACTGAGGCTCGGGAGCTGCGGCTATTGTTCAGCGACTCGGAGGCCCCAGCTCACCAGGAAATCTATGGAGAGGTGAAGGCCACGCTGGCCCGGTCCTTCAAAGCAGTTCCTCTGCCGTAGACCTCTGCTCAGCCCAGCCCACAGCTTCCCAGGAACTTTCTACAAGACCAAAGAGAGGCAAGACTGGGGCCAAATGTGGCCTGGGGAGGACTTGGCAAAACAGAGGTGAAAGCCAGCGCTTTCGACACAATCCCAGGAACCGCCCGATGGCTTGAAAGCCAAGAGGTGGGCTCAACAAACCGACTTGTTGCTCAGGGCAGCCTGGCGGACTGGAAACATTGTATTTTAGAGGAAGGACCTGAGACTGAGATCTCAGTCGGAAATGGAAATGAGCAGGTTCTCAGTGATTCTGACCCAGAGTCGAGAGCCCTGGGGGACACCTGACGGTGCCTAAAGTCACCCCAGTTTGCAGCTTGGGGTGCTACTGGGGTGGAGGTGACAGACAGAGACAAGAAAGAGGCATATACCCCACCCCACCCTACCCCACCCCTACCCTTACCCCAACCCCCACAGCAAACGCTCTCCCAGCCTGGATGTCAACCTCTGAGAGTGGGAGCCCCTGTCTACAGTGCGAATCCCAAGATCCCTTCTGGCTTCAACAGAGAAGCCACAAAAGAGAGGAGGGAAGTGCATCCAACTAGGTGGATGGCTGCTGTCTTCCTGGGTCTTCCCAGCAGAGACTGGCAGCCAGCATAAAAGTCAGGCTCCTTTGCATGTGATTTCTGTGAAAAGAAAAGCCTCCTTTAGACAAGATTAGAAGAAGCTATGAAGAGAAGCTACAGCGGACACCCTGCTCTGTAGCTCACGTTAGCTCACGGCCGAGTTTTATTTACCCACGGTCCTGCCACTTCCTCTACTCTGAGGTCCCTTCTACACAACTGCCATCTACACAACCGTAGGCTCCTCCATCCCTCTCCCAGTTGTGCTCAGCAGACATCAATCGTGCTAAGATCTGGGGCTCTCAGATGAAGACTTGGGCCCAGATCTCCCACTGTGACGTGGGAGTGGTCACTGGGAGCACGGGGAGTGGTGGGTGTCTGAGAGCATGGGAGAGGCTGCTGCTCTCAGGGGGGGGGGGGCGGGAGCACAGGGAGCGGTGGCTGGGAGCACAGGAGAGGCTGCTGCTCTCAGGGGGGGCTGGGAGCACAGGGAGCGGTGGCTGGGAGCACAGGAGAGGCTGTTGCTCTAGGGGTGGCCAGGAGCACGGGGAGCGTGGCAGGAAGTATGGTAGGGGGAGGGGGAGGACGGGTGCAGGATGGTCTTCCTCGGGAGGTTTTTTTGTTTGTTTGTTTTGTTTTTTTCGAGACAGGGTTTCTCTGTGTAGCCCTGGCTGTCCTGGAACTCACTCTGTAGACCAGGCTGGCCTTGAACTCATAAATCCACCTGCCTCTGCCTCCCGAATGCTGGGATTAAAGGCGTGCGCCACCACGCCCGGCCTCCTCGGGAGGTTTTAACTGCTGCTTTTTCTGTTGGTTTGTTCAACAGATGAATAGTGCTGTGTGCGCGCCAGACTCTGCGATGGTTGTGACCAGTTGGGCACAGAAAAAGCCATCCGTCCTTCAGTCCATCTGTCTGCCCGACCGTCCATCGATACTAGTTAGGCAATCACTATGTAGGACCCGGCAGCTCCTCCCTCAGCCCACCACTCCACAGGGCGCTTGCGCATTCTCCTCAGCCCTCACTGCTGAGTGCTTCGGGCATGGGGAGGCGAGCAGGGGTCCCACAGCCCATGCCACGCCCAGGCGCCATCCATGCAGGAGGCTGTGGCCGATGACTGCAGATCGTTCAAGTAAAGGTCACTGACTCATGCCTACTTCCTAACACAGCAGAGAATCAATCACCCATCGCTGTAAATCATCCTTTCTAGCAAATTCTTTGCGACTTGCCACACAGGAGATCACTATGCCCGAGAATATTTGCGGATGGGAAGGAGATTCCCCACTGGAAACCAGGCAGGCTGTCTGGGGTCTAAAACGGGAATAAATAATAAAGGATTTGCTGACTGTGGTGGTGGTGATGATGGTGGTGGTGGTGATGCTGGTGATGATGACAATGGAGAGGAGGAGGAGGAGGAGGGCAACAGGCAAGCTTTGCTGAGCTCTTGCTTTTGTTCCTCGCAGATTTTAGAAAGGTTTTATGGATTAAATACTGTCAGCAAATATCAACCTCAGAGATGACACTTATTAGTGTATATAACGAGGAAGGAACCCACGGGGGTCACACATGCTGGACAGGTGTTCTATCGCTGACCTGCCCTCCAGCTTTTTTTTCTTACTTTTTTTTTTTTTTTTTGATTTTTCGAGACAGGGTTTCTCTGTATAGCCCTGGCTGTCCTGGAACTCACTTTGTAGACCAGGCTGGCCACGAACTCAGAAATCCACCTGTCTCCGAGACAGTTTCCCTGAGTTGTGCAGTCTGCCCTTGAACTCACCCTGAAGCTCAAGCATAAGATGGCCTTGAATCCTCCTCCCTCGGCTTCTAAGTCAGTGGGATGGCAGGACTCTGCCAGGAGACCTGCAGGCACTCGCTGTCATTATTATACTTTACAGGAAAGAAAAACTGAGATTTAAAGAGATCAGGAAACCAGACTGTGAATGGATAAGTCATTGCTGGGGCCCTGGGATGCCCAGACACAAACCCCAGACTGCCACAGGGACACACATGACTCTCTGCAGGGCTTTTTGGGTTTCTGGGTCCAAAGCTGGATCTGATACATTCTTAATGGGCTCTGTGTGCCACAAAGCAGGCTTCAAGAATTCTTGGAAACATGTGCGGCTTGCTGTATTCCATCCAAGCTATAAAAGTCCAGTTAATGGAAAAGGTGTATTCGAAGAAGAAGAAGAAAAAAAAAATCCTGGGGCCGGGAGTGGGGGTGCTCAAGGAAGCTGAGGAGCGAGCAAAGCTCTCTTGCCTTCCTGGCAGAGGCTCCTGGAGTTTGTAACATGTCACCTGGGTGTCAAACAGAGCGTGTCAAATCCCAGGAGCCTGGAGCACATAGAGGAGCCTGGGAACAGAGCCTGGCAAGTCGAGGAAAGGGAGGCTCGAGGGACGGTGGGTGCTGAGTGTGAATCAACTCAGACCACCTGCCAAGGACTGCAGCAGACTGACAGTCTTCCGAACACCCAAGCCTACTGAGGCTCTGTCAGGTGTCACTCCCCACTTTGTCTTCCACAAACCAAAGGAAGTGTGAAATGTTCTCCCTCAATCCTGTGGGGAAACTGAGGCCCGGAGGAGCCAAGTACCCACTAAAGGTCAGACAGCCGCTGAATTAGACTGTCAGAAGGGTACATTCTGCAGGGTAACAAGTGTTCCAGTGGCTTAAAGTAACAAAGGCCTCATTATGCTTACCCTGTAGACCTACTTTGGACTTCTAGGGACACCGATATCATTCAGGGGACCTGGGAGGACAGAGCAGGATTCATTGTGAATAGGGTGTCTGTTGGGGGGGGGTCTCACATGAACAACTAATGCCACATTAGAAGTCACATGCACTGCTTGCTCACTTATTAGTGAATATAACAAGGAAGGAACCCACGGGGGTCACACATGCTGGACAGGTGCTCTATCATAGGGTTTTGTGAGCTGGGAGTACAGTCCACAGAGCCTCAAAGAAAGCATGCGTGTAGTAGGGACACTAGGGAAAACTGCCAGCCATCACCACTACAGTGGAGATGTGGGATTGGAATTCATATCTTCCTCTGCTGGAGTCAGGTCACCATGAGCCTTCTGGGAAAAAAATCATCAGAAAACGGTCCCAGAAGTCAACCTCAGGTATCCCACGGGAATTAAGTGTGTCCCCTGTGACACCCTGTGCTCTCCCTGACAGCCGTTCCAAATGGAGGTGAGTACAGAGTACACTTGCTCCCCAGATAGTGTCCCTTCCTGTCAGTCAACTCAGCCAAGCTGTGCTAGAAACACATGGTGGGTCTTCTTCTCACAGTGGGTAAATGCACACATGCAAGCACACACGCATGCTCCCACTCATGCTTGCACACACGCTTCCATACTGCTCGAACACCACCCGCTCTCACACTCGTGTTCGCGCGCACACATACATGGCCATCAGGCTGGGTGTCCTGCTCCTCATGCTCGAGGCTTAGCTACCTTCCTCTGGCCTTTTGCACTAAGAGAGATGCTTTTACCTTAGTGATCAAAGCTGATTCTCCAGCATCAGCATGTGTGTGTGTCAGCCAGCCTGGGCAAAGAAGAAGGAGGTTAGGAGGCCATTATGGGGTGGTTGCACACACACACACACACACACACACATGCACATGTACAGACACATACATGCACACATGCACACACATGCATGCACACGCATGTGCACACACATTCATGTACACACGTGCACACATGCACACACACATCCACACACATGCATACACATGTGTGCGCACACACAGACACACATGCACACACATGCACATACACATGCACATACACATACACATGCACACACACGTGTGCACACACACACAAACAGTGAGATACTGGTCTTGGAAGGGAAGGCAGGAAAGAGCTGTCTCTGCTTTGTTGGAGGCCTACGTGCATCCTACTAGGGATGTGAGAGGTATCTATACAAGACAGATGGCCTGCCCGCTCTCTGGTTGCTCACCGCCTTGGGGAATCTATTCCCAGTTTACTGTGCAGCAAGACACTTCCCTGTCCTCTGCTTCCCTCTGAGAGACCTAGGTGTCTCTTGATCAGCAAGTGTAAGGCCACACCACCTCAGGGTCACAGAACCCCACTGGTGCCAACTCCCCCGCCCCTCTACCATGTGACTCCATCTCTCTTCGCAGATAATGTGACTATTTGCATGATTGATTACATGGTCAGCATAGCCAGGAACCCCAGGGACCAAATTCCATGGTGGCTGATGAATAAGCCTCCTTTCTAAGCCAGCCCCGGAGGGGCTGAGGGAGAGCTGAATGCAAATTAATTCTCAGCCAGGGCCCTATCTCCTCACAGTGCCCAGCCACTTCCAAAGTTCCACTGCCAACTTCAACACACATACATCCATTTGGTGAATGCACACTCAGACGGTCGAGGGTGCAAAAACAGGCGCGTCCAACCAGGTCCTGGACTTCCAGAAGAGCCAATCTCTCCCAGGCAGCCAAGGCTCAGAGGGAGCGAGGAAGCCCCGGGCAGTGTGAAATATTATTCACGGCCTCTGCCTCTGACAAGCCTTGGGAACCTATTCGGAGGTCGGGGGATAAATGGCTACTCAGAATGGTTCCCACCTCTGCATAAATGTGATTTCACAGTGCCCAAAGTGCCCCCAGGAACTTGAAGCGGGACACAGGCGTTCAGAGGAGTGTCCCTGGTGACTGGCTGCTTGGTGTAGCTACACTTCAGGAGCTTAACTGTCAGATGTCGCCAGGAGGTTTGAACTGACCTTGCTGGTCCCCAGTGAAGGGTCTCCACATTGGCCCCATCCTGTTCTTGTGGCTGCCTTGTGTTTACCTGTGTGTGACAGACACTTCATTGTCTGTGTGACACTATGGTCTGTGTGTCCTAGTTGTCTTTTGCAGTCCTAGTGATGTTATCCCAGGCAAACATGGTGACTAAGGGATGCCCTCTAAAAGCTTTGTGGAGAGGCCATCTATCACCAGGTACCAGGCAGGCTCAGAGAGCAGAGGGGAAGTGGAAGGAGCCTCCTTCCCCTACTGCCCAGGACTCAAGTTCACCCCCATATCTCCTCACAACTCCATGGAGACCAGAGGTCCCACAGCGTTTGGGATGAGGGGGACCACAGGCTGGCTACTGGCCAGCAGGCAGTGCCAAGCTCCTTCTAGAACATTCCTTAGCCCAGGAAAGTCCACACCATCTCTAGAATGTGCAAGACAGCCTTATGCCTGAGCACTCAGGGTGATTCTGAACAAGGGGTGTCCCTGAGTGTGCGACGGTGGCTGTCATTTTAAAACTACAACTATCTGAAAGACCAGGGTCAACGAGATCACAGGGAGGAAAGAAGGCAGAGGGCAGTTCAGCTTGTAGGACGCTGGGCAGCTTTGGGTGATCTGTTGGAGCTCTCTGTCGTAGCTTGGCTCTGCTGGGAACAGACATTGAGAGGATGGTTTGAGCTTGGTGCAGAGGCGATGGTGGGAAGCAAGGTAGAGCGCAGGGGGTTCTTCATGGAAGGGAAGGAGCCAATATAGACAGATATGGAGTAAGTTATCAATTTTGTTGCCCACGATCTTTCCAATTTAACACCCCCTGGCTCCCTTAGAAGCTGTGGAAGTTAAAACAGAACACAGACATGAGAGGCAGCTGAGTCGTGAAGGTGCTGGGTTAACTCCATCTCCATTTCTATGCTTGAGAAGTCGGGGGGCTGCTGAGATGGCAGGGGTGCTCATAGGCACGGCTCAATCCCTTCAAGGGCTAGTTTGGCTGTTGTAACAAGTGAGTCCTCACACCCAGAACCACAACTCCCAGAGCTAGTGACGACTGGTGGCTCTAGAGGGTTGTTGTAGAACCAGCTCTTCCTCCTGTGGAACAAAGATGTTCTCTGCATTCAGAGACTACATCTGAATAGAGGAATCAAAAACATTCATTGCTCATAATAGGGTCCTCGTGTCCCTGACTTCCTCGTTATTCAGTGCTAGGGGCAAGCACATCTGAACAACCCGATCAGAGGAGCTCCTGACTGGACAGTGGTCTGCCAATCACACCTCAGCGTACCCGAAACACCGTCTTGTGTGGGGGACAGCAAGGTCCTCATTAGGCTGACCATAGTGGATCGTCATGTGCGCACATCACACAGCGCCCCAGGAACAGGACTCTCGGTTGAGCTTGGACTCAGACAATGTCTGTTGAGTAAACACTAAGGCACGGAGGACTGAGGAAAGCCATCAGGCCGACATCTGGGGAACAGAGCCAGGCTGTTCTTGCTTTTCGGAAATCACACCAGGTACCGTTCTCCGTGTGAAAGGAAAGAAGAATTGGCTGGACGAATATGACATTTTTCTCTAAGATGGGGAAGGAAGTGTTCTGACTGCTATCCAGGATGTCCGGAGCCTGGCGGATGGATCCCTTCCCCGCTGGCCGCCTCCCCCAGGCAGGGTGTTTACTTGGATGGGGTCTATTCCTGCTGGAGGGCAGGTGTCCTGGGGCCGTGGAAGCCTACATTCTCCTGGTTGCCTGGAAATGGATGGGGCTTCTTGTTTATTTGGTGGGAATAAGAGATTTCCCAGCAAGAGTGAGCCAATCTGGGGAGTGCGTGTTTCCCAGGAAGTCCTGGGTCCCCAACATTATTCACCTAAGATGGATGCTGTTTGAAATCTCTGTGAGACTTGAATACTTGAGCCCCAAAGGCAGAGCAGGCATGCTGGGGACAGAGACAGCTGAGGACTTGAGGTGGGCATCTCTTTAAATCAGTGTTTGGTCCCCTGAGGCAGCACAATGCATGTAGGCAACCCCAGGATATAGCATCCATTTAGAAAGGTGGTTGAATTCCATCCCTGAGGACTGGAACTGAGAGGAGTGGCCATACTGGGGCTTAAAAGGGTCAGGTTCTCTTGCTGAACGGCACCTCTTCTGTCCAGGCCTTGGGTTAGGAAGCAGGTGATAGTATCTGAGCTGTGAGAGGCAGGAGCTCACAATGAAATGAGAACAATGTGTCCCAGGATGACAGAGCACCTCCAACAGGAGAAGGTGTCCAATGGTAGAACCAGCAAGAGCCCAGGCTCCTTATAACAACACCACCCTCAGCAGGCCTTTCATCCACACCCACCCCATCCCTGTACTGTCATCCACCTCTCTGTCATCCAGCTCTGGCGGTCCTGGTGGGAGCCCCTGTGGTGGCTTCTAGGCCCTTTCTGCAGGCTAGAGAAAGGTAGCGATTGTTGAGCCTCTCTTATTGTAGGAAAAAAAACAGTGGGAAGATGCAAGAGATTGTGGGAGAATCTGGAGGGCCAAGGGCTATTAGAGGGGACCCATTGGTGCTGGCTGGGACCCAGATGTGGAAGCATTGAGGACAGCCTAGCCAGGGTCCCCTTCCCATCTCCCATGCCCTCTGCACACTGTGTGACCCTGATTAGAACAACCCACGGAGTAAGCACAGTGGGAAAGGAAGGAGCGAGGTTTCTGAGTTGGCAGGCAGTGTCTGGAGGGGGTGGAGGGTTGACTGCAGGTTGGAAAGCTTGTGACCCGCATCACTAGCCTCAGGGCCATGAGGAAGGTAGCCGTGGGCAGCCTTAAGAGATGGATGGTGTGGCCAGCTCCCAAATTGCACTTACAATATCCCGCACTAGGGTTACCAGCCAAGGTGCATGGGCCCAGACACATGGGCAATTGACAGATGCCTGGTACCTCACCAGCCTCTAAGTAATGGCTCCCGACTTTACAGCTTCCCCCGCCTGAGCTGCTGCCTCTCCCTCTGGGCTCGGGGACGCTTCCCTCTTTACAGTCTCCTTCCTTCCATGTTCTCATGAGACTGGCTCCTAGATGCTCTCCCTGTCTCTGAGTCTCATCTCTGTACTTCCCTCCATCTGACTGTCTTGCCAAGCAAGTCTTGAGAAGCCAGGCAGTCTGCTTCTTTGAGTGCATTTCTTGTTTGTTTGTTTTTTTGTTTTTCAAGACAGGGTTTCTCTGTGTAGCCTTGGCTGTCCTGGAACTCACTCTGTAGACCAGGCTGGCCTCGAACTCAGAAATCCGCCTGCCTCTGCCTCCCGAGTGCTGGGATTAAAGGTGTGCACCACCATGCCAGGCTTGAGTGCATTTCTTTACATTGTCTTCTCTCTACCAACCTTCATGCATGCACACATACACACACACACTCTACATACATGCACACACAACATATACACACACATGCACAAACACACAACATAACACACAAACAACATACACACGCACACACAACAAACACAATGCACACACAGATGTACATGCATAATATACACACATGTGTACACAAATACATACAACACACATGCACAATATAGACACATGCACACACACACAAAACACACACAGCACATACCCACACCCACTTGTTTGACCTAAGCCTGTGAGTGACCAGGGTGTTCTGGCCATAAGATCCAAAGCCTCTGCTCTGCCAGACCTCTACCCCACACAGCCCTGGCTCCCCTCTCTTCTGCCTCCTCAAACCTCTTCTTTTCCTCCATCTGGACCAGACTCATATTAGCCTCTAGAGCTGAGATGTTGAAGTCCCTGACATGGCCAAGGAGACAGGATGGCTGCCCGAGTCACCAGAGAAGGTGCTCCTGGAAGATTTGCCAGCTCAGGAGATTCACTACACCCAAGATGGCATCTTGGTTTAGAATGGGCCTAGTGATGGCCTCATGGCCCAAGGAGACTGCAGGATAGATAGACCAGGTCTCTACTGTAATGCCGCACCAAGGGTTGGCTAAGGCCTGCACTGCATCAGTTAGTTGATGGTGAGATTGAAAATGGGCTGAAGAAGGAGAAAGAGGAAGGGAGCGAGGGAAGGAGAGAACGAGGAGAGCTGGAAGGGAAGATGGAGTGGAAGAGTAGATTGGGGTGGAAGGAAGGCTAAGACAGAGAGTAAAAGGGGGAACCAAGAAGGCAGGTTGAGAGGGGCAAGCACAAGTGGGCAGAGAAAGTGGGAGAGGGAGAGGCAGAAGAGCCATGGAGAGAGGGACGGGACGTCGGAGAGAAGGGAGGAAAACAGCAAGCAGGGACGGGAGAGGGTGTGCAGAGGCAGATGCTGGCCCCAGCAGAGCCCTGTCCACAAAGAAGTCCCATCATCCTTGCAGAGATCCCGCCCTCCAGCCCAGGGACAGAGGGACAGAGTCTAAAGCCCCAACTCCATGCCCTGGAGCTGCGGCCTCTGCATTCCTGTGCAGTGCACTCCCCCTGCCCGATAGCAGGACATGGTTAATGCTCTCAAGTCCAAGGCCCTCGGCCCTTGGTTTTAATTAGGCATGTCACTGAGAAGGGGTGAGGTTTCTCATTTTCGGTAAATCCAGCTGCCAGCCTTATCATGATCCATAGCAGGGCCCGATATAGCAAATGTTAGTGGAAGCAGATGAGGAGGAGACACGTCAGAATTACCTACCCCTTCCCCACCCTCCAGCCCCAGTTTTTGTAGGATTGAAAAGGGCCTTCAGCCTAAGGGGCTTTTATGAGGGATAGCTTTAAGTGGAGCAAGTTGGTAAGTCTGCACAGGAGATGGGGGTCAACCTGTTAACCTAAAAAATGGAAGGAAATGGCTCAGAAGATCTTAAGACCACACATCGCTGGAGGTGCCAGCGATGAAGCCAGGACTGCCATGGTGAACTTAGTCCAGTCATGTTCGACCCATTGATACACTGTCAATCATCCAGCCATCACCTCTTGACTGCCCCATAGCTGTCCATCACTCATCTGTCAGTCTATCCATCAAGTCACTCATCCATCTATCCATCATCTATCCATCACCCATTCATCATTCACCCATCCATTAATCACCCATCACTTATCCATTTATCCATCTGTCATCCATACATCCATCATACATTCATCATCCATCCATCCATTTTTCCATCCATCCATCCACCCATCCATCCATCATCCATCCATCACCCATCCATCCATCCTCCATCCATCCATCATCCATCCATCCATCGATACACACATACACACACACATCATGTATATATCTATCTATCCATCCATCCATCCTCCATCCATCCTCCATCCATTCACCCATCCATCCATCATCCATCCATCCATCCATCCATCGATACACACACACACATCATCCATCCATCCATCCATCCATCCATCCATCCATCCATCCATCCACCCATTCATCATCCATCCATCATCCATTATCCATCATCCATCCATAATCTATCCATCCATTCATACACACACACACACACACACACACACACACACACACACACCAACCTACCTATCACATTGTCTCCCCATGATGTTGTACAATATTGAGGTTCTTTTAGGAGAAAAGAGTGTGCATCAGGTGTTTGTGTGTTAATACACAATGGACACTGGAACCTATCAGTTACTTTTTTTAAAAAAAAGATTTATTTATTTATTTTATGTATGAGTACACTATAGCTATCTTCAGACACACCAGAAGAGGGTGTCAGGTCTTATTACAGATGGTTATGAGCCACCATGTGGTTGCTGAGAATTGAACTCAGGACCTCTGCAAGAGCAGTCAGAGCTCTTAACCACTGAGCCTTCTCTCCAGCCCCTATCAGCCACTCTTACATTGCTGTGGTCACCACAGTGTGTAAAGGCAGAGTCCTAGGTGGTGACCACACCTACCTAGCTTTTATGTGATTTCTGGGGATACATACATGCCTCATGCTTGCAGGGTAAAATCTTCACCCACCCAGCTCTTTACGCAGAATAGCTACTTGCTATTCTGTATTGTCTCCATTTTCTCCTCCTTTTCTGTCTCTCTGTTAATTAACCAGCTATTATTTCGGTGTTGTTTCATTCTGTCTCATTTTGTTGGCTTCCTAGCAGTTATCTTAGGTTCTATTTTCAGTTGTTCCTGAGAACACAACATGGGATGCACACGTTTGGCATACCTCAGGCTGCCTGCCTGTGGTACGTCTCACACAAGACATAGCCACAGCCTATTCCACTTCTACTCTCTTGGCATTTGTGCTTATTTTCAGGCACATAATAAATAAATGTGTTTTCAATCCCCAGATGCATCTTTGCCATTTTAATCTTTTCTTGTAAAGCAGTTTAAGAAAGATGTCTTTTGTCCTTTCTGTCAGGACTTACCTTTTTTATTTTGTCTGATAATCTCAGCCTTTTAAAGTTTTTTTGTACCATTTACACTTAGTGTGGTTTTGATATGATTATGTTTAAAACTATGGTCTTGCCATAGTTTGGTGTCCATCCTATTTGTTCTTTTGTGTTCCCACTTTTGGCCTCACAAGTTCCGTCTGCATCATCATCATCATCGTTATTATTATTATTTTCAGATGATGAATTCTTCCTGCTTTGGAGTGAAAAATCTTTTCTTTGCCTTTGCTACTGGAAGCCGTTGTCATAAGTGTAAGGTTCCAGATTAAAGCTGTTTTGTTGTTGGTTTTTTTTTTTTAACCCTTTTCAGTTCCATGGTCTTCTGGTTTTTGTTGTTTCCATAAGAAATTTGCTACCCACCATAGCCACTGTGATGTTTTGTGCTTTTAAATTTTATTTTATTATTTTGAGATAGGGTCTCACTTTGTATATAGCCCAGCCCTGGCTTTGAGCTCACAAGAATCCTCCTGCCAAGTGCAGGGATCACAAGCAGGCACAACCACACCTGGGGAATTTCCTCTTTCTTATTGGGAGATTTTGATTGTTTAAACAACTTGATCATCCTGTGCCCTGGTGTAGTTTCATGAATGTTTCTTGTGATGCCATTGGGCTGCAGTTTTGATCATCATTGGAAACATTTCAATGGTTATTTCTTCAAGTATTTGTTTCCATTTCTTCCTTCCTCCCCTCCCCCTTCCCCTTCTCTCCTCCTCGATCTCCCCTGTGCCCCTCTCCTTCCCCTCATCTCCTCCTCCCTCCCCACCCCTTCCCCTTCCCTCCCCTTCCCTTTTCCATCCTCCTCTCCTTTCCATCCCTCTCCTCCTTTTCCACTCCTCCCGTCCCTGTCCCACCCTTCCTCCACCCTCTCCTCCCCTCTCCCTCATTCCCCCACCCTCCTCTCCTTCCCCTCCCTTCTTCCTCCCCTCCCCTCCCTCCCCTTCCCTTCCTCCAACTCCTCCTCCCCTCAACCCCCTGCCCCTTCCTCCTCCTCCTTCTGCCCTCCCCCTCCTCCAGTCCTCCTCCCTCCCCTATCCTCCTCTCCTTCCCCTCCCTTCTTCCTCCCCCACTCCTCCCCTCCCTTCCTTTCCTTCCCTTTCTCCACTCCCTCCTCCCCTCCACCCCCTGCCTCTCTCTCCTCCTCCCCTCCCTGTGCTCCTTCAGGGCCCCTATCTACTCCTTCGGGTTTTCTCTCTGTACTTCCCTTTGGGTGGTTCCTTTTGGTCTAGCCTCAAGGCACAAGCTCCTCTCCTTCAGTGCCTTAGGCTCATCTTTCATGACCTTGATTGGAATCTATTACAAAACACACCTAGCACCTCTGCTCATTTCCCCAGTTCCCTCTGACCCACAAGCCCTGGTGCAGATTTTTCTGTCTGCTGGGTCCATTTCTGTCCTTCCTTGGTGATCTCGCGGCTTATTTTGCCACGTGACCCTTCTGTCCCCGTGCCTTGTCATTTGGATTGATGTCAGGGGTTATCGTTTTGCTTTCTGGGTGCTGGGTGCTTTTTAATTTCTCAATCTTCTTAAGGTTTGTAAAGAGTCAGTTAAACAGACTGGAAGCTGCCTGGCTTGTTCACTCACTTTTGATCTTTTGGGTCACTGCCCTTCACTGCTGAATAGTTCCATGCCTTTAAAATGGGCTGGTGAGATGGCTCAGTGGGTAAGAGCACCCGACTGCTCTTCCGAAGGTCCGGAGTTCAAATCCCAGCAACCACATGGTGGCTCACAACCATCCGTAACGAGATCTGGCTCCCTCTTCTGGAGTGTCTGAAGACAGCTACAGTGTACTTACATATAATAAATAAATCTTTAAAAAAAAATGACAGTTTCATGATTAAAATGTACATTAGGGGAGTTACTTGCCATTTATTTTGACCAGGAGCAACGTTAAAAATATTTTTTAAAAAATGTTATCTTTTTAATACTTACATTTTTATCATCAAAAGGTGACTGGTTTCAATAACTATTTGAGTATCTAGTATGGGCTAGAGAGTTGGTTTCTATGAACAAAGCGAGCAACTGGGTCACACTCTGGAGTCTATAGTGACTACGTGATTTTTGGATCAAGAAGTCAACCTACTACAGGTGTCTTTGGAGCACCTATAAGCTCCCTTATTTGAGAAAGATTTTCTTATGTCCAGGCAAGAGATCAAGCCTCAGCCAGCTGCCCACCCTCCACAGCCTCGACCACAGGCTTGATCCGAGGTAACTGTCTGCTGACCACAGCTAGCTCTGGGCATCTGCTGCTCACAGAGCATGTGCAGCCCCCCCCCCCCATGCTGACTTTGAGTGAGATCCTCTAAGGCAGGGGGAGATGACTTCTGACAGTCACTTCTGGACAGCTGTTTAGAGTCTAGAGAGCTTGTGTCTGCATTGAGCAAGGTGGCCGTCCTGGGTGGTCTCAGCAGGAGTGCACACAAACAGGCCCTAATCATACCCCTTACCAGAGTCACATATGGGCCTCACAGGGACCATTTCCTTAGTTCTGAGCTAGCAGTTTCCCTTCCCTGGAGTTCATTTTCAAGATGTTCTGAACCAGGTGACTAGTTAGGGTCTTTGCAAAGAGGCAAGCGCAAAGCTAGGTAGATCTCCAAGCTGTGCTCACCATTTGAGGTCAGAGGCGGCTATTTCCCTAGCTGGCTTCTCTCCACCTGCCAGCCACCTTTCTGCAGGTGATCACAGGGGAGACAGAGACCCAGAGAACTTGGCCCCAGCCACATGCTATGGCACTGTCATAAAGGCTCCGTTGGCAGAAGATGAGCATCAGATTCAATTAACCGAGTGCACAGCACACTCCCCAGTCAAAGTCATTGTCTTGGAGAAGCAGAGCCTCCTCCTCCAAGCTGACTCAATTAGGAACCGCAAGGAGAGTCCATTTCTTGGAAACTAGACCCAGAGATGCAGGAAATCATCTTAGGCTGTGTCCCGGGCCCCACCTGCTCCTCCTGCAGTCCTGCCAGAGGCCCCCCACTTTGGTTGAAAGAGGTCACCCAAGAGAAGGACTGTCTATGTCACCCTCTCCCCATGGAGGCCCAGCTTCAATGGCACTCGGGCCCCAAACCACAAGTTTATGAATCTCAGAAGTTTTGCTTGCTCGGGTCTGGCAGGGAGCTTGGCTGACATCATGGAGACATTTTTCTCTGTCAGGCAACAGAACGAGGCACAAAGCAGCCAGCTGCAAGGCCTCAGAGCCCAAGTCTCTAATTAAAACAGTGGGAAATGAGATAACTTCTCGAATTCATCACTGCCGCCGGGGGCTGTCAGAGTGAAGCCTTCGAGGGTTACCCCCCACCTTTTGTTTATACGTTAACAGGGTCGCTCAGCTGGCCTTTGTGAGTGAGTGTGTGTGTGTGTGTGTGGGGGGGGGGTTCTGTTTGTATGTGTATACATGTGTGTACATGTGTGTATGTATGCATGTATGTACATGGGTATATGTATGCATGTGTATATGTATGCATGTGTGTGCACGTGTGTATGCATGTGCATGCATGCATGCATATGATATATGTGCACATATGTATGCATGTGTATATGTATGCATGTGTGCATATGTGTGCATGTGTGTGTATATGCAGGTGTGTGTGTACATTCATGTGTTTTTAGTATACCCCTCTTATTTATCCTTTTTTGCTTTCTTTCTTACTTTCTTTTTCATACCTGTCAATCAGACCACCATGGTCTTAAGGCAAAGCAGAGAAAGAATTTAATAAAGCCACCTGTGTTTGCCTCTGTTAAGAGAGAGAGATCACCTGTTCCAGGCAACTTCCCTTGCACGGGTGTCATCGGCTCCCCCTGCCCTCCTTTATCCATTCCATTTTGCAAGAGGAAGCTGAGGCCAAGAGAGCCTGGCTAATGAGTTTTCCCAGTCAGGGATGAGCTGGGTTTGACCCGCCCAGCCAGATAGAGAGGCCCTCCCTTCACGGCTTAGTAGTCTGTCATCTCTGACCTCTGCAGAGGCACAAGGACCTCCAGAGCCCAGAGCCTGAGGTCACTGGCAATCCAGGGAGGGGCACCGAGAACACCGGGCATCATGTGGGTGGGGCTCCACTCTCTCCTTCCACCTTGTGAATTCCATGGACAGAACTCAGGTCCTCAGGCTTGATGGCAATCTCCTTTATCTGCTTTATGGCCCTCAGCACTTCATCTTTAACATAAAAGGAGTGCTTTTGGACTAAGAAAGCTACCGAGACAATACAGCAATGCTGATAGCAAGAGCTGGTCACCCAGCCACTGCTGGGTTTTAGCTTTTAAATGCTTCTCTCATTCGATCTCCTCAGACACTCACAAACCCAACCCACAGTGGCCACAGGGCCTGGGTTCCCGAGTGATTAAGTCTCAGAATCCTGTTGGATGCCAGAAGCTTCGACTTGCTTCAGTCCTCTTGAGGATACGCAGTGGATAACTGCGGGGCTTCCAGAGCCTCTGCTTGTTTCTGAAAATGCTGCTTGTATTCAGTGGCAGGAAATAAAGGCACGCGTAGATGTGAGGCCGTGGGGGGGGGCGGGGAGAAGTTTCAAGACCAATATGACTGAGATGCCCTGGCTTTCCCTTTCTCTCAGTCAAAGATCCTGGCTGCTGATGGGTGTCATGTCAGCATCAAGCATGTTTTGTTTAGAGATGTTCAGAGCTAAGGATGAGCTTTCCAAAGAGGGATGCTGAGAGCAATGGCAGCAATCGTGATGGTGGTGGTGATGGTGGTGATGGTGGTGGTGATGGTGGTGATGGTGGTGATGGTGATGGTGGCGATGGTGATAACTGTAATAACAGTAGTAATTGTGGTGGAGCCAAGTTGGTGATGATGGTGATAGCGATGCTTTTGGTGCCGATGCTGATGATGTCGATCATAGTAGTGATTGTGACGGCCGTTGTGAGGGTGATGATTACAGTGATGGTTGAGATGATGGTGATGATAATTATGGTGATAGCACCGGCGATGGCGATGATGGTAATGGAGATTTGAGGTCAGTGATTGTGGTGATGTCGATGCAGTAATGATAGTAGTAATCGTAGTGATGGTGATGATGATGCAGGTGATACTGGTGATGCTGATAGCCTTGGTGACACTGGTGATGCTGATGGTGCCATTGGTGGTAAAGATGGTGACAGCGATGGCAATTACTTAATGATCCTTTCTTCCTTGTTCTCCTTCCACATTTTCCCCCATGTCTCTCCTGGCTCCTCCAGGTGTCTTGAAATCTTCTTTCTATCTATGCCACCTCATTGACGATGCCTGCCCCCTATTTCCCCGTGGGCAGTCTCTGTCCCTAAGCAGCCACAGTGCTGTGTGGGCACTCCTTAGCTCTGGCAATTCCACACATTAACTAACTTGTCTGTCTCCTGTCTTCCCCAACTAAGGGCTGGAGCATCCCCTGGCTCAATACCCAAGATACTGTGTGTCTCAGTTAGGGTTTTACTGCTGTGAACGGACACCGTGACCAAGACAACTCTTATAAAGGACAACATTTAATTGGGGCTGGTTTACAAGTTCAGAGGTTCAGTCCATGGCAGCATCCAGGTAGGCATGGTACAGGAGGAGCTGAGAGTTCTACATCTTCATCTGAAGGCGGCTAGTGGAAGACTGGCTTCTGGGCAGCTAAGATGAGGGTCCTAGGGCCACACCCACAGTGGCATACCCACTCCAACAAACAAAATCAACTCCTTCCAGTGCCCATAACTAAGAGCTATGATATCTGTATGAATTAAATTCACTACACACTTAAAAAAAAAAAAAAAACCTTTTCATTTCCTGTATGTCTGTGTGAGGGCATCGGATTCTCTGGGACTGGAGTTGCAGATGGTTGTGAGCGGCCATGTGGTTACTGGGAATTGAACCTGGGTCCTCCAGAAGAGCAGCCCTTGCTCTTAACCGCTGAGCCATCTCTGAGTATTTTTCAAGACTTAAGGTGAATATTTTTATTAATTGAGAATTTTAAACATTGTATACTGATATTATTTCTCCCTGACTCCTCTCCTTAACTCCTCCCAGATCCCCCCATCTCCCTTTTTTTTTTAAATTTAATAATCCTTTGACTTCAGTTTGTGTTGCTATGGGTTCTTGGGTGTGTGACCATCCACAGGAGTAGGACCAAACTGCCAGGTGCTACATAGTTACAGAAAACTGACTCACCTTTTCTTAGAAGCCAGCCAGTGTGGATGGCTCCTCGGTTAGGAGGCGGGGCTATAAGCCTCTCCCACTCCGTGCTAGTATCATAAAGGCTTGAGCTCTAGTAAATCTGCAGCCACCATAAAGGAAACCCAAGCAGGTTTTCCTAGTCTAAAGAATGGGTTTCTTGCGGGGCAGTGGTGGTACATGCCTTTAATCCCAGCACTTGGGAGGCAGAGGCAGGTGGATTTCTGAGTTCAAGGCCAGCCTGGTCTACAGAGTGAGTTCCAGGACAGCCAGGGCTACACAGAGAGACTCTGTCTCGAAAAAACAAACAAACAAACAAACAAACAAACAAACAAATGAAGAGTTTCTTTTCTTCTATATGTTAGCACATTTAATAATAGAATATTATTAAAGGCTGAGGGAGGGAAGGGAATGGAGATGCAGTGTAAACAGGGGCTCTGAAATGGGGAATTCAGCTCATCTCCTGACTTGCTTCCTATAAAACTCCTATTCATCCGTCAAAACCCAGCTTAATTACTCTTCCTGGCTCTAAGTTCTCTTGCTCCCTGGCTGCTAGACCTCAGGCGAGAATATACCCCTCTTCGTACTTTGCTGGTTTAAAAAAATGATAGGCAAGGGGGCAGTGAAGAGAGGGTGCTGAGGGTGGACACGGTCCTTGTGTATAGAACTATCTCAGAGAACACCAGCCATCAGCACTTGGCCTCCAGCATCACCTCATCTGCCTCCCAGCATGCATCGCAAGGCCAGCCACAGGCAGACCTACAGGCTCCAGGTCACCATCAGGAAGACCATGTGCAGCCTGTGATTGTCTCCAGTGCCCTCGAGGAGCAACGGCACAGGGGGAGACGCTGCGCAGGACCCTCCTTGTCTTAGCCCCTCCTTTGAACTCTGACAGCAATCCCACACATCCACGCCTCTGCCAAGCCGGTACATTTGATGTCCTTTCCGGCTTTTGTACTCTGCTTCCTGTCGGAGTTGGGGCGCTGTGGGATTGATGTGGGGGCGTCACCTTCGTCAGGACACTCTCCCCACACACAGCCAGCCAGCCAGCATGGACATACCCTCCAGCCATGAGTGGCGATAGCCTGAGCTACTGGGTCTGTGACCCTTGCTTCTGTCACCATTGGGATCATCCATTTAGAAAATGTCCCCAAGGTATCGGTCTTATGTTGACAGGGTTTATCATGGTGGGATTGCAAGAACAAAGGTGAGCCTAAACAGAGGTGCAGCTAGGGAACTCCTGGATATTTGGTGGGAGTTGGCGAACGTGGAGACAATAACACAGTCAATGTCACACATCAGCACTGGAGTGCAGGGCCCGGCAGACAGTTCTGTCATGGGCTGGATGACAAATAGCTAGGTGTTTGCCACCCTGCCTCTGCCTCAGTTTCCCAGCCTTGCCATGTGGGTGTCACTTAGGATGAGGCCATGGCTTCAGCCATTTGGGCTAAAGCTTTGCTTCTTTCTTGTCTCTGGGGCTGGAATGTGCTAGGCAAAGCTACATCCTCTGCTGGGGTCTAGCCTTAGTTCTCTCTCTCTCTCTTTTTCTGAGACAGGGTTTCTCTGTATAGCCCTGGCTGTCCTGGAACTCACTCTGTAGACCAGGCTAGCCTCGAACTCAGAAATCCGCCTGCCTCTGCCTCCCAAGTGCTGGGATTAAAGGTGTGCGCCACCACAGCCCGGCTTCCCTAGCTCTTTTATTTTTTTGTTTTGTTCCGTTTTGTTTTGAGTTTGTGACAGTCTTACTAAGTCACCCGGTCTACCTTTGACCTTGTAGTCCTTCTGTCTCAGCTTCCTGATTGTGTGCTACGGTGCCTGGGTTACTAAGCTCTCATCAAGCAGGCCCTGGAGGCTTAAGAGATGCCAATTGGTGACTCCAGCCTGGGGATGTAGCATAGTGTTTCGGGTCTCAGTTTACCCATGTGTAGACTGGAGCTAGGCTGAGGGACTCACGGCTGGTGGGCACTGACCTAGGATTGCTTTGCTTCTTGTCCTCTTTCTCCACCAGGCATGAGCAACAGAGCACAGAGGTAAGGTCAAAGGTGAACACGAAAGGACCTGGCTCCACCCAGCTCCCAAGGTATTAACAATAGCCACTTGGCAGACTTGAAGGTTGACTAATCTGAACGGGGTTTGTATCTGTCTACAGGCTTTTTCTTAGCAGGACCTCTTGGCTTTTCTAGAACTTTCTGTCCCTTCCTGGCAGTGGGACACTGTGTACATCTTAAAAAAAAAAAAAAAAAGATGCAGGCCCTGTCCCTGCCCAGACTCCTTAAACTCAGAGACGAGGGCCTTCAATTCCCTGGAGGTAGGCATTCTGCAGCACCCCACTGATGTCCCCTCAGACACACTATGCGCTTGGATGAGACATGTGAGGACCGTTCCGGGCCAGCGGTGATACATCCCATAGGCGATCTAGCACTCACAGGTGAGGTCAGGGTTAGGCAGCCTGTGGGCTGAGGTGCAAGTGTAGCTTGTTTGCACCTCTGGTGCAAAGAAAGACTTCCTCCCGGCTGGCTGCGGTCAGCGTCGGGGTCTGTCACAGACTTCAGGCACATCCCAGGCTTCGCCTCTGAGCACCCAGGGTAAGACAACCCTGACTCTCTCGCCACTCTGGCAGGTGGACGGAAGGATGCACCTGGAGGCACAGACCATAAGTCAACAGGGCAGCCTGAGGAGGGGTGAGGCCAGGAGGGGAGCGAAGAAGCCAGGCAGGGTGGAAGGGAGAGATGTATGCTTCTCTCCGCCACCGGGGACAAAGGATGACCATCTGCAGCAGTCTGGTGAACTCAGCCAAGAGCAGACTTGTAAAGCCAGAAATCAAAGGGACAGAACCCAGGCCTCCGGCTCTCCGGTTCTTTTTTGGCATGGTGGGAACTTGGCAGCACACTGGAGACTTGGGAAAGACGGGGAGCAGAACACAGCAGGTTGGTGGGGGCGGGGCAGGCAAAGGCTCTAAAGCACTCATGCCATGCAGCTGCAGCAGCAATGCTGGGTTTCTGATTCCTCACCTGGAAAGCAGCTGAGCTGTAAAGCCACCTCACAGGGGTTCAGAACCCAGCAGCCCCCGAGACACGGCATCCTTGGTCTCTGCTGCATCTCAGGGCAGCATCTCTGCCCTATGGAGACCTCCTCTGCACCTTCCTGCCTTCCTCCGAGAAGCCAGGGCAGGCAGCAATGGACAGGATGGAACTGTATCCCTGGCTCTGGAGAAGCCCAGATGGGATGCTCTGAGTCAGGAGGGGCCTTTAGTTCTATCATCCTGGGGGGCAGGTAGTTAGTCCCTGAGAGTCATTGTGTCCTCCTTCTTACCCCACTGCGTGCCTGGCTCTGCTGGCTGCAGGTACACCCACAGCTTCGGTCCTGAAGGTGTCACAGGAGCTGCCACACCCCACCACCCCGGCCACCAAGGCCACCAAGGCCCTGAGCTCTAAGCTGGAATAAGGTATAGGTGGGACTGTAGATTCTCTTCTAGGGAAGGTCCAGATATGTCTCATGTCTTCAGAGATATTTAGTGGCCTGAGGGCAGACCATCAGGCACCTGCCTCTAACTGATGTAGAGCACTGTTGGTCTGGACTCCATGTTTGGGGTCCTTGTCTTCATTCTATGGCCCTTTATGTGCTAAGAGTTCAGCTAAGACATAGCCAAGTTGGCTGATCTCTGTCTGGGGCTCACATGGAAAGGCCTGGCTGAGGGATGGAAATGGCTCCTGGCTTGAAAGGTCCTTGTGGAGATCAAGCTAAAGGATCCAGAGTGTCTGCTGAGCAGTGGTGGTCGCCTGCTTTCGTCATGTAAAGGTCCTGTGGGTGCCCAGGTCACTAGTCCAGTCACTGGAATACTTCCAGTCCAGAGGGAAGATGGATTTTCTTGGGAGCTCAGGGCCTACCCCTTGCCAATGCTTTCTAAACCCCAGTAGCCACATCGTGGACAAGTTGAGCCTGCTGCACTGGCCCCAGGTCCAAGGCAGAGGAGCCTGCAGCATCTCTGCTGTGCAAATGCCAGTTCGTCTGAAGGCCTTTTAGCTGTGGTCTGGAGACACACACAACAGGCTGATTGCTTAATCCGAAAACAACAGGCAAGAGCAGGCATCCGGCAACGCCGAGGAACCAGCCACAGAAATCCTGGCTGCTTTCTGGGGCATCTTGGAGGGAAGGGCGGCTTTTCCGTGCACTGGGCTGGCTTTGCCCTGAGAACACAGTACCACACTGTTGCTGGCACAGTTCACCCTGTCTGCTCTTAACCCTGACCTGGAGCCCCTGTTCCTCAGGGTTGAACCTTCTTGGAGTTACATTTGCCCGAGGCTGATTCCCACCCTTCTGACTTTGTCAGGACACAGTGGGCAGGGAAGGAAGATGTAGAAACCACACCCAGCCATCAACATGAGAGTGCACCTGCCCGACCTTTGTTACCACACTGGTTTCTGCCAGCCTGTGGCCTTCCTCTCAGTTACGTGGAGAAGCTTCATTGCAGAGCATACTGAGATGCCCTGACACCCGAGTGAGCACGCAGGCCTTTCTAAGCCTGAGGCCATGTCACTGCCAGTGGGAGGCTGGGTGTTCCAGGGCAGCTTAAACCACTATGCAGGCTTAACTGGAGATACAGGTCAGTAGGTAAAGAGTTTTGCTATGCAGTGTAAACATTACAGATAGCCAGACATCCATCTCCAGAGCTGACTTAAGGTGGGATGAGAGAGCAAACTGTACAGGGCTGTTCCCTGACTCCCCGACAGTCCCTATATGTACACTGTGGCATAAGCAGTCTGCCCCCAACCATGATACATCATCATCATCATCACCATCACCATCATCATCATCATCATCCAGTTCTTAAAATCTAAAGTGTCTTTAAGCTGGAGATGTAGCTCGATTTGTGGGGAGTGTGCCAAGCATGTACAAGGTCCTGGGTTCATCCCCGGCACCCCAGAAAGTGAGCACAGTAATGCATGGCTAATACTTCAGAACTCTGGAGGTGAAGGCGTGTGTGTGTGTGTGTGTGTGTGTGTGTGTGCGTGTGTGTGAAGTTCAAGGTCATCTTTGGCTCTAGTAAGCTTAAAGGCAGCCTGGACTATGCGAGACTCTCACATAGGTCTCAAAAATTCAAATAAATAGCAAAATAGATAGGTAGATAGATAGATAGATAGACAGACAGACAGACAGACAGTTAGATTCATCTTTACTCTGTCATAGTGGTTCACATCTTGTAAAACAGTGTTTGCAGATATGAAGATCTTGGATGAGGTGATCCTGGGGCTAATGGGGCTCTAAACCCAACAAGCAGTGTCCTTAGCAGAAGAGGGGATTTGACCAGCGATGGAGACAGGCTCCATGCTGGTGGAGGCAGAGACTGTAGTGGGGCAGCTCCAGGCCAAGGGATGGCAACAGTCACCAGAGTCTTCAAAGGTGGGAAGGACACTCCTTAGCGCTTCATTTAGGGGGTTGCTGAGGAACCCCTTGGCTTTGGTCTTCTCTCCCCCAGAGCTGTGAGAAGCCTTGGTGGGGCATTGTTTGTCAGTGCAGTCCTGGGAGATTCACACAAGGGTCTAGGGAAGCAATGGGCGACACAGGGAGCTGCTACTCCTCCATGGAGGGAGGACCTGCAGATATAACTGCCAGAAGGCACCCAGGACCTCTGAGGATCCACTCAACTGTCCCTAGCCTCTCTGAAGCCTCCTAAGTTAGCACTGCCACCCCCTGCCCCCATCTGTTGCCACACATTCTGAAACTGATTGTAGACTTGTGACTGGAAGGACTTGACCAGAGTGTTCAACCCTCTAGGATTGCAGACAGAGGCTCAGAAAGGTTAAGGACCATGTCTAGAGACAGACACCCAGACCAGACACCAGAGGGGCAAGGTCTGAAACCTGCCTCTGCGGTGCATAGCGTTGGGATTCCTAAAGCCATGTCCTGTTTGGCCCCTTACATGTCTTCATGGAGGACCCAGAGCCTGGTTTTACCCCTTTTGAGTCAACCCGGACAGCCTAGGATAGACCAGTTGACAGCTCTTTCAGGGGGGCCGTCTGGCTGGGTGGCCAATGGATCTGCACATCGAGAGAGCTCGGTGCCATTGACAAGCAGAGAGCTTGTGTTGACTGACTAAGGAGCTGGCACCTGAGGTGTTCAAGCGGGGCCCTGACACAGTGTCAGCCAAGGCCGAGGGGCGGCCAGATGAAAGCCAAGTGTGGATGGCTGGGACGTGGACACGGATCAGTCACCGAGCAGGCGGCCTGCGGCAAGCTGGGTGGTCCCCGGCTAGTGCTTGTCAGCCCCCGTGTCTCCGACACCTCAGCCCCTTCGCTGGTCTCACAGATGTCAAGTTCCTCTTCCGTCAATCAGTCAGCAACTCAAGGGTCTATTAAGCCGGATGCTGACCAAGGCTGGTCAGAAAGGCAGAGAAGACAAATGCCTAATGATTAGAGCTTGGTGGCTCCCTGTGTCTGAGCTGTCCCCGAACTCTCAAGTATGGTTACCACTCATCTCCATCTCTGAAGAGGGCACCAGTGTCGTCAGCATGTACAGTTGGAAATGCAGAGACATGTGGATGGGAAGGCTCTCTGTCACTGTCATAGAGTGTCATACTCAGTGTGTTGACCCCTGAACCTGTCCACCTGGATTATTCTGGCTCAGTGAGGGACACAGTCTCCTCTCTCTAAACTCTCTTGTTATCAAAACAAGAGATATAAAGAAGAAAGCATTTGTCTTCTCCTGCTCTTTACCGTGGTTTCTGCAGATGGTAGCTGGAGGCACAGTGACTATTTTGTGGTATGGAAGATGCTAGTTTGGAAAGAAATAAGCTAACCTGTTAGCACACAGAGGGTGGAAACCAACACAGCGTTTTGGTGGGAGCGATTAAAAACACAAATATAAACAAAGAATAGAGCCAGGCAAGGTAGGCACAGGCCTTTAATTCAGCACTTGGGAGGCAGAGGTGGGTGGATCTCTGTAAGTGAGGGGTGCAATGTGGGGTGTGGGGTGACTGTGGCACTGCCATAAATCTGTGCTTACCAGGGGCAGCAGCAGTGAGTGTCTGGAGGTGATGGAGAGGGGACCTGGATACTACTGAGGTGGAGAGGGCAGGGCTCTCCAAAAAATAATGTTACTCGGTGACTGAGATGGACACAAGGTTGCAGGGTTAGAACCACCCTGCCAGCATGTGCTGGGAAGAAACCCCAGTCAGTACCACAAAGGAGAAATCACACTGCCCATGGCTAGAAAGGGTCAGGGACACGGAGAGAACCATGTGTGTTTAGGTGTGGCCTCTGACTTCCCAGTCCCCCAGTGGTATCTGAAGCCCATAGTGGGGAGGGCTTGCCACCGCAGCTGAACACGCATGCTACAAATAGACCTTGGGCCTCTGCTTCTGCCTCCTCCTTCTCCTCCCCCACCCACTCTTGAGACCAGATCCTGAGCTGACCTCGGGCTTATTATGTGGTTGAAAGTAACCTTGGATTTCTGATCCTCCTGCCTTTACTTCCCAAGTGCTCCTGGGCATGAGTCACCACACCTTGTTTGATTTGCCCCAGGGGTCGGGGTCAGGGGCAAGGGATTAAACTCAGGACTTTGTGCAAGTCAGTCAACTATGGTACAACACAACCTTACCCCCTATATCCTGTAGTGTGTGTTTGTGTGCACGGGCATGTGTGTGTGTGTGTGTGTGTGTGTGTGTAAGCCAGGGAGTAATATCTGGTGTCTTCCTCAATGTTTTTGAGAGACAGGGTCTCTGCCAGAGCCCAGAGCTCACTGATTGCCCAGACTGGCCAGCAAGTTCTGGCATCTTTCTGTCTCTGCAATCACAGTGTTTAGGGTCACAGGCACTGTCACACCAGGCTGGGCTTTTGCATGGGCACTGGGGATCTCCGCACCAGGTCCTCACACTTGTGCTGAAAATTGCTTTACTGACTGAACCTCCTCAGCCCCCACGTTCTTTTTTCTATCAGCCCCCTTGAGCCTCCTGAGTTCTTTCTTTAATGAAAGTATTTCCAATCAGACCTTCCCCTCCTTGGATAAGCCTCTCTCTCTGGAGAAGCAGTGCAGAGAGGAAGCAGCCGTCCCCATCCCAGTCTGCAATAGGTGGGACCACAGATAACACTGGCTTTTTGATCTCTGAAAATGATGAGGTCAGCTAATGGATGCTTAGAGCCCGTAAAACCCACTCGGCTGTCAAATTGGTTCCAGAGATGGCAGGAAAGAACAGCAGAAGGGCTGGAAGCCTTAAGGTCACTGCAGCCCTGGGCATGGGTAGTGCTATACCATCGGGTGACAGTGGCTTGGGTACAGGAGAGACTGACTATGTTCAGGGCCAGGGTGAGGGGCTGCAGTTCAGGATGCCTTTGCTGGAGGTGGTGAAAGAGTGAGGGTACCCTATTCTCCATCCCCTACTCCCCATCCCCCATCTGGAGCAGCTGAAGTCATGAGATCTGTTGACCACTTTGGTGGGGCTGGGGGTAGTGGAGATAAAAGACTGGTTTGGGGATCCCAGGGTCTTTTCCTGTCTGCACTATGGCTTCCCTTCCCCACAGAACCTTCCACCAGGCCTTTTAGAGTGACCCTTGCCACATGGATACTCCTTTAGGGCCAAAACTCATAAATCTTGGTGGTGGGAGCATTGTGGGGAGAGAGCAGTCTGCTACCTCTTAGGTGTGCCTGGAATTGCACATAGTCTGTGCGTGCACAGCAAAGCCCCACTGTCTTCAGCTAAGAAGTTTCTTCCAAGGAGGTTTCTTTGCAAGTTTTGCCTTGTGTGTGTGTCCGGGGGTATGGCACAGAGTGATAGGAGCCCTTTCTGTGTCCGATCATTCCGTGCCCCTGCACTGACCCCTACCCCAGGACCCCAAGCACTCTCTTGGAGCCACCCTGCCACCCCATTTGGGCACAGAGGATGCCACACTGCGGGTGTTTTCCTAGGAACCAAGACCCAAACCCCACTTTATCAGCCCATCTTACTGTTGGCTTGGGGGAGAAACCCAGCCACTGCCAAGGGAAACAGGTCTGCTGTCCAGCCAGTCCCCGGAGGACAGAGCCTTCGAGATAGAGTGTTGATTTCATGTCAGGAAATTCAGCACAGAAACGCTAGCACTCAGCGAATGTTTTAAGTAACTTTACATGTCAACTCAAAACACAACAAGAGTCAGAAAAACAGCAACCACGAGATCCCATTTGACCCCGCAGTTGACCCCACAGAGTGAGGAGATAGAGGAAAGAACACGGGGAGAATCCTAGAAAATTCAACAGGCTGACCAAGGCTCCCTTCCCCCTGGTCTAGGGACTTCTGCTTTTTGTTCTCAGTGGAGGTGTAGGGCTATCATCTGTGAGTCCAGCTACTCAGGAAACTGAGGCAGGACGATCATGGGTAGCTTGGGCTATGCAGTGAGTTCAAGGCTAAGCTTGGGCAGTTTCACAAAACGCTGTCTCGAGATGCAAAGTCAAAAGAGGCGAGCTCATGCCTGGGGTGTGGGGTCCTGGGTTCAATCCCCAGCACCGAAAATAAGGTTAGGCAGGAAATGGTCTACATTCCACCTGCCATCATCTTCATTCGTGTGTGTGTGTGTGTGTGTGTGTGGTATGCATATGTGAGTGTGTGTGTGATGATACGTGTGGATGTGTGTGATGTGTGTGAGATGATGTGTGTATGTGTGCGTGATGTATGGATACACATGTGTGTGTGTGTGTGTGTGTGTATGATGTGTATGTGTGGGCATATATGTGTGTGTGCATGTATGTATACACATGTATGTGTGTGTGATGTGACAAAAAAGGACAAGAACTTATGGCATTGTGAAACCTTAACATAGTTTGGACAAGACAGCGCACTTAGCCGTCCATTACCAGGTCGAGGTACCAGGAGACTGCAATGTGTAAGGGTGAATGGTCCAGATGGGAAGTCTCTAAGCCAGTGAAGTACGGGGGGGGGGGGGCACTGCACCATTCACTGTGGCATATATGTGTGTGTGCATGTATGTATACACATGTATGTGTGTGTGATGTGTGTGTGTGTCTACATGCACTTGCACCCTCCACCTGTGTACACATGCTGGAGGTCAGAGGTTGACTACGGGTGTTTTCCTCGTCCCTCTAGCTCATTTTTTAAGATAGGGCCTCTCAGCTAGATGAGCTGCCCCATGGACCCCAGGGAACCTCCTGCCTCAGTTTAATCGCAGGCTGAGGTTGAAGGCACACGATGCCACTCCCAGTGTTTTGCATGGGTGCTAGGGATCAAACTCGGGTCCTCGTGCTGGAGTGGCAGGCACGTTAGCCCCTTAGCCACCTTCATTGCCTTTTAAAAATTCAGCTGAGCTGTTCATCCATACAACATCCTCCCCCACAGAGCAGTCCAGCTTGCACTAATGACTAGCTTTCTAGTACACTCCGCACTATGGGAAGCCATCCTTATCAGCTGCTGATCTCCTCCAGGACCAGAGCCCCACATCCCTGGGGTATTCCTTGTGGTTGCCTGGCACACTGCATGTGACAGATCTCCATGAGCTTCTCTCACTGAGGGTCTCAGGCTCCTGGCTGTGATGGCAATGCTCTGGCATTTACATCACACCATGGTGTGTAGGAACCTAGATGAGCTTTCCGAATCCTGAGATACTGCACACCATGAGAACACTCGGGGCAGCTTCGCCCTGAACGTGGAGTGGGTGGGGTGTGGCTGGGATTCGATACATTCCCCTGAGCGACCAGGCAGACTGAAAGAAAGGAGAGATGCCTTGGGGCCCTCGGCAGGTCCTGCTATCCACATCCAGGAGTAGATACTGATCCTGATTGGTGGAATGTGCTTTCAAATTCTCCTCAGTTGAGGATAGGAGCATCAGTTATGTGTGTAAATTCAAGGTCATCTGAAGGTGATAGGAAGAGGGCCTGGGGGGTGGAGGACACAACTCAGCTACGAGGGTCATTTCAGATCTGTGACTCTTAATGGGAGTCAGGGCAATTGCTGGGGTTTGAAAACTGGGCCCTTACTGTTTGACTGACATTTGTATGTAAATAATAGACAGTGGTGGCTGATGGGTGGTTAATAGATGATTAATAGATGATAGATCATATAGTGGTTTGAATAGATATGACCCCATAGAGTCATGTGTTTGAATGCTTGGCCCACTGGGGGGTGAGGGAGTGGCACAATTAGGAGGTGTGGCCTTGTTGGAAGAAGTATGTCACTCTGGGGACAGGTTTTGAGGTTGTCTATGCTCAAGCTCTGCCCACCGTGGAGCACAGTCTCCTTCTGGCTGCCTGTGGATCAAGATGTAGAACTCTCGGCTCCTCCAGCGCCATGTCCGCCTGCAGGCTGCCATGCTTCCTGTCATGGTGAGAATGGACTGAACCTCTGAACCTATAAGCCGGCCCCAATGAAATGCTGTCCATTATAAGAGTCGCCTTGGTTATGGTGTCTCTTCACAGCAATGACGCTCTGACTAAGACAGACAGTACAGAGAGATGGGGACTGATTCTAGGTAGGTATTTATATAAGATGGCGATTCCTGATGATAACAACAGATAGATTGTTCTCTGGGAGAGCCTTGTCCACAGGCTCTGGATGCACTGGGAAGTTAAAAGTCTTAACAGAACTGGTATAGGGGAGTGGCCAGGCCATGAAGAGATGCTCTGTGTCCCTTGTGTCCCAAGTCACCCTTTGAATGAAGAGCAGAGATATCTGGAAGGTCTAGTCATAGGCCACCTGGGGCAGGACAGGGCATGTATTAAACATCATTTTGTTTATTATTCCTAGAAACCAACCCACCCAGCACAAACTCAAGCGTTTTCACCCACTACCTTTAGCTTCTTTGTGACATGAGACGAGCTGACAACAGTGGCTGTGTGGTTTGCACGGGGGCCAGATGCTGTGTTTCCCATACCAAGCCCATGTATGTGCGTATTTACCTATATGTATTTAAATCCTTGTGGATGTTTAAGGTGCAAGTCCTCCATCTTGTCTCTTGACCTGCTGTGCTGGCTAGTTTTATGTCAACTATGGTTGTCTAAAGGAGGAACCTCAATTGAGAAAATGCCTCCATAAGATTCAGCTATAGGGCATTTTCCTAGTGATTGATGGGGCATAGCCTGGCCCATTGGGGGTGGTGCCATCCTTGGGCAAGTGGCCCTGGGTTCTATAAGAAAGCAAGCTGAGCAAGCTGGTAAACAGCACCCTCCATATCTCTCTCCATCAGCTCCTGCCTCCAGATTCCTGTCCTTATGAATTTCGGTCCTGACTTCTTCAAAGATGGATCACAATTTGGATGTGTAAGCCAAAAGCCCCTTCCTTCTCTGTCTTAATTAGGGTTTGTAATCCTGCACAAAACATCATGACAAAGAAGCAAGTTGGGGAGGAAAGGGTTTATTCAGCTTACACTTCCACATTGCTGTTCATCACCAAAGGAAGTCAGGACAGAAACTCAAGCAGGTCAGGAAGCAGGAGCTGATGCAGAGGCCATGGAGGGATGTTACTTACTGGCTTGCGTCCCCTGGCTTGCTCAGCCTGTTCCCTTATAGAACTCAAGACTACCAGCCCAAGGATGGCAACAAGGGGCCCTCTCTGCTTGATCACTAGTTGAGAAAATGCCTTATAGCTGGATCTCATGGAGGCATTTCCTCAAGGGAGGCTCCTTTCTCTGTGATAACTCCAGCTTGTGTCGAGTTGACACACAAAACCAGTCAGTACATTCTCCGGCTTAATTTGCTTTTCTTCAGAGCAAATCGTTGAAACCCTAACTAGGACAAAAGCTGGCACCAGGATAGCGGGGTGGCGTTGTGGCAATGCTTTGGGGAGGATGGTGAAAGGACTTTGGAATTCTGGGCTAGGAAAGCCATTAAGTGTCAGGAGCTCAGCGAGCTGTTCTGTAGGAGCTTGCGAGATAAGAATGTTGAGAAAAATGCAGACAATGGAGCCTGGCTTGTGAAGTTGTACAAAGACTCTACTGGACCATTTGTGTGAAGTATCTGTGGTTCCAGTCAGTCAGGGCTGAAGAGACAGCTGTGATCAAGAAGAAACCAGCATTCGCTGGGGTGAAATCTTCTGGGAAGTGTCTCCTCGGGGTCAGCACACAGGACATGTGGTCCAGAGGCAGCCAAACCTGTACCTCGGGCTGGCAACAGAATTTGGTAGTGTAAGGGTCACTCAGGCGCTGCTGGTCTTGACGGCATGGAGGGCAGCTGAGGTTTGGCACTGTGTAGTAGGGCTGGAGTCCCTGAAGAGAGCCCAGGAGAGGCCACTGGTGAAGGTGTTGCCCAGTTGAAATCTAATTTTTAATTTGATCATGACTGTACCCAGGTTCTTCCCTCTTGAAGTAAGAATGCATTTAATTATTATTAATTTTTTTTACAGGAGCCCACAGTTGAGAGACCTTGGATTTTCCTGTTGTTTGTTTTGTCTAAAGGTGTGCGCCACCACTACCTGGTGACCTTGGATTTTCAAAGACTTTGGACTTTAAAAGAAACTGGCTGTTTGTTTGTTTTTGTTTTTTTCAAGACAGGGTTTCTCTGTGTAGCCCTGGCTGTCCTAGAACTCATTCTGTAGACCAGGCTGGCCTCGAACTCAGAAATCCGTCTGCCTCTGCCTCCCAAGTGCTGGGATTAAAGGCATGTGCCATCACTGCCCAGCTAAACTGGATGTTTTATTAAAGAGACAGAATTTTAAGCCAGGCGTGGTGGTGCACACCTTTAATCCCAGCACTTGGGAGGCAGAGGCAGGCGAATTTCTGAGTTCAAGGCCAGCCTGGTCTACAAAGTGAGTTCCAGGACAGCCAGGGCTATACAGAGAAACCCTGGAGAGAGAGAGGGGGAGGGAGGGAGGGAGAGAGAGAGAGAGAGAGAGAGAGAGAGAGAGAGAGAGAGAGAGAGTGAATTTTAACCTTAACCAGGATACCTAGTGTGTTCACAGGAAGAGCATTTAAAATATCACAGGCTACAGGCCCTTAACCCTGCCTACTCTGGGCTCTTAGGTGGGAAGATCATGAGTTCAAGGCCAGTCAGGGAAACCTAAAGTAAAGAGGGGTCTGGAGATGTGGCCTGCTGGGTTCAGTCTCCAGCATCATGGAAGCAGGAGAGAGAAAGAAGGGAAAGGGGGAAGGGAGAGAGGAGCCAGAGCTCTTAGCTTCAGGGACAGCTCGGCTCCTCCAGGGCCCATGACTGAGCCTCTTAGCACGGCAGCTCTTGGGAGGCTCCTGGCAGGTCCTGGCTCCTCCTCATTGCACGCCCCCTGGCAGCGCCAGCAGCCAACATTCCTCTATCTGCTTGACACTGGGATTTCTGCGGATATGCCTGCACAGAGGGCTCTATGGATTTAAGTAGCTTGAGTCAGGCTTTGGGAGATGAACCACCTTTGGTTCTCAGGATGAGGGCCAGCCCTGTGATGAACTTGATGGGGAAGCGTAGGGAGTCCAGGTCCTAACATCGAGACCCTGAAGGGGCTGAGTCCAAGGTCCCATTCACTGGGTGGTTGCCGGCTCTGCCTTTTATGGCCAACAGCTCCTTCATGCTCTCTGCAGCTGGGTTCAGGGGGTGTATAAAATACTCTTATGATTCTACTTGACAGAGAAGGAACTGGGTCATGTAACTAGGGGACCTGGAGCTTAAATCTAGACCAACTTCACAGTTCCTGCCCCTGGCTATGACCTGTGAAGGCCTGTGGGTACTCTGACCTCCAGAATGGGGTGTCATAGATCCCCTAAGATGCAACTGAAGTCAGGCTAAGTGAGCCTGGGGACTCTGGACCACTCGGGATGACCTAGAGGCATGCACACCTATGTAGGTGTGATTCATTGGATGGCAACCCAAGAAGAAGGCATCTCTAACTACCGCTGTGGGAGCTGGAATTGTTTGAAAAGGAGACACTTAGATGAGCCCCTCCTGGGTGACATCGGGGAATCCTAGGATAAGAGGCCCAGAGCAGTCAGAGCCTGGAAGGAATCTCTCTGGGAATGAAGGCAGCTGCGAACACCTTCATTTCACATTTCATAGTGGGCAGACAAACTCCTTGGTTCTAAGCAACGCTCCCTGCCACCATCACCACCCAGTTTATAGAAAATGGTGATAGCAGCCACTGGGCCCTCATACCCAACAAGGCCCTTTTCTTCCCTGTTCCTGGTCTTCTGTGCCTGCTCATTCGGTTCTTCATGTCCCAGAAGGAAGCAGATAGTACTGGGAAGAGCACTGGCCAGGAGCCCTAGACAATACCCTGGCAGTAGCCTAGGATGGAGGTTGGCTGTAGCACCCTTTTTTGGCTAAAGTCTGGGGCCTAGGGTGCCATCCATCTAAGCCGCCCAGCCAGGCCTGGGCGGTCTCAAGAGTCTGGCTCCCACTCCCCCTCTCCCTTATCTTGATGGATGGCACTGGGAGGGCAGTGGAAACTGCCAAGCTCTCAGGCCTGCACAGCTGCAGCTGCCGGCAGCCCTGTGCTGGTTTCTACTCGAAGATCCAGGGTCATAAACTTTTAAAAATAGATACAAAGTTGCCAGGCTCATTAAAGAGAACTTGTTGACTTACTGAGATACTCTGGCATAAGGCTGTTCTCAATCTGCAGGTCTGAGCCCCTTGTGGGGTGGGGTCACATATCAGATATTTACATTGTGATTCATAAATGTAATGAAGTTACATTTATGAAGTAGCAATGAAATAATTTTATGGTTTTGGGGTCACCACAACATGAGGAACTGTATTAAAGGGTGGAGGTATTAGGAAGGTTGAGAAACACTGCTATAGATGGTTCTGGAACTTGCCAGAAAGATCTTTTTTAGGACAGGTGTTGTTCCACTACCACTACCACTACCACCACCACCCCACCCCACCCCTTGGTCACATTTTCCTCTTCTTCTCCCAAGTTTTGTTCCTTGCTGAGAGAGAGAGAGAGAGAGAGAGAGCACAAATGGCCTCCTGGGACGGGAGCACCCCAGAAGTCCCCCAGGGGCAAACATGTGGCACTCTATAATTGCTGCTCTTCTGCTTGGAACAGAAAAAATGAAATGTCCTCGGATGTGGCAAAGAAAGGAGCCAGTGAGACAATGTTGGCTCTGAGCGTCTGAGACAGAAAAGCGATTTGACTAGGACTTGTGCCACTGTAGACCCAGTGCCCTACACCTTGGGACGTGAAAATGTCCAGGGCCCTTAGCTGGTTGGTCCCCTTCACAACCAACAGCAGACCCAGGGTCCTCACCCACAGTGCAGAGGACCCATGCCTGGATAACGGCTTCTCCTTCCACCAAGGTCAGAAATCGGGGAGCTAAACACAAGAGTGGGGTCCCCTCCACTCCTGTCAGGGGAGAAAGTGCCTGTTCAGCACTGGGTGGGATTTGGGGGATTAAACTCAGGGCTTGAGGTGCTCCCACGTGCTAGGCCAGTGCTCCATCCTTGAACTTCATCCCCAGTGGCCCCTTTCTGTTCCACTGTATGCAAATTGTGTGTAAAATAGAATCTGTATTCTGTAGGCCTGCTGTTTGCCTTTCCCCAGACGATACCCTGTCAAGACTCTTGTCGGTACTGAAGATGGAACCCAGGGCCTCGCAGATGCCAGGCAAGTGTTCCTCCACTACCACCCCCAACCAGGGACTCTTCATTTTCAGACCGTGTCTGGATGGCTATTCGTGGTTGTCAGCTTGACTCTATCTGTAACTCAAACCCAAGCAGCTGGGTACCCTTGTGAGACATTTCTCTTGCTTGGATTATTTGAGGTAGGGAGATTCACTTTAAATATGGAGCACACCTTCTGACGGCAACCTGTGTAGAAGACACGGAAGGAGGAAGCTTCTGCTCTTTGCTTGCTTGCCCTCACTCTGGCGTCCCAAGTTCATCTACCCTGCTGCGGAGCTGTCCTTTCTCTGGTATTAGAGCCTCCTTCTTCAGGATTCCAACATAGACTGAAGCCTGGCTGAGACATCTTCTAACCTCATGGAAGGAACAACTACTCTGCTCTTGGTCTCTTCACTGGAAGACCACCATTGCTAAGCTAGCTGGGGCATAGCTTGTTAGCCACGTTAATAAGTCCTGTGTGTCTGTTGTGTGTACATGTGTATAGTGTACATGTATGTTGTATGTGTGTGTGGTATGTATGTGTGGGGTGTATAGTCTGTATGTGTGGTGTGTGTATTGCATATATGTGTGTATGTATGTATGTATGTATATATGTGCATATGGTGTATATATATGTGTGTGTACTGTGTATGTATTGCATATATGTGTGTATGTATAGTGTACATATGTGTATGGTATGTATATGCATATGTGTGTATGTTTGTGTAGTATGTATATGTGTATGTGTATAAATATGTATGTATATGTGTGATGTGTATGCGTATATGCACATGTGTATGTGTGTATGGTATATGTGTGGTGTGTATGTGTGTGTATATACGGTATGTATGTGTGTGTGTTTGGGTAGTGTGTATGTGTGTGTAATATATATGTATATATGTATATGTGTATGTGTGTGTATGTGTGTATGGTATATGTGTGGTACTTGTGTGGTATGTATGTATGTGTGGTGTGTATGTGTGTGTATATGTATGCATGTGTATATGTATGCACGTGTGTTCATTTTATCAGTTCTGTCCCTCAAGAGAACCCTGACTAATACATGGCTCTACTGAGTTGTCCAGGCTGGCCTGGAGCTCATGATCCTCCTGCCTCAGTCTCCCTAGTAGCAAGGAAGACAGTGCTGGGCCCTCCAGCTCAGTATCTGTGGTGATTTTTAACGTGCATTAAGTATTTCAAGGTACCATGTGGACAATCCAGGCTCAGAGGGGAGTCTAATCGAGTCTACCAGAGCCCAAAAGAACCTGCCAGCACCCAGAGCTGATGACTGAGGGAGAATGATAATTATTTTCTAAAACGCCTTGCTTTTCAAGTCTGGGTCTGGAGCCCAGGGCCTCTGCTGCTAAGCCATACCCCAGCCCAAGAAATGGCATTTCTGAGAGTGGATTTTGTGGGTTCAGGATCTTCTCTGGAGAGTTGGCCCCAAGGCTGACCGACCCCTCTCAGTCCCAGGAACTGGACCCAAGAGCTCTGTTAGGGCTGAGAGCTTCGTTATTTTGTCTTTTTCCCTTTCCTCATTGCTGTCTCCTGTCAAGATGACTGCGTCTCTGCGATTGCTTCTGATCCAGTCAGAAGGAAGGGAGAAGGCAAAAGCCAACAGAGTAGACTCTGGGGGTGAGGGGGCTTGCTGTGCAAACACAAATACTTGAATTCGATTCCCATCCGAGGATGTTGGTTTGTGATTTTAATCACAGCTCAGGGAGGAGACTCCCTCTGGCTAGCCTTAGCTAAATGGTGAGCCCCAGACCAGTGAGAGATGCTGTCTCAAGAAACAAAATGGAGGTCTCCCAACATCAGAGAGCGACCTCCGACCTCCACGTGCACCTGCACACACATGCATACATCCCCATACTGTGTACCCCTGTACAGAAAAGAATAGACTCTAAACCACATTGTGTCATATGATCACCCATAGCCCCGAGGGAGGCTGGGGAATGGAGGTTTGTTTGTTTGTTTGTTGACTCAGGGCTCTAAGCCTGATGGGAAATGCTTTTATTTTCAGTGTGTTTGCTCTCCTGCATACAGCCGGGGTGCAAACCTTGGTGTGAAGGCAATTATGTGCTTTTAAGAAATTTTCTACAAATGAAACTTCTAGACCAAGCTACATGCTGTGTTCCAACTGTGTGAAAATACTTCCTCTCACGGGGGTCTTGAGAAAACATGATATCTATTCTCTCTGGCGTCGGGTATCATCACCCACGTATATTCTCTGCCCAGCCGAACGGCGAGCAAACTCTGCCCTGAGTCTGTCCTGTGTGATGCTCATTGTCGGGGAGAAGATACTTCAGCTAAAGTATATATATACACACACACACATATACACACACACACACACACACACACACACACATATATATATATATATATATATATATATATATATATATATATATATATATATAGAGAGAGAGAGAGAGAGAGAGAGAGAGAGAGAGCCAGCCTTCACAAATGACATTTGTGGACGAGGTCTGAATCCTTGTGTTGCAGAGCACACATGCTCCCTGTGATATGCTGTGTAAACTCACATGCATGCATGCTCACCCAAGAAAGACCAGCAAAGGGGAGGTTGCTCAGCCTGGCTTCAGGGAGCATCTCTGGGTGGTGCTGGAACAGCATTGGAGACTCCATAAGGGGCAGGGACCTTGCTCTCTTCTCCACAAGGCTGTGAGGCTGTATTTCCCAGAGTGGAGCCATCTGGGCACAGCAGTTGAAAAAAAAAAAGTTAAGGGTTTACTCGGCAGCTCCTTCCAGAGCACCGCATTTCAGTCCTCCTTGTAAACAGCGTCTAGAGGGGCAATCAGCCGGGCCCCTCCGCGCTGCGCTAATCTGATGTAAGCCAGGCGCTGATTTATATACGCCAGCCCAAACAAGTCTACCTGTAGACCATCAAACTGGAATTTCTTCCGTCCCTTCTTCTGCTTTAGGGAACCGCTTTCATTTCTCCCTTGCCGGAGGGAAGTGATGTATTTATTTCAAGGAACAGCAAGGAGCATCGCAGTGGGCAGGATGCTGGGTACAGGGGGGAGGGTGCTGGGGGAGGGAGCTGCCACGATGGGGGCCTTTGCAGACAGGGAGTCCAGAAGAGGCCAGGACAGCATGCCTGTTCACTTTGTGTGACTGAGATGACCTGCCTGGCACTTGTTACATGCCAGACACATTTGTGAGCTCACACGTATGCGCTTACAGGACTCCTCCAAGCCACACTTCAGAGCATAACAAAGGGACAGCTGGGGTTGTTTTGCTACTGTCTGTGTTAGTGTATGTGCTACATTTATTTTGTGTATACACACACACATATACAGGCATACATATACATGCACATATACACACAGGCATACACACACATATGTATATGTGTGTGTATATGTATATATATATACACACACATACACACACACATACACACATAGGCATACATACACACACACACACACACACACACACACACACACACACACACACGCACACGTGCCATGGCTCACCTATGGAAACCATAGGACAAGTTACAGGTGTTGACTCTTTACTTCCACCTCCTGGGTCCCAAGGACCACACTTGGTGGCAGCTTCACTTCTGAGTCATCCTGCTGGTCCCATTGGCTCCTTTTCTTAAGTCCTTTCCCTTTTTTCTTTTGAGAGAGCCTCAGGTAAACCAGGCTGGCCTTGAACTCAATAGATAGCCAAGGTGACTTTGAATTCCTTTAATCCTCCTGAGTGTTCAGGTTACTGGCTCATGCAGTGTCAGGGATTGAACCCAGGATGTACTGAGCACCAGACAACCATCATACCCACTGAGAGTTCATTCCTAGCCCTTGGCCACAGGTGAACCCACAAGGGCCAGCCACTCTCATCTCATCGAGAACTCCAGGGCAGAAGCCATGGGGTTTCCTTCTGGAAGCCATGTGTAAGTGGTACAGTGTGGAAAATCAAACATACACAGAGAAACACCACATGGCTGCCTGGTGTCCCTGCCTCACCACAAGCAGGGACTCTACACAGAGTCAGGACCTTGGCACGAGGCATAGTGCAGGTAACACACCTTCCTCCTAGGCTTTGTGAGCTCTTCCAGGGTTTAAGTCTAATCTCCCTCCCTCTTTGTTCTTCTTGGTTTCTGACTTCATCAACCACCTTGGGACTGTCCTCTGTGACATCCTACTGTTCCACCACCTTGTGGGCACACCTGGGAGCTTGTCTGCTTTCATCAATAGAATCCAAGCTCAGGGAAGCCAGGATCCCAGTCTGTTTTTCGTCCCCTGAGAGACCAGCCAGCACATGGCACACACTAGGCCAATAATCAGATCTGGAGAGTGAGTTGAGACTTGATCAGGCATGTGATGCCACACGACAGGACGCTCGCATTAAGCAGTCACTGAGGTCATGCACCCCCGTGCAGTGTGACCACATCTGAACTTGTCACCTTGGCAAGGACAGTGCTTCCGAGAAAGAGCACAGTAAGAGGAGTGGGGTGGGGCTTTCTAGAGGGACGCAGCTCAACCCACAGCAGTCTTAGCTTGAGCTGGTACAGTTTTTCTAGGAAGATCTTTAATTACAAATGTGGAAAGCCAAAACACACACTGGGCGCTTGATCAGCTGTTATCTCGGCCGTGCAGATCTAAAGCAAACAGCTCTGGAAGTGTGCAGGGCTCAGCATTGCTGCAGAAATGCTCCGAAGAGACAGACGCCATGGCCCAGATTCAACTCACGGGAGACGCCGAGCATGGAGGGCTGGTTAAAGATGGTGACAGTTTATCATTTAGCCCAGGGCTTGGGAAACTGCTATGAGTAACCAGAGAGTAAATATTTAGGCTGAATAGACTGTAAGGTTTCTCTTGAGACTACTTCTATGGCCGTGTGAAGGAGGCTGAGACCACACACACACACACACACACACATGCACACATGCACATATGCACATGTACCCACACACGTCCATGCACGCACACAGAGGCACAAATGCTCATACAACATATATGCATATACATGCACACATATGCATGCATGTACATCATGCTGGCAGGCACATACATATAGTCACATGCAACACACGCACAATACAAGGAGAACACACAGGTACACATGCACACTCACACAGACACAAGAACATAGTCTCTCACACACATTTGCACACGTGTACACATGCACATAAAAGCACATGCACACATATACACACATGCTCATATAGGCACTTGTAAGCACGCATATGCACCTACATGTACACATGCATGCCCATATACATGCATGTTAGCTAACTGCAGGCCCGTGAAGCCCAGATATGGCCCTGTTTCTAGATCAAATATAAGCAAAATCACTAAGTATAAATGGGGGATAGCGTCACATCACCACAGATGTGAAGAGAAACAGTCTGTGTCTCAGAGCTGTCCCCAGAGACATGCCGTGACATAGCATTGATCAGACATCCCTCTGCGAGACAGGGAGCAGGGTGGTCTTCGGAGTGGGGCCTTTGAACAGCATCCTTGCCAGAGTGCGCATGTGTCAGATGTATGTATGTATGCATTGACATGTGTGTACTTACCAACCCTGCCTTCCATCCATCCATTCATGCCCCCTCTGCTGTCTGTCTGTCTGTCTGTCTGCCTGTCTCTCTGTCTGTCTGCCTGTATCTGCTCACACACACACACACACACACCCTGAGACATCAAAGTCTGCATTTGGTGGGACAGCCTCCAATGTGAGTACTGGCTTCTGGGTTCTGTTTTGACTTTTGCTTGGTTCAGACTTTTGAAGCTTTTGACATTCGCGCGTTTTGTCCAGTTCCTCCCTGGGGTGTCTGGGGCTTCTGAGAGACACCCCTGTGGGGTCTTGATGAGTACAGAGGACATCTCCTATTCCTTGATGAAAACACGAAGCTGGCTGGAGTCTGGGATTTCTGTGTGGAACCATGTTCAGGCTCAGTCCCCAGCATGCAGCAGCAGGAAGAAGTGGTTCTGGCTTTGTCCCTCTATTCCCAGGATTCCTGTCTAGCACTGTGCCCCTCCAGGAGAGACTCTGCATGGAGATTGTGCTGCGGAGCTGAAGTCACGGTGGCAGAAGGGCAGAGGCCCCGCAGCCAGCGCCTGCTGACATTGTGGCACACACCTTTCTGCCAGCTGGACACTCTCCTGTCAGTGGCCCGGTCCCCTGCTAGGTCCCTTCTCCAGGCTTCCCAAGGCTGGCCTCTTCAGCTCCACTGGCCACAGCTTCATCTCTTCCCCCTCATCAAAGAGGCCCTGGGTGCTGTCTGCCCTGTCCAGCTTCTGTGTCACTACTGGCTCCTGTCCTCAAAGGCACCACCACACAGAGGTTCCCTGGGATCATTTCTTGCCTCTCAGTTAAAGCCTGTGTCTCAGAAGGGTTAGGGTCTGCCCCCTCTGTGTCACAACTGTGCCAACAGGTCTGACTGTAGTAGGTGCTCAATAAAGTATGTGCACTGTTCCTTTTAGAATCTTCTTTAGGCCAGAAAGACAGGACTCCGGGCCCTGCTGGGGTTTAAGAGGGTACAAAGGAAGAAGACGTTCAAGGGTGGGAGGTCTGGCCTCACGATGCACTTCCTGCTCAGGTTCAAAGTCAGCCCTGCCCCTGGAACTGCCATGGCGAGTTTAGATTGTTCTAGAATCCTGCTGCAGCCTGTTCAAAGGCTCTCAGCGGCTGTCAGGAAGTGTCTCAGGGAAGTCCCATTAGACACGAAACCCAGATGCAATCAGACAGCCCAGACTTCAGAGGGGGCCCAGGCTCACACAGGGCATAAAGAAAGGCTGCAGCACGGGGCTGGAGTGGAAACGGCCCACCAGGCCGCTTCTCCTTCCACCTGTCGCCCCAGAGTCAGTCTCTGCAGCACAGGAAGCAGCCAGGGGGCCGGTCCCCGGACAGGAATGCCCGGTGATTGCGGCTTCCTCCTGCTCCTTGGCACCGGCCCGCCATCTTTCTGTTGTGGTCTCAAAGACCAAACACGAACCCGGGGTTCCATTGTGGTTGCAATTTTGGCTTGTAATTTTATCACTTAAATCTAAATCCACTTCAGAAATGACATAAACTAATTGTCACTGGATAAACTGAAACTTTGGGGAGTTTATAAAAGGATTCGATGTTAAAAAAAAAAAAAGAAAGAAAGAAAGAAAGGAAGAAAATAGAAAACAAATGTTGCCCACAGAACTGTTGGCCCAAAGGTGGAAGCTGTCTGTTTCTTTGGAAGGAATTCACTTGACTGGGCGTGATGCTGCCCGCCATGGCCCAGAGCCCTGAGGCGGGGTCCTGGGTGTACCTCAGAGCCAGGGAAACCGGGCTCATGTGGGGACTGGGGTGGGGGTGGGGGCTGATCAAGGTCATTGTTGAGAAGGACAGAGTTGCTGAAAGTGGCCACAGCTCAGGTGGGCCCCTCATTCAGACAAATGTGCCTGATTTCTCTGATTAAAAATAACAGCCAGGCGTGGTGGCACATGCCTTTAATCCCAGCACTCAGGAGGCAGAGGCAGGGGGATTTCTGAGTTCAAGGCCAGCCTGGTCTACAAAGTGAGTTCCAGGATAGCCAGGGCTATACAGAGAAACCCTGTCTTGACCCCCCCCCCCCAAAAAAAAAGAACAAAGGCCGGGCACCGTGGCACAGGCCTTTAATCCCAGTGCTAGTGAGGCAGAGGTAGGTGGATCTCTGTGAGTTTGAGGCCAGCCTGGTCTGCAAAGCAAGTTCCAGGACAGTCAGGGCTACACAGAGAAACCCTGTCTCAATGATGATGATGATGATGATGGTGATGATGATGATGGAGGAGGAGGAGGAGGAGGAGGAGGAGAAGGAGAAGAAGAAGAAGAAGAAGAAGAAGAAGAAGAAGAAGAAGAAGAAGAAGAAGAAGAAGAAGAAGAAGAAGAAGAAGAAGAAGAAGAAGAAGAAGAAGCTGAAATAAATACGAATCACTAAATACCGACCACATTCACCGGTGCTTTCTATAGGCGCAGACAGTGTACATTACACTACATTACAAATGGCTGCTGGTGCTGGGTCCACTTCTCTAATGGGAAGAAGAAACACACACAGCACATAGAGTGATCTCAGCTCTGTCCTTATCAAGCTGTGGCACTGGCTAACTGGCACAAGGGCCCGGGCAATAGGCAGCCTGTCTGGGGGGGGGGTGTCACTGCATGCTTCTGTCTTCTGTATGAGTAGAAACCTTCAGAGACTCTTCCAACGTAGTGGTCAGTTTTATTAAAATGTGGTCTCAGCTATATGACATAGCCCAGGCTATCTAGCCAAGGATGGCCCTGAACTTCTGACCCTCCTGTCTTGGCCTCCCAAAGTGCTGGGATTTTAGGTTTGTGTCATCATACCTGGTTTGCAGCCCACATTCTAGGGACTGTCTTGGTGGTATTCTATTCTATAGGGGAAGAGAGGGGTATGTCCACAGGAGTGGATGCCATTATTGAGATCAGCATCAAATGAGAAAAGAGAAGGCTTTGGAAAGTCAGACTCCAACTGGGCCCTGGTGCCTGGGCCACAGCTTCCCAGGGAGCTGGAGTGTCCCTTCCCTCTCCTTGTCTCTGAGACATCCTAGCACACTCAGGTTTTCTAGGAAGTTCAGACAATGTTGGTCCAGAGTCAGCCTGGGATTGAGGAGCAGGGGGCTTGCATTGGCAGGGCATGGGGTAAGACCCCACTTCATGGAAGAGATAGGAGGGGGTTATTCTGCAAACCAAGGTTTTCAGTAGGTGGTCCCTGGACTCTGCCGTACCTAGCATCCAGGAACCGGCAAGAAATATACATGTCTTGGGCTGGTGTGACTGTCAAGCTGAAGCCTGATGCCTGCAGCTCTCACCAGCCCCTCCGGAGAATGGAAAGATTCAGTTGTGTACAGCACTGGGGCCTATGGCAAACAGACAGACAGACAGACACACAGAGAGAGAGAGAGAGAGAGAGAGAGAGAGAGAGAGAGAGAGAGAGAGAAAGAGAGAGGGAGAGGGAGAGGGAGAGGGAGAGGGAGAGGGAGAGGGAGAGGGAGAGGGAGAGGGAGAGAGAGAGAGAGGAGAGAGAGAGAGAGAGAGAGAGAGAGAGAGAGAGGCCAGGAGCCACCTTGGCTCAGTGAGGACCTTTACATTTCTCTCCCTGGTGAGCCTCAGTGTCCTGTTCTGTAGCATGGCCTCCCTAAGTCCCCAGTAAAGGGGATTGGTTACCCCAAGTGGGGTCTTTGCTGAGCTGAGCTCCCTGTGTCTCTCCCGACCCATGACCACATGGTCCTTGAGAGCCTCCACCCAGTCCCTTCTCTGTCCCAATCCAAGCCTGGCTGGCTGTCCATTCTCTTTTCTTCTTTTTCTTCCCCACTACCCGCCTCACCTTCTTCTGGCCTCTAAGGGCACTGCACGCGCATGCATGGTGCACACACATACATGCGGGCAATCCTACACATAAAAAACCTGAAGTTTTTAAATGTAAAACTGAGGTAGGGATTAGACATCCCACAGCCTGATTAAAACTGACAGCCAAGGCCAGAGTCATCAAAGCCTGGGTGACATAAAGAGACAGACAGATGGACAGAGTAGAACTGAGTATTCAGAAACACCCCGCAGACATCTCCAAGTAGAGTCTGCCGGCAGGGGAACCCAGAACTTCTAGGGGAAACCCACAGTGCCGGAACCCGTTTCAGGATGGGCCAACAGGAAGCTGACCCGTTAGCTCACACCACACACAAGCAGGCTCTCTGACTGCACCAAAGGCACAGCGTGAGAACTGAACACAGACCTCAAGCTATGAGACCCCTTACAAGAAAACACGGGGGTATCATGGTGTCAGAGTTAGCTGAGACTTCTTGGCTTGAAGAGAGTCCACATAAACCAGTGCAAAAGGCTCTTATGAATGTAAGAGCAGCTGTGCCCATAAGAGGCAAAAGGTGGCTGTCTATCCACAGGTAAATACAAACAAAAGGAGGGAATAGCCACACAAGGGAATATTATCCAGCCACACATGCTTCAACATGAAAGAACCCTGAACACTCTGTGCTGTGTCAGCTACACTGGTCACAAAAGGATGAATAGTCTGTAAAGCCATGCCTGTGAGGTATTCACAGAGGTAGAGAGAGTGATGGTCAGCAGGAGCTGGGAGGAGGGGATGGTGCTCCCCAAAGGCTGGGAGGGGGAGTGGAGGTCCTCACAGGCTGGGAGGAGGGAGTGGTGCTCCCCACAGGCTGGGAGGAGGGAGTGGTGCTCCCCACAGGCTGGGAGGAGGGAGTGGTGCTCCCACAGGCTGGGAGGAGGGAGTGGTGCTCCCCACAGGCTGAGAGAAGGGAGTGATGCTCCCCACAGGCTGGGAGGAGGGAGTGGTGCTCCCCACAGTCTGGGGGGAGGGAGTGGTGCTCTCCACTGGCTGGGAGCAGGGAGTGGTGCTCCACACAGGCTGGGAGGAGGGAGTGGTGCTCCCCACAGGCTGGGAGGAGGGAGTGGTGCTCCCCACAGGCTGGGAGAAGGGAGTGGTGCTCCCCACAGTCTGGGAGGAGGGAGTGGTGCTCTCCACTGGCTGGGAGCAGGGAGTGGAGTGGTGCTCCACACAGACTGAGAGGAGAGGGGACTGGAAAGCCCCCACTCAACACCATGAAAGAGCCTTGGCTTAGGATCAGATGGATGTGTTCGTGTGTTCCTACTACCCCTAAAAGAAATTCCAAAGCCACCCTCAAGGTAAAATGGGGTGAAATGGGACGATCCAGCTCAGGGATGGAGACTGAATTGACAGAGGGAGGGGCTGGTGGGTGTGAACACATTTGTGTTTCATGGCCTCAGCATCTCTAAGTGCTTGTCTTCCTCACACGGAGGCAGAGCAAGGAGGGAGAGGCCAGGGAGAGAGGGAGGGGGCACCAGCCTTATTCTTTAATGTATTGATTATTATGTCAAATACAATATGCCACAGTTCAGTGCTCACACAGAGGGCGGAGGACAGCTTGGGGGGGGGTTAATCCTCTCCTTCCACTTGTATGTGGGTTCCAGGGACCAAACTGAACCAACAGCTTGCTGGCCACAGGCTCCCAGATCCACCTCTGCGCTGAGCGAGAGGACAAGACCTTCCCTTTGGTGGGGACATCTTTGCCAGCAAGTGGGCTCCGCTTGCCCCCAAGCCTGACTGACCACTGGACCTGTTCAATTCCTGAGGCCATGGTAAAAGGAGAAAATGGACTCCATGTTTGTCCTCTGACCTGCATACATGCGCCAGGTCATGTTCGTGCTCTTACCCACAAGTCCCTCCAAATAAAACAAACAAGCAAACAAACAAACAACAACAAGACCCCCTTCCCCCGTCCCACCCCCGTGAAAAGCAGAGGGAGACAGTCTTGCTTTTATGTTTTGATGACTTTAAAGTCGCTACGCTTCTGTGGCCAAATCCTGGCGGGGCCTGGCAGCTAGGGACACACAGTTCCCTCGCTCTGGGTCTCCTGGTTCTCTGGGCTTTCCCTCTGACCAGGACCACATCGCTGCCTGGATTCAGGGCTGCCCTGTCCCCTCAGCCCCGCTGCTTGCATCCCCGCAGCCATCTGGCAGGGAAAGGCAGCCCGATCTTATCTCCTCCTTCGCTGGCAGGCCCAGCTCCACAAAAATAACTTTATCTGGAAATAAAATAAGGCAGCGAGTGTCCTGGCCGTCCCGTGCCCCGAGGGGGGTCTCACTCCTGAGACTGCGCCTGCGTCCTCTCCAGAATGGCCATGGTGTGGATGAAGTCACCGGTACTTGGGGGCTTTGGAACCTCCCGGGGCAGTGGACGCTGAGACACCCGGTCCACTCATCTCTTTCTGTATTTGGATGGCGGATGGCTCTGGTCCCCGCACCCCACCCTTCCCGGGGCAGGAAAAGGGCATGCCCCTGTAGCGGCCCCGGCTGCATTTGCGTCACCCAGGAATGTTCTTTTTCTGGCTCGCGCTCTGGCATCGGCGGCGGCCGAGAGGCTCCAGGAAAATCGTAAACCGTGCTGAATGGCACCGTGGTAACAGTCGGTCCCCACGGAGCACGCTTGTGAGTTGTCTTATGTCAGAATGAACTTGGCCAGGACTCCGAGGCCACCAGCTGTGTGTGCACGTTAGCTCTCTGGCTGAGCAAATCTGGAACAAGTGTCCTCTCGGTCCTCCTCGGGAGGGTCATCTCGGGCCGCCCCTCACGGAACTACCCACGAGCCCAGCCAGAACCTTTCTTCCCAGGCTCACTGTGGGGGCTGGGTGCGTCACACACAGGAAACACTCGTGAACATGAATCCAGCCCCAGCTCTGCCACAGAAGAGCTGTGTGACCTTGGGTGACTCACTTCACCTCTCTCAGCTCCAGTCCCTGAGATTCAGCATTCCTATCTGTAAAATGGGGGGATGGGGTTGGGTTAGCCACTCTCTTTGGCAATCAACTATTTGAAGCAGAAGTTTCAACTACAGCCTGTCAGTGGAGGACACAATCCTCCTCAAGTCATCTCTCTACCCCTCCTGAACACACCACCACATGAGAAGAGGAGCCTTTAAACTGGCAGTTTGCCAAGGCTAGCCCCTGCTACATACTGACAGGTTCCTAATTGAATCTAGTATCCCCAGCAATGTCTATCAGTTGTCAATCACTTATCTTTTTTAGCAGAAGTGGTGTGCCCCAGTTCACACCACTTCCCTGCTATGTGGGGGTATCACAGGATACCTGTATTTATTAATATTAAATTAACTTTCCCCCTGGCTAGGGATGTAGCTCAGTGGGCAGAGCTCTTGCTCAGCGTGCAGGAAGCCCCAAGGTTCACACTATTATCATATAAACTGGGTGTGGTGCCACACCTAGGAAACACCAGCACTCCACATGCAGAACCAGGAAGATTAGAATTTCAAAGCCATTCTTGGATGAACAGGCATTCAAGGCCAGCCTGCACTACATGAGACCCTAGTCTGCCTCAAGAAACTCTTTAGTAAAAATGGTGATCCTGGTATTCACAGAGAAAGTACACTGGCACCCGCCCATCTCTGCCCTCATTATCTCTCTCAGTGTTGGAGTGACAGGCTAGCCCAGTCCTCCTTCTGTTCTTGAGCCCTGGCCATAGAGGAGTGCATGCCACAGGAGCCAGGGAGGGAGTCCCCTCCCGTTCTTAGTTTTCTTTTTGAGTTGTGTGGTGTGTGTGTGTGGTGTGTATGTGTGTGGGTGTGTGGTGTATGTGTAGTGTGTGTGTGTGGTATGTATTGTGTGTGTGTGGTGTGTGGTGTGTGTGGTTTGTGTGTGGAATGTATTATGTGTGTGGTGCGCATTGTGTGTGGTGTGTGGTATATATTATTTGTGTGGTGTGTATTGTGTGTGTGGTGTATATTGTGTGTGTGGTGTGTGGTGTGTGTGTGTGAGGTGTGTGGGTGTGGGTGTATGTGTGTGTGGGGTACATGTGTGTGTGAGGTGTATGTGTGTGTGGGTATATATGTGTGGTGTGTGTTTGTGGTATGTATTGTGTGTGTGGTGTGTATTGTGTGTGGTGTGTATTATGTGTGGTGTGTGTGCATGGTATATGTGTGTGTGTGTTGAGTGTGTGTGTGGTGTGTGTTGAGTGTGTGTGTGTAGTATGTGTGTTGAGTGTGTGTGTGGTGTGTTTGGTGTGTGTGTATTGTGTGTGTATGGTGTGTTTGGTGTGTGTGTGTATTGTGTGTATATGGTGTGTTTGGTGTGTGTGTGTGTGTGTGTGTGTGTGTGTGTGTGTATTGTGTGTGTAAGGTGTGTTTGGTGTGTGTGTGTGTGTATTGTGTGTATATGGTGTGTTTGGTGTGTGTGTGTATTGTGTGTTTGGTGTGTATGTGTGTGTACATGTGTATATTTGTGTGGAGGCCAGAAGAGGGTGTCAGGTGCCTTGAAGCTGGAGTTACTGGTGGCTGTGTGCTGCCTCACTGTGAGTGCTGGGAACTGAAATCTGGTCCTCTGCAGAGTAGCGCATGCTCTTAACCACTGAGCTATCTGGCCAGTCCTCACCTCCTCTCTGAGTGCTGATGGTGTGGGATTTCTTTCCATAGTTCCTATGTTAAATCTTGGGGTCCTGTGGTTCCAAGGTTCCCAGAGGTCTGAGGACTCCGTCCTGCCAGAACCAACCAAGGGATTTTTAAACACACATGACCTCCCCAGAGCTGGTCCTGAGGGGCTCTCTGGGTCTGCAAAACACAAGGTTTTCTTGTGTCTCAGATGAAACCCAAGGGTTTGCTGACCTACCTGGGGCTCACCTTGTGCAGAGATGGGGGTTCCTCTGCGCCCCCTGGTGGTGAGACGTGCATGCCTGTGGCTGCAGCTGTGGACCTGAAGGGAAGGAACTTCCTGCTGAGGTCTGAGGCTAGTCAGGGTGTGCCATCCATCCCAGAATCAAGAGCAGCGGACCCTGAGGCTTACGGCTCTGTGCACCAGCTCTCTCGGTCTCATCTGTGTCCTGGAGGTGTTTTGTCTAGTGTTATGACCGAGAAGCCTGTGCCTGGGGCTGGACCCCAGGAAGCGGCTTCTTGGAGAAGGAGTTTGAAGTCTCCACTGCCCAAGACCCCCAACCCTGCCCCTGCTCAGAGGTTCTTGGCAGCACAGGGGTTTGTCCACACATGGCAAGTGGGGAGGGCCTGGTGGTGGTGGTGGAGCCTCAGGGTAGTGTCATTGCAGAGGGAGGAGGCGTTCCTGGTGTGAGGCGTTCCTGGTGTGAGGCGACTTTGCTCTGCCAGCTTGTCCAGGAATCACACTTTACCCCATTAAGGGTGGGAGGAGATCAGAGAATGACACAAGGAGAAAAGAAGAGTGAGAGACGACTGGGGAAGTTTGGTCACATTGGGTGCAGCATGTGCAAAGGTCCTGGGGCAGAAGAACCTCAAGTTTGCAGCTAAAGCAGAGGCTGCCAATATGGGGCCAGGACTGCAGGGATTGAGTCGATGGTGAGCTGGGGTGGCATCTGTGAGCCCAGTATCACTGAAGGAAGGTCAGGGTTTGGCATCGTCCAGTCTGTTTTGCTTTCCTAAGTGTAACGCCTACCCATGACTGAGAAAGAGCAAGTCCCTGCCCTACTCCCCACTAAACCGACCAGTCTCCTTCCCGCTTCAGCTCCTCCCCACAGTGCTATACCCCTATCAGTCTGGGTACCTTCCTGCCTGTTGGTTCCAGGAATTTTCCTCACTGGGTAGGTCGTGAATGAACACACTCTCAACTCCTCCCCATCCAGAAAACCCCAGACTAGAGAAAGCATCCAGCAGCAGCCTGACAAGGGGACGTGCTGGAAAGGGCACTTGCTGTATATGTAGGAGTGCCACTTTCCCAGGAGGCCAGAGAGGAAAGAGATACCCACGTGGCATTCAGTGTCTGCAGCCATGCTTGGCCAGGTGAAGCAGCTCAGGGCCTATGCTCTTTCCGGGCTGTCTTCAGAGGTGCTAGGCTCAGAGGTGGGTGGGTGGGTGAGTGGGTGAGTGGGTTGGTGACACATGAGTGGAGTGATAAGGAAAAGTATGTGTGTATGCATGCATGCATGAATGAATGGATGAATGAATGAATGAATGAATGAACGGAGTCTAGAGATGAGTGGGAGGGCCAAGGGGTAGACAGAGCCCCATCCCAGGCACCATCCTGAGGTGGCAGTATGTTACGATTTCCATTGTGGCTGCCAGAGAGAAGTTTCCTGGCACTGACTGGCTGTTCATCATGAGAAGAACAGTGTCCAGTGTCTCCTCACTTCTGACCCTGTGCTCTTCACTGCTTGCTGGCAGGCTGGCATTCACTCACAGAGAGACCCCTAGGTTCCAGGGCCTCCAGGACTGCACTGTCAAGAGAAACAGCTCCAGAGCCTCTGGAACCTGGGGGAGATGGCCATGTGGCCATCGCAGCAGGGACAGCCAGAGTTGTGGGGATTCAGTAGGAAGAGAAAGAGCCGCACTTCCCGCCTGCCAGGCGCTGCCTTATCCCTCCTGATTTGCGGGGAGGTGGGGGGGGGGAAGCTCCCCAAAGCCTGGAGTTGCCCCAACAGGGCCAGACCATTCACAAAGCCTGGAGCTTCTAACACCAGGGTGCCCTGCAGTCTGGAGCAGCTGAGCCCACAGGAGGAGGAAGCACACAGGGGAGGTGAGAGAGGAGAAGGGAGAGCCAGCTAGATATGTAGAGGTTTTGCTCAGACCAGAGGCATATGGGAAGCTGAGAGTGTTTTTAAACCTCAGGTCTAGGGGATGCTTACTGTGGTCCCCAAGGTCCTGCGCGTTGGAAGGGATAAACCTTTGTCTTGGGGACATCAGAGTCGGAAACATGACAGGAAAGGACATTCCCCAGGAGAGCGTCTATTCATGTCCATCGGAAACCGCCACCCCCAGCCCAGAGTGTGAGGGATGTCAGGGTAGAGGCTCACGCTGGGAGTTCACTTAGTCATTCAGCAAACAGCTTGTGTCTCACACACTGTACAGTGGCTAGACAGACAGCACAGGCAGAAAGGCCAGCCTGCCCCATGCCCAGGAGAAAGTTTGTGGGACTGGTGTGCTGTTCTGCCTTAGCTAGATGGTGGTAGCCTCTCTGAGCTGGTGACTTGGACATAGCACCTGAAGGTGGACGTGGCCATGACAGGGGTCTCTGAGTCTCCATTTTTCTGAACAGGTAAGATGGCTCTGTGACTGTGTATGGAGCAGTGGAGCCTTCGGGGACAAGGAGAGGCCAGAGTAAAGGAAACAGACAGAGCTGCAGAAGAGGCCAGAAGGTAGCAAAAAGATTCTCAACATCTGCCCAAACCTGGATGTGAACCTTCAGGCTCCTGGAGTCCTAAGGAACAAACTTGTGTTCTTTAAACATCATCTCATCTCCTAAGAGCATCAGGCAGCAGAGTAAGGAAAATTAGTTTAGGGCTGGTGAGATGGCTCAGTGGGTAAGAGTACCTGACTGCTCTTGTGAAGGTCCAGAGTTCAAATCCCAGCAACCACATGGTGGCTCACAACCATCTGTAATGAGATCTGACTCCCTCTTCTGGAGTGTCTGAAGACAGCTACAGTGTACTTATATATAATAAATAAATAAATAAGTCTTAAAAAAAAGAAAAATTAGTTTAAATATTTAAACATATTTAAATATATTTAAAGCATATTTAAATATTTCACATTCACTTGAAGATACCCATAAGTATACTCATTTCTATTATTATTTTAATAGAGAGATCTTATGTTGTGTAATGATTTTATCCAACATATAAAATAACATAAACTTATATAAAAATAACAGATAATGGTCTTGTGTGCCCATCATCCTAGTACTTGGGAGATGGAAGCAGGACAGAGGTTCAAGGTCAGCCTAGTGAGTTCCAAATCACCCTGGACTACATGGACTCCTGTCTCAATACATCATACACACACACACACACACACACACACACACAAACACACATACACACACACACACAAACATAGACTTTTCAAGGATGATCACTTGAAGCCCCTTCCTGGGCAGTGTACAGGGTAGGGTTTATGTCTCATTCCCATTGTGGCAGAAAGAGTCACAGCCCCTCCTGAGCTTCTTTCAGTGACTATGGGAAGTTGGAGATTCCCACCTCCACCCCCCTCACCACAGCCAAGCGTCTTTCTCAGGGACCCTGCAAGCTCTGTGGCTTATGGGTATCCTTGCAAGCCCTGGGTACTGTCCCCTGAGAAAAGATAGGATGCTTGGCTTTCAGTTTCCTTTCAGGGAGATGGCCATGTCCTTCCTGTTACCCCCAGGACCCCTTTGCTTTTTCTCACATCTCTGCCTGTTCCCAGATGCAGTACCCCAACATCTGGCAGAAGCTTCCTTTAGCCCCTGCCTGGCGGGTTTAGACCAGCAGTAATATTTTGGTCAGGGGCATGAGTACCTCTGTCAGGGGCACAGGCCCAGAAACATGTGGATACCCTGGATGCTGGGCTAAGTGTCCACCCAGCTCTGATCAGTTTTCCAAGGGACACCACGTGATCATGTCCTGGTTCAGTGTGGATGATAACTTTGTAGCCATTTGACTTCAAACAATGTTTCAACCCTCAGAGCCTGTGGTCCCATAAAGAGGTGAGCATCTAGAGAGAATGTGGGTAACAGGTGAGGGGTAACACACACTTGTCACTTTAGCACTTGGGAAGTGGAGGCAGAAGGACCAGGAGTTTGAGGCCAGCCCCAGACACATAAAAGTGTCTCCAAACAAGGAAACAATAGCCACCCTGTGCAGAGTCTGAGCATGGCTGTCAGTGCTCTTACTAACGGCAACAGTGACCTTTTGGGTGAGTTTCTTGCATGAATGCAAGGGCTGGATTCCTTTCCTAGCCACAGCCCCTTGGCACACAGTGGAAACCCAGCAAGGCAGCCTCCTGCCAAACTGCTTAGACAAACATGCCCCTGGGGAAGAAGACAGTCCCAGCTCAGGCGTCCTCCCTCCACTAGCTGTCCTGAGACCTTGTGCACAGACCCTTGTGGGGAGCTGGGGTAAGGCTCTCTAATGCTGTTTGCCCAGCTCTCTCTGCTGGTCTCTCTCCTCAACACATACTCCCTGTAGGAAACCTACATACCCAGCCTGTTGTTATCTCAGATGATAGACGGAATCTAGTCAGAATGGCCTTCTACCCAAACACATGCAGAAGCTTGGGTCCCTGGGATGGTGATGTAGGGGGAAACTTAGGACTCTGTGGCCATCAGAGACCCACTAACTGGCCATGTGGCCCAGTGTGCTATAGGGTGGCTGGGCATGGGGAGGGTGGAGAGAGGCCTTGGGTTTTCTATGCCTACAGACCTATGACTCCCAGTGACATGTATGGTGTCATCCAAAAAAGTTGGGGTGACTTTAGTATACACCCAGAGATGGAATTCAGCTGCCGATCACTTAACCTTTGAGAAAGGGAAATGATTCTGGAACGTTTGGCACCCGTGGGTCCTCAGACATAGTCAGGGAGTTCGAGAGAATAACCAGACATGGAGACTGACTTCGCTCACCGTGGCTGCAGGAGCCAGGAATATTTACAGGGACCCAAGACACATTATTGATGCACCCTCCCCTGTGGACTCCTGTTGACCTGGAGGAGGTACAGTGGGATTGACCCTGTGGAGCACAGCTAGAGTCCTCTTCCTCACCTGCAGCTCCTTTGAGCAGCATGGACAGGAGGGATGTGGGATCCCGTAGGCTTTGGTGGCAGTCCCCCCTGGCCAGGGGAGGGTCGAGGAAGCCTGGAAGGAAACAGGGGCTGAGGGGGAATGCTTTCCATGGAGAGCAGAGGGCGGGGAGCTAACAGAAACCTACATTCCACTTCAGGGAAAAGGCTATAAAAATAGGGTCTCTGGAAATCCCTCCACCCCACTGTATGCATCTGGAGGTGGGCAGGTCACCTCCTCACGCTCTGTATCTCCTGGCCTGGATGGACTTCCCCAGATCCTTTCAGGAAACCTGGCAGAAAAGGCCACTGAAGTACATAGAGCCTGGCGGCTGAACTCCTTGGCAAAGGGCTTGTTAGTGAGGTCTCCAAACCTCCTTGGATTTTCACAGGAAATTAAAATGCGAGAGATCAAGGGAATCTACCCAAGGCCACAATCACAATGGCTTTTCCCCAGCCCCCGGGGTTTCCAGGCAGGAGCTGTCCTGAGAAGCCAAGCATTTCTTCTTCAAACTTCAATTCAGTCAACACCACAGCCCTGCAACCCCTCACCTTCTTGTGGTCAGAATTAATACTGTGACACTCACTAGAGTCAACTACCAACCTAATGGTCTGTAGGGCTGCCTGGGAAATGAACCTCTGGGTGTGCCTGTGGGAGATTACCTGGATTATATCAATTACTGTGGGAGACCCTTCCTGGCTGTGGGATTTAATCTCTCACCTTAATTTATATGGATTAATTGAACGATATAAGAGGGACTGGCGGAACAGCAGCCCTTGCTGCTGCTTCTGCTTCTTTTTCTTCTTCGTCTTCGGCTTCTTCTTCTTCTTCTTCTTCTTGTTCGTCTTCTTGTTCTTCTTGTTCTTCTTGTTCTTGTTCTTGTTCTTCTTCTTGTTCTTCTTCTTGTTGTTCTTGTTCTTCTTCTTCTTTTTCTTCTTTTTCTTCTTCTTCTTGTTCTTCTTGTTCTTGTTCTTCTTGTTCTTCTTGTTCTTGTTCTTCTTCTTGTTCTTCTTCTTGTTCTTCTTCTTCTTGTTCTTCTTCTTGTTCTTGTTCTTCTTGTTCTTGTTCTTCTTGTTCTTGTTCTTCTTGTTCTTGTTCTTCTTGTTCTTGTTCTTCTTGTTCTTGTTCTTCTTGTTCTTGTTCTTCTTGTTCTTCTTCTTGTTCTTCTTCCTCCTCTTCTTCCTCTTCTTCCTCTTCCTCCTCTTCCTCTCCTCTTCCTCCTCCCCTTAAGATTTATTTATTTCATTTATTGAGTACACTGTAGCTGTCAGACACACCAAAAGAGGGCATCAGATGCCCATTACAGATGGTTGTGAGCCACCATGTGGTTGCTGGGAATTGAACTCAGGACCTCTGGAAGAGCAGTCAGTGCTCTTAACCACTGAGCCATCTCTCCAGCACTTCTTTCTACTTCTTGACAGTGGATGATGTCACTAGCAGCCTCTCTCTTCCAGGCTCAATGGAGCAAACCCCTGAACTGAGAGATGAATAAACCCCCTCTCTCTTCCTCCAGTTGCTCTGTAGGGTTATTTATTCCCAGCAGCAGGACAAGAAGCTAAGGCTTGGAAAGCAGGGGCAGCAAATGACACTGCAACCTAGCTGATTAGAAATGCCAGGTCGAGGCTGGGTGGTGGTGGCAGCGGCAGCACATGCCTTTAATCCTAGCACTTGGAGGCAGAGGCAGGTGGATTTCTGAGTTCGAGGCCAGCCTGGTCTACAGAGTGAGTTCCAGGACAGCCAGGTCTATACAGAGAAACCCTGTATATACATATACATATATATATATATATATATATATATATATATAAAACCATACTTGGTTATGTATATATAACCATACTTCCTGTACTGCAGTGGACCTGAAGGAAGTACCATGGTTGTACTGGCTGGTTTGTGTCAACTTGGCACAAATAGGAGTTATCACAGAGAAAGGAGTCCCACTTGAGGAAATGCCTCAAGACATGAGATCCAACTGTAAGGCATTCTCTCAATTGATGATCAAGGGGGAAGGACTCAGCCCATTGTGGGTGGTGCCATCCCTGGGCTAGTGGCCCTGGGTTCTATAAGAAAGCAGGCTGAGCAAGTCAGGGGAAACAATCCAGTAAGCAGCATCCCTCCATGGCCTCTGCACCAGCTCCTGCCTCCAAGTTGCTGCTTTGTGTGAGTTCCTGTTCTGACTTCCTTTAGTGATAAACAGCAGTACAGAAGTGTAAGCTGAATAAACCCTTTCCTTCCCAACCTGCTTCTTGGTCATGGTGTTTTGTGCAGGAATACAGACCCTGATGAAGACAATGGTCATTGGTGGGTAAGCCCAGGCCACCAGTGAGGAGTCCTCATGTCCTTCTCTTTCAGTGTCTGGCATGCTACCTCATGGGCTTCAAAGGCGACTGCATCTCAAGCTGGGTCCTTACTCCCTAGGGACTTGACCCCAGGCTGAGCTGGCCTATGGCCATGCCTCTGTTCCGCTACACTTCTCATGCTGGGAACCGGAGTCGGCCTTTGCTGCCTGGATTCTCTCCTTGAAGTAAGAAACTCTCCTCTCAGAAATTTAGGGACCTTCCGACTCCCTTTGAAGTCAGAGGCATCTGTCAGGAAACTGTTCACCTCTGATTCTGCCTAGGGATGCTCTAGGATGTCTGTTTCCATGGAAACAATGGTTGCTGTGAAGCGGTCCTCTGGTGGTGACTTGCTGGCAGAGATGATGTCTGCCTGTATAGTTCCTCCCTAGGATGGGATAGGGTTCCACAGATACCCGACATGGGGACTTCAGGGACAACCGGGATTATCTACCGTCTTCCACAGGCTGGGCTGTGGTCCCAGTGAGTCAATTCACAGACTTGGAATCTGCTGCTCACCTACAGGAGTGGGGGACATGAAGGGTGATATCCTTTGTCAGCGTTCGGGCATATCTAAGTTCACTGAGTGTCTGGAGCAGAGATATTTAAACTTCTTAACCTAGAAAGGAGTGGCAGGCATCTTTGGGGTGATGGTTAGCTCTGAAATTCCCCATTTCTTTGTTTTCTAGACACGTCATCCATCAGAGATGCTTGGAGTATTCTTTTCCATCTTCCCAGCTAGCCAAAAAGAAACCAGATGTAAGGAACGAGGCCAGCTGCCCTGAGTGGGTTCCTCCTTGGCCTCAGGGTATGCTTCTCTGAAGGGCAGGGCAGGGCAGGGGTGAGATCCAGTGCCCTGAATATCTGACAGACTATGCCAGGAATTGGGTTGGGAACCACTGCCCCTCATCACATGGATAAGGTCCTCCAGGATGCTACTTCAAATGCCAAGGACGCCAGGCCCCTCCAGATCCAGTTACCTGAGGTCATCGCAGCTTTGGCCAAGTCTCCCAGATGACTGTTCACATCTTTGCTGGAAGGCAATCTCCTCCACACATGACCCAGCTGTCAGCTGAGGGCCTGGGTTGGCTCTGCCCTGACTCTGTAACTGCCTGAGTGCATAAAGACCCAGCCAGGCTGCTTTGTGGTCTTTGCCAATGGCTCTTAGGAGAGTTACGGTAATCACATCTTCCAACATGGCACTGTGGTCACTGCTGCTTTCGATGCTGTGAATCACTGGCCCAGCTGGGCTGGTCGCTGTTGCCAGTGACCCACAGAGCTTGTTTGGAGAGAGGAACTGGATTAAAGCATATGGCTGCCACTGAACTGGGGAGGCTGGAGTTCCCAGGCGGCCCACCCACAACCCCCTCCCAGAGGACATCAGGCAAGTCCACTTCACACTGTGCCTAACTGTGAGAACAAGGACAGAGATGACACAAGAACCCCTCTCTGTTCCTGTAGACAAGAGCCAGAGAAACAGGAGCTGTGGGTTCAACTTGTCCTGTCCACTTAATGCTGACCGCTGCTTGTGCCTCCCCGGGACACATGGTTATCATTCAGATTAACGTGAGGGGTACATGCATGACAGAAGTTCCCTAAGTCACTTGTAGGGTCTACATGCACCTGACCTGGGCAGTGCATATTTAAGGGGTGAGGGCAAGACACCATATCTAATTGCAAAAGTCAAAAGCTGCCTGAGACAGAGCGTCTTGAAGGCTCGTTGGGAGGGAGAGAGCATAGGGTGGGACCTGAGGCTACACACATGCACATGCATGTGTACATGCGTGAACTGGTGTGTGTGTGTGTGTGCTGTGTATGCACATCCATGTGTGTGTTGTGTGCTGGAACTCAAACCCTTGAGCCTCCTGCACACACTGGGCAGACACTCTGCCCACTGACCCACACCCCAATCCCCAGGCACCTTAGCCAGTAAGCATCACGCCCAACTGTCCCCAGCAGCCTAGTGTGCAAGAGAGCCCTGGACGGGCTGAGTGTGAACTGTCACCAACTCCTGCTAGCTGACAAGGAGAATGGAAAGGCAAGTCACACCAGCTCCTTCAAGCCTTGCTTGTGTGGGTTGGCAGACCCTGCACGGGCTCACTGACTAACAGAGACATAGAAAAAGCCATTCTTCCATGAGGTTTTCCCTTTGGGCCTCCAAGGCAGTTACAGGAGTCATGGTGGAAGAGATAAGCCTGGTTGCTATGACCACTGAGCAGCAGGTATAGAGCCACTGTCAATCAGGAGTCAGGGCTGCCCCCTTCCTGCCCTGATGGCTGGGGAAACTGAGGAATGGGCGGTAGAAACAGTCATGAGGGGCGGATGAAAGCAGCTGAGATGTCTTAGTCACATCTTGGGCCCTTTGGCCATAGTTTTCTAGAGGTGGTCACTCAGCAAGTCTGTGGCCAGGATTCAAACGCCTAGCCAAAGCCTTTTTTATCTTTGGGGCTGGGAAGATAACTCCAGTTAGGAGCACTTTTCTTGCAGAAGGTCCAAGTTCGGTTCCTAGACATGGTGGCTCACGACTGCCTGTAACTCCAGCTCCTAGGTATCTGACACCCTCTTCTGGCCTCTGTGGGTACTAGGCACTCATGTAATACAAGGGCATATATGCATATACTTAAGCACGTGCACACACACACACACACACACACACACACACACACACACACACCTATCCCTGTCCTCCACTGAGACCATTGAAAGGCAGTTCTCACCTGGCACAGAGCTCTCTCCATCTCAGGGATGCAGTCCGAAGCAGTCAGGAGAGGGGTTTGATGTCCCGGAGACAGTGTTCAGAGTGGCACCTGGTGTGTAGAAAGAAGGACTCCTGCTCGGGCATCGGTGCTAGGGTGGAATGTGTCTGTACCCAGCCATCTTTTCTATTTTCCATACTTAGTCTCCCCTGCCCCCTCTCATGGCAAATTGTGAAAGTGGTTTTGATTTATGCCCCCTTTGCCTTTCCTACAAGGAAGCTCTGAGGTGATTTATGGGAATAGGATGTGGCTTAAGTCAGGAACGCGTGTCTGAATTCGTCCTCCTTATATCTGGTACCAGCAGAGGATAGGGTACAGGTGACCAGTAAACAAGTACCCCTAAGGTCACAGGACGGCAAGGCTCTGCCCAGTGTGCGTGGCTGGGTTTGCCTGTATGATAATGTAGGAATGCCAGGTTTGCAGCCAATGGATTATACAGAAAACCAGGTACAAAGTATGGTTTCAGCACAGGTTAGCTTCTCTTTTGTAAAACAGTTTGGAGTTCAGGAAGCGCAAAGACTCAAACATACTTTTTTTTTTTAAAGATTACTTTATTTATTATACGTAAGTACACTGTAGCTGTCTTCAGACACACCAAAAGAGGGCACTCGATCTCATTACAGATGGTTGTAAGCCACCATGTGGTTGCTGGGATTTGAACTCAGGACCTCTGGAAGAGAAGTCAGTGCTCTTAACCGCTGAGACATCTCCGCCCCCATCATCCTCAGCCCTTGGAGCTCAAAATGGCTGCCAGAGTTTTGACAATTATATTTACAGTACAGACACTGGGAGGAAGCACTTGTGTGTTTCTGTGAGGAGGTTTTCTGGATGCCCTGCCTGACACTGTTACTCCCGAGACAGGGGTCAACCCTAGCTGCAAAGGAGGCTGGGATGTCAGAGCCTCCTAAGAGAAAACATGGAAACCCAAGTCCCTAAGGAACCAGCTATCTTCTGCACAGCAGCTCTCAATCCAAACACTTAGGCTCTGTCACCCAAAGAAGACAGGTGTGGAGGAGCAGGAGATGGCTTCTGACACCATGGCTCACACTTCATTGGCCAACAGTGGTCACATGGCCCCACCTTGCTGCTCAGGCTGGGAACTAGGTTCTGTGTTCACTGAGGGAGATGGGGGTCTCCTGTGACGCTGTCATATGCCACCACTGGCAAGATAGTCACTGGAGGGACAGTGGGCAGCTGGTCCTGCTGCAGAGGAAAAAGTTCCCTGTTCCCCAGTCAGGGACAGAAGGAGAAGCAGGGTTGGGGGGCTCAGCCATGCTGCCAAGGGCTTCACTGAGCAATGCCCAAGACCACTGGCCTCCCAGTGGGGAATGCATGTACTGTGAAGTCTGTTACCAGAAATGGGTTGAGCTGCCAGGCGAAGCTGCCTGCAGGGCACAATTAGCAGAGCTCCCAGACAGGGGCTGGAAGGACTGCTCCCCTTTGGTGACCTGAATGGATCATTTGTGGCTCAAATGACAGACAAATGCAATAATTAGGACCATTTAGCAAAGAGGAGGTGAAAGGTCACGCAGTGGGGCCGCCCTTCTCTTGTTACCTCCAGTGAGGGGTGACCGCCTTGGAGACTCACAGACCCGTGCTGTTGTGTTGTCCACAGACTTCCACCTCCGTCAGAGGCTGATGGTGTCCCCAGGGCCGTCAGAGCAGGCACGGGCTCCAGGCTGGGATGTCACAGGCAGGATCCAAGTCCCACTCACCCTACAGGACTGTTACTCAGCAAGAGGACAGAGTGTACAGCTATTTGACTGGGCACAAGGGCTGGCCCTGTGTTCTGCCTACTGGGTCTCAGCTTGCCTCTTCCTCTGTTTTCCTTGAAAGCCTGATGTTGCTCCTTCACACAGCCATTCCTAGTGGGAAGTTCCCAGGGTTCTGGGGTATGAGTGTTGAGAGGCAAGGGCCCACCAAGAGCATGCTGGGGACAGGGCTGGTACCCACAACCTGGCTGCTGAAGGATGCTGGATAACAATGTTCTGAGCAACAGAAACATGAAGCTGGGAGCCCAGCTCTTACTCACTGTCCCCTCTCTTACACTCTCCTAATGAGGAGGCTAAGTTCTCAGGGCCACACCTCCTGTCACTTGTTTCCCAGTAATTAAGATGTCAGCAAAGGTTCTTTGGAGACCCAGTGGAAGAATCTTTAATAAAAACCCCAGGGAGAAGGATGCCTCTGCTAAAGCCTGGCTATCTGAATAACTGTGACGTTCATGTGTTGAAAACCTGGATATCCAGCTTACAAGAGATGGTATAAGGAGATGGGGCTGAGAGAGAGCACGTTAGGATTAGAGGAGCTCCCGGGGTGACCCCAGGGTAGAGCCCGTAGGTCTGTAAGAGTGGGGTGAAAGATTTGAGGGCCCCTGCTGCTGTCTTGTAGGCCAATGTCCCAGTCTACTTTCTGATTCTATGCCAGGCCCAGCAGATACACCGAAGTGCCACCTGCTCTGTCTCACAGTCAATGCCTCAGGCCACTCTTTGACACTATGCCAGGCCCAACAGGTATACAGGAAGTGCCACCTGCTCATGTCCTTCCAAGAGCAAAGTGACTTTGTCTTCAGAGTCATTCAGTCTTCTGTGACAGGTTATAGCCACAGGAAATGGATCAGAATAGAATCTCAGGTCACCGAAGTCAGGTCTTTGGGGACATAGCCTCTTTTCCAGCTAGCTGGAGGCCAGTGGGTCTTCCCTCTTGGATGTGAAATCACCCCCAATCTAGCTGGCACAGAGAGGTGTGTTATTCTGTGATGGCATTTATTTGTATTTTATTTCCCCTGAAGTCACATGAGGAAGCTAGGCATGATGGTGCATGCAGGAGGCAGGAGGCAGAGGCAGAAGGCTCTGTGTGAGTTCAAGGCCAGCCTCAAAATACACAGTGAGTTCCTTGACTCAAAAGAGCATGTGCTGGGAAGGAAAGCCACACACTGGTATCACTGTGTTCAGACTCACTGTGCCTAAGACTTAGTAGCTCAGTGCCTCCTTCCCATGCTCTCCTACTAGTTCACTGGTTCAAGTCCCATGCAGAGTCCCTCCCTCCCTCCCTTGGCTTCATATTCTTGTTGGCCACACCAGGAGACTGGAGACCTAAATAGACATCACCAGGCAGACACACCTCCTCCCTCTCTGGGCCTCAGTTTCTCTATCTGTGTAGTCTCATGCTATACAACCCTGACATCTTGGGGTTGGTGGTAGATTCCAATGAGCCTCTTGATTTTATCTTAATGGCTCTTAAACCTTCTGGGGAACAAGGGTGGGTCCTCCTGGGTTGATCTGTCCCTGGGGTGTCCCCTGCCCCCAACTCTGTCAGGTACCAGTTCCATCTCTTTCCTGCTTGTTGCCATTCACAGGCGACAGCAGCTGGTGTAAGCAGGGGACAGCACTCCCAGACGCTCAGGACAAGTGGTCCAGAATGGAGGAATTGTCCCAGTTTGCATCCTATTTGGTCTCAAGGCAGCCAGGAGGTGAGAGATGCAGGGTCGCCAGGCTGGGACACCTCAGAAGCTCAGCAGCTTCTGCACCTGCATTTAATGGGGGAGGGCCTGTGTGTGTCAGGGTGTAGGGGTGACCCTAGATGAGTCTCACTGGCAGAGACTTCTGGACGCTTCTGCAGGTGACTGGTGTCTGGCTAGGGAACTGCTCTGTTTATCTGCCTCTATTGGAAGGGCGGAAGGAAGAGCTCTGATGTGTTTGTTTGTGGAGAAGGTCACTGGGCCCCTCAAAAACTACCCAGACCCTGGGAGCTCCCGGGGCCAGCCTGGTCCCTAGAGAGGAATTCTTTTTGTTTTATTGTGTCATTTAAAGCCCAGGTGTTGAAGTCACCAAAATATATAGCCCCGGAGAAGGCAAACACACTGCAGATGACTGGGGCAGCCGGGATCAAACAATCTCCGCAGGCACATGGAACTCTCAGTTCCAGGGGAGGGGAAAGCTGCCCCCACCCCAGCCAGTCTTCAGCTATCCTGGTAGGATGCTAGGCCAGCTCCTAGCTGGCTGTCAAACCAGCTTCTTGTTTCTGAGCCTCGCCTTGGGTTCCTTCCGGAACCAGGGACTAAATCACTCGGAAATTGCCTGGGAACTCAGGAGCGAGCGATTCAGGATCTAATGACTGAGGAGACAGGGCTTCCCTGAGCCAGGTCTGGAAGGCTGCTTGCCTGACTGGAGCAATGGGGAGTCTCTGACTGGATGGATTGGGGGACACTGAGGTGGGCCTGCCAGCAGCTATCAGGAGTGGGGTGCCCTACATTTTCTCATCACACTGCCCCTCCCCCAGTTTACAAAGAAACTGAGGCATGGGGAAACTATGGGGCCCATGAGGCTGGATCCTAGACCCTCTCTGAGCCTATGAGTTCTGCCATCTTTGGAGAAGGAAGACATGGCTCTTTCATCTTTGTGGAGACACACTGGCCAGACCCCTATAGTGCCAACCACGCCCTATGGTATTGTTTGGAGTCCCTGGGAACCGAGACAGAGAGGCAGTGTGGCAGTGGGAGGACAGTGCTCACCACTGAGCCGCCTCTTGCCTTGGAGACGCTGCAGCTGGAGCCCCACCGCAGCTCAGATTTAGCACTAATCTGATTTCAGATCCCACAGTGGAGATTTTGCTGTGATTTTTGGCTTCGGAGCCTAATTAAGTCAGTTCCGCCATTATTGGGTTTGAAAGCAAAACACAACTTGATAATGAAGAAGGAAACCGCAGAGGCAAAGGTGTTGCCATGGGGACGGGGCTGATAAGTGGGAAGTGGGACCAGAGGGGGAGGGGTACCCCAGAATCAGACTGAGCCAGGATCGGTGTGAATGAAAGCGGGCCCCCTCACGTATGTCTCTCTTTGGAGAGAATATCAGAAAATGGATGTGGTGGCTCACACCTGTAAAAGTCAGCATGCAGGAGGCTGAGGCAGGAGGATTGCTGAGAACTTAAGGCCAGACTGGGCTGCATAAACAAAGCTATGCAGAAGCTTTGAGGCTATGAGCAAGAAGGTAAGAAAGGAAAGAGGCTAAGACAGGAAAAAGGGAAGGAAGGAAGGAAGGAAGGAAGGAAGGAAGGAAGGAAGGAAGGGAGGGAGGGAGGGAGGGAGGGAGGGAGGGAGGGAGGAAGGAAGGAAGGAAGGAAGAAAGGAAGGAAGGAAGGAGGAAAAGAAGGAAGAAAGGAGGGAGGGAGAAGAAAGAAGAGGGAGAAAGAGAGGGAGGGAGAAGGGAAAGCTGATCAGAACAGAGACAGTGAGAAAGAAGGGTCAAACCATTCGGAATCTTTCAGAATCATCTCTGGCTGCCTCTCTCTCTTGTTTCAACTATCAGGGCCATTTCCTATCTGTCACCCTAAAACAGTTCACTCACCTCGTGACATCTGAGTAAACCCTCAGAGTACACAACTGTACTCTGAAGAAGAGGAGCCCACACACACAAAGGCTGGGGCCACATAGATTGGGTTCTGTGGGAGCTGGGTTCCAATCTTCCCCAAACATGAACTCTGTGATTTTCAAAGTAAGATGCCATACCCTTTCTCTGCCTCCTGAGGCCTCCACTCCTTATCCCTTTCTTGACAGCAGAATGTCACTTCCCAAGTTCAAAATCTGCAGAAGATGAAGAAAAAACAAAACAAACAAAAAAATCACCCCCTCAAAAAATAAATAAAATAATATAAAAATTTGAGCCATGATCTGTGTGAATGGCAGCTTTTGGCAAAGAGTTCACAACAGGTTTTGTGTGTGAACAAACAGATGAGCAGGTAGCTGGCTCTTCATTGGTCATTTTTGAGTCAGAGTTGCACACTAGACTAGCCTCATACTCATGGCAATCCTCCTGCCTCAGTCTCTTAAGTGCTAGGAGTATAGTCCTGAGCCACTACATGCGGTCTAACTTGATAGTTAACTTTTTTATTTGGCCAGTGTTTATTTAGCAACTGCTGGGTGGTGGGCAATGTCCTTGGGATTGGGGACACTGTGTAGATGAAGGCTTAGGTCATCTCCAGGGCCCTAGGAAACAGAGATAACAAGCAGTAGAGGGAGAAAGCTATGGACACCGCCCACCATTCTCCCCATGCTCCACACCCCTCCTGATGAAAACAAGCATCCTGCTGCCACTAAACCACGCCCTGCAGAGGTAACTGTGTACAGCCCTGTAACGGCCCAGGAGAGGTTGCAGGGACACAGGGACACCAGATAGGAACATTTGGATTCTTCCTGGTGATTTCTGACACTGCTCAGCTACAGAGCCAGGCTGAGCAGTCATGAAGCAGAGAGCCAGAGAGGTGACTCTCAGAGGGGCACTACCTTCACTGTCCTTGAGTTTAACCTGGTTCTGTCGTGACTGTGTATATATCATGAGTCATGCTGGCAGAATTGGAGTCGGGGTGTTGGCAAGGGAGATGCATGTTCAGGCTCAGGCTGTCTTCCTTTTGTCTCTGCTTTTTATTGTACTTTAATTCATTCACATGTGTGCATGTGCATGAGTGTTTGAGCATGCATGTGTGGGTGTGTGAGAGTGCCTGTTCATGCATGTGTATGCATGTATGGGTGGGTGGGGGGTATGTATATGTGCATGCATGTATGAGTGTGTATGTATGTGTGTGAGTGTATATGTGTACATGTGTGTATTATGTGTGTGAGTGTGCATGTGTACATGTGTGTATGTGTGAGTGTGTGTATGCGTACATGTGTGTGTGCTTGTGTGTATGCCTGTATGTTTGTGTGAGTGTACATGAGTGTGTGTGAGTATGTATGTGTGAGTATACATGTGAATGCATGTGTGTATGCATATGAGTGTGAATGTGTGTGTATGTGTGCGAGTCTATGTGTGCATGCATGCGTAAGTGTATGTGTGTGAGTATGCATACATGTGTGCACATGTGTGTACATGTACATGTGTGTGCTTGTGTGAGTATGTATGCATGTATATGTGTGTAACTGTGTATGCATCTGAGTGTACATGTGTGTGTGTATGCATGTGTATCCGTGGGTCTGCTGGCCCATGTGATATGTAACGTGTGGAGGACTATATTTGATGTGGTGTCTTAACTCATTCAGTCTTATTTTTGTCAGATCCTCTCAATGAACTTGACACTCACTGACTCTGCTAGACCGGCCACCAAGCTGGCAGGACCATCCTGCCTCATCCTGGAGTTCTGAGTTATAGACATGTGCTGCCACGCCCAGCTTTCTGTGGGTGCTGGGGATTGATCTCAGGTCCTCATGCCTGTGCCACAAGCACTTCATCCACCGAGTCATCCCCGAGCCCTGTGATTCCAACAGGGCTGAGGAGATGGCTCAAAATAAAATGCACAAGGGCCTGATTTGGATCCTTACCCTCCACATAAAAGAGCTGGCTAAGGTGGCACACACTTGTTATCCTAGTGCATAGAGGAGGAGACAGGGGGATCCAGCCAGCCTAGACTACTTGACTACTTTAGAATTCCAGAGCAATGAGAGAACCTGTCTCAAAAGAAAGGGGCAGTACCCGTGGAATGACATCACACCTGAGACCTCTGTCCTACACACACACACACACACACACTCATACACACATATACACACATACACACACATGCTCATACACACATATACACACACACAGACAGACATGTGCACACACTTGCACACACATGCACACACAGAGACAGACACACATGCTCATACACACATACACACATATACACACACAGAGACACACACACAGACAGACAGACACAAACACACACACACACAGAGCAGCCTCTTCTTGTGGTTGCCGTGCTGGGATCATAGAGCCCATGGTGGGTGATGGAACCGAAGGGACCCAGACTTCTTCCTCTTGGGCTTGCATGTCCCAGCACAGCCAGTCAGCGCAGGAGCAGCCTGCAGTTTCCTGAGGGGATCTCCGTGCCACGGTCCCTCAGGGAAAAGCCTGAAAGTGCTCGCCTCCCCATCCCAAACCCAGCCGTGCTGCCCGAGGAAGCTCTGTCTCCGTCATGTGAATTCCAGAACATTCTCCGCCCCACTTTCATTTTTGAACGAGAAAACAAATTGATGCTTGTGCGAGCAAATTCAACCCATGTGGGCGAGTTCAGGGAACAAGCCTGGGCTCCACTCACCATGTGTGTGGCTGACAAAGGGAGACAGAACCACAGACTGGGTACCCGGTACAAGCTTTCTCCTTGCTCTAAGATCTATATCTCGTGTTTTGCGTTTTAAAAGGGTCCACCTGTATGCTGCGGAGATGGTTCAGTCAGCAGAGTGCTTGCTTTGTGAACACATGGACCCAAGACTCATGTTAAAAAGCCAGGTGTGGCAATACACATGTATAACCCTTTCTACTGAATTTGCTGGCCAGCTAGACTAGCTGAACAAGACTGCCAATAAAAGACCTTGTCTCAGAAAGTGGGCTGGGTGGCCCCTGAGGAAAAGCACTCAAGACTGACCTCTGGCCTCCCACGGCATGCTCACGCCCATTCCCATGCTCTTGCACATGTACACCCACACACACGCATGCACTCACGCACGCGTGCTCTCATGCTGTCGGCGTGCACTCTGTAATGCTGATGTAAGATGTCACTGTAAAGCTCTCCTCGGTTGGTTAATTCACTATTTTGAGGCAATGTTATTTACTGGACCTGCAGGCTGACCGACTTTCTGATGTTGCTTCTGGAAAGCTCCGCCTAGTATTGGGGTTGCAGGCTCCTGTTTAGATGCTGGGGATCTGAACTCGGGACCTCGTGTTTATGTAGCTAGCTCTGCACACTGAACCACCTTCCTACATCCCTACTTTGGAATTTTGAAACAAGTCTCACAAAGTTGCCCAGGTTGTCCTTGAATACCTCCTGTAGCCCAGGCTGTCCTTGAATACCTCCTGTAGCCCAGGCTGTCCTTGAATACCTCCTGTAGCCCAGACTGTCCTTGAATGCCTCCTGTAGCCCAGGCTGTCCTTGAATGCCTACTGTAGCCCAGGATGTCCTTGAATGCCTTCTGTAGCCCAGGCTGTCATTGAATGCCCTCTGTAGCCCAAACTGTCCTTGAATGCCTCCTGTAGCCCAGGCTGCCTTTGAATGGCCTCTGTAGCCCAGGCTGGCCTTGAATCTCTTCCCCTCTTGCTTCAGGCTCCTGAATAACTTGATCATAGACACTCAACACGAGGTCTGGCTTCTGCCTTGTCTATCTATGCTCTTGTTTGGTTAGATCATTCAAGCACAGTGATTCTACTTTCTATTCGGCTAGATTGTTTGGGGGCACCCAGTGAGTTAGAAAACTTACACATATCCATAAATCAGAGAAAGAGCCACAGAGAGACGGGGAACAGGCAGCCAGTCTGGAGACCGGCTCCTCAGCACCAGGGATCCTGTCGCCAGAAAGCAAACCACGTGACCTTGATGAACCCTGAACAGTGCTACACAGAAGACAGTGACAGGAAGCAAAGAGGAAATGGAGGGGCAGGGGGATGTCCACATGGGGCACAACTAGCTCAACTAGATGGAGCAAGACACAGAAAGGAAGAGTCACTGGAATTTCTGACGAGAGAGAGTGAGAGAGAGAGAGAGAGAGAGAGAGAGAGAGAGAGAGAGAGAAGAGAAGAGAAGAGAAGAGAAGAGAAGAGAAGAGAAGAGAAGAGAAGAGAAGAGAAGAGAAGAGAAGAGAAGAGAAGAGAAGAGAAGAGAAGAGAAGAGAAGAGAAGAGGAGAGAGATCTGAATGGTCAGCTTGGGTAGAGGGGCTGACCACACTGGGGGGAGGGGCTGTCCTGATTTCCCTCAGGTTTGATGAAGCCTCCATTAGGGCCTAAGCTGGGCCACTGTGAGAACTGATGTACCTGTGGGCAGGAGAGAATGTGCTACAGAGTGCTGGGGTCCGGGCTCTGACATCCCGTTCTTTGTTGTAAAAGGAATGAAACAGACAAATGGATGAGAGAGAAGTCCAGAGAATCAGGAGGAGAGAGAAGGAGGAGGAGGAGGAGGAGGAGAGAGGAGGAGGAGGAGAGAGAAGGAACCAGGGACAGGGACAGGATGAAGGAGAAGGAGCAGGGAGGGAACTGAGAGGGAGGAAAGACAGTTGGGGTGGGGGCATGTGCTCACCTTCCTGGAATATTCCAGAAGTGGCTCCCTGAGTCGCTCTGTGCTCAGCCCGGCTGACGCTGCTCCTCCCACTCTCTAGATCCTAGGCGGAGTTCTCCCGCCTGCTCTGGGTCACTCAGGGCTCGTTGTACTGCGCCTCTGTGGTAAATGGATATTATTTCATTACGGGAACAAATTATTATTGCCGAGTGAGCAGAGGGCAAATGGAGCCCTGGGCTTATTAGAACCAAACTTCCTGAGGCTGAGCCCTCCCAGCAGCGCTGCCTGCACAAATCCGCTTTTAATTACGGCGCGTCACTAGCTTAATGCACCATAGCTGTCCTGCCACATTTAGAGCACGCGTCTACTTAAGATATTTAATTTAAAGTGACTTCCTTAACTTCCCACATTTTCCCATTGTGCTGGTGGTGACCTGCTGGTTTGTAAACTCCCTTCCCCTCTCCATCCCCCTCCTTCCCTCTGTCTTCTCCATCTACACCAGGGTTTCCAGTTACTGGAGACTGGAGACTGTGTACAGACTGGGGTCCTTTTTGTTGCCAGTCTCATGGTTCACAGCGGCAGACAGCCCTTCACACGCACAGAAGCCACCTCTGTGTGCCACAGGCTACCCTCTTGATAGGAGTCGGGCATGAGAAGGTTCTGTGAGCACCGCCGCCAAGCCTCAGGGGCCTCCTGACAGCCGAGCTGGAGCTGGGATAAGCTCTCCAGAACCTCAGAGCAGAACTCCTGCCCTGGCCCGTTTAAGGTGGGAGGAGAAAAGGGATCTTTGCTAGATCAATCAGCTCTTTCCGGTCACATGAAGTCACACAGAATAAACATGTGCCTATGCTCCGGTCCCCAGGCAGGTGTTCATCAAGGAAGGCTCTCATAGTATAACAGCTGCTCACTGACTGCATCCTAGTTATGTGCTAGCTGCGTGCCAACCCTAACACCTGCACACTGGACTGCATGCCACCTGTATTTTTCTGGTCACCCTCTGTCTGCGACAGGCTCGAAATCAGGTTCCAGGAAGAACTTGGGACAGAACAAACCTCCCTGGTGGACCTCAGTCGTCAAAATGAAACCGGATGTTTTATGGTCTTTCTTACTAGAGCTACAGGCTGAGGGATGTGGGGAGGGGTTGGCTCTGGGTAACAGGAGCCCTTATCAATGAAGCCCAAGGGTTGGGGTTCCCAGGGGGCTGCAGAGCGCTGAGCTGCTGCGTGGACATCCTCCAGGGGGAGAAGAGAGGATAGCCACTGCCTGTCCCAAGCCAGGGTCTCAACGTCCCCCTTTCTCCCGCCAGTCAGCACGGAGTCAGGATTTGGAATCTGTCAGGAAGTAGGCACTTGGCTCACAAAAAAAAAAAAAAAAAAAAAAAAAAGTCTAATTTTTAAAACTTAATTTCAGGAAACTACGGTACTTTTTTTTCCTCTTCTTTCCTTTTTTTCCCCCCACCAGGAAAGGAAGTTCACACTCTCTAACACAGTTTTTCTCACAGGGGAACAGAAAAATAACTCAAAGCACAGGCATACTCTGGCATCGCCGCTGCTGCTGCCGCCGCCACCACTGGCACAAGGCTTAATTTAAAAAGAACTGACGGCGGCCGAGAAAGGATCTGTGGGTTGTCTGTGTGTGAGAAGGTCGTGAGACTTCTGGCTCCTCAGCCTTATAAAAGATGCTCTGCTCACATGTACACACACGATCGTTGCATACACATGCATGTACACACACCAGTGCACTCGCGCACACACGGCACATTAAGAATGGCTTGAGGGAAACAGCCGAGAGGGCAAGACCTCTCTTGTTTGTAGTTTCCTTTGTCTGCTTTCCTACCTCTCCCCCAAAGTAACAAGATTGTGTGTGTGCGTGTGTGTGTGTGTGTGTATGTGTATGTGTGTGTGTGCGTATGTGTCCCTGAGACTAAGTAACTACAGGAGAACAATGTCTCCAGAGGTGTGTGTGTGTGTGCATGTGTGTGTGTGTCCCTGAGACTAAGTAACTACAGGAGAACAATGTCTCCAGAGGTGTGTGTGTGTGTGTGCATGTGTGTGTGTGTGAGTGTGTGTGTCCCTGAGACTAAGTAACTACAGGAGAACAATGTCTCCAGAGGTGTGTGTGTGTGTGTGCATGTCAGTCCCTGAAACTAAGTAACTACAGGAGAACAATGTCTCCAGAGGTGTGTGTGTGTGTGTGTGCCAGACTCTAAAACTAAGTAACTACAGGAGAACAATGTCTCCAGAGGGGTGTGTGTGTGTGTGTGTGTGTGTGTGTGTGTGTGCCAGACTCTAAAACTAAGTAACTACAGGAAAACAATGTCTCCAGAGGGGTGTGTGTGTGTGTGTCCCTGAGACTAAGTAACTACAGGAGAACAATGTCTCAAGAGGAAGCAGGGCCGGGGAGGGGACTGACCCATTTAGCAGATGTAAGCCTGACGCTTACTAAGCAGAACACAGCCTTGCAACCATTCAGTCCCTGGGCACTGTCCCCAGCACCACCTAAACCTGATGTAATGGCACAGGACTGTCACCCCAGCACTTGGGAGGTGGAGGCAGGAGAATCAGAAGTTCAAGGTCATCTTGGGGACATGGAGAGTTGGAGGCCAACCTGGACTATTTAAACCTGGCCTGTAAATAAATAGAGAAATAATAAACAAACAAACAAAAAAGCAATGATATCCAAGGCTTCAAGCTTTATCCCTGCTCTGGAAAAAAAAAAAGTCAGTGAGCCTAATTCAATCATTTCCGGTCTGGGCTGGTTTCCTTGGTGTTGAACACCATGAGGAAGATGCTGGCTCAGGGGCCTGAGTGTTCTTCTTAATGGCAGTCTCTCCCCTCTCTTCTCTGGAACTCGGTGTAAAACTCTATGGAACTGAGGTTCAAATCATTCCAAGTTTGTGGCGAGGCCCGGAAAGGCAGGGAAGCCATGATTGTACTTCTGCCTTTGTCTGAAGAACCAGAGGTTAAGGTTGGCTGAGGGGTGTGTTCCCAGGGGTGTCACCTCAAACCAGCCTCACATGACATCCCCAGGAGAAGTTCCTTTCCTTGGCAGAGCAGTCCCTGGCTGCCCACTCCTCCCTTTTGGCTGGGCTGCAGAGGGTCAGCTGGGATCAGAAGGAGCAGGCGAAGAGCCCCAGAGCTCACGCGAGGGCCCTCGCCCCAACATGGGGTAAACAAACTTGTCTTAAAGGTCACTTCTTCAGGCTCTGGCTCCGGAGGCCCGGAGGAAGCTGCAATCATTTTTCAGGGCTGTAAATGCCAGAGAGGAACGCACTGAGTCACGGCTTTCCTCCACATCGCTGGCCAGAGAAGCCTCTCGCAAGGCGTTTCCTTGCCAAATAAAGTCGCTGCTTTCCGCCTGAACCCGGACTGGGCCTTGGGTAACCTCTACTCAAGGGTCTTGGGACGTGAGCTTTTAAATTTAGAGTGGGAACTGAAGAGTTTCCAGCCAAGGTGCTCGCCTCAGAGGAAGCAGAGCCAACCCACCCCCACCTTCTTCCCCTTGTGATTGGCAGCTCAAAGATGGGGACCACGGGCCATATGTATTCGAAAGCATCTCTGGGTACACATCACCCCCGCTCCTAGCTTTCTCTCAGGTAAACTCTGAGCCCCTCGTTCTGAAGCTAAGTGAAAAAGAGTCTTTTGCGGCCATCTTCCTACGGTACCAAGCATCTCCGAGCTGAGCCTGTTGCTTCCATGCCTGGAAGGGTTCAAGTGCCCCTGAGAGGGAGGGTGACATAAATCGTGAAGACAGACCGTGGTGAGACTAAGAGCTCTCCTGTCCAAAACACAGGCATCCAGCTCACAGGGAACAGCCTCCTTCTAAAAATACACACGTCCCCGGTGGGACTGACTGTTGGACTAATTCATTTTATAGTGCGGCTGCCTAATGAGAGGGCCTTCCCCTCAGAGTCCTGAGATTTGGACACCCAGAGAAAGAAATTCTAAAGAACAGCACTGAGGTTTGCGTAGGCATCTGGGAAGAAGGGAGGCAGATGAACAGGAGGAAGGGACAGGTTGGGGATCATGGCCAACTACACCTCTTGCTTTCTTAAAGGCACTTCTGTACCTGGAAATGTCCCTTGGGATGTCCGTGAGAGGCTCTTCTACTTTGCAGCCCCTGAGATCATGAGCAAAGCCAAGCTTTTTGGGTACCCAGTGGCAGCTCTGTCGTCTCCTTGGACAGCTAGAGCCAGGTCTGAGTCAGCAAGATGCTGTTCAGAGACCAGGGCCTGAAAAAGTGTTTGTTTTCTCTTTAGAAAGCGGAGCTTCCCCCAGAGCCTTTGAAGTAGAAAAGTTCTTGTGTGTGTGTGTGTGTGTGTGTGTGTGTGTGTGTGTGTGTGTAAGTGTGTGTGGTGTGTGTTGGGGGTACTACTCCTCAATTATTTGTCCTAATTCTGTATAGCTGTGTGATCCTGGGCAGCTTCTCTGTGCCTGTGACTGTGTACTTCTGTATAGCTGTGTGGCCCTGGGCCTCTCTGACATAATGGGGAACGCATTGGCAGGAGGCACTTGCTTTAGACACAGAGGGCAGCTGGTGATAGTGCCCTGGAGAGTTGAGCACAGCACTAAGCAGTGTACAGGGTAAGCTAATGACATGCTTTCCCTTGGAAGGGTTAATGAATTCGAGCTAGGGATGCAGAGAGAGAAGAGCTACGGTGAATACCCTGTACCAGGTGTTCATAGACAGACATGGCCATCCCTCTGGAGAGACAGTAGAGCTTATTTAGTGTCTAATGATGGATGGGTGAGCAAAGGGATGGGGAGATGGGTGGATGAGTGATGGGCATATGGTTGGATAATGGATGGTGGGTTGTGGATGGATGGATGGTGGATGGCTGGCTGGATGAATGAATGGATGGTGGATGGATGGATAAATGAATTGATGAGTGGATGGATGGATAGGTGAATGGGTGGATGAATGGATGGATGGATGGATGGATGGATGAGTGGGTGGATTGGTGGGTAGATGGATGGATGGATGAGTGGATGGGTAGATGATGGATGGACAGATGGGCAGATAGAATCATGGAGAGTCAGCCTGGGATTGGGTTTGCTGACCACTGAAGACCTTCACTGCTGGAGGATCTAACCTTCATCTGCTGCTCTAGTTCACAGACACACAGATCCCTGATGCTGATGTACAAGGGACTCTTTAGAGACCAAGAACAGCACAGGCTGCACCTTTTCCCTGCCACAGAATCCCAGTGAAAAGAACTGAGTTGTTCTTAGCATGTTGACAGGGCTAGGTGCTGAGACGGGGGCACCCCTGGGACACGATGGCACTTGTGTCAGCCAACGGTTTTCTCAGCGCAGTGCTGGCCACACATGCATTCCTGTGCTCCGGCTGTCCCAATTTTACCATGGAAACACTGAGACTCCTGTGCCACAGGGCTTCCCTGTGGGGCCATCTCTGCTCATGGAGATGACCTACCAGAAGTCTAAACTGCATGGGGGGGTTGATACACAATGTGCCTAAACAGCCTTCGTCTTTTCTCCTGGATGCTGTTGAGAGGAGAGTCAGCAGTGTACAGGGACCAACGCCTCAGCTTTGAAAACTAAAGACGTGAGATCCAATGTTTCCCAGCATTTGCCTGGGCAGGTTCGGCTTCAGAGGCTGCTGCATCTTCCTGCAAACTTTGATGATTTGAAGGAATTATTGTAAGACAGCGTCTCACTCTGAAGCCCAGGCTGGCCCCAAACATCTGGTGATCCTCCTGTTTCAGTCTCCTGAGACCATGCCTGGCACTTGAGGAACTTTTACAAGGAATCTTGTCAGTGCCCCCCCCCCCCAAGAGCACCAAATGCTCGAATTCAGAGAAAGACAACTGATATCTAGGCTCTGCTGCCTGCCAGGCCTGGCTTGCAACAAGATGACCTCCCGGGGCTCAGAGCTCCCAGTGACCTCAGAGGACAGCTGATGGATCACAGGGCCAGTGGCCTATCTGGCTTGATAGGGTGATAACCTCTAAGTGCTGGCCTCGGCTGCAGCACTGGCCCCAGACCCCACAGTCCCCAGATCCCCTCAGCAGTAAACAGGAAACCAAGCCAATGCCTGGTAGATAGTCAAAAACATGCCTTCCTGGACATACCACGGGAACCTGGCCTTCCCCGGTATGCAGACCTGTATTAATCAGGGTTCTCTAGAGTCACAGAGCTTATGGGTAGTCTCTATATAGTAAGGGAATTTCTTGATGACTTACAGTCTGTAGTCCAACTCCCCAACAATGGTCAGCAGCAGCTGTGAATGCAAGTCCAAGGATCTAGCAGTTGCTCAGTCCCACAAGGCAAACAGAAGAAGAAGAAGAAGAGAGAGAGAGAGTAGATTGTCCTTCTTCCAACATCCTTACATAGGCCTCCAGCAGAATGTGTAGCCCAGATTAAAGGTGTGTGCCACTATGCCTTTAATCCCAGATGACCTTGAACTCAGAGGACTCCCAGTCTTAATCTTCTGGAATTCATAGCCACTATGAATTATGCCCCAAGATCTCCATGCCAAGATCCAGGTCAGAAACCTGTATCTCCCAGCCTCCAGATCAGGATCATTGGTGAGCCTATTTCCAACTCCGGATTGTAGTTCATTCCAGATATAGTCAAGTTGACAACCAGGAATAGCCACTGCAAGACCTGATTCCCAAGATGGGCTGGGAGCATGGGCTCCACAGGAGTGAGTCAAGACCCAGGGTCTTGAGTGGTCTTGAAGTGGGGAGCAAGCAGATAGAGGGGTTAAGACAAGGGCCAGGGACAGAAATGGGGGAAGCAAGAAACTGGGACCATGTTGCTGTGATTATTGTCCATTCTCCTGCTGCAAGGCTTCGGCTGGACATTGGGGAAACCGAGTCAGGTTCACTGGACTCACAGGCTCACCTGTGGAGCTCTGGAGGAGACTGGAGAGCTGGTGTGTGGACGCTGACACCCACTGAACCACAGCTGTGACTTAGAGCTGCTTGGTGGTTCAAGTGCAAGCCAAGCAAGGACCCCGAGGAGCTGGGATCCCCATGTAGATGCCAGGTGGCATGGTGAACCATCTGCAATCCAGCATTAAAAGGAGGAGGTAGGATTCCCCAGAGCAAGCTGACTAGGGAGACCAGAGCTCTGAGTTTGGTTGAGAGACCCTGCCTCAGGGAATAGGGTAGAAGACCAACAGGCGGATAATGTCAGCGTCATCCTCGGGCCTCCACATGTCAGTCACCCACAGACATGTACCCACACATTTAAGCGTCTGTGCACACATATTCATGATACATACATGAAAATGAGGGAAAAACCTATTTTTTAAAAGCCTCATCAAAAGACCCTACCATGAAGTCCATCCATCCATCCACACATATCCTCTGATCTCCACTGGTCTTTTTCGATATCCTAAATGATAATGCAGTCACGAAGGTTAACAAAGGATTCAGGGCAGGCATAGCTGCAAAGCCACACAGTGCAGGTCCCCTTTGTGACCCACAGAGTGCAAGCACCTGTTCTATGTCTCTAGGAGAGAGGGCAGAAGGAACGCTGGGTGCAGTGCACAGCAGGAACGACCACCATGACCTTGGGCTGTCTTGACAACCAAAGGAGTCCTGCCCAAGATACATATGGTGCCTTCCCTAAGCCTGTGCTGCCAAGTGGTCAGCTCAGGACATTTCATGGCCCAGGATTCAAAACTGTCTCTTGGCAGCCAAAGTGTCTCACAACCCAATTTATGACAGATTTGAACGGGTTTTCTTTTACCATTGCCTTGATGGGCTGTTATTTGTGCATATTTTAAATTCCGTATTTATTCGTTGATTTCTATTTATGGGACTACTTTTTTGAGACAGGGACTTTGTAGCTCAGGAGAGCTTTGAACTCACAGCAAATCTTTCTGCTCCAGTCTTAAACTGAGACCTTAAACTGAAAGCACAAGAAGAGACATTTCCTTAGGGTGCCCCTGGTGGCAGCGAGTGTGAGAAATCAGACAGCCTTCAGTTAGACACTCCAGGAAAGAAGCCTCTAGCTCACTCCTTTAGTTGCCTTTTTTTTCCCCTGCCTCATTGTGGTTTGAGCAATAGGTATTTGATTTTAAATCCTAGCGCTAGGTCTGCAAGGCCAGCCAGTGATAGACAGCCAGCCTTGGGACAGGGTCTCCTTCACAACCTTCATCTTCATGGCCTCCATTTCAGAGACTCACAAAGAGGTTAAGTAACTTGCCCAAAGTTACACAGTGAACAAGGGGGAGAGCTGGGATTTGAACCCAGAGCACCGAGTGCTACTGTCCTAAGTTCAATTCTGTACCATGTGGTCTGCAACAGGAAGGAGAAGGAAGAGAACAGGAGGAGGAGGAAGAGGAGGAGGAAGAAGAGAAGGAAGAGGAAGAAGAGAAGGATGAAGGGAGGAAAAAGAGGAGGAAGAGGATGAGAAAGGAGGAGGAGGGAGAGGAGGAGGAAGAGAAGGAAGAGAAAGAGGATGAGGAAGAGGAGCAGGAAGAAGAGGAAGAGAAAGAGGAGGAGGAAGAGGAAGAGGGATAGGAGGAAAAGGGAGGAGGAGGGAGAGGAGGAGGGGGAAGAGGAGGAGGTGGAGGAGGAGGGAGAGGAGGAGGAAGAGAAGGAAGAGAAAGAGGATGAGGAAGAGGAGCAGGAAGAAGAGGAAGAGAAAGAGGAGGAGGAAGAGGAAGAGGGATAGGAGGAAAAGGGAGGAGGAGGGGGGAGGGGGAGGGAGAGGAGGAGGGGGAAGAGGAGGAGGGGGAGGAGGAGGGAGAGGAGGAAGAGGAGGAAAAGGAGGAAGAGGAGGAGGAGGAAAAAGACTAGTGTGTAGAGTTGTCATGAAGGTTCTGCTGCCTTCTTGCCTCTGTTACCCTGCACTTGGGGAGACCTAATTCTATGCCTTTTGGGTAGGTCAGTGTCTGGTGAAGGTCACCAGTCCGTAGGCGTCAAGGCTGGTGACTCAACCATGCTGAGATGCTCCAGCTCTGACTCCTGGGTGCCCACCAGCTGCCTCCTGGGTGCTCACCAGTGCAACTCGCCCCCCCCCCCCCCAGCACAGAAAAATCAAAACAGCACCGCCGAGATAATGGGTGTGATGCTGAGCCTCTCGAGTCTTCAGGGGAAGAAAAAAAAAAACGACCTTAAAAATCCTCAGACACTGCGTGGCTTTGCCCCTCAAGCATCTTAGCCCTTGCTGGGAGCTGCAGCAGGCAGCGAGCTGTGGGAACTGGCCGCAGCGGTTTCCCTCCATCCCAGCCGCTCCAGGGAGACTTTCTCCTGGAATGTGGCTGCACTAAGTTGCCTCATGAGAGTTGCCTGGCCCTGCAGAGCAGGTCACTGGGTACTAGTCTCCCATGGCTTCTCCCATGTCCCCTCCCTCACGATGGGGTCCTTCTGGGAACGCATGTAGGTTGGTCTCTGTCTGCTTCCCTCAGCACAGGCCCTCGGCCTCTGGCTTGCATTAAGCTGCATAAATCACAGCGCTGCTGTCAGTTCCCTCTGGTGAGGAAAGGGCAGATGGAAGCCAGGGTCATGACCTTCATGTTTCTCAGCGGGAGTGGACGCGCCCTCCACAGCGAGCAAGCGAGCTGGGCCTCAGTGGGTCCTGATGGCAGATGTGGCTGGGTGGGCAGCATAGGTGCTGCGACTTGTTTTACAGCCTGGCACAGCTGGCTCTCTGCTCATGCTCTGACATCTGGCAGGAGGTGGGACTGTCTTGAGCAGAGCTTCTAGTCTAGGACAGGATACTAGGGGCAGGTTTGGGCAGTTTACCCTTGGGAGAGGACTTTGATGCTATATAGTGCCTCAGTTTCCCCACAGTGAGAATGCCTGTACGAGAGTACGTGAGGCCTGGTGGCAGGACTGAGCGAGGAACAGAAATATAGGAAGCCCAGGGAGCCTAACACACAGTAGGGAGTCTGGCACATAGTGGGTACTCAAAAAACTTAAATGTTACCGCCTTTCTGCCAAACACAGAGGGGCTGGCTGCCTGGGCAGCTCCTTTCAGTTTGGCTGCAGAAGGGAATACAAAACCACCTTTAGGAGTGACTTCCCATGTGTCACATCCTGATCACATCCTGATTCTTTACACGGTGATGGCGCTCGGGCCTGAACAGGGTGCTTTCCTGTCCCTCTGCAGAGTGCGCTAATGGCTTGAATAGGAAGCAAGAGAAGAAAGAGGAAGGCTGGAAGCCAGTTTCCGGGGTGTCTGGGGGCACATCTGGGGTGCGCCTGACAGGAACCTTCTTCTGCTCAGTCACTTTTTCCCCCTGCAGTCCTTATGAGTGGATGAGCTCATTGGGATCTGGGGTGATGGTACAGCCCACCCTTGCTTCTCCCGGGTCAGGATGGAGCAGATCCAGGGAGGAGACGGTGGAAGTCAAGTGGTTCCTAAGAGCATGATGGAATGTCCCTTCCATTCTGCCACGTTGCTTCCTCTGTTTCTTTCACTGTGACACTCTGAGCCATGGCAACGCTGTTTGCAGCAAGAGAAAAAAATGGGGTCTGGGTCTCCCCCAAGCCCTGAGAGAGTCCTGCATCAACATGGCCTATCTACTGAGATTCTGTGCCAACCTTTGTCGCCAAGGGTCTGTATAAAATCCTTCAAGGCCCCTCAGGCAGATGGACCCCCAAGATTTGATGTGCCCTATCTTGTGGTCACATTGGAAATCTGAACAACTCCTGGCACTAACTCTGTGTGACCCAAGGAGGACACTGAGGAAGGTGTGTGAGACAGGGGCTGTAAGGAGCTCATGGGTGCCACAGAGGGACAGGTTCTCACGGAATCCTGAGATTTGCCTTTCTCGCCAGTCACCCTGGGAAGTGTTCCCCAAGTCCCTGGGTCTCCAAGTTCCCATTCTCTGAGGAGCTCAGTAGACTCTTTACTGTGGCTGCCTTTCTCTCCCCACAGAGAGGCTTCTCACTGACGTGGCCTCATGCTCTGACGATGGCTGCTTCAGCAGCGGAGCATGCTGGGATGGTGAGGACAGTGATGGAATCTGAGACCTCCAGGACAGTGCCTGCTGTCTGTAGTCATTGCTCACCTCTAATCTGCACTTTTGCAGGGCAGGAGGCTGTAAAGAGGCCACAGATCAGTCCCTGGTGAACAAAAGCCATGGTGGGGAGTGGTCTGGTCTGTGTCAGTGTGCTGGCCCCTGAGCACAGCACACAGTGGTCACAGGCAGCCTGCAGCCACTCGGGTGATACTGGGAGGAGTCTGCCTTGTGTCCCTCCGTGGGCAGCTGGGCTTCCGCCCAGATGGGTCTCCAGCCAGGACCAGGACCACGGCCAGTCCACCTTGGTTCGTGAGGGCTTCGTGTGTCTGCTCTTTCCATTAGAGAGCTGCCTGGGGCACAGGGCCTGCTAGGAGACATGGCTAATTGTGGAGTATAGAGAGAGGAGACAAGGACAGATAGATGCCCTATTGGACATAGTGGTGGTGAGAGGAAGGCTGGGCTGGGAGAGCACACGGAGCTGCTGACCAGCCCCCGGCAGAGACTTCCTTATGATGATCAACATGGCTTCCCTCAGACGAGCCACTGCTTTCTGGGTTTTAGAGGCTGTGCACAGGTGGATGGACCAATGAAGTAACCAACTGAAGTGTCTCAGGAGGGCATGACCAGCTTTTCCTTGTCCATACACGGGGTCACTGCCACCTGAACACGATCTGGGTCAGGTGGCCGGTTACCCTTCTTACAAGAAGCAAGCCTGAAGCCGAGGTGCAGAGAGGTCAATACACTTGCCCTAGAGTGATCAGGCTCTGCAAAGCTCTAATGTGCCCATTGAGACCTGGCACACCACACTCCAAGCCTCCGTGGTTGCACACCACATTTTCTAGGTGGGATACAGGGAGACAGATCCATGGATGAACAATAAAACGCAGAAAGCATCAGCCACCTACCCTGTAGAGCTGCCTAACCCAAAGAGGGGAACTGAGGCCCCAAAAGGTGAAAGAACACCCACCTTGGCGCCCCCCAGGACTCATGACTTGGTGTTCACCCTCTGTTCCTCTGAAGAGTTTGGAAATCACAGGGTACTTGAGAAGTGTGTCTCCCAGCATCTGTGGGGCTGAGGGACTCCATGGATGATGTGAAGGCATCCCATGTATGCCTCTGCGTGCAAGCGTGTGGCACAGGCAGGCAGGCAGGCAGGCAGGCAAGCAGGCAGGCGCCTGTGTGGTCCATGGAGCTTCGTGTGTGTGTGGTCCTCACCAGCCCAGTGACCATCATCTGTCCAGAGGCCGCTCGCTGCTGCAATGGCCGGCATGTTTACTTTAGTCCTGTCTGCACCGGCTGAACTCCGAGCCCTGTCTCCTTCCAGCTGGACCTCCTCAGGAGGAAGGAGGAGAGGAAGGGGAGGAGGGGGAGAAGGGGGAGGAGGGGGAGGAGGAGGAGGAGGGGGAGGAGAGGATGCAGGATGAAGGAACAGGCCCTGCAGTGGAAGGATGCCCATGCAGTGCCGGTGGCCAGGCTGCACTGCACGAGGCTCCACACCTTTCTGCCTCCCACAACACCAGCCCCGAGCTGTGGGCCTCAGTCCTCTGTCCCAGCTCACGCACACTCAGTGACCTGGCTGAGAACTGGCCATGGTATGGTTCATGCCCCTAATTGGTACCATGAAGATTTGCACAGGGCCCTGGCTGGACATGTATGACCAAGCATGCTAATACACGTGTGGGCAAAGAGAGGCATCTGCAGCAATGTGCACACCTGCATGTGGCTGAAGGAAGAAACAGGGACGTTTGGAGGGTTTGGCAAATGTGTCCAGAGGGCACTCCCTGTCCATCTGCCATGCCCAGTACAGAGGTGAATGTCTCTACCAGCCTCCTGAGACTCTCGGGACCTTGGGAGGTATGATGGGAGGCAGAGGAGCACCAGTAGTCGGCAGGTTGGCAATGGCCTCGTGGTTTTGCCCAGTTTTACTTCCTACCCTTCACAACCAGCTCCCACTTGTATTTCCCCACCATTGATCCAGCCGTGTGCAGTTGTTTGTCCTTGAACTCGTGGTGATCCTCTTGCCTCGGCGTTTAAGTGTTGAAATCACAGGTATGTGTACCACCAGGCCTGGCTCCGTGTTAACCTTGCATTTGGGTGGAGCAGTGCAGAGACAGGGAAAGTGAGAGACAGTGAACTGGGGGTTGGGGCAAGAGGAGAGGAGGGGGGTGCGGGGCGGAGTGGGGGGAGAGCGCTCAGGAAGCAGTTAGGAGCCTGAGGTGTGCTGTCTGTGGAAAGCAGCTTCATTTCATCTCTCTGCCTTTCCAACCACAAAAGGAGCCATTGCGGCTAAGCCCCCTTCGCTGGCTAAGGAAGCTCCGGGTTCCCGCAGGTTGAGCAGGGGCAGCCCATTCCAGCTACACCTCCTTAGACCTTCGAGCGTGCACAGGGATATGGAGGTGATCAGGAGCCAGTGGCTCTCTGTGTGGAATTGTTGCTCAACACACACACACACACACACACACACACACACACACACACACACACACACACTGATGTAAGCCCTGCTTAAAGCACTCAAACCAGACACTGGTGCATTCTCGCTCACCACAGAACATTGTCTCTGAGCCTCGGGGCTCCTCCCCACATTCCCTTTCCACCCTGGCTGTCCCACTGTCCCTTCAGAGGGGCTTTACGGAGAAAACTTGCAAGCCATCAAAGTGTATGTTGCAAAGGGATGAGCTCATTGGACTGGGACTCCAGTTTCTCACGGGGAAGGGAACATACGCTCACGTAAAAAGCACAGCCAATCAATAGCAGGGACATTGTAAAGCCTGACCCCCCTGGTCTTTCCACATGGGTAGCCACAGGCAGGATTTACTGGGGACCCCAGATGTACCCTGTACAACCGCCCGCACTGTGCACCATTCTCAAAAGCCGAGAGGTTGGTGGGGGTGGCTACTGGACATTGTCTCTTCTCCTCAGCAGTCTCATGTCCACACATTTCACTCCCTGAACCATTGCCGCCGGTTGCCACCGACTGAGGGCTCTCTTGTGATCACAGTTACACAAGCCCCTGGAGAACAGTTGCGTGTCAAAGGACAGCTTTCCTTCAGACAGACTGGTGCTCTGAGCTTCACTTGTAATTGATTGAATTCAGTGAGTCTTGCTCGAGGGCAGGAATGGGGCAAGGGAGAATTTAGGAAGTCCCTGGAAGCATCTAAGAACTCAGGAGACTCTGACACCTCTTTCAGACAGGCAGCCGATGATGCCTCGTGCAGTTGTTGAGGACCGTTACCAAGTGGGAACGTATCCTAGGCTCACACCTTGCCCCCTGCAAGAGAAAAGAAGTGACTGTGGGATCCATGACTGTTTGAGGATACAGAAAAACCCAGTGCCCATGGGGACATCGGAAGTGATAGCAGACTTGCATACAATCTAAGCGGCGTCTAGTGGCATGGCATTCGCCTGTGCGTGCATCCACAGATCCCACCCCCGACCCTCCCCTAATGAAAGAGGTGTCTCCCGGGTGTGACACAGGGCTTGTGGGCATTTTCTAGAATCCTCTCTAAGCTCACGACACCACTTTGTTTCACTTTCAGATTCTCTCTCTGTCTTCCTCCAAACCCCCAGGACAGGCAAGTCCTTTACACACAGACCTCCCCTCACTTTCCTGCTTTTCAGCTTTTCCCAGCATGCCCTGCCTTTCAGTTACATCCTGAGCTTTGAGAGCAGTGGAGGGCAGTGACTTTGCCCTGGTGCTCTGCTGAGTAAGAACGCAGAGACTCAGTGTGTGTGCCTGTGTTCATGCATGCATGCATCTGGGGAAGGCAGCCCTCGGCTACAAGGCTGCAAACACCCTAGGATTCTGGAGGAGCCTGTCTGTGGTCCCCCCACACTGCTCAGTGTCACCACACTGGCCTCCCTTGTAAGTACACAGCAACTCACTAATCTTTCTAATGCCCTCAGAGCTGGGTGGTCAAGAAGGAAAGCCTGAATGTACTCCCAAAACAAGCCTGTAAAGAACAAAACACATTTTCTTTGCCTTTGAGAAGGAATTTTGCTCTGCTATCCAGACTAATCAGAAAGTGGCAGACATCCTCCTGCCTCTGCCTCCAGAATACTAAAATTGCTGGACCACACTCCCTACTCTGGGATTAAATGGCTTTGAAATAGAGCCAACCACAGGCTCAGATCCAGGCTGAGGGGGAGAAGACCAGCTTGGCTGGCATCGGGTCGGGTCCCGTCTTTATTTAAATCCTTAATTATTCCCCACATTCTGGGATTGTTGCCTTCATCTTGATCATTTTAGACATTGCCTTCAAACATTTATCCCAGCAGCCAGGGACCTGGCCACAGCCCAGGCCCTGCCCGGCTCAACCCTGTCAGAAGCCAACAGCCATAGCAGTGGAGCTGATATTCGAACTCAGAGCAGTCAGAAATTTCCTCCATGGAGATCTGGGGTCTCTTGATAAGGCAAATGGAAAGTACCATGATACCCAAAGTTCCAGTGAGGCAGGTTCGTGAGTCCCCTAGATCCATCTTTCTGCTCAGTCTTCCCCCAGCAAATGTGGTACCCAGCAGACTCTGCTACACTCAGAGGGTCACAGTGAGCTTAACACTCACAGGGCAGCGTCTCTGTCAGCACAGTGTTCATGCTGGACACGGCAGGTGCTGACAACGGCCTGGAGAAGCTGATATTCCTGCCCCCACCTCTTACATTTTGAGATTATGAGGTGCACACTGTGGTATCTTCTATGTGATGTCAGGGATGGAGCCTGGGGCTTTGTGCGTGCTCAGTAAGCCACAGCCCAGTCCAACAGTTTCTTAAAGTGTATTTAGGTAAAAAGGAAGCCACTGTGTAAGAGAAGGGTATGTACAGACAAACCCTGCATGCCTCTGCTAGAGCAAAGACACCTTCAGATGCCACACACACACACACACACACACACACACACACCTTCCAGAAGGTTCCGTCCTCATGGGATAGAGCACGCATGCCTTCCTCTCTGTGTTCCTCAGTCTTCCTTCTCAGCTTCCAGGAAGAACAGATCCTTGTGCTGAGATCCAGGTACACTGTCACTCAAGGAGAAAGGCTCCCATGCCTTCGCGAACGACGGATGGAGCATCCAGAGGAGACTGTGGCTTTGTGGTTTATGGTTCACCCAGCATTGAGGACCTGCTGAACAGAAACCAGAGCCCAGAAAACTTAGTTCCCATCAGTGAAGCTCGGAGAGAGATGTGAGTGGGGTGTGAGCCAGCCTGCTTCCCCCAGTCACTGCTCCACAGCCATGTCTACAACAGACCAGCAAGGTGCTTAAAAGTTGCATTGTGCTATTTAAAATGTTTTAGGGCTGGTGAGATGACTCAGTGGTTAAGGCTGCTCTTCTGGAGGTCCTGGGTTCAGTTCTCAGCACCCACATTCCGCAGCCCACAAGCAACGGCAACTTCAGCTCTGGGGTGTCTGACACCCTCTTCTTGCCCCAAAGATACTGCATGCATGTGGTGCACATGTATGCACATAAAGATAAATAAATTTTTTAAAAATAAAATCTAAGATGGGTGGGTGTGGTCCCCACCTCTAATCCCAGCACTCAGGAAGCAGAGACAGGCAAATCTCTGTGAATTTGAGGTCAGCCTGGTCTACAGGGCAAGTTCTAAGACAGTCAAAGCTACACAGAGACACCCTGTCTTGAAAACAAAGCAAAACAAAAAATTTAAATAATGAGTAAGAAAAAAATGTATAGATAAACACTTTACAGAGGGGTTTGTGGTTATTATGAAGATGCACTGAACTGCCATGGAGAGAGCAAAGCACACAGACACACACTCACACACTCTCACACACTCACACACCTCACACACAGACTCACACTCTTACACTGTCACGCAGACACACAAACACTGTCACACACTCCCACACATCCATACACTCTCACATACTCACACACACACACACACTCTCACACACACAGACACACTCTCACACACACAGAGACACACATTCTCACACACTCATACACACACACTCATACACTCACACATAGACACACTCACACACAGACACACTCTCACACACACAGACACACACTCACACACAGACACACTCTCACACACACAGACACACACTCACACACAGACACACTCTCACACACACAGACACACACATTCTCACACACTCATACACACACACTCATACACTCACACATAGACACACTCACACACAGACACACACTCTCATACACTCTCACACATACATACACTCTCACACATATACATACTCACACAATCACAAGTTACACCCATACACACACATACACATACACAACTCTCACACACACTCTCACACACACACATATATATATATATATACACACACACACACACTCACACACACACTCACTCACACATATACACACTCTTACACACACTCACACACATATATACTGTCACATACATACACACACTCACATATACATTCTCACACACATACACACACTCTAACTTACACACACATACACACTCACACACATATACAAACTCTCACTTACTTACACACACATACACTTGCACACATAGACATATACTCTCACACATTCACAGCACACACACACAGAGGCACACAGGCAACCCGCATTCTGAGCAGTGGCTGTGGCATGGCTCCTTGCTTCCCAGCATGCTGTGCCCATGGCCCACTGCTCAGTAGTCTGTTGACCCACTTCTTCCCGTAGCCCTCTGTGCCGTCCCTCTTCCTGCTCCTCTACTGCTACTGCTGGGGATGGCAGCTGAACAGAAGTCTTCCTGAGAACCCTAGTCTCTGTGTCTCTTGGGAAGAAGGACCGTTTCAGTTATTATGGAATTTGTGGCCTCTCTCAGGCACACGGCTTCCCCAGACTAGCCCTCCATGTGAGAGGCTCCAGGACATAAACAAAACTCAAGTCCTCACAGCCCCGTGGCGACATCCACCATGAGAACAGCCCCTGCAGGCCTTTGGGGACATCATGGATTTGGCCACCCTGGAGGCCACCCCTTCTTCAGAAGGACCTGACTTCACTTGCCAGGGATTTGGAGAGAAGGCTCTCAGCTGGAGTTTTTTGGGGGGGAGCAGGCAGCGGGGGCGGGGGCTGCTAGGAGAAGTCATTGGGGAGGGAAGAGAAGTGGGGTTCATTACAGGCAGAGCTTACAACACTGCTCACCCAGCTAGGCATCCAGATGCTGTGAGTCAGGGACAAGCTATGTTTGGACACCGAGGAAGGCTTAGGGACAAGGGTGGCAGAGGCAGGATCCCCGTTCCAGGGTCTGGTTGTAGAACAAGGAGCTCTAGGGCCGTGTCAGGGATGGTGTGGTACTCACGGTCAGCTCATGTAGATGGGATTCACTGGACGGCAGCCCATTAGGTCAGCCTCAGGCGTGGGGTGAACCTACGGGGCAGAGACTGCTTGGCATCCCTTGTCTGAGGTTAGCGGCACCCGAAGCTGGGGCAGTAAGGCTCTGACTTGAGTTCCGGTAGCTTGACCTGGGAACCTCTTGGGACAGAACACTGTTTCCCTCAGAAAGAGAGACAAGAAGGACAGAGGCGGGGACAGAGGGAGGAAGGAGAAGATCTGGGTATTTACTCCATGAGGTGCCTCATGAGACTTTCTGATTTACCTTGCAAACTTTTTCTGGGGGTCTTGTGGTCAAACAAGTCCGCCCACCAGAGTCCCATCCGTCTCCTCAGCACTTCAAGCAGAGCAAAGGTGGTGGGGAGGAGGAAGAGGGAGACAGCTCAGTGAGCGGAGTCAATCAAGCCTTCGGAGTATTTTCCTATAGGTCGGGCCCAGCCGCTTTTGCCGTTGTCTCAACAGGGAGAAGAGGGATACGAATAAACACAAAAATAGTTAGAGGTCCTAGACTCCCTCCTCCCCCTGGAGCTAGGGAGCCAGAGACTCTCAAAATGACAGAACCTACATGGGCAGCCAAAATGGCTCAGAGGTCGGAAGAGCTTGCTGCTAAGCCTGAGACCTGACCTAGTCAGTGGAAGGAGAGAACAGGCTCCCAAAGTTTCTCAGTATAGCAAGCTCCCCCTCCCCCACACTAATCATTTTAAAGGATCCGCCTATCAATCTGAGTTCGGCTTCAGAAGCCTAGGACGGGTACCTAGTCCCGTTCAGCATCCTCACTGGTGGGAGGATGCTGGTGCTGGACCGTGAGGCTTCTAGGTTTAGATGAAACCAGTGTAACCAAATCTCCAAGGCAGGGACTGCTTTCAAGTTCTTATTGGCGTTATTAAGTGAGCTGCTTCACAGAGGGGACCTGCCTGTGTTTACTTTCCCCACCCCGGAGCCCCCTTAATTACCTCCTGCATCTCTGGTAAGGTGTGAGAGCCAGGCTCCCTGCTTTCCTGCCAGCCTGGGTCAAACATGCCTGTTGCTATCAGGACCAGGCTCCGTCTGGATGGAATGCCCTGGCTGACTTTAGTTCCTCCCTGCTGTTTGATTAAAAAAGGTGAAAGCCCAGAACCTGGTATCTGACAAGCCCAACACTAAACACCACTGCCAGTCCAGATCCGGTGTCTGTTTACCTATGGGGGCGCCTTCACCAAGCAAGCTCTGGGTCTCTTTGGCACCAACCGGGGTCACTCCTGGTGGGGCTCCATCCTGACTCTCTACTTTTGGCCCACTGGGATCGTGGAGTGTCACCTTTCTGGGCCTCAGTTTCCCCATCGGTCAAATAGAGATGTTCTCAGGACTCTAGTGAGTCACTTGTAAGCCAGCTCTGTTTTGAGCCTGCATTTCACACAGCTTAGAAGCTGGGCAAACCTAGAGGCCAAAGTAAAAATAAATGGGTAACAGCAGTTTCCTTACCCCAGAGCCCATACCCCCAAGCCCGTGCCCTCCCTTGCAGCTTAAATTTCCACCATTAGCTCTCTCTGCCCCACCCCAGCCGGGGCGTCAAGAGTCCAGGGAGAAGGCAGGGGTGCAGTTCACTGGGTTAGTGTTTACCTACTGCTCATGACGACAGGTTCAGTGCTCAGCACCACATTAACAAGGTATGGCCTGAGATGCCAGCACTCTGGAGGTGGAGGCAGGAGGATGAATAGTCTATAGTCATCCTTCTCAACACAGAGACCGTGATGCCAGCTTGAACTATCTGAGACCCTGTCCCCAAAACATTAAAGAGGAAAACCACCATTCTATCTGGGTAGAGTAGGGTCTGTCTGTGGGAAGAGGAATGGTAACATCACCCAAGTGAACAGGCCTGGCTGGGTGCTGTCCCAGGTGCCTGTGTGAGCAGCTCTTTCTGTGAAGCAAGTCTGGGGGCCACTGTGTGCCTTCGATGCAGCGAACTCATCAGCTCCCCTGATCTTACTTGTGGCTACACTTTTCAGTTAATGACCTTGGTGGGACATCAGTTCTTGGTTTCCTCCTGGCGTCTTCGACCTCCAAGAACAGCCTTAAACTGACTGTAAAGTTCAGAACGTGCCACGGCAGGGCACTCCTGATCTCTGGCTGCCTCTCTCAAGGCCCAAAGTGCTCCCCTGGTTGGGCTGTCACCCTCCGGTCCCTGCCATCTTCCCACAGGGCAATCCTTGGCCAAAGGCTACTTCTGCAGACTCGGACCTTTCCCTGTCTCTCTCTTTCTTCTGTCAGTCTTTTCATGATGCCTCTGTGAGCCGGATGTGCTCCCTTAAGATGAAGGAAACTTATTGCTAAGACATTCGTGCCCAGGTCAAGAAAGCTGTCATAGATGCTGTTAGATAAGCCAGAGCCATTTCTGGGTGTTTAACTAGACATCCTTCCCTCCAAGAGCAATCCACAAGTCCGGCTCTTTGTTTCTGGTCTATGATCTTGGCCCCACCATCATAGACTCTTGTTCAGTTGTGAGGTTGAAGAGGCCAGTGGACCAAGACCCAGTACAGAGTTAGCACCAAGTGTTTGCTTCTTTGTCTCTATCGCTTGTTGGGGTTCGGGAAACACAAGCGTCCCTTAGCACCTTGTTTGAATGGTTCATGGGGTTGCGTCATGCCATAATCTAAACCATCCTCAGATGGAGTCTTTCAAAGCACTTGTTTAGGAAGCCAGTCTCCCTCTCCCTCATCTCCAGATGCTCTGCTGCCCAGAAAGCAAAACCTGGGACAATCAAAGCACGCTCCTCCCCAAAGGCCATCAGCTCCATCCGTGAAGGAGACAGAGGGACTTCCCTGCCCTAAAGACCTGCAGCTCAAGGGAAGCCAAGAGGCAGGGGTGCCAGGAAGACCTTGGAGAGCTGTGGCCACCAGACACAGCAGCTGGGCAGGGGCTCAAATGGTTCGAAGCTGACCCAGCAGGTTCCTGGAGGCCAAGTCATTCATGCTGGTCTCCCACATGATCCTGGAGGCAAGTGGGTGCTGCTGACAGTTGGAATAGAATAGGGTCCTCCCAACATACATAGAATAGCAGGCTAACGTCAGCAGCATCTGTACTTCCCTCTGAGATGGGTGGGCATGTCACCAGTGGGGACCAGGGAGTATTTACAACTCACTCACACCACTGACAAAACTGGAGACTGGAACAAGAATAAGGAATCAGGGAGCTGGATGCATGTTACTAATGACGCCTCCCCAAGGTGAGATGTGCGTCCTGGGATACAGGATGACTTCAGGTGACAAAGAACACAGGAGTTAACGAGCAAAGAAGGCAGAACATCTCCAGCTCACCCTGTAGCCCAGGCTGGCTTTGAACTTTCAGTGATCCCTCTGCCTTAGCATCCAAGTGAAGGGATTAGAAGGATGAACCCCTACACTTAGATTTTCTAATGATTTTTTTCAACACCTCTGTTTGACCCCAGTGGAAAGCCCCAGCTTGGTGCTAACAGATCTACTCGGGGGCCGGCGGCTCCTGTGTGGCACCCACCACAGGCTCCTGTGTTGGGGCTCTGGCTCAATTTGAAGCACTAAGGTTCTGCATGGCAAGAAAATCAGCTCTGTGAATCCTGCACAGCCCCTCCACCCTCGACCCGGAAGTGATGCGCTCTCCAGGAAATGACCTTCCCTTTCTGCACTGCCTATTGGCCAGGGACACTCTTACATCCAGCTTAACCTCAATGGATGCTGGGAAATGAAGTCCTCCAGACAGCCAACATTGAAAGCAGAAATGCTGATCAGCCTCAGTGTTGTAAGGGACCTACAGCTAACAAAATACCTAACTGAGATACCCTAAGACAAAATGGTGGAAAACACTACACTCTGCTAACACAGAGGTCGGTTCAGTTAAGTTCATCCCATTAAGCTCCTTTAAGAAGGGAATTTTGAACACCCTTCCCACCCCCCACCCCACTTCTGCATAAGACAGAGTCTCCTCTAGCCCGGGCTGGCCTTGAACTCACTATGTAACCGACATTGGATTCTCGTCTTTCCACTTTCTCCTCCTCGTGAGAACTGGGATGTCAGGCATCCACTCCAGGTCCTGTTTATTTGATGCTGGGGGATGAAACCCAGGGTCTTGAGCATGCTAGATGAGCGTTCTAACCACCGCACCACACTCCCACCCAGGGTCAGTGCGGGTTTCTAGGTTGGCTGAGATTTCCAGTTCATCCCAGTATCCAATAAGCACCAAAGACATACACCACCTCCATGCAGTCTTGACTCTTTCCTGGGGTGGCCACAGGACATGGCAACTCTACCACCCTAGCAGTGAAGAGTCTGCTTTCTGTTCTATAGCCTTTGTTAGCTAAAAGAAACTATGTTTCTTTACCCTGGCCAGGGAGGGGGAGCCGGAGGGAGGAGGAAAGATGGGGAAGAGAGGAATACAGGACCAGAACTGAAGTCTTCTAGGTGGGAGACCTACCTGGCATGGTCTAGACTATGAGGGAGGCGCCTGGGGTGAAGCCCAACTAGAATTGGATGACTTATACTTTGCTATGTAGTGGGGTTTCCCTCTCAGAGGGGCCTGAGCCAGCCAGACGGGCAGCTCAGTGTCAGCCTTCAGCTTTCTAGTCTTTCTAAGCCAGGCTGATTCTCCTCCTCACGAGCACTCCTTCCTCCAGGCTGCCCATGCAGGGACAACGCATAGAGCTGCCTTTGAGATGACTTCAAAGATGCTCCGAATATTTCCCCAGCTGCGCCAGGCTCTTAAGCCTGCTGCAGACAGGGACAGAGGGTAAGTCTCAGTCTGGTCCCTGGAATCTTCCAGCGTCACCTCCCTGGCGTCCTGGGATGACTGGTTCCTGGAACCCACGTTCCATGTGTGGACCAGGCCACTGTGTCCTGATGTCATAACTCCATTTTCTCTGTTCCTCCTAGGGACTTTCCAAACTCTACCCAGATTCCCAAACTTAATGTGGAAATGAACTGGAGGGCTGTAGGCACTGAGAACTCGAAGACATCAAGTGAGACGTTCAATTTGATTTGAAAAATAAAGGAGCCGTAGAGGAAGGAGAGCCAAGGAGACAGAGGGAACCGTGAGGGGTAGACTAGTTTGTCAGAGGCCCGATCCCACAAGACCCCCTCAGAACAGAGTTGCCAGGCAGGACAGGGGCTTTATCTGTTTCCATTTAGATTCACTAATTACAAGTGATTGATTGATTGATTGATTGATTTTTGTTCTGTTCTGGGATGGAATCTAGGGCTCTGTACGTGCTAAGTCAGGGCTCTACCCCTTAGTTGTGTCCCTGCTTCAGGACAGTTGGCTAATGTTCTACTCAAACCAAGTTGTGCTCAGCTTCTACAGAGGATTAGGAGCTTTGCGCAAAGACTTGGGCAGAAAGATCCGCTGTTCCTGTGGCTTAGCACCAGACGGTGAGCCTTGTCCTCTGAGTGCCCTCCTGTCTCCTCCTGGCCACCGTGACCCATGAGTGCTTGGCTCTGTTCCCCATCCTGGATGAGGAGGGCTGTGGTTCTCATCGAGCTGACGAGTCTCCTCAGGCCACCCAAGAAGCCATGGAGCAAAGGGGCTGGATGCCTGTCCTCTGAGTGTACCTTCAGGAGGGGACCGAGGAACATGGAGTGTCGTGCGAACGAGCTTCAGGTCAGCAGGCTGCCAAGACTCCGAGGAAGTGGTTGAAGCCCACGCTCTGAGTCAGCCTGGGCCCGTGGGTTAACCTGGAAGGCAATTCCCAGGCAAACGTCAGGCGGCTGTGATTAACCAGGTCTGGGGTCAGCATGTCTCAGCCCAGAAGGTTCCAGGTGGCCTGAGAGACACACTGATGTGTGCCATTGGCAGGTGGCCTATGGCCCAGGTGTTGGGGACAGTGTGTGGGGACGAGGCTTCGGAGCAGGACTCAGGGAGGGTGGAGTTAAGACTGTCAGAGGAATGTCTAGGCCCACCAAGATGAAGGGGCTCTGCTCTGGCAATTTGTCCTTGGTAGCTACAGAGCCCACGCACAGTATCCTCGCCACTCTTGGCCTCTAGAAAGAGGACAAAACGAAGCAGACCTTGGGACTCATCCGATGGCTCAACAGCAGGTGCTCAAGTTCCTCCTGGTCCCACATGGGTCCAGAGAAGTTCAGAGAAGTTCAGAGACCAAATGGCCCTCAGACCCAGGGGCTGAACACTTGGAAGGCCCAACTCTCCAGGTTCACACCAGGAAGGTCATGGGGACTTGTAGCAAACTCCAACTGGCTACACAGAGCTGGGGGGATGGGGACCCTGGGATTTTTCTGCTTCCCCCATGCCAACCTCTTGGAGAAAGCACTCCAGTCACCTGGCAGTTGTTGATGGGCCTTGGGCCTCACCTGTCACCTCCCCGGTAGCAGAAGGCAGTGCCAGGATGACCTGATGGGTTGAACGAAGTTGAACGTTTGTCCCATCGGGCAGCCAGAAGCTCTGCTTATGCCATGGGCTGTGTTTGTGACGGTCTTGTATTGATGATCTTTCGTTGTATTGATGATGGAGTTCCATCGCCCTGAAGAACATACCCAACAGAAGCAACAGAGACAAGATTCGTTTTGATCTGTGATTTCAGAGATTTCCATCCTTCCCGGTGACAGGGAGCAGAGAGAGGGGTGCACTGCCCCTCAGCGTCTCAGCTTCTCCCTGCTTCACTCCCTCCAGGGCTCTGGCTTATGGATGACACCATTCACATTTAGAGTGGGCTCACTCCTCGGTTAATCCTTTCCACAAACAGAGACAGGAGACTGTTCCTCTGGGGTCTTCTAGGTGTTTCTAAATCCAGTCACACTGACAAGATAAACCCTTGAAGAGCTCCCACCACCTTGTAGGAAGGGGTGGATGCATAGCTCAGGGAGGAGAGCCAGAGGGCAGGTGTTCCTAAGGTGGCACGAAAGTCCTTAACTGGCTCTCCCTGCTGGCATGAGCTCCTCCCAGTGCTTATGATTGGCCATCTAACCCTCCCACCAATACAGCAGTGAGCTGGAAACACACTGCTACCCTAGGACAGCATCCTACCCTATGTCTAGATTCTCTAGTCATATACCCTCTACCCTAAGTAAACAAGCAAGCAAACAAACAACAGCAGCAGCAGCAACAACAAGAACAACAAATTAAAAATTACCTTGGTTCTGTGCCACCTACCCCTAGGTCTAGTTCCTATCCCAAGAATGCATCCCCTACCCTATGTCTAACCTCCTTATCATAGGACAGCTGTTCATATGCAAATGTACACCCCCTACCCTTTGCCTATACACTTAACCTAGGTCTGCACACTCCCTCCTAGGTCTACAATCCTTACCCAAGTCTAAATCCCTATCGTAGGACACCCCCTACATTCTGTGCTATATCTAGACACCCTACCCTAAGTCTACACTCAAAACCCTAGTACACCCCTGTGCTGGGTAGTTTTATGTCTGCTTGAAACAAGAGAACATCACAGAAGAAGAAGAAGAAGAAGAAGAAGAAGAAGAAGAAGAAGAAGAAGAAGAAGAAGAAGAAGAAGAAGAAGAAGAAGGAGGAGGAGGAGGAGGAGGAGGAGGAGGAGGAGGAGGAGGAGGAGGAGGAGGAGGAGGAGGGGGAGGGGGAGGGGGAGGGGGAGGGGGAGGGGGAGGAGGAGGAATCCTAATTGTGAGACTGTTTCCATCTGACTACCCATAGGCGAGCCTGTAGGGAGTTTTCTTGATTGATGATCTGTGTGGGAGGGCCTAGCTCACTGTGGATGGAACCCCGTGTTAGTGAACCTGGGTGCTATGAAAAAGCAGGCCGAGGAAACCTCAAGGAGCAAGCCAGCAAGCAGCACCCCTCTGTGGCCTCTCAGCTCCTGCCTCCAGGTTCCCTCCCCGACCCCAACTGGTTTACACTCACTCCTTGGCTTCCTTCGGGAAATCGTGGTTCAGGATGAGTGTTCCAAATAAACTCTTTCCTCCTCTAGTTGCTTCTGGCCATCGCAGTAATAGTAACGCTAACTGAGATAGAGGTTAGAAGCAGGTTTGTAGGGTCTTACGGTAACAGGCATGCTCAGGTGTTTGGGGAAGATTATAGCAACATTTGAACCCTGAGCATTCAGAACTTAGCAGGCTGCCACAGGAGCCAAGGAGCCGGATGATGGAGGCCTGGCTTATGAAGTTTCGAGGGAAGTTTGAGTGTCCCATAGAAATTCTATTGGGGCCATCCCATAGTTTGAATTAAGATTCTGTGGCTTGGGTCAGCTGGGGCTGCAGAATCTGCTGTGATTAAGAAGAGACCAGAGCCACTGAAGCAAAAGCATTTGCTCTCCTGGGACAGTTGATGCTGGTCACCTGGGGCTGAGGAAATAATAGTGATTAACAGAGACCAATATCACAGGGGCAGATTCTTCTGGGAATTCTCCGAGTCAGAACCCAGAGCGCATGTGTATGTGTATGCTTGTGTGTGTGTGTGAGAGAGAGAGAGGAAGAGAGAGAGACTATGTGTGTATGTGTGTGTGTGTGTGAGTGTGTGTGTATGTATGTATGTGTGTGAGAGAGAGAGAGAGAGAGAGTGTATGTGTGAGAGACAGAGGGAGAGAGAGAGAATATGTGTATGAGTGTGTGTATGTATGTATGTATGTATGTATGTATGTATGTATGTGTGTGTATGAATGTGTGTGAGAGAGTGTGTGTATGTGTGTATGAGTGTGTGTGTATGTTTGTGTGTGTGTGTGAGAGAGAGAGTATGTGTGTATGAGTGTGTGTGTATGTGTGTGAGTGTGTGTGTGTGTGTGTGTGTGTGTATGTGTGTGTGTGTGTGTGTATGTGTGTATGTGTTGCTCAAGGGGTCCTGGTCTCGATGGCATGAGGGGGTCAGAGAGAGCTGCTGAGACTTGTTCCCAGGAGAGTCCATTGGTGAATGTGTGGCCTCAGTTGAAGTTGAAGATGGGATTGGGATGGGGGATGAGGAGTCACAGGAGAGGCTCTGGGTGACACTGCAGCTCAGTTGCAGCAGTGACCCCAAGCCTTTTGGAGATGCCAGGATGAGATGACCACCAAGACTAGAGTGGAGACTGGCTTGTACTCAAGCACTTTGGCCCTCAGAGATTACAAGTCCTAGAAGTCTGACACCTGGCTTTACACTGCTGGACCTTGGTTTGGCTTCGACATGAATGTAAATGTATCCTGGTTTTCCCCTCTTGGAGTAAAAAAATTAAAAAGTACATAGCATATTTTTGATTCTACAAGAGTCCCATACTGGAGAAACTTTTGAATTATACAGAGACTTAGGTGTTTTATAGAAACCTTGGATATTTTAAAGAGACCTTAGAGTATCAGAGAAAATTCGGAGTATAGAGATAGTTTGGGTGTTTTAAAGAGGCTGAACTTCTGAAGTACTTGAACATCTAGTTTAGAATACATTTTATATTGTGATATTAATACTAATACGAATATTAAGGACCACAAAAAGGAGAGATTGTGATTTAAGGGGGACATGTTTGTGTGCCGAGCTAACAAGGGCTCATTGTGCTGGCCAGTGACTTTACATACGCTAAGGTAATCAGGAAAGAACTCTTCATTGAGAAAATGCTTCCATCAGGAGGCCAGTAGGCAAGTCTTCAGGCATTTTCCTGATTAATGATGGATGTGGAAAGGCCCAGCCCCCTGTGAGCAGTGCCACCCTGGGCTGGTAGTCCTGGGTGCTGTAAGAAAGCAGGCTGAGCAAGCCAGTGAGAGGTATTCCTGCATGAACTCTGCTTTCAGTTCCTGCCTCCAGGTTCCTGCTTTGGCTTTTGGTCCTGACTACACGCTGTATGCTGGAAGAGACCCTTCCCCCCGCCCCCAAGTTGCTTTTGTTCATGGTGTTTTATCACAGCAATAGAAACCTAACTAAGGCAAACCCCTACCCTAGGTCTACAGGATCTACCCTAGAGTTACAACTCTTACCCTAGATCTACACCCTGTATCCTAAGTCTATACACTCTACTCTATGTCTACACCACCTATCCTAAGTCTGCCCACCCTACCCTAGGTCTATATCATCTACCCTAAGTATACACCACCTACCCAAGGTCTACACACCCTACCCTAGGTCTACACAGCCTACCCTAGGTCTACACAGCCTACCCTAGGTCTACACACCCTACCCAAGGTCTACACACCCTACCCTAGGTCTACACAGCCTACCCTAGGTCTACACACCCTACCCTAGGTCTACACACCCTACCCTAGGTCTACACACCCTACCCTAGGTCTACACACCCTACCCTAGGTCTACACACCCTACCCTAGGTCTACACACCCTACCCTAGGTCTACACACCCTACCCTAGGTCTACACACCCTACCCTAGGTCTACACAGCCTACCCTAGGTCTACACACCCTACCCTAGGTCTACACACCCTACCCTAGGTCTACACACCCTACCCTAGGTCTACACACCCTACCCTAGGTCCACACCACCTTCCTTAGTCTACACACCATACCCTAGGTCTACACACCCTACCCTAGGTCCACACCACCTACCCAAGGTCTACACACCCTACCCTAGGTCTACACAGCCTACCCTAGGTCTACACAGCCTACCCTAGGTCTACACACCCTACCCAAGGTCTACACAGCCTACCCTAGGTCTACACACCCTACCCTAGGTCTACACACCCTACCCTAGGTCTACACACCCTACCCTAGGTCTACACAGCCTACCCTAGGTCTACACACCCTACCCTAGGTCTACACACCCTACCCTAGGTCTACACAGCCTACCCTAGGTCTACACACCCTACCCTAGGTCTACACAGCCTACCCTAGGTCTACACACCCTACCCTAGGTCTACACACCCTACCCTAGGTCTACACAGCCTACCCTAGGTCTACACACCCTACCCTAGGTCTACACACCCTACCCTAGGTCTACACAGCCTACCCTAGGTCTACACAGCCTACCCTAGGTCTACACACCCTACCCTAGGTCTACACACCCTACCCTAGGTCTACACACCCTACCCTAGGTCTACACACCCTACCCTAGGTCTACACACCCTACCCTAGGTCTACACAGCCTACCCTAGGTCTACACACCCTACCCTAGGTCTACACACCCTACCCTAGGTCTACACAGCCTACCCTAGGTCTACACACCCTACCCTAGGTCTACACACCCTACCCTAGGTCCACACCACCTTCCTTAGTCTACACACCATACCCTAGGTCTACACACCCTACCCTAGGTCCACACCACCATCCTTAGTCTACACACCCTACCCTAGGTCTACACACCCTACCCTAGGTCTACACAGCCTACCCTAGGTCTACACACCATACCCTAGGTCTACACACCCTACCCTAGGTCTACACACCCTACCCTAGGTCTACACAGCCTACCCTAGGTCTACACAGCCTACCCTAGGTCTACACACCCTACCCTAGGTCTACACACCCTACCCTAGGTCTACACACCCTACCCTAGGTCTACACACCCTACCCTAGGTCTACACAGCCTACCCTAGGTCTACACAGCCTACCCTAGGTCTACACACCCTACCCTAGGTCTACACACCCTACCCTAGGTCTACACACCCTACCCTAGGTCTACACACCCTACCCTAGGTCCACACCACCTTCCTTAGTCTACACACCATACCCTAGGTCTACACACCCTACCCTAGGTCCACACCACCTTCCTTAGTCTACACACCATACCCTAGGTCTACACACCCTACCCTAGGTCTACACAGCCTACCCTAGGTCTACACACCATACCCTAGGTCTACACACCCTACCCTAGGTCTACACACCATACCCTAGGTCTACACAGCCTACCCTAGGTCTACACAGCCTACCCTAGGTCTACACACCCTACCCTAGGTCCACACCACCTTCCTTAGTCTACACACCATACCCTAGGTCTACACACCCTACCCTAGGTCCACACCACCTTCCTTAGTCTACACACCCTACCCTAGGTCTACACACCCTACCCTAGGTCTACACACCCTACCCTAGGTCCACACCACCTTCCTTAGTCTACACACCATACCCTAGGTCTACACACCCTACCCTAAATCTACACCATCTACCCTAGGTCAACAACCCTTACTCCAGACCTCCTGCCCTAGGTCTATACACCCTACACAAGGTCTGCACACTTTACCAGAGATCTATAACTCCTACATTGGGTCTATAACCCTTACCTCATGTCAGCACCAAGCACCCTATGTCTACACCACCTCCACTAGGTCTACACTACTTCCTATGTCTACATACCTAACATAAGTCTACACTCCCAACTTTAGTTCTCTAACCCCTACCCTAGGACAACTCCCTTTCCCTAGGTCTACATGCCCTACCCTATGTGTAAATCCCTCATCCTAGTTTGACACATTCTACCCTAGGTCTGTATATGATCTCCTAAGTCTACATTCTATATTCAAGTTCTACACCCCCTGTGTTTGGTCTATGCCTTCTATACTAGGTCTAAGCTCTGTACATAGGATAACACCCTCTATTGTAGATCCACACCGCTGGGCATTAGTTCTAGAAGTCTCCACTGACCCTAAGTTTTTACCCTCTGGCCTAAGTATATACCTCTATTCTAGATTTGTACTGTCTGCTCTCTGCTTCCACTACCTACCTGTGCCTACATCTTTTACTCTAGATCTAGATTCTATTTGAAACCCTCTGTGATGGTTTGTATATGCTTGGGCCAGGGAATGACACTATTGGGAGGTGTGACCTTGTTGGAGTAGGTGTGTCACTGTGGGTATGGTCCCAGCTTCCTGCAAGTCAGTCTCCTCTTAGAGACCTGCAGGTGGCAATGTAGATCTCTCAGCTACTCCTGCACCACACCTGCCTGGATGCTGCCATGTTCTGCCTGGATGATAATGGACTGAGCCTCTGAACCCGTACGCCAGCCCCAACTAAGAGTTGCCTTGGTCACGGTGTCTGTTCACAGCTGTAAAACCCTGAGACACCCATACTATAAGATAACACCCCCTGCCCTAGGTCTCTAGTCCAGGCCCTAGGTTCATCCCTCTGTGCTAGTTCTGCATATCCATGTTAGGCATGCATACTCTATCCAAGGTCTGCGTGTTCAAGTACACCCTCTACTCTATGTGGACACCTTCTACGCTAAGTCTACACTCTCTACCCTAGGTCCATAAAACCTACCCTGAGTCTACACCCCTGCACATTTAAGTCAACATGCTGTAGTCTGTCTGCATCCCTACTTTATGTCTAAATCCCTCTACCCTAGCTCTAAAACATCTACCCTAGCTTACACCTCCTACTTATGCTTCTACCACCACCTACCCTAGATTTACCTCATTACCTGTGTCAACATTCCATCCCCTCTACCTTTCTACACCCTCCTCCCACAAAAAGTCAATATCCTCTCCTCTATATCTAATCCCCCTACCGTGGCTCTAACCCCCCCCCCATCACTGGTACACTCTGTCTGATCCCTCCATCCTAGCTCTACCCCTTATTCTAGGTCCACACCTCCTTTACTAGCTCCCCTACACTTCCTACCCTAGATCTAATGTCCACACCCAAGTCTACACCACCTACCCGAGCTGTAAGTCCCCTACATAAGGTCTATACCCTCTCTGGTCCATAACCTCTACCCTATGTTTCCATGGCCTATGTCTCAATGATCTCTGTAGAGATGCCATCCCACTGAGTTGGGGGTCTACTATAATTCACACCCTATTGTGATTGAGTGTGACATATATGCCCAGTGCTCCTAGTTTGCACACTTGTCTCCCCCCTACCCCCCAGCTGGTGGCACTACTTTGGAAGGTTGTGAGATCTTTAGGCAGCCACAGCCTTGTTAGAAGAAGCGGGCCATTTAGAGTGGGCATCTGGTCCATTCTGCTGTTACACCCAAACTTTAGGAATCCCACCGGGGACCTGCCACCGTGTCGTCCCCACTGTGATAGACTGTAGTCCCCCATACTGTGAGCCAAAAATCAACTCCCTCCCTTTATTTGCTTTGTCAGGTATATATATATATATATATATATATATATATATATATATATATATATATATAGTCACAGCTATGAGAAAATTAAGTAATATGCACCTGACACAGTTAAACCCACACCAGGCAGGTCAGACTTCAGCTGAGCAACAGGGCTTAATGATGGGCCAGCACTGTCCTGAGAGCCAGGGACCAGCCACATCTGTCCCCCACAAGCCACACAGCCTACACAATGATAGAGACAGGTGGACTCTGAGGCAGAATGGTGGACCCATCAAAAGCCTGTAGCACAAGGCAGTCCTTGTGACACCCAGTTTGTTTGACTTGCCGGGGTCAAGAGCCACCCAGCTGGCATGGAAACCGTGCATGGGTTTATAGGGTAGCCATGCCTGGCCCAGGCTCTTTGATGAAGCTGACGGATTCCAGGCGGTACCCAAAACTCCTACATATACTGGGTGAAGTGGTTTTCAAAGTCAGAGCTGTGGCTCTGTGTTCATCTGACCTGGAGTAATGTAAACTGCCTTCCTCATGAGACATGAGGTTTATTTGTACAGTTTGGGCCATTTCTGTAAATGTTTGACCCGTTTAGAAATCCAATCCAAAAGGCAAGCAAATGAATGCTTTTATGCCGTGCAATGGAATTCGCGGCCGCCAGCGGCGATGCTTTTACCTATAACTATACATTGGATGCTGTTTAAGGCCTGAGGTAAAGACAGGTTGGTCTTGCTTTGAAATACTGCAAAGTTGTGGGGTGAGAGCAAAGTGCTCCCAGTGGGTGCTGGGTGTGGGCTTTCTTTATGGTGTAATCTGCACACAACATAGAAAGCAATCCATTTTGGATGGGTGGGTGGGGACAGAGCAGAGATACACCTGGGAGTTAGGGCAAGGGACACCCAGAAGCAAGAGTCTCTGAGGTCTATAATCCTGCCGTATCCCAGAATATGGTGAATCCATCAGCCACTAAATACCTCCCACCCCAGTGAACATGCTGTATCTCTGTTAATGAAAGAACTTCATCTCTTATGTGTGATGACTGTTTTATGACCCACGAGCTCTCCTGAGCACCGTTGGACTCACATGCTCTGGGCGCATCTCCAGAGGGCCCAGGACTCTGTGTACTTGCTGAGATCCTCTCAGTGTGGTTGGTTTTGTGTGGCTTTGTCAGAATAGAGGTCTGACCTCAGTTTTCCAGTGTGTCTGACTCACACCTCTAAAAACACCTGGAACTTCTGAAGACTAGCTAGCATCTCAGGCAGGTCCCTGTGGCATCAGGGAGAACTCCAGAGGCTGTTTCCCAAGATAACAGTGTGTAAGTAAGTTGTGGGGACACCAGGGGAAGGCAGGGGGCAGGACAGCATCCCTAGAGCTGTGGCCATTCCCAAGCCAGAGGTGTTGAGGAAAGAGAGATTGGAAGGATTCAGAAGGAAAGTGATGTAGCAATGGCCACTGGGAAAGGAGCAGCGGCCTCAGTTTACCAGCCTCAGATGACCTCAAAGGGAGGACTTCCGGGCGAGTGGAGTGTCACTGCCCCAGATCTCCTGGATTTTCATTGGTTGAGCATGGGAAAAGTGAATTTGGAAGGATAGGCTGGGTCCACAGCCAACTGGATCTGTGGCAGGCTGGCTCAATAGTAGGCTGGCTCTGTGGTGGGCTGGCTCTCTGGTGGACCCCACATAGGGAATGAAGATGTCCCTGGAGGGAACCCCATTTGTTTACCTTACCATGTACCTCTGTTGCCTTATTAGCTGGTTTATCCTCACAGCTTCCAAACCACTCCCACCCCAGCCCTCTCCTCTCAGCCACTTGTCAGAGGCCAAGGACCTCTACTCAAGCCTGCGTGTGTCCCCGGTGAAAGACCCTGGAGGCCACTGCACACCGGGTCTTGTTCCATTCTAGCACTGAGCTATCTCAGCTCCCATCCTCCACCCCTCTCCCTGGCATGCTGAGTAGACAGTTTGAATACCCTGGGGTCTCCTGGCACTTGTTTTGACTAGACATCTTTCTTGCCCATGGGGGGTTCTGGCATCTGTCATCCCCATCCCTACAGTGGCCCACTCCTCCATCACCTCGTGACCAGTGAGTTCACAGAGATGCACCAGCTATTCTGTGGGTTTTGCTTGGCACATCCCATTCTCCGTAGAGGTCAGGCACTTCCAACCTTAGGGCTCATGGAGGCCTGGATGATGGCCAAGTACCTCAGAGGTGGGGATATGGAGTTGGGGTTGGGGTGTGCACAGTGGGAAGGGGCAGCAGTCAATTGAACATCTCAGTCCAGTCCCTCTTCAGAACCTCAGGCAATGGTTTGCGGTTCAGAACACCAGGGTTGGTTTGCACTGGCTTCTGACCCAGAACCCAGTGACGCCTCCATTCAGTTCATCTGGGCCCACCCCCACTGTCCGAGCGGTCTCTCCTCAGCTGGTTTGTGGTCTCAGGAAAGCTGTTCAGTTTCACCGAAATCAGCAGCACTCGGGGTGTTGGTCTCAGCCACAGGGTTGGGTGACCATCAGGGCCAATTACAGGAAATGCCAGTTGGAGGCAATTCTACCTTTGTGGAGGCCAAGAGAAGAAGAAGAAGAAAAAAGTTCCTAACATTAATTGGAACCAAACCCAGCCCACATGGCTCCTTCTGGGAAACTGAGCCCAGCATGCCTCGTCTTCGTTTCCTACTCAATGCTGATCCGACCAGTACTCGTCCTGGGTTCTGCACGATTCACCTTGTGGTGGGATCCAGGTCCCCCAGCACGGAGGATTGAACCCACAGCTCCCTGGAGTGAGGGTCCAGCCTTCTCAGAGGCACAGGGAAGCCCCAGGATCATCAAAGGCACAGTGACATCATCTGTGTAAAGGGAGAGGCAAGGGCAGAGTGGTGGGCTGGTGGGGTCTCCAGTGACCTGGACCTACGCTCATTTTTAGAGCCTTGTGTGTGCTGCCAAGCTGCAGTTGTGAGTCATCAGACCATAGGTTTATCTACTGTTCTCTGAATTCTGAGTGTGACTGTGTGTGACTGTGTGTGTGTGTGTGTGTGTGTGTGTGTGTGTGTGAGAGAGAGAGAGAGAGAGAGAGAGAGAGAGAGAGAGAGAGAGAGAGAGAGAGACTGTGTGTGCTGCCTACCTTTGATCCAAGCACTGGGGAGGCAGAAACAGCATCATCTTGTATAAGATGGGCCTTGCTAACCAGCCAGCCTAGCCCACCTGATAAGTCACAGGCCAGCCTCAAGAAAAAGAAAGAAGATGCCTGAAGTATAAGGACAGAGGATGGTCCATACAGAAAGTACATAAGGCTGTCTCCACAGTCTCACACACACACACACCTTTACAAAAAGGAAACCTTGTAAGATATAAAATGAGATATTAACCATTCATTTGAAGTGTGAAGTTTGGTCTGGTTTTAGTGTGTTATAGCACAAATTTTAAAACTCGTGGTTGCAAATACGCGCAGCGTGAGATTTCCCATGCTGGCCAGGGTCCTGTGTGCCACCCAGTGGCACCACCTACAGTCACAGAGCCTGCAACCACGGCCAATGTCATTGTCCAAAGTTTTTTGCCTCACTCTGGAAAGATAATCCCTCAACATTTAGGATCTTTCCCGATTGCAAGGCTATCTTGGTAAGAACAAACACTGTCCGGCTCCCCGAAGGTGCAAATACCCGGCCCATTGGCTTCTAGAAGGTTCTGGGAGATTCTGGCACCTTGCACCTGAACTCTATGGAGGGAACGATTCAATATGACGGAAATACTTTTATTGACTTTTTGAGGATCTTATACACGTGTACCATGGGTTCTGATCAAGTCTAGCTCCTCGCATTCCTCCCCTCCAGCTTCCCCCAGATCTCCCCACATTTCCATCCCTGCTATCAAAATCTTGACTAGCATTCAATGATCAGTCAGCAATAGCAGTCAGTGTGAGTGAGATTCGCCACGAGTGCTTTATAATTGGGGGTGCTGTTTGTACGTGGCGTGTTCCTTTCCTCCTTTGGGGCCCCACAGCTGAGGAGCCTGTGAAAAACTGTCAACCAAGGTTTGTTGCAGCAGGCAGGTGCAGCCCCCAGGATGAGGGGCAGAAATGGGACCCAGGGTGTCCTGGTCACTGTCAGGGATCAGAGAGCCTTTACGACTCCTGCTTGGCTCACCCACGCGACAGCCAGAGTCCCTCTTTTTGTTCTCTGAGGCAGGGTCTCCTATAGCCCAGACTGACCTAAAATTTACCAAGTGTACAAGGATGACCTTGAACTCCTCTTGTTCCTCCTGCCTCTACCTCCTGGGTGCTAGGCTACTAGATTGATTATTGTCTTAGTTTCCATCCCTCAGCCCCAGTCAGGCTGTAAGCTTCAAGGGTTAAGTGTCCTTCGTCCTGACTGTTTGCCCGGACGTTTATACTCCTGAGCACGTGACAAGTTTTCAACTAATGTTTGTAGACTGTTTTAAAACATGGCAGAGTGAGGGTGGCTAAGGCCATCTGGGTACCGAGACGGTCTCACCCCCTCCCTCCTCCTCATCCCTATCTCTCTTCCTTCTTCAACGGGAAAGGGAGCCCAGAGCAGAGCTCAGTGGACAGAGCCTCGGGTGTTTCCATTTGGCTTGTGCTGGGCACTCGACAGACTTATCTGTGGCCTGTGCCCAGCAGGTTCCTTGGAATTCTCCCCACAGCCAGCTCTGCTCCATAAACGGGGACACTCATGAGTCTGTGGCTCGGGCAGTGACAAGATAATTGTCACTGAATTTGTGCTCACCATTCCTCCTGTTTCCTCCAGATCTGACCGCCTGGAGCCTAGGGGTGATGTGGAGACTGGTGTCCTACAGGGCCGGTGCCAGCGACTGCACAGCAGGCTGCCTGCCAAGCATAGGACTGGAGCATCCTGCTGGGTGGGGTGGCGGTCAGGCAGCTGGCAGTGCCGTGGGCTCTACATCTGTGGGCTTGACTCCCTGGCAATTACATGGTTAGACATGAGTCTTCACGCTAAGACCCAAAGCATGAACCTCTCCAGGGGCCTGGAGTCCCTCAGACCCAGGAAAGGTGGAGAGGAGGTGACTCAGATAAACCACTCTGCAGGCACAGAACAGCATTTCTGGGGAGCTATAAAAGGGAGTGACTCGCTCAGAGTCACGTCAAACAGAACAAGCCATGGTCCAGGCCCAACTCTTAACTTAAGAATTTAATTATTCTAAACGTGTGTGTGTGTGTGAAAGAGAGTCTGTGTGAGTGTGTGTGTGAGAGAGAGGTGTGTCTGTGTGTGAGTGTGTGTGTGTGAGAGAGAGAGAAAGAGAGAGACAGACAGACAGAGAGACAGAGACAGAGAGAAAGTATGTGTATGTGAGAGAGAGTGGTATGATATGTGTGTGTGAGAGAGAGAATTGTGTGTGTGTGTGCAATGTGTGTGTTTGAGAGAGAGTGGTATGGTATGTATGTGTGAGAGAGAGAATTGTGTGTGTGCATGTGCAATGTGTGTGTGAGAGAGAGAGTGGTATGGTATGTGTGTGTGAGAGAGACGTGTGTGTGTGTGTGTGTGTGTGTGTGTGTGTGTGCGCAATAGGGTTTTTAATTCCTCTGTATTCCATGCCCTCCTGTGCCGGGGATCTGCTCCACTTGATGCATTATTGGTCGCTGTGAAATATCTGGAAGTAGGGAGGGACATCAGAGCCGCCTGCAGAGGAAGCTGCTCCCGGCAGGCACAGGAGGGGTGCTCGGTGTGCCCCTCACGTGTCCTGGGGCACATGACTCCGGGATACTCAGAGAGGACGGAGGTGGACGAACGACCATGAAGGAGAACGGTGGTGTCCACTCCTGTCCACAGTTATCGCTTGCCCTCCTGCTTAAATAACCTATGGAGCGTTTCCTCACATTTATTTATTTATTTACGAGCAGGGGCAGGGACACTCCTGGACCATGCCACACAGGTCAGAGAATAATTCTCCTAAGTCAGATCTGGCCCTCCATCATGAGGATCCTAGAGATGCCATTGAGGCTGCTGGACTTGGCTGCAAGCCCCCCTCACACAGAGAACCAGCTTTCTGACCCTTCTTTCTCATTTTTCATCTTGTCTCCATGATCATCCCCCGAGAGAACTGGGTGGGAGAAGTCACGGCGTACATTGACAGAGGATGTGACTTTTGGCTGGGCGAGGTGGCGCTCTTATCATGGCCAGCATGTGTGGCAGAGCTGGGGTCATCCTCAGACTACAATGTTCTGTTCCTGACTGTCACCTGCCAGCTGCACGATTCTTATTCTAAATTCCCCTGTGGTGTGGACCCGTGGGAACCTGCGTGGGCCCCCACTTCCACCCTCAGCTTCTGTCCACTGGTTCCTTCCAAAAGCACTTTCTCTGGATAGCACTGTGCTGTTCTCTGCCCCACCCCCACTCCCCGCTTCCAGGGGTTCGAGTCCCAAGGCACAGCTGTGGGCAAGGACAGGCTGGGATTTATTTATGGCTGTCAAGGGTTTTACTGGGGTCTCCATAAAATCTGCTCGTTGGGTGAGGAAGGTTTATGGCTGGGTCCTGTTTGAGGAGTCTCAGATTCTGCGTGTTGGTTTGTCATTTTGAGAAAAACCACAGTTTGTTTTGCTTTGTTTTAAACAAAGGAATGCCAGGATTTGTGGGAGCTGGAGGGGGCAGCATCCTCAGGGCTTTCCAGCCTTTTCTGGGCGTCCTCAGAGGAACCGAAGATGCAGAGGGTTGGTGCAGTTCATCCGGTGTTGCGGTGACTTTCAGTTCAGAAATGCATTTTAAATCCCTATGTCTGTTTCTCTCTGAAGCACAGACATGGAGACACAATACAGAATGGTTGACTGTGTTGGGAGGCTCTGTCCAGCGGGTGTGCCTCTGTAGTAGCTCCCAAGCTCCACATTGGGACACACTTGGAAGTCTCTTGTCCAAGTGGAATAAACTGTCTGTGTGTGCAAATAGGCAGGGACCTCTTAGAGATTATTGAATTTGATGTGTATGGATGTTTTTCTGCGTGTGTGTCTGTAAACCACACGCATGTCTGGTTCCCATGGAGGTCAGAACTGGAGCTCGAGTTCAGATGGTTGTGAGCCACCGTGCTGGTGCTGGGAATTGAACCCGTGTCCTCTGCAGGAGTGGCCAGTGCTCTTAACTGCTGAGCCATCTTTCCAGCCCCCGAGTATCATTAAAAGATCTCCATTTTAAAGTTAACTGAGATATTTCTGGCTCTGTGAAAATTGAGTTTACTGTTATTCAGAAAGAAGCCAAGAGCCCCCCTTCCTTCTGTGTCACCCCAACATCCCTCTGGTGTCACCCACACACCCACACACCCCTTTCTTTTCTGCAGCATGGATGAATGGTGGTTTTCTCCTGGGCCCCGAGGGCTCAACCAGGCCAGGACTCTGCCTCTGAGCCACATCCCTGGCTCCCTCTTTGCTTTCTATTTCAAAACCTGCTTTCACTGAATTGCCGAGGCTGGCCTTGAACTTGCCATCTTCCTGCCTCAGCCTTCCAGATAGCCAGGACAGCAGGCCTATACCACCAGATCTGACTGCAAATATTTAATTTGGATGCCACTTAAGCCATATTTCCTGTGCTCGAGAGCAAACAGAGGGTCCATATACGATGGAACCTGTGGCCTGCACTCTGGTGTTGCTTGTACCTTCTGCAAACAGATATGTATGTGTGGGTGGTGTGTATGTGTGTACAAATTGTGGGTGCATGCATGCACATGTGTGCTTTCAAGTGTGTAAATATGTAGATTGGTGTGTGTGTGTGTGCATTCATGTGTGTAAATTGTATGCATATGAGTACATGTATGTTGCAACACCAGAGCGTAGGCTACAGATCCCATCAGCCCATATAAACATGGTATTTGGACCTTTTGTTTTCCCTAGACTCATAGAAGCACAGGAGATATTGCTTAGGTGACATTTAATTAAGTGGGTGTGTTGGTAAATGTGCATGTATAAATTGTGTGAACATGCACGCATATATGCCTGTGTGTGTCTGTGTGTGTGCACATGTGTGCATGTGTGCTTGTGTGTATGTGTGCACGTGTGTGTGTGTGTGTCAGTGTGTGTATAGGGGAAGCATGAGGCAACCCAGATGGTCAGAGGAGTGGATAAACACAAGGAGGGAAAGGAGCCAGGCTGCAGAGGTGGCAACACGGGTGTCTGGACGCCTGGCCCAGGCTCCTGATTGTAATCTGTGTCTGACAGGAGACAGAAGATGGTCAGGGACATCCGTGGGCCAGAGAGAACTTCAATCAATAAGCAATGACCAATGAACTGGAGCCCTAGACTCCACATGTAAAGCCAGGTAGGGTGGGGCAGGCTTTTAACACTCTCTGGGGCTCCTTGCCCAACTGAGCCTAATTGGTGAGCTTGAGACCATTGGAGCTAGTGGATGGTGCCCGAGGAACAGCTTCTAGCCCTCATAGCATGAGCACACGTTCCCAAAGACACACGCTGTACCACATAGGCATGCACAGAACAAGAGGTAGCATGTTTTTCTTCAACAGCTCAATTAAAGTTAAACTAACAAAAGTCAGTGCGGTTAAGGTGCTGTCCTGACACCGAGAAGCAATTAGCAAGAACAGGCGAATGGCAGCCTCACTCTGTTGGTGTCCGTGATGTCCCAGGACCAAATGCACAGACCAGCCTCCAGCTGCCCTCGGTCCCCACAGAATGTACCCTTCGGAAGTCCTGGACCTTCACACACTCTGCCCACATCTCATGTCCAACCAGGCAAACCCCTGTCCACTCTCCAGGTCTAAGAATATGAGTTCTTGGGACCTCTGGTAGAAGGAGAGCCCTCATCTTTCAGCAAGCTGGAATAGTGGCGTGCGTGGTCTTAAAGAAACACTGGGTTGGCCAGAGACATTTCCCCCTGCTGTCGTGAATGCAGATGAATAGGGGGTAACCTTTCTGCTGCAGCAGCAGAGGGTTCAGGAGTGAAGGGTGGGCACCCCACTTCCACCTCAGAGCCACTGTGACAAGCACCCCAACCTCAGGCAGCTGAATCTGTCGCGTCCCCCCACCCCACCTACCCCCAGATGTGGGTGGCCTGGGGGAGGGTCTGCACACCACGATTCCCAGGCCACCCAGGGAGAGGGCTGGGCCTCAGCAAGCTACATTCTGTTCTTAATGGACTCAGCTGGCAGGGCTCACGTGAAGGGTCGGCTTCTCATCAAATCCTGGGCAGGCAAGTAGCAGCCACCAGCCACAAGTCTCGCCTAAGAGTCCACTCTCTCTCAGCAGTCCTGGGCTGACCTAGAGAGGCTCAGCCAATACAGATCCTAGGACAGTTAGGACAGCCATTCCAGAGCCTCTCTAAAAGCAAACATCCAAGGATGCCCAGGCTAGCTCCTTTAGGGAGACTGCCTCCCACACAAACTAGGCTCATCACAATCACTCTGGACTCAACCTCAATGCTCGCCTGATGCAGTATCGGACTGAATCAAAGAGGAGGCAGTTTCTGAGCCCTTAAGACATGCCCAAAGATGTCCAGGTAAGGGTTCAGCTCTCCTAGGCCAACAGCATCACCAGTGTGCAGCCTCTGGCTTTGCATGTGCCATGTGGGCCCAGAACGAGAGTGATCAAGAAGAAGAAGAAGAAGAAGAAGAAAAAGCACCCTCCAGATGAGGAAGGTGAAAGAGGAGTGCTTTAACAGCAGGGTTAAAATGAGCACTCAGCCAGGATACTCAGGTACTCGTGGGAGTGCAGACTTCCTTAGGTTTGACTGAATCTGGTTGAAGCCCTGATGGCTGCTGGGTAACCAAGGAGTCCCCCACCCGTCCAGGGACATGAACGACAGGAAGATGGCCAACATGATGCACCCAAGGATGTACAACACACCGAGTCATGTGACCCTAGGTAAGAAATGCCTCCAAATGCCCTCAGGACACAAGGCACAGTCTGGCAATCTCATGGAGGACTAGGTGTAGCAGGGAAGACGATCCTGGGCACTGAATGGTGCCTCTTACACTGTAGACCAGCCGTTCCCAGCCTCCCCAATGCTGCGACCCTTTAATAAGTTCCTCACGCTGCAGTGACCCCCAACCATACAATTATTTTGTTGCTACCTCATAACTGTAATTTTGCTACCGCTATAAATCGTATTGCAAATATCTGGTGTGCGGGATATCTGATATGTGACTCCCGAGAAAGGGTTATTCACCTCTCCCTGCCCAGAGGGGTCATGACCCAGAGGCTGAGAAACCCTGCTTTAGACCATGTAACCCCATTCACAAGGCCCACTCCCCAGTGGGCCCTCAATAGCTAGGAAAACCTCAGCTCTTAGGTTAGGGAAGTAGGGGAGAGGCCTAGGGCTTCCAGGGTCCTGGTCCCACCCTGATGTGGGGGCCAGGAGTGGGGAAGTTATATAGGTGTGTATGTTTCTTGATTCACACACACACATACACACACACACACACACACAGTTTGAATTCCTCTCTGTGCACCACACAGAGCAGAAGGATCTGGAAGAATAATCTAGAAACATTTTGATGGCAACAGAAACAGGTGGGTTTCTTCTGGATGTCAGAGGTCACACCTGCAGCTACCTTATTGAGTAACCATGACAATTATCCCTCTCCCCTCTGAGGAATGTGGGATATGGAAGGCGCCCCTTTAGTAACAGTGCTCTCTCTAAATGCTTCAAATCCCAGGAAAAATATACAGGTGCCCAACAGAGGCTGTGGGGCTTCACTCAAGCCAGATGTGTCCCCAGGAGGGAGCAATGGATCAGGGAACCATGAAGACCAGCAGCAGGGCTCAGTGCGGAAGGCACTTACCATCAAGTCCAATGATGGCTTTGATCCCTGGGACCCACATGGTGAAATGACAGAGGTGACTCTCAGAAGCTACATACACACACACACACACACACACACACACACACACACACTAGTACATACATACACACACAACAAGGCACATATACACACACAACAAAGCACACACACACCATGATACATACAACAAGCTACACACACAAACACACCAAAGCATATGCACACGCACGCACACACACACACCTTGGCACATGTACACACACACACACACACACATACACGTAAAACAAGCCACACACACTTTAACGAATGTAATATGATTTTCTTTTCAAGAAGCACATTCTATAGGCTGACAGCCCCCGGACACAGGGTCTCAAAGAAGTGGTTGGGTTTGTGTACCGCAGTTTCCTTACCTGTAAATGGAAATGTGGTGAGGAGAAAGCACCCCACATTCTTAGCTCAGAGCCAGCCACAGAGCCAGAATGCCATGAATGCCAGCCCCTGAGCTAGCTCTGAGCTCTCTCCAGCTGTGGTGTCCCTGCACTGAGCTCTGTGGAGCCTTGGGTAAAGTCTGTGTGACTTCCAGCAAGGTTGGCTTCCTTGGGGAAACTGCAGATCTGCCTGCCCCACCCCTCTCCTGCAAGCCCAGGCATCTTGCAGATGATCCACAGTGTCATGAACTCCTGTGCACAGAGAAGCTTCCAGAAGGTATCTGATTCCGCGCAGAGACAGCGAAGAGCCCTGCGTGGTCTTGGGCTTCCTAGCAATCCACTCTCCCACAAGGGAGGGAATCCTGTGATCCTGTGAAGTTGGGAAGGCGCTCTTTCCCAAGGCAGTCCAGTCTCCTCTGCTGTCCTGACTTATCTCCTGCTGGGCCAATAAAAAAAAAAAGAAGGAAAGATTTGCAGCCATGAATGTGTGTGTCCCTTCATTATCAGGAGAGCCTGTGGCCCCAGTGGGTGGACAGCAGCCTGAGGTGACAGCTCTGGCTAAAAACTGGGACTAAAGAAGAAAGAAAATAAGGTGTGTGTGTATGTGTGTGTGTGTGTGTGTGTGTGTGTGTGTGTGTGTGTGTATCTATGACTGTGTGTGTATGCATGTCTATGAGTGTGTGTATGTGTGCCCGTATGTGAGTGTGTGTACATGTGCTGTATAGCTCTATGAGTGCATAAGCATGTATGTGAATACATCTGACAGGCCTGCCATGTCAGAAAGGACAGAGAGCCTTCTAAGGTCCCATTGTAACCATCTCTGTTAGTTAATTTATAAGCTTATGCGACTTGACAGAAGTAGCTTTTGGAGGAGGGAAGTGTTTCGACTTGCAGTTTGAGGAGGGGGAGAGAGAAGAGAGGATAGGAGGGAGGGAGAGGAGGAGGGTAGAGGGAGGGGGAAGTTCATTAAAGGCACTGTGGCAGGATCGTGAGACAGCTGGTCACATGGCACCCACAGTCAGGAAGCTGAGAGAGATGGATGCTGGCACTCAACTCATATTTTCATTTTTGTTCAGCCTGCATTCCCAGCCCAGGGGATGGTGCCACCCATGGTAACTCTACATCTTGCAACTTCAATCAACTTAACATTAAAAAAAAAAGTTCCTCACAGAGAGGCCCAGGGTTTTTCCCATGATGGCTCTCATTACTGTCAGGATTATGTCAGCCCCCAAGCAGCTTTGGAATGAGGAAGACTCCATGGTCAACTTGGGCAACAGGAAACTGAAAACCCGGGACACTGGGGGTTGGTTATCCTCAGCCTGATTGAGGGTCAAACTCCAGCAGGTACCTGTGATGTGGGTGTGACTTCTCTGTTTCCAAGGAAACTCACCAGAAAATAGCCTGGACCTCATTAAGCAGGAGCAGAGGTTCCCCACTGGGGGCCTGCTGCCAAAAGCTGGAGAGCATCTCTCAAGTGCCAAGGTGGGGACTCTAAAATCCCATGACCAAGAGCCCAAGGAGTCATGCTGGTGTCATGGATGGGTGGGACAATGGTTGGGAAATGAAAGCCTGATCTCATCACACCAGCATGACAGCATGGTTCTCAGCTGACAGAACAGGGGAGACTGGGTGGTTGTGGGGGTCATCTGTCACTCAAGCTTTCTGTGAGTCTAAGAGCTTTTTGCAAACAATATCACTGAGAAGAGTAATATGACTGGAAAGATGGGAAGAGGGACAGAGGAGGAAGGGGAGGGAGAGGGAGAAGGAGGGGGAGGAGGAGGGAAAGATGAAAGGATGAAGCTAAGAATGGAAAAGAGAGAGGGAGGAAAATCAATGGTATGAAAGATGGAAGGGAGGAGTGGGAGGTAGAGAGGAGAGAGGGAAGGAGGGGAGAGGAAGAGGAGGGAGAGAGGGAAAAATGAAAGAATAAAGCTAAGAAGGGAAAAGAGAGAAAGGAAGACCAACAGTATGAAAGATGGGGAGGGGGCAGCCAGGCATAGGTGGTGCATACCTTTAATCCCAGCACTTGGGAGGCAGAGGCAGGCAGATTTCTGAGTTCGAGGCCAGCCGGGTCTACAGAGTGAGTTCCAGGACAGCCAGGGCTACACAGAGAGACCCTATCTTGGGGGAAAAAAAAGGAAAGAAAGATGGGGAGAAGAGGGGAAAGGAGGGGGAAGGGAGAGGGGAGGGGGAAGGGGAGGGAGGGGAGGAAGAGAGAAAGGGAGGGGGAGGAGAGGAAGTGGAAGGCAGGGGGATGGACAGAGAGGAGAGAGGGGAAGGGAGGAAGGAAGTGGGAGGAAGGGGGAAGCCCAGCATCTTAATGCTGATTTCATTTCTCACCACATAACTCTCCTGCATGCTTGGACAATGTTTGGAGGTCAGAAGAATTCAGAGGCTAAGAAGGGTCATCTGCTCCTCACAAAAGCATGGCAGGGTGCGTGAGGGTGAGCTACTGACAGCACAGCGGCTGGAGGCTGGAGCGGAATGCAGCCAGGGTAAACTGAAGCCAGCAGATTAGAGTCAAGGACCATTCTTAGCCCCGAAAGGTACAGGCTCTGTGCTAGAAATCCCTCAACCCCCGGCCCAGCTACAGAAGCCTTTGGACTTGCTAAGGATGCCAAAACCACTTTAAGGGACATGGCACAAAGCTGGCTGCTGGCTGCACCGTGGGAGAGTCTGCCAGGTGGGCGCAGACAGTAGTACGTGCTCCAAATATTTCCAGTCTGGCCCTCTAGCACAGGGGATGTCTGAGGTCAGGTAGAAATTTGTTGCCTGTCCCTGAAGCCCCGGTGTGGTGTTTCTGTTGTCACAAACCATTCATTCTTCCAGAATCAGTCCCCAGTGATAAATGAGGAGAGCGCACTTCCTGTGGGGGTGGGGGTGGGGGTAGGGGTGGGGCTCAGCATCTTCCACTGTAAGATTGATGGTGGCAGCGGGGCAGGGAAGAAGAGACCAGAAGAAACATGAAAGGGAGACCAGAGGGAATCTGACAAGTGTCCACCTGGCTAGCAACCCCTTCATGACGCCTCCAGGCTGGGCTGTCACTATAGGCCTCCTGGAGATGTGAAGCCAGAGGCCAGCTTGGAGGCACAGGTCTGTCATCCCCCCTAGCTGAGAGGATAAGGCTAGAAGATTTAAAGTTCTAACCCAGCCTAGGCAACTTAGTGAGACCCTGTCTCAGAATTAAAGGGAAGAAGAGGTTGGGGATCTGGCCCAGTGGCAGAGCATTTACTGAGCATGCGCAAGGCACTGGTTTCTGTTCCTGGTACTGCTGGAGGTGAAGAGGTGACCAGAGCCAGCATCTCAGTTTCTCAGGAGTGGGTTGCTGCCATACTACATCCTCCTTGTCAATCACCATCTCAGCCTCCTGCTCAGACCCTGGAAATGTGCTGATCCACAGGAGTGCCAGCCCCTGAAGGCTCAGCACTGGGAAGAAGCCTGTGCCCTAGCCACACACGCCAGGCTCCCATGTGAAAGATGAGCAGCTGTTCCAAACACACCAGTCATCAAGAAGAAGCTGCAGCCTCACAAGGAGCCAACGGGGCCCATCCTGTGTCCTAGCCACACCCATGCAACAAGCCTTTCTTCCAGAGCTCAGAAATGCTCAAGTCAGACCAAGGGTCAGGGTAAAGCAAGGGCAGAACCTTGCTGAGCCTCAGTGGACCAGTCGGACTGCTGCTTCCCATCCCAGAGCATTTCAGGAGCAGACTAGACAACCAGCAAAGCTCTCAAGATGGTGCAGAACCCAAGAGGACAGACATTCTACAGGGGAATGGAGGGAGGGAGGAAGGGAGGGATGAATGGATGGATGATGGATAGATAATGGACGAATTGAGGGAGGGAGGAGTGGGTGGGTAGGTGAATGGATGGATGGATGGATGGATGGATGGATGGATGGATGGATGGATTGGTGGACAAATAGATGAGTAGTTGGATGGATGCATGGGTGGATGGATGGATGGACAGATGGGTGGATGGATGGATGGATGATGGATGGATGGAGAGAGATAGGGAGGGGTGGATGGATGGAGGGAGGGATAGATAGATGGATGGATGAATGAGTGGAGAGAGATAGGGAGGGGTGGATGGATGGAGGGAGGGATAGATAGATGGATGGATGAATGAGTGGGTGGATGGATGTGTGTATGATGGGTAGGAGGGATGGGTGGGTGGAGTGAAGATGACATTCATTTTCCTGTGTTTGCATAATCTACACAATAATCTCTCTGTGTCCATCTGTCTGTCTCTTCTTCCCTCTCTCTCTCTGCCTCTGTGTGTCTGTCTCTCTCTCTGTCTCTCTGTCTCTCTCTGTCTCTGTCTCTCTCTGTCTCTCTGTCTCTCTCTGTCTCTGTCTCTGTCTCTCTCTCCCTTCCTCCCTCCCTCCCACCCTCCTACAGATGACCCAGAGGGTAAGATCCAAGTGTCACCCTCACATCCAGCACTCACTGGGCTCCTGCCAGAGGCTCAGCATTACACTGGGTCCTGGGAGTTTCAGCCAGCCATTGGTATCAGGCTCCCATTCTTTCCCCTCACCCACTTCTGTGATAACCATCAATGCCAACACTGCTATCAACACCAGTAACATCATTACCACCCAGTACACCCTCACCGTGAATATGATGCCAACATAATTAATATCAATATCAACACACCAGCTCCAACACCACCATCATTAATAACATCATCAACAACAAAACCAACAATATCGTGATATCTAATCATGCTGTCAACTTGACACACCTGGGAAGCAGGAAGTTCACCTGAGGAATCTCCTCCATCAGGGTGGCCTATGGGCAGGTCCGTGGGTCATTTTCCTGATTACAAATTGATATGGGAGGGTCTAGCCCACTGTGAGCTATTCCATCCCTAGGCAGCTGAGTCTGAGCTGTATAGGAACGGTACCTGAATGTAAACCTGAGCAGGAACCAGGAAGCAGTATTTCCTGATGGTTTCTGCTCCAAGCTTCTGCCTTGAGTTCCTGCTTTGACTTCCCACAATGATGGATTGTGGGCCCTGGAAGTATAAGATGCAATAAATCCTTCCTTCCCAAGATGATTTTAGTCCAAGTGTTTTACCACAACAACATGAAAAGTAAGGGGAAAATACCATTACCATCAAAGCCAACATGGCCACCATCAAAGCCAACATGGCTGCTATCAAAACTAACATGGCCGCCATCAAAGCCAACATGGCCACCATCAAAGCCAACATGGCCACCATCAAAACCAACATGGCCACCACCAAAGCCAACATGGCCACCATCAAAACCAACATGGCCACCATCAAAGCCAACATGGCCAACACCACTATCAGCCACCAAAACCATCACCATCAACACTTCTGTTACTGCTGGTAACAACACTGCCAGTCACCATCACCACTACAGAGAGGCTGTAGCTCCTCTAACTCACTCCACACTGGGCAAGGTAACAGGTTTTCAGTCTTGTGCTCCATTTTACAAGCAGCTTCCCCCCTATTTTGAAGATGGAGGATGACTCTGTACCTAGATAGGCAGGGGAACCCCATCATCTGCCTCACATCACAGATTGATAAATGGCTCATTTTGGGAGTAGAAAGGGATCGACCTTACAAGTTTCCTCAGGTGAATTGAGACTGAAAAAGGTAGAGAGATGATTTCTAAAACCGTATCAGGAAAAGCAGATTCTGTGGGAAGTGGAGGAAGCCATGCATGATTGATATCCTGAGTGGGTGTGTGCCATTGATACCGGCACTCCCATGTCAAAGATGACAATGCCTCATCTCATAGGAGCAGCACAGCCTTCCCCGGATAAGGCTCAAAGGGATGGCAAAGCCCTCCTCTGGAGACCAAGTGTGGTTGTAGACAGTGCACAGAAAATGCCCAGCATAGCTTTCTCCCCCTGGATGTCTATAGCCTGAAAACTGCCCCCGACAGACTGTGCCTACTGAGACTATCTAAACCAGCCTCCTCCAGCCAGCTGTACATGGTAAACCTGCCCCCCTCCCCTGTTCAACTCTATACAATCAACATGTGAAGCTTCCTGGATATTGCGATTTCTCCATCCGGGATTCCTTTCTGCCCAGTTCCAGCTTTTATGTGTGTTAATGGGTTTTCTTCATTCTCTTGCTGCCCCGGTCACGATGGTCACTGGAACCATATTAGGATGAAGCAAGACTTGAAAACCTATCAGACACTTCAGACCAAGGAAATTATGTAACTTCCACCCACCCAGACTCCAATAAGTGGACACTTAGCTCTGAGATGTTGAAGACCCAACAGACCCATGATCAGACCACTCTATGTACGTCAGGAACCGACAGGCAGAGGACTCCTGACTGTCCCAGGGGTCCCGGTCCATCTCAGGCCACTACTGATGGACCCTACCCCAGTCATCACCTGCCTGTCTACTGTTCACACTTACGTCCCTGCCGCTCATCCATACGCCCATCAGTTGTCCTGTGCCCAGTGCTGACCTTCTCTTGCCCCCCTCCCCACCCCCGCAGCTCAGCTCTGACTCTGCGGCCTCTCCAGCTTCACAGTCCAATTTCTCCGTTATCTTATCAAGACAGAGACTCCCAACCCTGTCAGTTCCCCAGCTTAACCTCTCAGGCCTCTTGAAACCCTTGAGACCCCTTGTCTCTTCAGCCTTCGAAGCTATCACACAACTTACATATGGATGTACGTATAGATGGGTAGATACAAGATGGATAATTGGCTGATTGATAGAAGATAGAGATATTTACTATGTAATATATAATGTGCAAGCTAAGAATTAACATTAGTAATTAAGATGAGAACAAAAGAGTATAGGCTTGCTTCACTAAGGCCATCAAGCCAAGCAGGGTTATCTAGAAAATTGTTATTTGCTAAACTCTGTCATTTGTGGAAAGCCACAAGCCCATTGGTCTGCGTTTCTGACATGCGCAAGCATGACAGCAGACCTCATCTGTCAAGGCCCTGAGATGCCCGGCCCATGTCACTGAAGCTGATGCCCCCCCAACACATCCCAGGCAGGGCCACAACCACTAGGGCACTGGGAAAAGCACTCACCTTGGCTGAGAACCCAGCCTAGACTCCACAGAAACTGAGCAGAGGGTCTGGGCTCTGCTTGCTGGAGCCCGGATCACCCTGTCCCATAGCATCCCCTCCCCTGTGGTCTGTGTTCCTGATCTAACTCTACCACTCACTCCGGCCTCAGTTCCCCTACGCGTGCCAAACGAATGGCCTCGTCCGTGAGCCTCACTCAGAGGTGACGTTTACCTCAGAAACATTTCTGCCCTTTTCTCAGAGGGGCCCAGCTGCCATCTGGAGGGAGTGAGGCTGCTAACCCTAACTCTCCTGCACGCACAGGATGCCCCACTATAAAGAGTGAGGGCCAAGCTCCCTACACGGAGGAAAGAAACCAAAGACATCGGAGCAGATTTCCTGTCACAATCCCTAAAAAGGCAAAATTCAAACCCTTCCTCTGTTTTCCCCCAGACCATGCTCTGTGGCCTCCTTGGGGTTGGGGCAGGGGCATTTCACAAATGATCAAGTTCCAGGGCACAGACTCCCCCCCCCCCCACTTTCTGACCATTGAACCATCCTCCCCTCATTTTCAGATAACACCTTCTTTCTGGTTTTTTTCCTCCCTCCTCCTGCTGCCTGCAGATCGGAGCTGAGTGAAGCCCTGCATGGGTTGTAAGGATGCCTTTATAAAGGGTCACACGAGATCCCTTAGCATCTTGGAGCTCAGGGGATGATGGATCGAGTTACCGATTCCCTTAATTGCATGTCTGGGCTAAAAACAGACTCTCTTAGTTTTCCTAAGAAGTTACATTCTTAATGACATTAAAATATTGCGGTGAGTGAAGCAAAATGCTAGCTGACGGATTTAGGGCCTGAATCAGCGTGCGGAGTGTTTACCTAAACTTGTTTACCCCTGCTGGGTCACTAGTCTCCGAGGTTCTGCCAAAGCCCAGGAAGGAACAGTGGTGTCAGATTCGGGACCTGGAGAAGGCTCAAGAATGTCTTTCGATTTCTTAGCCCTGGACTGAGCAGGCGCTGCAATCACGCTGTAACCGAAGAACGACTGTGTGCACCAGGCCCACGAGCCCATCACCTTGGATTTCTGCAGGGACCGGGAAGGGCAGAGATGCCATGTCGAGAGGAGGGAAACCTCTTGGCTTTGTGTCCTGTGGCAGCTCTTTCCAAATCTTAAAACAAGTAAAAGCAGAGACAACTTTGAATAAGCACCCTCAAGAGGCCAGGTTCAGTGGGGACATGCTCCGTGGAAGCTTCCCGAATTCTCCCCATCACAGGAAGCAGGAAGCAGCATATGGCCAGGATGTAGAACCTAAGCCCCCCAAACTGCTGGGCAACTCCAAGAGGACATAGCTTGGAGTAGAGACAACAGGATTCAGTGGTCTTCAGACAAGCCAAGAGCTCTGAGGTCAGACAGTGTGCTGCCAGCCTGGGGACCTATGCTGAGGCTCTAGGAGACAGCTATCTGGCAATAGAAACAGCCCCAACCTGAACTGTCAAGGTCAGTATCACACACATATCCCTGCCCCTAACAAGCTGTCATGATGCTTTTATCAGGCATCCATCCTCTAGCGGTTCTGGTCTCCATCCCTCGCCCTCTCTCCTAGCCCCATGAGGGAAGGACCCATGGTGTATAAGCTGATCATTCACAGTTATTGTAGATAATGGTGGCCAGAGAGATGGCTTATTGGGTAAAGGGCTTGCCTCGAGGACCTGAATTCCATCCCCAGAGCCTACACAAAAAGCCTGTCATGGTGACAACATAGTGAGATGTACTTGTAATGCAGGAACGGAGCGGTGGAGGGAGAAGCCTCTTCTCCAGACTGGGGGATGCCTGTCTTTAAAAAGGATGGTAGACTCCAGAGGATGACACGTGCATTTGACCTCTGACCTTCCTGTGCACATGCACACAGACATTACAACAACAGCAACACACACACAAATAATCTAAAAGAGTAAAACAGGCAACGTGTTGTCAAAACCAACCAATACTTCAGACCCAACCCCACAGACATTTGACGGTTGTCATCTCCAGCACAGGGTCTCACCATGAAGTCCTGGCTGGCTTGGTACTTCCTGTGTAGTCCAGGCTAGCCTTGAGTTTGGGTCGGTTCTCCTGCCTCAGCTTCCCAAATGCTGATATTACAGTCATGTGCCACTACACACCCAGTTTGGCCCCATGTATACTTTATCTAAAAATAGAAAGCCTATAAATCAGCTGTGGACTCTAGTGAATGCCACACACAGGCAGGCTGGGGGTTCTGGTTTCTGCTGCTCACTCAGGAGAGTGAGCCCAGAATTACTGCTACTGATGGGTAGAAGGGAGGATGAGGGTCAGGTAGGTGATGAATGATGGGTACCTGAGAGCTTCTACACAGATCTTTTCATTTTAGCTAGTTAGTGAGTCGGTGATGAGTTGATTAGTTAGTTAGTTAGTTAGTTAGTTACAAGGATGTGTCATGGCATGCTTGTGGAGTTTACAGGGAAATTGGAAGATGAGATTGGATCCTGGTTTTGAACTCAGGACCTCAGACTTAGCAGCAAGTCCCCAAGCCTCCCTGTGCAACTCTTTAAACTGTCTGCATCGTTACGAATTTTCACTGAAAATATTCCAAAACGGAGAATGCAGATCCTTGATACATGCTCAAAAGCTACACTGTCCACTCACCAGACGCCACAGCCTCGCAACAGGTCCTTCATGGCAGCTTCGTCCCCCAGCTTCTCGGACTCCCTCCACTGGCTGCAGCCTGAGCATGCGCACTGCAGTGATGATGAGGCGGACTGAGGATCGCTTAGAGCTTGCCACTCGTCAGCTGCTCTCCTAAACGCTTAACGCACATTGACTCGGAAAACACCTCCATAATCTATAGGTCAGTGTGCGTGTCCTCGGCAGGGCGGTGATGCCGTTAGCCATTTTACAGATGACAACAGTGAGGTTCGGAGAGAGCTATGAGGTGCTTCGTCCAGTAGGCGGCGCACCGGTGCTCACTCATCTCTTGGGGGACTCAGAGATCCTCGATCTGCAGCATCTTGGTGGCATGGTTTGGGTTTCCCCACCCAAATCCTGTGGCTCCAGCTTTTTCCTTTTCCTGACTGCATTGCTTTCCGCTTCCCACATTGCTTTCCGCTTCTGGTCTCGAGAAAGAGACCAGAAGGAGAGAGGGAGGATGTCGGGTAAAAAAAAAAAAAAAGCCGCTTGGATCTTATTATCCTCAGCTGCTATTGGAATATGTCCACAAAGTCCTAGAAAGGGAAGGTGCTGAAGATGAGCAGGCTAATGCCAGGCAGAATGTGCCTAAGTGTGTGTATTCCCATATGTGTGCACACATATACACATACACACTCAAGTGCATATGTGTGTGCGAATGATCTCATATGTGTGTACATGCATGCATGTGTGCAAATGTTCTCATATTTATGTGTGTATGCGTGTCTTTACAAGTGTTCTCATATTTATGCGTGTGTGCATGTTTGTATATTCTCATATTTATGTGTGTGCATGTGTGTGTGTGTGTGTATGTGCATGTGCATGTGTGCATCTGGATTTTTACTCACAGTATCTAGCAGAGAATAAACACTAAAGACACACAATGTATAACCTCTGTATAGATTGCGCCAGGACCCTGTAATAAGTGGGGGCTCCCGGCACTTCCTGGGCACAGGAAGATCACAGAGTGGCAACCAGGCTGACAGTCTCCCCAACCCCATCCCTGTGCCTACTGTGTCATTTGCGGGTATTTACAGAGGCAGCAGCTCAGCTGCATCTTCTCTGACTTAACACATTTGCAGCAGAGGGTTGTAAACCTTCCAGTGAAACCTGCCCATGAGCTGCCCTCCTTGGTAGCCATCAGGGTCCCGGGACATTGAGGCAAATCCTCAGACTGCTTTGTGAGGGGTGACAGTTGGCAAAGCTACAAAGAGTCAGTCTGAGTTATTGGGGGGGGTGCTGTGCACGTGTGTACTGAGAGTGTGTGGGCGCGTGTTGTGTGTATGTGTGTTGAAATTACAAACTTCCCCAGGCTAACGTGATATGCAGAGCTGGCCTGCCCACCACCGTGGGTGGTCCTCCTTGGGCCCTCTGGAGGGGGATCGGATGGAGCGGGACATGAGTTTAGCAACATTTCCAATGGGGTAATGACAGCAGTAATAATGGCTGTCCCGCTTGGGAAGAGGAAATCAAAAAAGCCTACACGGGACAAAAATAAACAAGCGCGTAACGTCGGCCCAGGAGGCTGGCCAGTTCTGAACTTGGAGGACATCAAAGCGGGACTGGTTATCGGGCATCCCAGGCTCCAGGCTCCACCGAGCCCTGGCTCTCACTTTTATCAGCCTTGTGGATGTGGCCAGAGTCTCACAGCCACACAGCTGTGGCTGCCCCACAGAATCCTGTTTCTGGGGAGGCTCAGACTGCAGCAGACTGATGGAGAAAGACCTTAAGATGACCCAGAGTATCATGGGGACAACAGAAACACCTACATTTAGATTCTAAATTCTGAACCACAGAAAGCAGGCTGAGGTCAGAAAGCATCCAGGATGGAGCCTCGCCACTGAAAGGAGCATGCCTCCTCCAGCAGCTTGTCCTGGCAGGGGATGGGTGACCCTGAGCCAGTGGCCTCCCCTCCTGCTCAGATGGGGTGAATTATACCCAGCATTCAGGCAGCCTGTGTGCTGTGTGTGCCCAGCTTCTGCCATGCCCGGACATGGCATGGAGTTTCAGTAATAAGGTGTTGATGAAATCTGTCCCCCAGATGGGCCCAGAGAGTTGGCTCAGCTGTGGGAGTTACAGGTTGCATAGGAAATGGACATCCCTGGAAATCCTCATGCTAAGCAGAGTGAGCAGACACAGGAAGAAGACATGATTTTTTTTTCTCACACACACAAAATCTAGATCTGAATGTGCAGGACATGGGATTAGAAGGGCCATGCGAGGAGAGGAGAGATGCAAGGGAGGGGAAGAAAGGCCAACACCTGGGCCTGGAGAGATGGCTCAGTGGTTAAGGACACTGCCACCTCTGCTGTTCCCACCATCCCCAGGGTGGCTTACAGCAGCCTGTAACTCCAGCTCCGACGGTGGGAGGGTCTGGTGCCCTCTTCTGGTTGTCTTGAGTACTGCACCCAGGTCACGCACATCAGAACAAGTAGACAGTCTTGCAAGAACAGCAAATAATGCTTAATTCCTCTCGTGTAGTATATTGTTTAAGATGGATGGGTGAGTGGTCGAACGGATGGACGGACAGGTGGACAAACAGACAGGCAGATAGATATTGTAGGGTAAGGAGACTTGGGGAGAAGAAAGAATAAGAGAGGGTTGAGGGTGACTGGCATCCATGTATAGAAATGTTATAACAAATTAACTCTTTTGTATACTAGAAAAATTAACAAATGTTTCAGCAAGGCAGGAAGAGGTAGCATGGGGCTGAGGTTTGTTGCTGTGGTGATGAGCTGTTTTGATTGTGACTGTTATTGGCACAGAAGTCTGCACGTGTCATAAGTGGTTAAAAAAAAAAACCCTGCAGGCGTTGGGGGCTGTTTGTGTGCTGTCTCAGGTCAGTTAAGTACTATCGTGTAAAACTCGGGTTTGAGGCCATCATGGAAAATGGTGGGCACATCACATCTCCCAGTTCTTCTCACAGCCATAGATACATGAAAGGAAGACCGACCAACAGGACTCCACCCCACTGGGCTCAGGTCCTGACGGGATCTAAGTGGGGGCATTTCCAGAGAGATTTAACTGAGTGAGCAACAGTCACTCCCACTGTGGGCGGCACCATTCCCTAGGCTGGGATCCTGGACTGAATAAAAAAAAAAAAAAGGAGGAAGTGAGCTGAGCGCCAGCGATCATCTCTCTGCTTCCTGACTGGAATGCCACTTGACTAGCCGCCTCATGCTCCTGACACCATGCCCACAGCGTCATGATGGACTGTACCCTTGATCTGCAAGCCAATTAAATCCTTCCTTCCTTAAATGTTTTTGTCGGGCTTTGGTCACAGCAACAAGAAAGTATAACACAGGTGCCATTAGCCCGCTTCACAGATGAGGAAACAGACCACCCAGAAACTGATCGAGGGACGAGTTCAAGATAACACAGTCAGCAAGTGGCACCACCAGAATTTGAAGACACCCCAAGGTCTCAGAATGCAAACTCAGTCCATTCCAAAGAAAGCCAGAATCCCACAGTGAACATCCGTATGGGAGCCGGGTGGGGCAGGTAGGTGTCTTGAATACAATGGTGGATGTGAACTTCCTGCGCCCTCTCTCCACACACTGGTGTCAGGGCTCTTTGACCAAAGGCACAGACTGTTGACCTCCTACCTTTGAGCTAGCTGCCGACCTGGTGGGATTTCTCCGTCCAGGCTCAGCTGTGCGGGGTGCACAGACAAGCCTCTGGTGCACCCGCTCCACAGCAGACTAGCTGTGCAGGTCTGGGCCTCCCAGGGAACCCGATGCAGCTGGCAGGGGTCCTCATATCCAGGGGCGAGGGATTGGGTCTCAGCTTCCCACCCCGGCTGTTTCCCAGACCCCTAATGACACAGACAGTCTACTGACACTTGGACGGTGAAGTCCGAGTGACCCGTGAGGCCCAGAGGTGAGCACGTGAGGAACCAGCCCGGGAGCCCGGCAGTGGTGGCTCACTCCTTTAATCCCAGCACTTGGGAGGCAGAGGCAGGCGGATTTCAGAGTTCTAGGCCAGCCTGGTCTACAGAGTGAGTTACAGGACAACCAGGGCTACACAGAGAAACCCTGTCTCGAAGAAAAAAAAAAAAAAAGGAACCAGCCTCACCATCCTCCGTCACCATCACCCGCCCTGAGCCTTGGGTTTGCAACTGTAAACTAGGGAGAGGCCACTGGGAGGACTGACAGTATTCATCAACGCGCCTGCGCACCACAGGCCTGTCCACTCCCTGCTCCATGACTGGATAATAAACAGCGCTCATCACTGTCTTCGTGAAGGGAAGGATTCAATGGAGAGACAGGAAGACGTGGGCGCCTTAAGCAGAAGCTTAGGCAGCAAAGCAGAGACTGGAGCAGGCTGACCAGAGGGCGGAAGCAGGCAAGGGGTCCTGCCTGTGGATTTTCATAAATATTTATGAGGTGTTTGGCATATTAATACGGTGACCCTCCCTCTCTCTCCATCTTTCTCCATCTTCCTCTCTCTCCCCGACATCGTGGTGGATGGGGTTTCCATTGTAGGGTTTTTCCTCGCGAGATCCTCTAAGGAAGCCCACAGAGGAGAGAGGGAGGTCAGAACCACAGTGAGGATGCAGCTGTCTTGTCAATCCCCCGACGTGCAGTGTCTGGGACAGTGCGTGGGGCCGTTTCTGACAGAGAAACTACCTTTCCACAGCGTTGATAACAGTTGTCCACAAAGTGGCTTTTTAACCATCCTGGGATGCTGTGGCGTCCTTGGCTTGCTGCCTGAGCAGGAGACACGGTTGCCTAGGTTGGTTGCCATCCCTCTGCCTCCTCACAGATGCCTCCCTGTCCACCTTCCGGAGAGCATGCACCACTATATGCAGAGCCCCTGCATGGTGCCCGGAAGCGGACATGACTGGAGGAGAGCAGCCTCTGAGTTCATTTGCATCCTGGCTTCGTGCTGGTGCAGCCAGGGCATCCTGTGAGCAGCAGGAACTGGAAGAGCCTTAAACTATTTTCACGTTGATTGACTGATTGATTGCTGGATATGTGGTGTACTTGCAGGAGGGACAGGACAGCTAACAGGGAATCGTTTCTCTCCTTCCACCACGTGGGTACTGGGAATAGAACTCAGATCCCCCAGAGTCTGGCAGCAAGCACCTTTACCTGCTGTCTTAGTCAGGGTTTCTATTCCTGCACAAACATCATGACCAAGAAGCAAGTTGGGGAGGAAAGGGTTTATTCGGCTTACACTTCCATGCTGCTGTTCATCACCAAAGGAAGTCAGGACTGGAACTCAGACAGGTCAGGGAGCAGGAGCTGATACAGAGGCCATGGAGGGATGTTCTTTACTGGCTTGCCTCCCCTGGCTTGCTCAGCCTACTCTCCTATAGAACCCAAGACTACCAGCCCAGGGATGGTCCCACCCACAAGGGGCCTTTCCCCCTTGATCACTAATTGAGAAAATGCCTTACAGTTGGATCTCATGGAGGCATTTCCTCAACTGAAGCTCCTTTCTCTGTGATAACTCCAGCTGTGTCAAGTTGACACAAAAATAGCCAGTACAATTGACCCCTTGTCAACTTGACACACAAACACATCACTAGTAAGCCTCAACCCTCACATTCTTATTCATCCCCAAGATCTAAATAACTTTAAAAGTCCCACAGTCTTTACATATTCTTAAAATTTCAATCTCTTTAAAATATTCATCTCTTTTAAAATCCAAAGTCTTTTTACAATTAAAAGTCTCTTAACTGTGGGCTCCACTAAAACAGTTTCTTCCTTCAAGAGGAAAAATATCAGGGCACAGTCACAATCAAAGCAAAAATCAATCTCCAACCGTCCAACGTCTGGGATCCAACTCACGATCTTCTGGACTCCTCCAAGGGCTTGGGTCACTTCTCCAGCCATGCCCTTTGTAGCACACACGTCGTCCTCTGGGCTCCAGATGCCTGTACTCCACTGCTGCTGCTGCTCTTGGTGGTCATCTCGTGGTACTGGCATCTCCAAAACACTGCATGACCCCTTCAGTCCTGGGCCTGCAATTACAACTGGGGCTGCACCTTCACCAATGGCCTTCCATGGCCTCTCACAGTGCCGAGCCTGAGCTGCTGTGTGACCCCTTCATGCCTTCAAAACCAGTACCACCTGGGTGACCCTTACACATTACCAAGTCCCACTGCAGAAGGAGTACAACCTTGCCTATCTCTGGAACACAGCCTCTTTGTGCTTTCAGAAAACACTTCCCAGAAGATGTCACCTCAATGATGCTGGTCTCTTCTTAATCACCGCTAATTTCTTAGCTCCAGCTAACCAGCATCAATAGTCCCAGTAATGCAAAGTTTTTGCTTTAGTAGTTCTGGTATCTTGTTAATCACAGCTGATTCTTCAGCCCCAGCTAACCAGAACTACAAAATCTTCACAATCAAAACAGCAATGGCCCTGAAAAGAGTCTTTAATTTTCCCTCTGAAATTTCACAAACCAGACCTCCATCTTCTGCACTGTTCTCAATATTATCTTCCAAGCTCCTACACAACATCTGACAGAGCTCTTAACAACAAATGGATCTTCAAGCCCAAAGTTCCAAAGTCCTTCCACAGTCCTCCCCAAAACATGGTCAGGTTGTCACAGGAATACCCCACTCCCAGTACCAATTTGTCTTAGTCAGGGTTTCTATTCCTGCACAAACATCATGACCAAGAAGCAAGTTGGGGAGGAAAGGGTTTATTCGGCTTACACTTCCATGCTGCTGTTCATCACCAAAGGAAGTCAGGACTGGAACTCAGACAGGTCAGGGAGCAGGAGCTGATACAGAGGCCATGGAGGGATGTTCTTTACTGGCTTGCCTCCCCTGGCTTGCTCAGCCTACTCTCCTATAGAACCCAAGACTACCAGCCCAGGGATGGTCCCACCCACAAGGGGCCTTTCCCCCTTGATCACTAATTGAGAAAATGCCTTACAGTTGGATCTCATGGAGGCATTTCCTCAACTGAAGCTCCTTTCTCTGTGATAACTCCAGCTGTGTCAAGTTGACACAAAAATAGCCAGTACACCTGCTGAGCCATCTCACTGGCTCATTCTGCTCTTTCTATGTCCTGTTTTGAGAACATGGTTTAAAACGACACATGTATGTCTTGATGTATGCCCTTAAGGGGCAGCCCTGCCAAGTCCATACAATAGCTCACACCTCCTGCGGGGCTGGGGTACTGGCCTCCTTGTCCCCTTTGATCTCACAGCAGCCTGGTAAGCTGACACACTGTCACTGAATTGCCTGAGTGTAGCTGTTAGGAGCTAGACAGGCAGCGCCCACTGCTGCAGCTCCCTGGGAACCAGGCAGCCAGGACCAGACCTCTGGCTGGGACAGGAGAGTCCTGTGGTCGTTGTCCTCAGAACCATCTGCCTGGACTCCCCACCCAGGCTCCCTGCATTCCAGCCCAGGCTGCCAAGCTTTGAAGTGTGACAGCTCTGGAGCCATCCAGGAGCCTGGACTCCAGGGGCCATCTGGCTCTGATCCCATAAGCCCCAGGGAGCTAGCAGGACAGATGGGGAGGGGGACAGCGTCCCTTACTGTTCACAGCCCTCTTCCTAACCTTAGTCTTCCTGGTAGCCTTTCCTTTGGCCCTGATTTTTCTGAAACTCCACCCTGAAGCCCTCTCTGCCTTTCAGCCCCTAACCCTGGCCCCTCTCTCTCTATTGCCCCAAAAGAGCAGGACCCAGGGAGGGGCTACCATCCTGCTCTGGCCAGCTCCGTTCCCATTAGGGTGACTGTTGACAGGAACATGTCACACAGGAAGATGGATGCTTGCTTTGTCCCATAAGTCCTGAGACCTCAGAGCCAGAGGTGGCCCTGAAAGGCCTTTTCTCGGTAAATTACGGCGTTTATTTAGCCCTTGAAAGGTTGTATACACAGCCTGCCTGTCCCCATGAGGTGGCCACAGCCACTCCCTCCTGGACAGCCTGGGATGTGGGTGGGGCAGCCCAGATGTGTGCTGCCCTCCAGGGAGGTGCTTCAGACCAGTCTGCTGCCAATGCCCGACTTTGGGCATCTCCTCAAGGGCCTGGAACCCCTCACTTTTGGTCCCTTAACTCAATTCAGCATCAATAGCTCATCGAAGCTTCAACAAAGCACCAAGAGCCCCAAAGCACAGCCTCCACAGGCAGCACCCACCCAGGTGCCTGGAAGGACCTCAAAGCTGTTCTTCCATGGGTGCCAACCATGGATCTGTCCTTCAACTGGGACTTGGCAGTCTCACTTTCAAGGCAGGAAACTGAAGCTGAAAGAGGGAGGGAGGGAGGGGGAGGGGGAGAGGGAAAGGGAGAGGGCCTCTCAAGAAGCACTCACTCTTCCTGGGAGAGTCTGAACTCTAAGGGTCTGAAGTCTCTTGGGGACGGTGACTGTACAGCTTCCTGGGGACTCTGCTGCCCCATCCCTTATTATGACTGTCACATGGGTCCAGAAGTGGAGTGTGGTCTCCTGCAAGTCTGCAGTGATTACTGTGCCCTCCTCCTCTCCTGTTCCAGTGAGGGGGGGGGCGGTAATTACTGGGGAATGGGCTACCTGCCCCCTACTAGAAACCCAGAGAAAACTTGGGGTCCAGCGTCTCACCATATCTCTGAACTGCAAGCAGAAGGCAGCAAAACCACATGCACAGCTGTCCCAGATGTTGGCACTGCCCACTATATCCAAAGCTGAACATCAAGTGGTCGGTTTGGGGCAGGAGGAGGGAGGGAGGGGTTGTTACCCAGACGAACCTGTAAAGGCTGTGGGAAGTGAGGGAAGCGCGTGCAGCACAATTCCACTGACATCAGATGTCCAGAGCGAGCAAATCCATGGAGCAGAGAAAGGTCCGTGGTTTCCAGGGCAGGGGGCCGGGTGAGAGGATGGAAAGGGTGGCTGTTGGGTCTCAGGTGTCCTTCAGGTGCTGACAGAGTTCTGGAAATAGAGGTCAAGGTTAAGGACACTCAGGACATGGAGTGTCATGGTGCTGTGCCCTTTAAGATGGTTACTTTGACAACATGTTCATTTCTCACTACTGAGCCTGGACACCAGGGCCACCATCAGCTGAACCAATGTCTCTGGTTGCGTTTCCTAGGTAATGCGGGGATGCTGGGTGTGGATTCAATGTCTCTGGTTGCGTTTCCTAGGTAATGCAGGGATGCTGGGTGTGGATTCAACCACGGACACTCCTGTTGCCTGGTTTTCTGCTCTCCACATCCCCTGTCACCAGGCTGGTGTCCTTTGACTAACAGACAGAAGGATCAGGGACCCAACACTGGCTAACTCACAGCCACACATGCACACACGCACACACACACACACACACGCAGAGTAACCATTCCCCAGGGCTCTGCTTACGGCAGGCTTCTTGCCAGCACATCTACGGGCTTGCAAGCTTTCTTCCAGCTATCCCTGAAGGCCTCCTCCCTGCCCCTCCTCCCCACTGGTTCTCCCCAATGGGTAGAAGAAGAGAGGACGGGCGAGGTTTCGCCCCAAGCACTGTGTGCCCCTTCCCTGAACAAGCTCCTGTTTCTCTACTTGATGTGGAGAGCGCTGCTTTCAGACAGCCAGGTACAGGACCAAGGTTAGCTATTTCCAAATCAGATTGGTGAATAGAATTCTGCAGTCCTTCACTACAGAGCTCAGGCTGGCCTCCAACACAAGGCAATCCCCCTGCTTCAACCTTCAAGGCCTAAACTGCAGGTTTGAATTTTCTTGTGAACAGTTTCCGTTTTCAGAAATGTCGTTTGAGAATATACGTTATTGAACTGAAAACTCAATCCTCTGGTAGGAATAGAGAATGGCCCCCAAAAATAAATGCTTAAAAGGCATCCTGGCCAGTGTTGGCGGAGCACAGAGGAGCAAGTCTTCTCTGGGTTCGCTCCTAGACACAGGAGCAGATTTAGAGGCTCCTGAGGAGTGCTTTAGGGGCGCATGCCAGGAGCTCACAAAGGGTCCACTCCTTATGATCTGGGGCTGCTCTAGCTAAGACTTACGGAGGGAAACAGACAGGCAGGTCCACACAAATGTGTGCGTAAGGGTCTGTGCTGGCAACTGTATGATTATGGAGAATACAAGAACACTTAGGACACAGAGTGCTGTGGTCTAAGTGTGCGACCAGGGGAAGGACCTGCCCAAGAGTAAAGCCAACGGCCAGTACACACGGAGATGAAGCCCCTCAGGGGTCCTCGTGCAGCAGCTGAGCCCAGGGCAGAGTCTCTTGCCCTCTCAGGGTGTTGCTTTCTCTATTCCCACCGGAGGATTGGATTTTCAATTTAATATGTGTATTCTCGATGACTGTTTCTGAACATGGAAATAGTTCGTGAGAAAAAAATACAGGCTTGGAATCTAGTGCTTGGAGGTTGAAGCAGGAGGATTGATGCCTTGAGTTTGAGGTCAGCCTGAGCTATATAGTGAGTTCAAGGATAACCTGGACTGCATCATGTAGCAAGAGCATCTCAAAACAAAAACAAAACACAAAAAACAAAAAACAAAAAACAAAAAACAAAAAAAACCAAACCATTCTATAACAAAAAGGTTTGCTTTTGAATTATTATTCCAGGGGAGTGGGGGTTTCACACACACCATGGTGACTGTGGAGAGGCTGTGGACTCAGTTCTCTCTAGAACCCCAAAGGAATTTAGGGAGTCTTAGGGATTGAACTTGCCTTATCAGGCCTGTACAACAAGAGCTTTACCCACTGAACTACCCCACCATCCCCCGTCAATCCTTCTTGATGGCTCCCCCAGGGAATGAGCTCTGGCGTGGCATGTCCTTTCCTGAAGGATAGAGAGTCATTTCTGCACTCTGGAACTGTATACTGGGGAACACTCCAGCCTCAGGGTTAGAAGCAGCCCAGGGCTCTGGGTTCAACATCTGCGTAGCCTGGCTGGCTACATCCCTGCCACGACCGACCGCCTCATGAGAACCCTAACAATGGCTTGCTGTTTGCCCATCACTACCCAGCAAGCCCCTTACACTCCCTCTGTGCCTCAGTTTCTCCAAATGTCACGTGATGCGTCTTCTGGTCAGCATTTCTATCAAAGTTGTGGAAGTTCTCTCTGTCCCTTTTTATCCTCACACATTTTAATTTTCTCATTAGATTTATTTGTTTTATTTTAATGTGTGAGTATTTTGTCCGCATATATGCTTGTGTCCCACATGCATGCAGACATGGTGGGGGGTCAGAAGAGGTCATCAGATGTCCTGGAACTGGAGTTAGGGATGGTCCTGACCCACATGGTAGATGATGGGATTTGAACACTGGTCCTCTGCAAAAAAAAAAAAAAAAAAAAAAGTGTTCTTAATCGCTGAGCCATCTTTTTTTTACTTTTAAATCAGTTCACTTTCATTTTAAATAAATATTTTTCAAACCTTTCTATGGTTCTTGCAAGTAAGAAAGAGTCAAATAGCAATATGACCACATAATCAATGTTCTGGGTTTGTTTGATTTTTTTGTTTTTGTTTTTGGTCTAAACTTTTGTTGTTGTTGTTGTTTGGTAGGTTGGTTGTTTTGTTGTTTTATTTTTCGAGACAAAGTCTAGTGTAGTCAGTGCTGACCTTAACCTCACTATGTGGCTGAGGGTGATCCAGGACACCTGATTCTTCTGCCCTCCTCTGGGATGACATGAACCTGCCACCACGCCCAGTCTATTCAGTGCAGTGGCTTTGTGAGCGCCCAGGTGGGTGCTCTATAAAACGAATCCAGTGCCCACCCCCAGTGTCACTGAATTCTACAGGATCTCCTGGTGGACTTGGCCTCCAGAGACCTCGCTAGAAGGGCTGAGACACACACAGAGCATTTTGTCATTTGTTTAAGAAGAGTAGAGGAGAAGCCACCAGGCCATGGGGAACACACGGACTCTTTCCTCCCCTCTCCCCCCACAGAGTGCAGTGTCAGGGGTCCCAGTCCTGTGCAGAGTGCCTTCCTTTTGCTTCCCAGGCTGAGGCTGTCATGGTTTCCATTAGTCCACAGAACAAAGGAGGGTGCGAAGCTGTTTGTTATTTCACCGTCGGCAGAATTAGCGGCGGCTTTACGCTTGGTGCCCAGGACTGCTCCCCACTCCAGAAACCTGGCCTCCGCCAAGCCATGCAAATTGCTCTCAAATCTCTTATTAGTGAGGCTCTTAACTGTTGAAAGATCACAGGCCACCAAGGGGCCAGAGAAACCACAGAGGCTGGCTGGGAGGGCAGGGCGGGGTACGGGCACAGCGGAGGCTTCCCAGGGCACCTGGGGCTGAAAGCTGACTTCTAAAGGACACTAGGCCGGAGCTCCACCCACAGCTCCGCCCACAGCTCCACCCTGCACGTGGGGGAACACCAAACCTGTGGTCTAGATTCCTAAATAAATGGCCCAGAAAGGTTATGCAGCTCTGTAAGAAAACAGCTTTCATTCCTCCATTTAGAAACTTCGAGCAGTGCTCGGGACAGGGCGCTTGCCTGACATGTGTGAGATTCTGGGAACGCCTCAGGACAGAAAGAATAAATATGTAAAAGGTAGATAAATAGTGCCCACTAAAACCTCCTGCATGGGGCACTGTGGGCACGTGAGCTCAGGTGGCAAAGTTACTGCCCCACAGCGAGAGCATGCTCCCCACGGTGCGAGCTCGGCAGGCATTCCTGTGTGAGGCACAGGGCAAAAGCAGCAAGCGATTTCAGGATGAAATGGTGGTGTTGTCAGCATCCTGGCCAGGACTTTGTGTTGTATCTGTGAGAGGTGTCACCAGGGCAAATTATGTCAGAGGAATTCCATGCGTTGTTTCTCAAAACGGCATGAAGATTAGCAATAATCCCATAATCGTTTTAAAGATTTTACTTTTTTTTTTTTTCGAGACAGGGTTTCTCTGTGTAGCCCTGGCTGTCCTGGAACTCACTCTGTAGACCAGGCTGGCCTCGAACTCAGAAATCCGCCTGCCTCTGCCTCCCAAGTGCTGGGATTAAAGGCGTGCGCCACCACGCCCGGCTTCCATAATCGTTTTAGAAAAGCAAAAAACCCTATATTTTGCAGAAGCCAAAATAAGGATATATAGTAGTAATGACTGCATCTTGCCGGGAAGCGGAGAGCCTAATGGCCAGTGCTGAGTCATACCACCCAGGTTCACAGCACCGCTCAACAGGGGAATGCTGATGAGTGATGTCACCGCTAGAGCCTTGGATGGCATCACCACTAGCATTGGATGATGTCACTACTAGAACCTTGGATGATGTCACCACAACTTTGGTGTGGTGATGGTCACACTTCTGCATTCAACTCTTTTGTTCTTACAACCACAGAAAGTTCCGGAAGGCTGTGGGCTGGGCATCCAGCAGTCAGTCACTGATCCTCTTCAGAGGGGAAGAGACACAGAGGGTGTCAGGTCTCCCACAGACCACCATCCCTGAGCAGTGAGGCTGGAGTGGGAGCCACTTTTGGGCCCTGGCTCAACAGAGTCCATCCTCTCTGAGGCAAAGCACAGGAGCCTCCATCCTTCAGCTACACAGAGAGTATGAGGTTCCTTGTGTATCTTTCTGTCACTTGAGAGGAGCCTTTACACTTGCTAGAATTGGAGACATGAAGTCATGGGCTAGCCAGGATTCCTCTCCTCCCAACCCATACTCAGCCTCTTCTTGTCTCAAGCCTCAGCTCTATCCCCACAAAAGAAAGAGAATTTCTAGACTATTCCTTCTCATCCCTGAGAACACAGATCCCAGCCCTTCAGGAAAGGATGGTGTGAACCAGCTGATGGTAGAGGGGACTTGGGCCTCAGGAAGGAAAAGAGGAGTCAAGAATGCAGCAGTAGCCTGCAGCTCTGACCACCCCACCCAAGAAACCATTTCCGCTCCTTACCACACTCTCTCCTGCAGATCACAGGAGTCCCATAAGCTGATGATGGGCTCTGGGGTTTTCTAGCTGTGTGCCTTGGCACACGTCACCCAGACCTCACTAACTCCATCTGTCAAATGGGTACAAAATAATGTCTGGCCACAGGGAAATATTCAAAGCAATGAGACTCCAAAACAGCCCCCCATTCACTAGCTGCTGTGTGCCCGATCAGTCCCACTACACTTGTGACTTGTAAGAAAGGCATGGAGCCAGTCATGCTCACAAGGAGGTTTGGGCAGCAAAGTCCCAGTGTTGGGGAGGGGCACAGAGGGTCCCTTCAGCCACGACCACTGAGGGTGGTAGATGCGGATACCTTGGACAGACATCCCTTACTGGGAGGAATATCCTGCTTTTCCAAGGGCTAAATGCAGAATATTCTGTGTCCTATGCCTGGAATGAGTGGAGTGGGGCATTCTGGTCACCTGCTGTGCCACCAGGCCAGGACAAGCTCAGGCCAGACAGGCAGGCATCTTTAGAGGGAGGAGCCACAGCATTGGTGAGCAAGCTGAAGCCTGCAATGAGAGTTTGAGCTGAGAAGTCCTGGCTGGGAGGTGTGTCTCTATGCCATCCTGACCACATCCAGGAGCTGGTTTGTGTGTGTGCTAGTGGGGGGTGGGGGTGGGGAGAAGCTGTTGACTTCCTGGAGAATCGGCCACAGGCAGACCCTCAACTGTGAAAGTTGTCCACAGTGTAGAGATGACAGGGATGAGAGGCCCAGCAGGGTCAGGGCTCTCCAGAGGCGGCTGAGACAGAGCAGACCCCTGAGGAGGCCAGACACCAAATGGTGCTGGGGTGGAGATCACAGAGGCTCATCTTCCTTGAATCCCCCTTTCTTCCCCTCATACTATCTGCAGAGCAGGACTCCCTTGACCCCTCCCCCACCCATTTCATTTCATCTCAACGCTGCCGGCCTCTCCCCCATCCCCCCTGCCGCCCCCACCCCTCGCTATCTCCTCACCCCCCTCGGAGACCTGTCGCCTCCTTTTTTCTCTTTCCGCAGTCTCCTCGGGTCCCAAGCAGGCTGCAGACCCAGCCCCGAAGGCTTTGATGCCCCGAGGTGTAAGATTGCTGCCGTCCAGCGCACAAGACAACCAGGCTTCTGCGCATTGATTGATCGCAGCGGCTCCAGCCTTCTAAAGCAAGGACCGAGGACAGGGCACAGGAGTGCAGCCCGCCCTGCCACTGTCCCTTCTGCCTGGCAGGGACCTTCAAGCACCGAGGTTAGGCGTGTCTGTTATCCAGCTCTCGGGCTGGCTAAGAATCTTAGCTGGGACAGAAGGTGAGCCTCCAGTGCACCTGAAATACACCTGGCCTCTAGAGGGCGCCCCAGAGCCCGCTATCGCCACCGCACCCCACGGCTTCCAGCCGAGTCGCCTCCCATCCCTGGGTATTTGAGACCCAGTCAGCTAGGGCTTGACTGGCAACCTGAGTGTCTTAACCGGAAGGCATCAGACTGGATCTCAACAGAAAAGTGCACAGCTCTTATCTGTGTTGGGAAAAGGTTACAGGTTCCCAGGCAAAGACGGGCTCCGCTATTACTGGGAAAGAAGCTGGGCTAACATTTTTCCCGGAGACTCTATCAGCATGGGTCTGTGGAGTCCAAGCTTCTGCTGGGTGTGGTTGTCATTCAGCAAGAATCTCAGAGAGAGGAGTACAATCGTTGTTGAAGCACCTTGTACTCCAAGGACTATTTTTTAAAGAAGGAATTAAGACAGTGGGCTGATGAGATGGCTCAGCAGGCAGAGGTGCTTGCTGCCAAGCCTGGCAACTCTAGTCTGATCCTAGAACCCATGATGGAAAGAGAAAAATAAAAAATAAATGACTTCCACAGGCTGTCCTCTGACTTCCACAGGGAACCAGCAGACGTGTACGCGCGCGCGCGCGCGCGCGCGCGCGCGCACACACACACACACACACACACACACACACACACACACACACACGTAATTTTAAAAACTTGTTTTTTAAGAACAAAGGAAACCATTGTGACTATTGCCCTATGTGGCAGCCTCCTCTATGGTGTGGGCAAGCCCTCCAGTTTGAGTTGAAGGTCCAAAGAGCAGTTCTCAGTCGGCCCCTATAGACACATGACTATGGTGTGTCAGAGGAGGACAGGCACTCACTATGGGGACACACCAGCCATCTTTCTCCTTTACAAAGAAAACATGGCCTGAGAAAGTGGCCAGTGGCCAAGTGGTGGGCTCCAACCTTCCCAGCCTTAGTGAAGACTCCAGACCCTAACTCCAAGCAGGCCCCCAAAACACAGAAACCTCTTTAGGGGGTTCACAGAGGAGGCCAAGGAGCAGGGTTTGGGGTTCCAAGTAATTTTCCTGTTTTATGCACGCTCATCTGAGATCTTGGAAATAAAATTCAAAATGTAAATATTGGGGCATCCATGAGAGACCAGCTGGGATTTGATGAGAACTGGGAGTTTACTTTCTCTACTCTGAGGTGGGAAAACATTGACTCACACACAGAGCTCCTGGCCCCGTGTCCCTCGGTTCCTGTGTCACTGCCTCAGCTGCACTGCACTGGGTCTTAAGAGTAAAGGGAGAAAACACGGGTCACTTGCTTTCCATTTATTATGTCACTGTAACAGTTTCAATTGCTACCTATAAGCCTTTCTGCCTTCATTTTATGCACAGAGGAAAACACTCCAGGGAAGGAACAGGGTGTGCTTGACCACCGTCAAGAGCAAATTTCCCCGCACACAGACAGAGCTTGAGACACACAGGCCGCTGGATCTTTAATATCATGTTTTAAAGACTCTTCCAGTGAGCTTGCTGCTTCAGGCGTTTTAAACAGGCTTTATTTAATAATGCCCCATTCGACTCATGAGATTTAAATATTTGCTCCCATCAGCAATCATTTGATCCTTTATTTCCAGCCGAGGACTAATTTCTCTGGGTTATTTTTCTTTGGAGCTGGGTGAGCCCTGAGGCGGGGCGGCCTCTCGGCTCTATGGAAAGGGAACCCAGCCGGCCGAGAGCAGCAGCCCCCCTCCAGGCTTCTATGGTGTTTACCCGTTCTCCTCGCGTCCATCTCACTGAAGACAGAAGATAGCATTTAAAAGACCACTATGGCAAGATAACCAGAGAGAGATTTTTAAAAGTAAAAGATCAAAATGTGAAGAAATTCGCAATAAGGGGGTGATTTGGAGGGGGGAGTATATTCTGATGTCAACCGGCCAGCTTTTTCCCCATGGGGATACTTTGTGACAATTGTCCAAATAGCTGTGGATGTCCATCCCTTACCAGTTAAGGTTCTAAGAAGGACAGAGGAAGAAGGTTTGATTTTAAATTTCAGTCCACTACATTTTAGAAGAAAAAAGTCAACTCACTTTGATTTGCTGACTTTGGGGGACACTTTACTAGTTTTGTTTTGGATTTTTTGGTTGTTGTTGTTGTTACTGGTCTTATTGTAATGCCATTTGCTACATGTTAACTGTTGCAATATTCAACAACAACAACTTTCGTTTTATCTCTTCATGCTGCCTTTACAGATAGCAGGCTTCCCTCTTGAAGGGTCATAAAGCCATCATTAACTCAACAGACACTGGACAAACTGACAAGCCTCGCTGGTCCAGCCCCGGCGAGCGGCCTTGGTGATGGTGGAGAGCGAGGGGCTCTGACCTTATCTTGGCAACCCCAGCCTGGGAGCTCTGCTCCCACAGGGAGGGCTGTTCTGGGTGAAAGCTACAGCTATTACAGAGGGTGCCACCCGGCCGCCTGAACCCATGTCCTGGCCGGACATGTTTACCATGGGGTGATTTACGGCACCCAGGTGTTGGCTTGGGAAACATCTCAGAAATCGGCCAGACCTGGGCAGTTTCTACTCCTGAACAGTCAGTGATTCCAAAAGACCCACGTGGCCGTTCACGGCTGTCTGTAACTCTGGTTCCAGGGAATCCGACACCTTCACATAGACACATACAGGCAAAGATACTCACGCACATAAAGTAAAAATGAATAAATTAAAAAATATAAAATAAAACGTGCTGGTCCAAAGCAGGTTCCTCTCTATTGGCGTTAGCACAGGGGAGCTAAACAGCCGCATCAGCCCAACGTGGCTGCACCAGCTCCACAGAGGAAATCTCCCAGCTGCCATGCTGAGCTGTCCCCCTTTTGTAGCTTCATGGACACAGGGCTTCCCACTTGGTCCTGCCAAGCAGTCTGAAGGAGGCACCTGAGAACATGGGCTTGCCCCCCAGCTTCAGGACCCCCTCCCGGCCCCCCCCCCCCAAGGAGAACTGTGTCCTGTCACCTTTGCTGGTGTTGCCTGCAGGTGACTGCAGGATTGCTTAATAGACATCTCTGACTTTGAGCCATGACAGCCCAAGCAAGCCTGGCGAAGGGTAGCACCAAGTTAAAAACAGATTCGGGAATTTTAAAGGTGACCTTTTTAGGTTGGATACAAAAAAAAAAAAAAAATACAATTTTATTTTGTCCTTCCGAACTCAGCAATGTTTAAAGGAATTTGGAGATGTCTTGTGCAGCTAATTTTGCCTTACCCCAGCTTGCCCTCAGATATTACTGACCCTCCGGGATAAAGTCTGACTGGGTGCCCATAGGGACGGAGGACGAGTCTTCGTTTCTGTTTTCATTTTTAGAAATAGCTTTCATACTGATCTCCGTGGTGTTCGGCTGACGATAGGAGCACATTTAATCTGAGCCGGGTTCCCTTCCCTTCCCCTTTCTACACTTAATGAAAAGAACAGTTTTCTTTTGCCTCCCTGGAAGGAACTAGCTCCACAGGCAGAAAGCAAGTGGCTGATTGCAGCGAGTTAGTGCGCAGGGGCCATTCGATGCGGCTGTGGCAAATGGCATAATTTAAGTCTTTTAAGCCAAAGATTTGAATGCTAACAAATTTCCTTTAAAAGGGTTTCAACCTCTCTTCGCATGTGTTCCTCTCTCTCCCGGCTCTAAATACACACATTTTAAAAAAAAAAAAAAAAAAAAAAAAGAAGAAGAAGAAGAAGAAGAAAAGAAAAAAAAGAAAGAAAGGAAAAAAAAAAAGAAAAAACATTGATTTGCCATCGTAGGCACGGGAACTAGCGTGATTGTTGAAAATTACTAGCCCTGGGGCGAGGGGTGATACCCAGTAATAAAACAAAAACTTGTATTCAGGACTAGCCGTCTGCCTGCTGCAGCTGGTTCAGGACGGTGGCTGCCTGGCTCTGCTGAATCCCACCTCTCGTCGCGGCTGCGCCCATGTGATTTGGAAACTGTTTTAGGGAAAGATCTTTGCTTCGCAGAGCCCCCACACACCTGCGTTTCTATCTTAAACCACAGGGGATGCTCAGGCGGACAGTGGTGGGTGACCACAGACCCGTGGAAATGCATGCGGGCCGCGCTGCTTTAAAGGATGGCAGAGAGGATCGTCAGGATGCCTCATGGCGTGAAAACCAGCCCAGGGCGCACCGCGGGCTCAGTTTATTTAACCTCTGCTGGAGCTGCCCCAGCCAAGCAGGTGACTATGGGAAGGTTTTTTTTAATTGTAAATTACAAGAGGATTTAAAAAAAAAAATCTGAATGCCATGCTAGTTATGAGATCCGAACATTGGAGGTGAACACTGAGATTCAGGGCCTGGTAAACGGCTAAACAGATTTAGTAGGCTTGCTTAACATATAAACATCTGAAACCCGTTTCCTGTTTAAGGGGGGGAAAAAGTCTAGGTAGGCAACCTCAGCTTTTTTTTTTTTTTTTTTTTTGATTAACAAATGTGAATTGTACATCGCGGTGGGGGGGAAAAATGATCCACACTTGGTGGTCTTCCGAAGCTCCGTGTATGGGAGAGAGAGAGAAAAAAATACAAAAATAAACGTTACCTCTCTCTCTTTCAGGGTGGGCAATGCCATTTCTCCAGGCGTCCGGGGCTCTGGCTAATGTTAGGGCTGTCACTGCAGGCAGAATCCCCGGGGCCTTCAAGCCTCCCTCCCGGAATGCCTAATGCTAGGCCTATCTCCAGGCCTTGGACTCAGCCCTGCAGGCTCGGTGTCACCCCACCAAGTGGCCTGCTCCGTGGCCGTTCTAGACCCCGGAGGTCCCCCTGTGAGCCCTCCAACAGAGGGGAGAGCAGGGAATATTGATTTGCTGACTGAGCTAGAAGCCACAGCAAATTGGTGCTTGCTCAGCCCTCGGCGACCAAGCACCAGCTGCAATCTGTTCCTTGGAAAAGAGCTTAAGGGTTCTGGCACTTTCTGACAAGATACGTTTTATAGGATTTGTGCTAGAATTTGATATTAGATGTTAGGAATTGCAGTTTAATGTCTGCAATGATAACAGCAGCAGCTGGGACCTTTAACAGCTCTGGGGGTCCTTTCTAGTCCGGAGTCCATAATAAAAGCCATTTATTTCAAACACCTTATAAGGGAAGGATTTAGCCCTGAAGTCAATATAACATACAATACTTTTTATATTTGGATAAGGGGGGAAGCTCCATGATCAGGGATGTATGTTGGTTTGGGTTTGGGCTTTTAGACATGTGGAGGCTATAAATATTGAAAACCTGCCTCCCTTGCTTTATTTAGTGTGCAAAGCATCTCACTTTCAATACCATTTATTCTTAGAGAATAAGATTCCCTCCACTCACTATCTTCTATTTGTTTTTCCTAGTCACACCCCCACCCCCACCCCCGTGATGAGTGGACAGAACTTGGTGGGCTTGATTTGATTTCTCCCATCTCCAAGGACACCCCACATTAAGTCTTGGTTGTTAGAAACACAAGGTTCCCTTATTTTCTGGTAACAATTTGATTTGGGGGAACCAACGTGCGTCTCAGTTCCACGGAAGAAACCCATCAATATCTTAGGGGTGAGGGAGCAGTCTTGCTCAGTGAAGGGACGGTGACCTTTGCTCACTCGGGTGTTGCCAGACTGATTTTAGAGAAGCTCCTGGCTCCCCACACACCCCAGAACTCCAGGACTCCAGTGTTTTCTGAGAAAATGGGCGGCGGGGAACCTGGAGCCAACACGCAGGGCCTGTCCAGCAGGGGCTGCTCAGAGCAGCCCAGCTCCCTTCCTTGTCTCTTCAACTCAGATAAAAAGCAGGACATCCTGGAGACAGAAGGGCACCCCAATTAGCAGAGTCTGGGGGTTCACAGGCGTCTCACGCCACACAGGGTTCTGTGGCCTGAATCTCTTCAGCTAGCAAGCAGTGTGATCAGCGGTTTACACAGAAGCCCCAGCCGGGTGGTGGCTCGGTCACCCAGATGCTCTGGGCTCCTGCTCAAGGCCTCTGGTCCCCCCACGGTGACATGGAAGCCCTGTTGGCTGGGGGACGAGTGAGATGCCCACTCTGCTCACCCTGAGTCATAACAGCTCCCTACCCTCAGCAACAAGGGGAACAGAAGGACAGACAGACACACTGAAAAACAACTCCGGCCTCTCCTTCTGCTCTGGGCTGGACAGGTGGCCTCTTTTTGCTTTAGAATACAGAGGGCTCAGACTCTGCTTCTCTCTACAGTTTCACACACACACACACACACATGCACACACACACACACACACACACGCATGCACGCACAGACACCAGAGAGACAGCAGTTTGGAGGAGAGCTCACCCACCTCCTGTCAGTGATGGGAAAAGCGACAGGTGGAACTTGTTGCTGGGAATGGCTCTGAGTGACAACCCTGCTCCTGAGGGGGACAGGAAGGTGTTAGAAACCAGTTGCAAATGCCAGCGGATTAGCACTTCTTCTGATGAAGTTGAAGCCATAGGTGTGGGTGCAAGGTGTCCCCCACTCCGGAGACCTTGGTGTCAACACCACTGTCCTTTCCTCTCAGCAGAAGAGATGAAGTTGCTAACAGCTTCGAGGGAGGCAAGCTAGCAGTGTGGAGAGAAGCTCACTTGACAGAATTGCCCTACAGGGCAGGATCTGCCCTGCTGGTCCCTCATGTTATAGCTAAGGAAACCAAGGCAAAGACCAGACTGCTGGATCCTGACAAAGGCTGTAGGGCAGGAAGGTGACTGCGTCTCAGGATGTGGTGACAGGAGTTCGATAGCTATGGTTAAAGCCAGGACATTCTTCTGGCTGGACAAGTCACTGTGCCATGCTGAGCCTGGGGTGCCCATTTGGGAGGTAAGAGTGCATTAGTACCCACTAGTAGCTGTTATCAAAGGACACGAACAGGGAATGGAATGCCTGTGGCTCATTGGGAGTTCTCAGCAAACAGTAGCCATGGTGACCTGAGATACTAGCCTGCCATCTCCCAGGAGCCACAGCCCCAGGTCTAGCCTCGGGAACTGACCTAGAAACTGTGAGCAGTCTTAGATGCCCCAATAGCTAAGCAGCAGAAACACAGCTGTGCCATACACACCCCAGCATCAGGGCCTCAACCAGGGTAACTGGGTCTGGCCGATACCAGATGTCCTCAAGTACCAACAGAAGGTGGGCACCAGACCTCCCCCAGGGGGGACCTACCAACACCCCCACAGTCAGCCCCAAGCCTCACCGTGTCACCACGAGAACCAGGTCCTGACACAGCTTCACTGCATGACACAGAAGCCGCCCGGCTCTAGCTATCCATCTTCTGACTCCCACCATGTCTCTTTGGACACAAAACTCTTCTCCACCTTCTTCAAAGTCTTTTTACCCGTTCTCTTCCAGCATCAGATGGAGGCCTAGCCGTGAGCCCCAGAAATAATAAACAGTCCACATCCTGCGGCCAGCTCCCAGCCAGACACAGGGCTCTCCCTGCCGCCATCCAGGGTCCCGACCCAGAGGCCAGTGAGCAGCAGCAGGCACAGCTTGAGATCCCATGAATGGAAGCCCCCAAAACCAAATTCTACTTCTGTCTCTTACAGGCAGTTCTTGCTCGGCTCAGTTGCTTGCCCTGTGTGAAGGGACCCCAGGTTCCCTTCACACAGTAGGGCAGCAGAGAACCTGATGGGACATCTCCTGTTGTCAGAAAACACATTGTTATCTGCCCAGATGATGGAAAACATGGTACAGAGAATGAGAGCTCACCTTTAAAAAAACGGGACGGCCACTCCACAGTAGAAAGATCAGCAAAAGAAACATGGAGTGGCAAGGCCATGTTGGGGTGATCCACTACTGTAGGAGACTTATTTTTATGTGTGTGTTTTTGTCTGTTGCCCCATTGCTGGGCAACCCTGGGCGAGTCACTTGCCGCTTCTGGGCCCGTTTCCCTTGTCATCGATGCCAAGGCCTAAATTCACCTCTATATTCTTCTTCCTTTCATGGCTGAATAAAACCCTTAGCCTCCAGATGTAGGCAAGCATGCCAGTCTCCGCACCAGCTCGTACTTACATTTGAAGTCCCCAAGCCTTCATAATTAAAAAAAGAGAAACAATTCACAAATGTGAAACCCTCCGAAAAAAAATAGGGTGCCCTCTCCACCCTGGTAGATCTTTCTCTGGTCTCTTCTTCTTTTCTTCTTCTTCTTCTTCTTCTTCTTCTTCTTCTTCTTCTTCTTCTTCTTCTTCTTCTTCTTCTTCTTCTTCTTCTTCTCCCTTCTCCCTTCTCCTTCTCCTTCTCCTTCTCCTTCTCCTTCTCCTTCTCCTTCTCCTTCTCCTTCTCCTTCTCCTTCTCCTCCTCCTCCTCCTCCTCCTCCTCCTCCTTTTTCCTTCTTCTCATCCTCTTCTTCCTCCTCTTCCTCCTCCCCCCTCCTCCTCCTCCTCCTCCTCCTCCTCCTCCCCCCTCCTCCTCTTCCTCCTCCTTCTCCTCCTTCTTTCACTCTCCACCTGATTCTGTCACTGAGCCTGGAGCTCAGCCTGTGGCCATAAGCCCCAGCAACCTTCCTGTCTCCCCACACACAGTGATAGCTTACAGGTGTCCATTTGACCACACCCACCTCAAGCATGAGAATTAGGTTCTTTACCCACTGAGCCGAATCTGCAACCCTTCATGACACTTATAAAAAGCCCACAGGAGACAGAGGACCCTCAACCAGGTGAGACACAAAGGTCAAAGTAGGGTGGGAATGACCCTGAAGTCATTGTCACGAGCTGATGGAAGCTTCGTGAACACGGACTGAGGGGCAGATTGTGTGTGGAGGGGGCTTTTCTCCCAGTGAGGTGATTTCTTTGAGGTCAGGCAGCTTTGTACATGGGAGCAAAGGAAGGCCAGTTAGTTGTGGAGAATGTAGAATACATTTTAACTGATTAGGAACAGACCCTGAAGATTAGAGAGCAGCAGCAGTCTGTCTCTGTCTCTGTCCCTGTCCCTGTCCCTGTCCCTGTCCCTGTCCCTGTCCCTGTCCCTGTCCCTGTCCCTGTCCCTGTCCCTGTCCCTCTCCCTCTCCCTCTCCCTCTCCCTCTCCCTCTTCCCCTGGGCACATCTCCTCCTGAGATCCACCTGCCCTGGAAGGTCAATAGGACCCCTTTCACAGGTGTATGGAGCCACAGGCCCACAAACACAATACAGATAGGGGGACAGAGCATTCTGGGAACAGAGTGGCAGGTAATATCACCTGCTCAGGGCAAGCAGCCCCTGAAGCCTTATGGGAGACTCAGAAGAGTTCCCACCTTGCCCTGTGCCATAGAGTCACCAAGAGTAATCCTAAAATCTCCCATCCTCTGGACCCCAAGCCTGTGTGTGTAAGAACCTTAGGGGTATCATCAGGGGGGGATGTCAACAAGGGGGAGGGGTGTCCGCAGGGGGAGTCAGTGAGGGGTTAGCAAGGGGATGGAGTGCCTGATCAGGGCTGTGCATTGCACAGATCGGCTAGTGATGTCTGCACAGGACACACTGCCCGTTCACCCACACTGACTGAAGTTTGCAAGGGATCCAGAGCTCACCCAGGTCTTGACTGTTGTAAAGTTAGGGCTCAGACCTAGACCTCTCTCCATGGCCCCTTTTTATCCAAGAGTAGCAAGCTCAACTAGCAGTCCCAACTCAATGCCTCCACCAGCTCACACTGTCCAGGCCGAAGACTTCAGCAAGCCTCATCTCCGAGATCCACATGCTCTGTGGTTTCCAGTAAGAAATTCAATTCTAAAAGATCACAAGGCAAGAAAGAGAAGCCTGCGTGATAAGGGGTACAGCCCAGAGTTGTACAAGCCAGGAAACGTCCACCAGAGAAGACAGAGGCAAATGAACCAGGAAAGCAGACAGACAAGAGAATTCGAGTTCGTGGCTCCCTGTCTCCTATGGTGTGAGGGGGGAGTGTGGTCCATTTTGCACATGGTTGTGAGAACACCCGTGACTAAGGCAAGGTTTGTCTTGATCTGCTCTGTGCTGAGACCACAGAGGTTTGGAGAGGGGAGACAGACCCTGTGAAGTTGCTGCAGATAGAATAATACTGTGACAGCGAACAAGGCTTGGGAAGATGTCGTTAAAAATAAAATCAAGCCAAGCATGGTGCCACATACCCTTAGTCCCAGCTCTTGGAAATTGGAGGCAGGTGGATCTCGCTGAGTCTGAGGTCAGCCTGGTCTACGTAGCCAGTTCTAGGCTAGCTATGGTTACCAGGTAAGACCCTGCCTCAAAAAAGAAAGAGGGGGGGGAGGAAAACAGAGAAAAAGAGAGTGTGTATCAAAATGAAGCCCATGTTTAATGTCAACACAGAAATTGCATGGAAGGTTTTTTCCTCTTCCTCCTGTTCCATTAAATCATATTTTTTATTGTAAATTAATTTGGGAGACAGAGCCATGGATGTACCAGGCTATGTTCCCAATGAAACAATACGGGTTGCGTGGGAAGCAAGTCACTGTCGACAGCGGGGAAACAGAACCCTGCAACTGGCTTCCGAAGGGAAGTGAAGGAGGTCCAAATCTCTTTTATCTTCCCAGACCAGATGCTCCAGTGTGTGTGTGTCCATGGTCCTAAGCTTCAGCCATCAAGGTGAGAGGCAGGTGTGTGAAAAGCAGGGTCCCTTGGTGCCCTGGCTGGAGGGACCACGGGACATTCCCTCAGATCCAGCCTCATACCAGGGTGAGCAAGCTCTGGGATTGGCCCACACTCCTCTCCTCTGCCAATCTCCTCTGCAGTCAATAAACGCACAATTGCTCCCAAGGGTCCTGGAATGGGGGAGCAGAAGCTCAGATTGTGGGACCTCTTGCTCCGGGTTAATGTCTATGGTGGCTGCCAGAGTGGGACTTTATGAATCAAACCTGTTTTCTAGTATGTGATTGTACAATTCTGAGCCATGTCTTCCAGGCTGTGGTGACTTCTGCTCACTGCCTATGTCAGACCAATACTATTTCCTATCACTATAAATAGGGGTCTAACTCAGAGGGTGCAGCCCAGTACCCCTGTCTGCTTTGTACTTTAATCAGGGGTTTCCTGCCTGTGATGTTTGTCTCCCAGCAAAGGGGTGCTAATTTTATCTTGCAAAAGTGGATATCTGCTTACGTCCCTTCTACCTTGGAGAAAGATAACCAAACACGGGTTATGTCATCTAAATTCGGCAAACCTCCGAGATCAAAGGCGTAGTGTATACACCTGCCAAAGTTGATGGAATGGCCATTGGCGGAGCCTTCCGCCTGGCTCGCGTGTGCCCCATTGATAGACGCTCGGCCTTTCTGTGAAAGAGACTCTCCGGGCTCTGTTTGTGCCAGTTGATCTCCACGATACTGGAAGGTTTTTGAAGGAGGAATCCAAAATAGACATGCCCTCGTCACCCCTGTGGAAGCCCGCATCACAGGAAATGGCACAAATTCAAATTTTCGTGATGGGAGTCAACGCTGGACCAGATAAGCTGTCTGCTCCTCACAGGACGTTTTGTGTTTAGAAACTAGTCAGAATGATCCATCGCTAATGCCACCTGGGCATGTCTCCTCTGATGCGCGCCTGCGTCCGGACCAGCATTCATTTCCCAGGACCCCAGGCTATTATAAGCACACACACACACACACACACACACGAGTGTACACATGCAAACTCGAAGTAAGCGGTCATAAAGCCAGATGCAACTTTCTGTCTGATTGATGACCAAAGTGGCTCTTTCCATATAACAAGCAGAGCCTTAGAAGTGACTTGAGTGCTTCTGACCACGGTGGCCTGACCTCCCGTGGCTAAAAGGACCTGTGAAGGCCCGATGTGAGAAAGCCTCCTGGGACAGGATCCTAAGACAGATAAAAAGCCCCGAGCATTGGATGAAGATGCCTCTCTTCCTTCAGAACAAAGGCTGAAAAGAAAAAAAGAAATCCCTGGAAGACTGAACCCACCATTGATTGGCTCAGGCCGGGTGTAAACCGATGGAGAATTTGCTGCGGTGCTTGAAGCCTGTGTAACCCACAGCAGCACCTGTAGAAACAGGTCCTGGCAGAGGGCAGGAGGGCACACAGTAAGGTCACAGGTGCCCTTGTGTGTGCAAGCTCCCAAGTTCCTTCCCCAATGCTACAAACACGGAAGTCTGAAGCACTTTAAATCCTGGGCTGCAGAGTACAGTGGCCAGACTATGAAGGCCTTGACGGTATCCCTGCCAATCAGGAAAGGCACAAGGCACTGTGCTGGGGGTTGGGTAAGGGTGGGGAGTGGGGCTCCATTTAATCTACAAGATCAAGTTGCTTCTGGTCTTGTCCAAATTGTCTGTTTGGGGTTTCTTTTTTCTTGTTTTGTTTTATTTTGTTTTTTAGATCTACTTTTGTTTTGGGCTTTGGCTGCAGAACTCTAAGCAACAATCCTCCAGTCTCAGCCTTCCAAGTTCTGGAGTCTCTGAGAGAAGCCATCTCATCCAGCTATTGAAATTTCACCTCGGGCTGGTGAGATGGCTCAGTGGGTAAGAGCACCCGACTGCTCTTCCGACGGTCCGGAGTTCAAATCCCAGCAACCACATGGTGGCTCACAACCATCCGTAACGAGATCTGGCTCCCTCTTCTGGAGTGTCTGAAGACAGCTACAGTGTACTTACATATAATAAATAAATAAATCTTTAAAAAAACAAAAAAAGAAAAAAAAAGAAATTTCACCTCAAGCAGTTTGAATTGGCAGAGCCTCGTTACAGGACTTGTGACTGATGTCCCCGTGCCTCAGTCCACGTTAGACCACACAACTGAGCAGTCAGTGACTTCAGCCACCAAGACTGAAGATGCTCCAGAAATGGGTGGTCCTGGCAGGGCCAACAGGAAGGAGACAGGGCCATGACCTGCCACAGAGGCCAGCACACATTATCTTCACTCTCTCAGAACAAGGAAGTCTCCATGTTTGGGGTCATAGGTGCATGTATGTGTATAGATGTATGGTATGTACATGTGGTTATGGTGTATACATATGTGTGTTTTATATTTGTGTGTTTGTTTGGATGCATGTGTAGGTCACCTGTACACACGGGTGGTCTTGTGGCTTGGGGGTAAATGTGAGAACATTGCAGTTAGCCCAAGAATGACCCCAGTTCTACTTCAGTGAAAACCAGTTGCCCAGTGCAGGTGTGACTTTCTTTCCTGCAGGTTGAAGCCCTGCCCCATGCCTGCCTGGTGTTACAGTTATGCCTAGGTAGGTATCAGATTACTTTACCTCCTGCAAGATTACAAACCCAACAGGGCCAGAGACTTCCATCGGTCCAAGGCTGAGGCAGGCTTGGTCTTCTGCTTTGGATCAGATTTGGAAAATCTTGTTTTCCCAAGGTCATGTTTATTTACAGTAAGATGGAGCCCACCTTGTCGTACTTGTTTAAACCTTGGCAGCTGTGTGCCAGAAATCGGTCCTAAAGGTCCTCCGGCTGCCTAATCAAGGACAACTGTGTTCCTTTTCACTGCCGAATAATATCCCACTGCATAGACTTAGCTTGGGTTACCTGCTGGCCTGCCGATGGTCTTTGGGCTCTATTCAGCTTTTGGCTGGTGTGAATGAGAATTTGTCTGACAGCCTTTTTGGTGATTTCCCAGCCCCTCTCGAGGCTGATGTGAGCAAAAGACCCTGCTTGGTCAACTAGCCTTCATGGACAGTTCACAGTATGGCTACGGAAAGGAAAAGGAGAGAAATCGCATCTCCATCGACCTGTTGATGGAGGCAGCCATGATCAGATGTGGTACCTAAAGAGACTCCTGCTGGGGAGGTCAGGAGAGCAGCAGGCATGCTGGGAGTCCTGGCATGCCCTGAACTGAATGCCATCGCTCTGCTGCGTCCAGCTTCTCATCACACCAGTGCCTTGTCTGTATTGTGTGTTACACGAGCCAGCATTTTACTATTGAGAACCAGCACAGGCTTCTCCCCCGCCCCGCCCCCAAAGCTCTAGTCTGATCTAGAAAGTACGTTTCTCGCAGGCAAATTAACTGGGTGCTTTTATCACCAGTCTTCTAGGTGAGGAGAGCTGAAGTGGGAAGAGAGTCAAGGGTTGAGACCCAAGGACCTCGGGAGAGAGAACTCTCAACCCCGTACAGCCAAACCAGGGTCCTAATCCTGAGATTCCCCAGCACCCTCCATGTGCCTGAGCATGCGCAGTGTATCTGAGCATGTGCCATGTATCTGAGCATGCGCCGTGTGCCTGAGCATGCACAGGTCCTGCTGGTGGGCAGGGGCCAGATCCAACAGGCTAATAGCACATTCATTTTTCCTTCCTGCAAATGATCTCAGCTGGAATCAAGTGGCCCACTTAATGACATTATGGGCTAAAATTCTTCTTCGCTACGGGCCCCTGGGAGAGGGAGTCGGATCTCCTTGTTGAGTCCTTTGCTTAGTGTCCAATAAAGACACAGGTTGGGCTCCCCACGGGTGACACACTTTAACAAGTCACGAGTGGTGCCAGGACTCCGGCTAACATCCTTAGAGGCTGCGGAAGGGACATCACACCTCAGCTCAGATTTGCACTACAGCCACACTGTGTGCCCTGTCCCACCCCCAAAGGCTCCAGCAGAGACTAGCATTTTCTGGAGGATCACAACAGCCTTTCCAGGTAAGCAATCACATTCTCAGCTCAGAAATACAGACAGTGGGAGTGGGGGAGGGGGTGTCAAATGGCCAGCATCCAGGGCTACAATGGCAGCAGATGCTCTGGTCAGGCACGCTCTGGTAACACTCATCACCAACCCTGCCATTAGCAAAGGCAAACCCGTACTTACAATCAAGTGGATTGTGTGACTGGGGCCCGAGTGTTTCCAGGAACATGGGCCACATCCCTGTCTGCCATCGGCCTCTTCCTCTTCACAGGCCCTGTGAGCTCGGCAGAGGGTTCTGTGACATTATGGGCTGGAACAGTCTGCTTCTCTCTCTCTCTCTCTCTCTCTCTCTCTCTCTCTCTCTCTCTCTCTCTCTTCTCAATGCTGTTTCTAGCTTTTAGGAATGAGGTTGGCCCTGCTTTCCACGGGATAGTGATGAAGTCAAGGTCTCAGGGCCAAAGGTTTTAAGCATTTTTAAATAGACGGGCACATGGCTGGCCATGGTGTAAGCTCAGAGGAAACAGCCTGCATTTGGCTTCAAGGAGTCTAGCTCAGCTCCATCAGCTCAGATGGCAAGTTGGCTGTGTTCAGTCAGTTGGCCATGACTGTAGGCATACATTTTTTTCAACCTACTTTTAATAAATATTCAACCTCTCCTCTTGTCCATCACCCAGCAGAGGCAGTGAAGAGAAAAGTGATTAGGATATGGGGGAAGTGGACCTGTTTAGCAGTAGTCCTTTGGGGGCAAGCTCAATCTTCTATGTCAGCGGTTCAGTCCCATAGCAAACATCAAATACAAACCAGCAGCTAGAGTGAAGTCCTCTTGGCAGGCAGACACCACCTAGGAACCAGCAGCTGTAGTTCAATCCTGAAGAAACTATACAGGCTCGCCAACCAGCCCGAGGCCACTCAAGTGGCAAGAAGCTCCAAGAACCTCACGAGAAGTTCTTTGGTGAGTTTCTCTCAATGGCAGCATTACCACAAGCTGAGCTCAACAATGCTAGGTAAGGCGAACCAATACAGGTGTGTCGATAGTGAAGAATAGAGAGGCAGAGCAAAGCAAACCAATGCTCTTGCTCCTACTGTCTGTGGGGTCATATTTATACTCCTTCATCAAGAGTCCTTTTCTGTGTTTGCTATAGAAAAACATCCTTTCACCTGTGTCTGCTTCCGGACAACATTCTTTCACGTGTCTGCTTTAGCAAGACATCCTTTCACCTGTGTGCTCCAGCAAACCATCATTTGACGTAACTGACTTTCAAGGAACTAGAAGTTTCCACTTCCCATGACCCCTTCGGGTGGGTAGGGTAATCAATGGTCAGCAGTGTCATGTAGGGGAATCATGGGGAGCCACTCACAGACACACAGATGCAAAACTGTGAACTGTCACACGAAGGTTAAGGAAAGCCCGAGGCTCAGCCAGTGTAAAGTCCTAGTATCAATAAGGAAACAGGACATAGGAGGTAAGGTTCTCACTCTCATTGTCTGCTGCAACTACCCCCAACGATATCATTCAACAAACATAACGGTTTCCAGCGACTGCTGAGTGGGTAACTTACTCATTGTGCTCACAGGACCTGAGTTCAGATCCTGTGGGAGAAGCTGGGCGTGGTGACACACATTTGTAAACCCTGAGCTAAGGAGGTAGAGACAGGAGGACCTCTGGTGCTCATCAGACAGCCAACGCAGTCTATTTGGTGAGCTTCCAGTTCAGGTAGAGCGTGGTGTGGGGGTGGCAGTGCACACCTTTGATCCCAGCACTCAGGAGGCAGAGGCAGATGAATATAAGTTTCAGGCAAGCCAGGTCTACATGGTGAGATCTTGGCTCAAAAAGAAAACAAAACAAAACAAAAAACCGAGGAGACTTAAGACAGAGGCTGGGGAGTGACGCCTGACATTATCCCTGACCTCACATGTTCATGCATGTGTACATACAATCCCATGTGTAGCAACATACAAATACACCACAAGCAACAGCCATTTCTCACCACTTGGGACTGGCCGATGATAAAGGTTCAGCAGGGTTCTTTGGCTCCCAGGTGTTAGTGGGGTCATCTGAAGGGACAACCAAGACAACCTCTCATGGACAGATGGTCAGTGCTGGCTGTTGGCCAGGAGCACAGCTGAAGCTCAACAAGGACCCTTCTCTCCCTCTACCCATCCCATGCACTGGGGCGTCCATGTGCCAACAGCAGCTTGGCTCCCATGGAAAAGGAACTGTGAAGGTGAGACTACAGTCTCTATCATTCTTCCTTATTTTTTGGGACAGGGTCTCTCACTGAACCTGTGTCTCATCAATACAACTACACCAGCTGACCAGTGAATTTGAGATTCTCCTGTCTCCACCTCCCCAGTGCTGGGACTAGGCACATGCCCAGCTGCACCTAGCGTTTATGTCAAACTCAGTTCTCAGGTTCACACAGCGTGTGCTTGTGTGTGAGGGCTCCTTTTAGTTCTTTTATTTATTTTAGTTTTGGTTTTCTTTGTCTTTGTTCTTTGAGACAAAAGTCTCACTCTATAGACCAAGCTGGCCTTGAACTCACAGATAGCCCACCTGCCTCTGCCTCCCAAGACCTGGGATTAAAGGCTTGTGCCACCACAGCCCTCCATTAGCTCTCAAAGGAAAAAGCAGCACTGAAACTGGCCTGGGAGCCTTTGTCAGTGTTGACCGTTTGCCTGCATCCACCAGTCAGCATCAGGAGGGCCCTCAGCCCCCAGCCCCTCGGATGGGAATTGAGTGCATGATATGATATAAAGGTAAGCCATGAGCTTGGGAGCTTGCCCTCTGAGGACTGTGCCTCCGTGTAGTCTTGGACCATGCAGCATGACCCCAGAGCCTGTTTCCCAGAAAGATTATAAATACCCATGTGCTTTCTGGCCTCAAGGTTTCTATTTCCCTCCAGAAACTCAAATGTCTGATTGAAAATTTGCGTTCCAAGTGAAAATGAGGTTGCAGAAGAGTCACATTCCTGGGGGAATGGTACCTTTCCCACGACAAGTGTACCACAGGACCAGAGAAGCAAGGACAGACAGAGGCCTCAGTTCAAGTCTAAGACCAGCCTGTCTCAGAATCGAACAGAACAAAACCCAAAGGTGGTAATAAATGGCTAGATCAAAGTCAAAGTTCTAATCCAGCCTGGAGAGCAGGTGGCATGTGACTCCGCACAAGCTGCTAGCCTGTGGGTGTCTCCGTTTTCCATTCCAACAAGGAATGTCAGACGAATGTAGTTAGTTATAATTCCCCCAGGGATTCCTGGGTAGTTAGTTATAATTCCCCTGGGGATTCCTGGGTAGTTAGTTATAATTCCCCTGGGGATTCCTGGGTAGTTAGTTATAATTCCCCCAGGGATTCCTGGGTAGTTAGTTATAATTCCCCCAGGGATTCTAGGATACAGCCAGGATGAGAACCCTCAGAGTGAGGGCTGTAACTCTTCAGCTGTTTTTAATCTGAGATTCATTTCTTCAAACACAAGTTCAGCTGGATGGAGCCTAATGTGCAGAGCCAAGGCTGTTCCCCAAATAGAAGGGCCCCTGAGTCCTGCCTACTCGGTCACACCCAACCTAAGGACCAGCTCCTCCCAACCTCAGATAAGATTTCTGTCAGATTTGATTTAAAACTCCTGGAGATGAGACAGTTTCTAAGATCATTTGGAGACCTAAGCCTTCAGCATCACGTGAGACCGTGAGGCCGTGAGGCCAACCAGCAACAGAGCATGTCTGTTGTGAACATCCTGGCTCATCTGTCTTCCTGTTGAAACCACCCTGAGTTCTGCTTGGCTGTCGATGGAACCATGGAGTAAAGTCTGCCTGAGTCCCAGCAACTCATCCAGCTGCTAACTCCATTTACACCCTCGAGAGACATCTGGGTGTCTGGCCTTTCAGAGGCCAAGGGGATGGTTCCATCCAACACTCCAGTGTCCACAAAGCAGTGGGCAAAATGTTTTTATCAACAACAGCCCCAGAACCACAGGCTGCTGTGAAGGAAGATTGTTCATGTTACACAGGAAGATGGGGATTCCACTTTGCAGACACACTGGGGAGGGTTTGGTGTCTTGGGGGCTTGTCGTTGGAGTTTAGGGTGGGGAGTTGTTTTGTTTTGTTTTGTTTTGTTTTTGTTTTTCTAATCAGAAATAAAACCCCAGCTAGCAGATCCCACTTCTAGACCCCAATTATTTAAAAAACAAACATCACTTTGCTGGCCAAGTTTAATGTTTCCCTGCAATCCTAGGGCCCACTTCTGTGAAAGCAAAAGAATTGGGAGTTCAGGGGCAACCTGAGCTATATCATGTGTTCAAGACTATCCTGGGCTACATGGACAGCAGCCTGGGAAGGCTGAACACACCCCAGGTGTCCTGTCTTTGAGCTGAGGTTTGCAGCTGAGGCTCCTCTGGCCCCATGATTTTGTCCTTAGGCCGGAATCGCAACAAAGGTGGCAGGTGAAGGCAGCCTGTACTGGTGGTGGGGGGGACTCATGATCTCTCTCCTGCTGCCTCTGGAGATTTGCTAACCAGCACAGTGTCGGAACCATGGGCCAGGCAGACAAGGTAGAGGCACTGGACAAGGACAAAGAAACGGCTGAGGAATGAAGACTTGAAGCCCTTCCTTGGATAAAAAAAGAGAAGCCAGCACTGCTCCCCCCAGGCTCTGGGTCTGGTGAAATGAGGCTGGCCTCATTTGTGGCTTTTAAGATATTTCTTATGCATTTTTTTTACTACACTGGATATGGAACCCAGAACCTTATGCCAGGCAAATATTTTAGCAATGAGCTATCCCCAGCCCCGTTTTTAATTTTTTTATTTTGATCAAGGCTTTCCCCATGTTGCCAAGTTGGGCCTTAAACTCATTCTGTAGCCTAAGCTAACCTCAAACCTGCTATCTCCCTGTCTCAGTCTTCTGAGCACTAAGATCACAGGCCTGGCACATGGAGCCTCAGTGACAAAGATAATATGATCATCTGGCTAATACAATGCTTTCTAGATGCCATGGTATGGTAGCATGACTCTGTGCAGCACTAACCCCTACAGGGAAGCTAGCAGCCATGCTACAGATGGTGAGCCAAAGCCATGCACCAGGTCCACCTCCCTCCCCCCAACCACCATGCCCACAGTAACTATGGACTTATGCATTGAGAACTTGGCCAGGGTTATTTGCCTCTAATTTTCATAGCACTTAAAATGGGCAGGCATCGAGGGTTACTTCATCCTGAGTGTGCAGAAGAGAGTGAGAACCCAGAAAACCATCCCAGGAGTCCAGCTGGTTGGGAATGTGGAAATATCATGGTGCCTAAGCCTGGAGCACAGCATTAGTGGCTTCTCTCCCCTGAGAGAATCCACTGAAGGGAGGAAGGCTGTACTTTGGCTCTCTGTCTGAGAGGGCACAGTAGGTCACGTAGGGAAGGGTATGGTGGAGTTCTCAGTGACAGGACACACAGCTGAGACTCATTGGGAAGCAGAGAGACTGACAGCTACAATGTATCACTCATAAAACCCATCCCCCGGGGACCACTTCCTGTATGGAGGCCCCACCCCCTAAAGGTTCTGCAGTGCTCCTCCCTGATTAGCACCACCAGCTGCGGACCAAGTGATCAAACACAGGAGCCTGGGGAGGTGCGTTTCCCATTAAACTGGAATGAACACTGAGGCCCATCACGCAGCATCCACTAGGCCCATGAAGAGGAGCCAATGTTAACTTTATTGTAGCGAGGTTCAGACGTTACTGTCAGGCATGCTCAGCCACCATCCTCTTTCTGTGGCAAGCAGACTGCTCAGCCAAGCATGGGTGCCTCACTGGTCTCCTGCCCTCAAAGATCCTGCCCACATTCATCCAGATTGCTGGTAGGTCCCCACCCCCACCCCCATGGATGATCGGAAATCCTGGGGTTACTCTGGAACCCTGTAGCAGTTCCAAGTTTCTGGTGACAGTGAGTGTAACCCCACTGAAAGCCCAGTTGTGACGTCTTCATTCTGGAGTCTAAGCAACCCACACGGAAGTTCTGCACCAATGATTAGTCTGTCAATGAATAAGCAGCCTCAGCCTACCCTCCTCTTCAAAGCTTCCCTTCTGACATCACCTCACCAAAGCTGGCTTCAGCCCCATGGCTGTTATAACGACCCTGCATGGACTCCTGAGCAGAGAGCAATAGGTTACCTTGACTTCAGTCAGCAGGCAGGATAACTTAACAAGTCCAGGGATGGCAAGGCTGGGCAGAGAAGTGCAGGTGAGCTGATGTAGTCTGTGCCCTTGAGAGAGTTCTCCGGAAGAGCAAAGGCCAAAGGAGGGATAGGCGGTAGTTAATGAGTGTTTGATGCAGCTGTTGGTGGGTGGTTCGGTTTTCAGACCATCTGGAAGTCACCACAAGATCAAAACTCCAAGCTCCTTTGCGATCCAGGATGACGTAGCCCGAGAGTTGGGTAATCTCTGGAAACCTGTAGGGCCTTGGGGTCAGCAGCAAGCCCACAGTGGGAATTCCCCAAGCCACATTCCTGAGTTCAGTCCATCCACACACCCAAGGGTGGTGAGCTCCTAATGATGTCTGTGGATGGTCCTCGGCTGGCTTCTCTGGTCCTATCCTGGCCCCTGCCTTGCCGATGACAACTTCCTGCCGGTGATGATTCCGATCTGAAGTATCACACACAGGCTCGTGTTCTGAACGCATGATTCGAAGCTGGTGACCACAAGACCTTTCCAGCTAGTTAGCCACTGTCATGTGTCCTATTGTATCCGATTGGAATTAGATTGAAGTGTTTGGAATTAGATGCTGAAGTGGCTCGTGTGGCCATCTAAGTAGCACAATGATAGTCCCCATTCCCTTTCTCATGGTCTTTTAAAAAATAAGAATGTGTCCCTATGTAAATTGGGCTGTCCTCAAACTTGCTACGTAGCCGAGGGTGACCTTGAATTTACAATCTTCCAGCTTCTATCTCCCAAGTTCTGGGAATCACGGGTGTGTCCCACTGTGCCTGATTTATTCAGAACTGAAGGTAGATCCCAAAGTTGGGTGATTAGAACTCACCAAGCCGAGACCACTACCCTGATTTTTCTAAATATAGATCATATAATAAGCCAGACAATGTTTTTCTTTTGGTTGGTTGGTTGTTTTGTTTGTTGTTGTTGTTTGCTATTATTGATTAGTTTTTTGGTTGTTTGTTTTATTTTGAGGGGTGGAGTGGGAATAGGGTCTCACTATGTAGACCAGACTGACCTCAGACTCGGAGAGCTCTGCCTCTCTGCCTCCCAACCCCTGAGAGTTTGGCAGCCTTGAGATGCAATCCACACACTCTTGCTAGAGGCCCACTGAACCCGGCTCCACAGCACATGACAGGGAGGAAGTGAGGTCATGGGAGACAGGCCCTAGAAGGGGATGCTGCCTCCCCTCCTCCACCCCTGGGGCTTCCAACTTCACGAGGGTTGCCACTATGAGCTATTGTCCCAGCACAGACCAAGTGACCACACGCTGAAATGGCTGAAGCCAGGAGTCAAAATAAGCCTTCCAACGAGGGAGATCTGGGGTGTGGGGGATGCTGGCCTGTCACTCAGCTGCATCTCCTGGCTCAGGCAGTCAGAGGCCCAGTGAAGAAAAAAAATCTACTTGAGGAGTAGGTATTGAAAACGGGACAAGCAGGGGGGTCCCATTGTCCATCCGGCATGCCCTGGTACCATGACTGCCAGTGGAATCCCAGGGAGAAAGCATACAAGGAACATGGAATGGAAGGGCCCCAGAAACAGCTGAGGCCAGGGGAAAAGTGGGGTGCCAACTAGGAGGGAGGCATGAGATGGACACAAACTGCAGGAGCAGAGAAAAGGGCTGATACTAGCACACCATGGCTTCAGCATGGTCTCTCCTGTGCTGTGGCTGAACCCCTGATCCACCCCCATTCATAAGCCTAACAAAACCCCTGGGCACTCTGTACAAACCAACCCCAGACTGAGAGACATGGCCCCATCCGTAACAGGCTAGTCTTGCAGGCATGAGGACCTGAGTCCGATCCCCTGAACTCACATTTTAAAAGCTAGTCATGGTCCCGGGCTTGTCATCCCAGAGCTGGGGAGGCAGAAACAGGTAGGTGCCTAGGGCTCCCTGAATGGCCAACCTGGTCTAATTCTGGAACTCCAGGCCAGTGAGACCCTGCCTCAGAAAGCAAGGCGGATGATACCTGAGGGACAGACAATACATGAGAATGACTTCTGGCAGGCATTCTCGCACACAGACGCACACAGACACACACACAGAGTAAAATTTAAGAAAAAAAGAGGTAGTGGTCAGAAGGGAGGGAAATGTGGGGCTGTAACACCAGCAGCAAGCTCGGGCATAGGGCCTCACTCACCAAGCCTTAACCCCTTCCTAAGCTCCTCTCACCTCCAGCACTGTCTACTCCCAGGAGTACCAGTTTGTCTTAGGGTTTCCATTGTTGTGCTAAAGCACCATAACCAAAGCTACTCAAAAAAGAAAGGGTTTATTTCCTATAAGTCTGTGGGGAGTCAAGGCAGAAACTCAAGTGGGGCAGGAACCTGGAGGCAGGAGCTGATGCAGAGACCATGGAGGGGTGCTGCTTTGGCTTGCTCCTGGTGGCTTGTTCAGCCTGCTTTCTAATAGAACCCAGGACCACCAGCCTAGGGATGTCACCACCCACAGTGGGCTGGGTCTTTCCTTATAAATCTTTAACCAAGGAACTGCCCCCACATTCTTATCTATAGGTCAATCTGGAGGGGCGCTTTCTCCGCTGAAGCTCCCTCTTCCAAAATGACTCTAGCTTGTGTCAAACCGACAGAAAAGTCAGACGTGGTGGCGCACGCCTTTAATCCCAGCACTCAGGAGGCAGAGGCAGGCGGATTTCTGAGTTCGAGGCCAGCCTGGTCTACAAAGTGAGTTCCAGGACAGCCAGGGCTATACAGAGAAACCCTGTCTCGAAAAGCCAAAAAAAGAAAGAAAGAAAGAAAGAAAGAAAGAAAGAAAGAAAGAAAGAAAGAAAGAAAGAAAGAAAGAAAGAAAGAAAGAAAGAAAAACCGACAGAAAACTAGGCAGCCCAACTGACTCCTTGTCATTTTGACCCACACAAAACACACCACTATCCAACTAGGACCTTTGTCCATGAGGTGATATGTCTGTAGTCACGTCACAAAAGACAAGTTTCCAACTTTTATAAGTCCCACGGTCTTTAAAAACCCAAATCATTTAAAATAGGCAAAGTCTCTTTTAAAATTCAAAACCTCTCTAGGGGGGCTTCTGTTAAAAGAAGAAAGTTACATACATTCTTACTCCTCCAGGCACAGTCACAATCAAATCAAACCAAAACCAAAATGCAAGAGTGTATTAACTTGAGTGTTTGGCATCTGGAACCCACTCAAAATCCTCTGGGTCCTAAAAGGCTCCAGCTCTCCAGCTCTGCCGTGCACATCTAATGCAGTTGTCTGAGACTCAGGCCACTGGCTTCATGCCACAGCTGCTGCTGTCCTTGGTGGTCATTTCCTGGCATTGGCCTCTTCAAAATATAGTCTCCACTGCAATCGTGTGGCACCTTCACCAATGGCCTCTCTCAGACTCATTGCAGGGATGCTAACCCTGCCATATGTTACCAAGCGTCAACTTCTCCCCATGACCCCTTCTGTCCTGGGCCTTCCATGTCAACTGAGGCTGCACCTTCACCAGTGGCCTCTCCTGGCCTCTCCTGGTGCCAGGTCTGAGCATCTAGCTCTCCAGGCCACCTTCATGCCTTCAAAATCAGCTCCACCTGAGTGACTCTTATAACTTACCAAGTTTGGCCGCCAAAATAAGATACAGCCCTGGCCGTACTCTGGACCATGGCTTCTGTGTCCTGACCCTGGGAAAATATTCCCAGATTTATGATCCTGGGTAGTGCTGGTCTCTTCTTAGTCACAGCTGATTCTTCAGCTCTGGATTTTCAGACACCACATATTCTTAATTCAAAGTATCACATAAATATCCCTGATAGAGTCTTTGATTCACTCTGAAATGTCTCAAACCAAGCCTTCATCGTTTGTGATTGGGCTGCTCTCACCATTATCTTCCGAGTTCCCACTTAATCTCTGAACACGCTATGATCTTTTCAATCCAAAGTTCCAAACGCCTTTCACGGTCCTCCTAAAAATATAGTCAGGTCTGTCACAGCAGTACCCCACTCCTGGTACTAATTACTACGGGGGGGGGGTTGCTTTAATAAAACACCATGACCAAAAGCAACTTGGAGACCAAAGAATTTATTTTATAGTCCATAACTGAGGAAAGCCAAAGCAGGAACCTGTAAGCAGGAACTGATACAGAGGCCATGGAGGAGTGCTACTTACTGGCAAGTTCAGCTTCCTATACTGGACAACAGCTCAGGGGCAGCACCACCCAGAGTAAGCTGGACCCTCCCACGCCAATCATTAATTAAGGAACCACCCCACTCCTGGTCTACCAGCCAATCTGATGGAGGCATTTTCTTGATTGAGGATTCTCCTCTTCGCAAATGACTCCAGCTTGTGTCAAGCTGACATAAAACTAACCAGCACAGTGGCATTCTAGAACATTCCTGAAAATTCTAGGCAAACCTCTCCTGTCTTTGGTTGGACTAGGGGATGCTGAAGATAAGAAACAAACCCGACTCACCACAGAACAGACTAGGGACTCCTGAGGCTCTCCTTCATGCTAAGTGAACGAATGAATGAATGAATGAATGAATGTAAAAAATGAATGAATATTGGATCTGCCTCCTGGCAGGAAGTACTGACAAGACAGAGATCTGACGATCGCCTCTTATGTGAACCTGGTGCCCTGCACGCAGTAGGTACTCTGTTTATTCACATGTATAACTTGACCAGGATGGCTACTTCTCTCAAATCACTGGGCTTTTGTCTCTGAGCTGAGCGTTTTCCCAGGCATGACCTTTTGAAGATAGTGTGCTGTGCGTCAGTCTGGGGTTGCCTGTGCTGTCTGTCACCTCCGTGTTGGGTGGGATAGCGCTTGCCCTCTGAGTCTTTCTCTCAGCATGTGCTTTTTTTAAATTCAGAGTCTGGGAAGAGCAGGCGAAAGCTCAAGGCTTAGAATTTTGAGAAAAGATGGAAGAATAGAGTCTTTCACTTGGAGAATGTTCTAGATCTGCCCGGGCACAGCTGTCCCCTACAGTGCTTGAGAACAAATGGAGTCAGTACAGCCAAGAGTTCAGTTTGCAGCCTGACTTTAGTTCAGTTCATTTAAACGAATGCTAGGAGCTGCATGAAGCCCTGGACCTCTTGCTTCTCAGGCCCTCTCCTGTCTGGTTTCCCACAGCCTCCCCAGCGCCCCAACTTCTCTCACAGGAAGTTCCCTGTGTATGTTCCCACGCACTGCGTCATAGGCTCCATGAAGTCACGACCTGGCCTGCATGTCCACTCCTTCCATACCCCCAGGACAGTGCTCAGAGTAGAGAGGGCTCCATATGTTGCCTATGAACTCGAGCAGCTCCCTTGGCTGCCTGGTTGGGCTTGTAGGGAAAGGGGTGATGCTTCCAAAAGCTCCACCCAGCATGCTGACTCCCCCTCACAGGACCCCAGGGTTCCAGAGTTCCTGGGTCCAGCAAGTTGGAACTCTCTGGGCCTTGGTGGTTTGTTGCCACTCTGGGACCCCTGGCTTATCTCCGCTCACACAAGTCTCCCAAAGGTTGGCCGAGGAGGGCACAGTTCCGAGGTCACATTCCCCACAGTAGCCAGGTCCCTCTCAGCTCTCTCAGCTGCACCCCCCTCCACTCACAGCCCAGACCCCAAGGCCCCCCTGCTTTGAGCCAGGACCCAGTGAGACAGCATTACTGGCTTTGCCAGCTCAAGTGCTCCAGGCCACTGTGCCCCACGCCTGAGGGAAGGCTGGCTCTTTTAGCAGGGCACCAGCCAGAGGTGCTTTCCCCAACCAGGCGGGCAAAGCCCTTCACTTCATCTGGTTGGAGGGTGGGGCATGTGAACGTAAGCAGACACATGTCTGTTTGTACATGTAGGCATGGGTGCATATATACACATATATATGTATACATACATATATACATGTATGGATGGATGGACATGTATGCTTGTGTGAGCATGTGTGTGTATGTGTGCACATGTTCCTTGCACTGCAGCTGGTCTTTTTTCCTCTTTGACCTCGCCCTCTGAAGCCCTCTTTTGAAACAGGAGCTTCCCGAGCAAATCCCCACACTGGCCCTTGTCCCTCTCCAAGTTCTGCCTTGCTTGAGGCTGGCTGCTGCAGAGCAGGCTGCCTCGCAGTGGAGCATCCTGGCCATACTGCGCCTGTGAGTGCTGGGGAGGCCTCAGGCCCCCTGCCCCCTGACAGGAGGTTTACAGTTTATAATCTGGCCTGTGTAAAGCACTCGTCAGCCGGATCCTCCAGTCTCGGCCGACCACCCAGGCAGAGGGCCTGCAGGAAGCGGCTGCGTGCGCACAGTCAGCTTGAGGCTGGCTGCGGACCCACAGGACTCAGTTGCACGGGCGACTTTTTTGGCATTATCTGCTCGGCCTCTCTATTGCAAACGCAGCCTTGTTTATACGGAGCCATTCCTGCATGCTAAATTTGGAAATTCTACGTATTTCTCTAATCCACCGGGCCCCAGGCGGGATGGGGGCGCCTCTGCAAAGCCTAGCCACTTTCCCAGCATCTCCACGTGAACCTCCCAGTGTGGGGGCAAGGCCCTGCGCCTAGGGCCGGCCATGCCCATCCCATCACTCCTGATGTCAGCCTAGGAGGCGCTGGCCACCAGGCTGGGATCTTAAGTGTCTGTGTACAGCTGTGAGATGTGTCTCCCTCTGGGCTGGCTGGTATCTGATAGAGTCTCCAGGCTTCGATCCACAGCAGTGGGCCCCACTGGAGGAGGAGGAGGCAGTGGCTGGGCACGGAACCTCCCCTGATAAGGGTTCCGGGAGCCGGGCTGGCACGCTAGCAGGGAGGAATGTGAACTAATAAGTCACACTCACGTTTTTATCTGGGCTGCTGAAGACATCTCCAAGGGAGGAAATCGCACCATTCCAGGCAGCAGATAAAGGAGATGGGAACAGAGATGGTTCGTCCTGAGGTCCGCTCCCCGCAACCACCTCGACCCAAAACCTACCTGAGCAAAATCCTTGGAATTTGGCCACAAGCCTTCTCCCTACGGCTGCAACAGCTTATCACACTGCTGTCTCCGCAAGACCCAGCCTTTCTCGGCCCCCACGACCAAGCCTTTCTCAGCTGCCTCTGCCCTAGCTGCCAGGCCTCCCCATCCCAGCTTGCACCTCGGGTGGTCTGAACTCTCTGTGACACTATTTCAAGGAACCCAGGACCAGCTGGCCCATGGGGACAGAGACATGGAAACCCAGGACTCAGCTTTCTGAGGATGTCCCTAAACATTTGCTTGCCCGGAGCTGGGGGTACTTGCCTGTTTCCAAGCTCCCTGACAACGTAGGGATAGAAAGCAGGAGTCACGCTTATGTTTGTGAAAGGGACTTAGGCTGGGGCTGTCCTATCCAGTATGAAGTTGTTGAGTTTTTTGTTTTTTGTTTTTCCCCAAGCAGACCTGAGGCGAGGATTCAGATTCAAACCAATTGCAACACTAGATGGGGAGCAAATGACTGAGCCAGGGGGTGACCCAGCCCCTGTGCAGGTCTCATCTATAAGGTTCCTGTTGTAGCACAGGCCGTCTGCAGATTGCATGGAACAGTGTGGAGGGTATGCCTCAGTCAGAGAGCTGGGATAGGCCCCCACTAGCTGTCCTTGTCGTCAGCTGAGAGATATTCCCAGGTGGCACCACTTCCTGGCACAACTGACCTGAGGTCACAGCCAGTTCCAACAACAGGCAAGACCCCTACAGAGATGCAGATCGGGGACAAAAGTCAGACATAGAACCAGGAAGGACTACAGATGTAGCCCAAGCGTAGGAGGCCATATCGTCTCTCCCCAAACACTCAGCTCCCATTCCCTTGTGTGGTGGCCCAGAGCCTTCGCCCGGGTGTCTTATCAATTCTTTTTTTTTTTAATTTATTTTATGTATATGAGTACACACTGTAGCTGTACAGATGGTTGTGAGCCTTCATCTGGTTGTTGGGAATTGAATTTAGGACCTCTGCTCACTTCGGTCAGCCCTGTTTCGCTCAGTCCCTGCTCCCTCTGGCCCAAAGATTTATTTATTAGTATAAATTAGTACACTGTTGCTATCTTCAGACACACCAGAAGAGATCAGATCTCATTACGGGTGGTTGTGAGCCACCGTGTGGTTGCTGGGATTTGAACTCAGGACCTTCGGAAGAACAATCAGTGCTCTTACCCACTGAGCCATCTCACCAGCCCCGTCTTATCAATTCTTAACGCTGCTCACCAGAGTCCAGCTCCTTAAGAGAAACTCACATTTCATGGGAATAGGTCCCTTATACTGCCTGTTGAGAAAGCCCCTGCTCCAGGGGCCCATGATGCCATGCAAGTGGTCACAAGCAAATCCCAATGGCCACTGAGATGGGGTAACCTTCACCCTCCTCCACGCCACAAGATTCAAAATCACCCCAAAAACAAACCACTGGGTCTTGTCCCCAGAGGCTCCTATGAGTTGCTAGCTTGGGACCTGCGAGGACCAGCTCCTGGTGACTTATGCCCTCTGTCCTCAAAGAAGAAGACTTTGTGATCTCTTTGGAGAAATGGGTGATGTGGCCGGAAACACATCAAACATGTTTAGGGTGTCTTGTGGTGTCTGAGAGTGAGCGAGCAGACCAGCACTTGGCAGAGCCAGGAGCCATGACAGACTCTCCGTGACCACACCAGCCAAGTGCTCAGGGTCCCTGTGGCTAAATGCAGAGCTTTCCAGCAACAGAATAAGTACTGTATCATAACCCACGATACAATGTAAACATCACAGGCGCATAGTTGAATAAGCAAGTGATTGAAGAAGTCAACAGGAGAGATGGGCAGATTTGTCCTGGTAGAAGGAGTCCAGTGAATTCATGCAGGCTCTACCCCTAAGTGAGATGATCCCTCAAGCCAGCTCCTTAGGGCCACCAGGAAGAAGAAGATGAGAGGGGATAGTAAAGAACCCAGGAACACCGTCTCAGCCAGGCAAAGAGGAGGCATAAGGGAGGTTGGAGTCGTGCTGGAGACAGACAAAACCTTTGGCCTGATGGAGTGGTTCACCCTTCATCTTCTCCAGAAAGCAAGTCCGTTCTAACTGTGAAAAAGACACCAGATGAATCCAAACAAGAAATCTAGCAAAATCGTGAAACTCATAAAACTAAGATGCTTCAAAAAATAACCCCAGCCATAAGAGATCTCAGAAGGCTCAATGGCTAACATGGAACCCGAGGAGAAAGGGGAGCCAACCCTAGGATGGCGCTGGCTGTTGGGGTCTTGGTGACATCAGCTACTACAGCTGATGGCCTTCTCCTCGGCTTCCTCTGCTCTTGTACATGAAGGGCACTCACTGCCACCATCCCAGAACTGAACGGATTTCCAGGGCAGTCCACTGCGGCTCCCAGCAACCTGGTTCTGTGTGGAGTTGGGGTGGGGGGAGGGTGCCCCAGAGAAAAACCTGATTTTGCAGAAGATGCTCAGTCAATGAACATCTGCCTCCCGTGACTTGTGCCCTGCGGCAGAGCAGACAGACGCAATGCTAAGTGCCCCCAACCGCATGCAAGAGAAGGTTCCCGGAAGAAAACAGCGCCAGCGGTCCACAGCCACGAGCCTGGCTCAGCCACATGGGAAATTCCAGGACAGACACTGGTTAAGCTGCTTTTAGTTTTGGCTTTGAACTCACAGAGCTCTAGGCTAAAGAGAATGTCAGACCGAGTCCCGCCTGTGGAACTTCTCTGGGGCAATCAGAGGCTGTGGCTCTGTTCCAGCACATCCCACACTGCCAGTGCCCACCACCCTGGCCTCAGTGGTGGAACGCCATAGAGGAGGGAGGACCTCAGTTCGAAACCTGTCCTGTCACTAACAGGTTGATGATGTTGTCAGGTCTCTGGGACACCCTACTGATGTCCTTAGACTGTCCCTTCTCTAGTGTATACTCTAGGATGCTAAAACAGGGTATCAGCAGGGTCAGGACCTTCTACAAGTCCAGAGGGGCCTCTTCTTACCACCTCCAGCTCCTGATGTGATATTACCCCATGATACCTCTGTCTTCACAAGACCTTCCCTTCCAGTTTCTACGTCCCTGTGATCCTAGCTTGAGGACACCAGTCTTTGGGCTGGGGCCCATTCTATCCAGCCTGACCGCACGGCCTCGTCTTAACTTGGTGATGTTTACAAAGACCCTATTAACGGAGTCACTGGGAATGGGGCACGTCCTCTGGAGCACTTGAGCAGGAAGCTGCAAGCAGGCATTCAGACTCTGAGCCATGAAGGAGCCCTCTTAGAGCTGTGTGGACATCCCCTTCCCGATTCCACATGCATCCGTGGCTGCTGGTCCCATCACTCTGTCTAGCACAGGAGCTGCCCATGGGCTCTGGAGATGTGAAGCCAGGCAGGGTTTACACCTCATTTGATCGTGAAGTGAGTTGTGCTGTGGCCAGTCTAGGCTCCCTGGGTTCTCTTTGTTCAGGACCTGGAGACCTACTGAGCCAGGGTCAGGGTCAGGGTGAGGACATTGAGTCTCCGAGTTTCCATCATGATTTCCAGCTTCTGATGCTTTGAGAAGAAGCCAGGGGTCTCAGAACTGACCGACTAGAGGGACCTCAGGAGCCCTGACCACTGTCCAGGTCAGATCCCAAGGCCAAGTTTTCAAGCCAGACCCTATAGAGGACTGTTTAGGGGTTGTGATGGTTTGTATATGCTGGGCCCAGGGAGTGGCCCTGTTGGAGTGGGTGTGGCCTTGTTGGAGTGGGTGTGGCCTTGTTGGAGTGGGTGTGGCCTTGTTGGAGTAGGTGTGTCACTGTGGGCATGGGCTTTAAGACCCTCATCCTAGCTGCCTGGAGGTCAGTATTCTGCTAGCAGCCTTCAGATGAAGACGTAGAACTCCCAGCTCCTCCTGCACCATGCCAGTCTGGATGCTACCATGTTCCTGCCTTGATGATAATGGACTGAACCTCTGAATCTGTAAGCCAGCTCCAACTAAACGTTGTCCTTTGTAAGACTTGCCTTGGTCATGGTGTCTGTTCACAGCAGTAAAACCCTAAGTATGACAGGGGGCCCCACAGCCATCCTGGGGCTTCTAGAACCCAAATGTGATCATGTGTCCCTGTTCCAGGCCCTTCTCACTACTGTGTCCCACTGCTAGTCATTCTGTCCTTTGAGATTGGCTTAAAGCCCCACCCAAAAGGTACCACTCGTTGTGCCCTCCATGAAGCTGTGCCTCACCTCTTCTTCCATGCCTGTCCTGGCACAGGCTGGCCAGGCTGTGTCTGCTCCCTCCGTCATCTTAGCCACCTCCCCTGGGCCCTACATGGCTACACAACTACATGCTTCTAAGCTCCAAGCTTCCTGCTTGTCCTTGTGAGACAAGTGAAGCTCGAGAAAGTCTTCTGCTCATTGCACCAGCACCTGCCCTCCCTAAAGCAACTTCTCCCGGTTGCCAAGCCCGCCTTCTGCTTCGCCAGGGTTCTACTCGAGTCTGCAGGATCCTGGGGCAAGAGAGCAAAGACACCATGAGGCTGGAGAGGTCCTCCTGGGCCCCAGCCATGTTACAAGAGGATGTATCCCACCAGTCCCTTGGTCCCAGGAAGAGTGAAGGAGAGAAGGCTCAATGCCCTCCCTGATGAGCAGCACACCCCAGCACAGACAGTTGAGGAAGGGCTTGCTGCTGGGGACACTTGCTACTGCTTTAGTCTGCTCCAGTGCCTCAGGCCAAGTGGTTTATAAACAACAAAAAAGGGTTGCTCAGTTCTAGAAAGAAGGAAGCCCCTCCCCCTGCAGGTTTCGTATCTGGGGATGGACAGTAGACACTGATCCTCAGATGGGGCCTTATAGTTGCTGACGTGTTTATTAAAAGATAAAGAGAGGGGGATGTATGATCTATGGAGGTTCAGTCAGGTATGGGGGACCAGGGTGCCTTGGTGGGCCCATGCTGAGGCATCCCTTCCCCCTGAGAGACCAGCCACAGGATGGTATAGTATAGAATAAAGTTTATTTAGGGCATGGGGGAAGGGAGTCAAGAGGGTAGGAGAGAGAGAGAGAGAGAGAGAGAGAGAGAGAGAGAGAGAGAGAGAAGAAGAAGAAGAAGAAGAAGAAGAAGAAGAAGAAGAAGAAGAAGAAGAAGAAGAAGAAGAAGAAGAAGGAAGAGGAGGAGGAGGAGGAAGAGGAGGAGGAGGAAGAGGAGGAGGAGGAAGAAGAAGAAGAAGAAAAGAAGGAAGGAGAAGGAAGAAGGAGGAGAAGAAGGAGAAGGAGGAGGAGAAGGAGGAGGAGGAGAAGGAGGAGGAGGAGAAGGAGGAGAAGAAGAACAAGAAGAAGAAGGAGGAGGAGGAGGAGGGGGAGGAGGAGGAGGAGGAGGAGGAGGAGGAGGAGGAGGAGGAGGAGAAGAAGAAGAAGAAGAAGAAGAAGAAGAAGAAGAAGAAGAAGAAGAAGAAGAAGAAGAAGAAGAAGAAGAAGAAGAAGAAGAAGAAGAAGAAGAAGAGAAGGGAGGGGAGGGAAGAGGGGAGGGGAGGGGAGGGGAGGGGAGGGGAGGGGAGGGGAGGGGAGGGGAGGGGAGGGGAGGGGAGGGGAGGGGAGGGGAGGGGAGGGAGGAGAGGAGAGGAGAGGAGAGGAGAGGAGAGGAGAGGAGAGGAGAGGAGAGGAGAGGAGAGGAGAGGAGAGGAGAGGAGAGGAGAGGAGAGGAGAGGAGAGAAGAGAAATAGAGGAGTAGAGTAGAGGCCAGCCATGAACATGTGGAGAGAGAAGAGAGGAGAGAAAGGATGAGAGATCAAAGCAAGAGCAAGAGAGCAAGAGAGGAGGAAGGGGCAAGCAGCCCCCTTTATAGTGAGTCAGTCCTACCTGGCTGTTGCCAGGTAACTGTGGGGCCGAGCTTAGACAGAATACTAACAGTTGTGTCTTACTGTAAAGGGGTGCAAAGGCCCTGGGGTGGGAGAGCAGATCTTGCCAGGAGCCTTCACCTCCTCTTGACCAGAGAAGAAGGCAGGAGAGGAGTAAAGGGAGCAGGACACAGTCCCATGGAGCTTCCCAGGGTACCATGCTCCAGTGTCTTCAGACAGGGGAAGACAATGCTGGGGCTCGAGCAGGTGTGGAACTGCCTGTGGCTGAGAGCTAGCGAGGTAGCAGATAGCAGGTGTGTTAGCTACAGTCCTCACTGCTGTGACAAACTGCCTGACAAAGGCAACTTAAGGAAGGGAGGGTTTACTCTGACTCACGGTGTGAGAGTCCGGTCCATCGTGGCAGAGACATCACAGAGGCAGGAGTGAGCAGCTGTGTGAGAGCCTCAGTCAGGAGGAATGAATGCTAGTGTTCAGCTTCCTTTCTCTCTTTGATTCAGTCCAGGACACCAGGCTAGGGAATGATGCCGCCCATAGTCGGGGTGGCTCTTCCTACCCGGAAAGATCCTCACAGACAAACCAGGGGATGTGTTTCCATGGTGATTTTTTTTTTAATCCAGTCAAGTTGTCATTGACGATGAGCCATCACACAGGGTTCACTGTGGGCTGGGCAAGCTCACTTGTGTCACGTTATAGGAGCCAGACAGAGGTTTGGGCCGGTATGTGGCAAGTGTGCAGGAAGATGTGGGTGTGACGTTAGGTATGTGGGCATGTATGTGGCAGGTGTGTGAGCATGTGTGTGGCAGGTATGGGTAGGTGTGAAGTCAGGTGTGTGAGCAGGTATGTGACAGGTGTGTGGGCCTGTGTGTGGCCGGTGTGGGTAGGTATGAAGTCAGGTGTGTGTGGCAGGTGTGAAGGCAGGTGTATGGGCAGCAAGTATGTGGGCATGTGTGTGGCAGGTGTGCGGGCTATGTGTGTGACGGGTGTGGATAGGTGTGAAGTCAGGTGTGGGCAGGTATATGAGCAGGTGTATAGCAGGTATGGGTAGGTATGAAGTCAGGTGTGTGTGGCAGGTGTGAAGGCAGGTGTATGGGCAGCAAGTATGTGGGCATGTGTGTGGCAGGTGTGCGGGCTATGTGTGTGACGGGTGTGGATAGGTGTGAAGTCAGGTGTGGGCAGGTATATGAGCAGGTGTATAGCAGGTATGGGTAGGTATGAAGTCAGGTGTGTGTGGCAGGTGTGAAGTCAGGTGTATGGGCAGGTGTGAAGGTAAGTGTGTGTACAGGCAGACAGGTAGGGAATTCAAAATGACAAGGCAGAGGCTTGGAGATTAGGGCAGTGTGCTCACATGCATTCAGGTGCAGCCATTGGCGGCGATGGTGGCAGCATCTCTTGGCCTGCACACTGGTTTGAACCTTAGCCAGCTATTCTGAAGGCATATGACTGCCCAGCCTCGTGTGGTGAGGTTTCTGTCAATCAGGCTGGTACCTGTGGCTTGGCTGAGTTCCACAGAGAGCCTTTTCTCTCTTGGTCTCTTGACTGCCCATCACCAACTCACAGCCACACTCAGGAAATGTCATGGCCCTTGTTCTCACTAAGGTGTAAATGACTAAGGAGGTGCTAATGACTGCCATTCCCCAGGGCTTTAAGGTTTAAGTGGGGTGGGAAGATTCTGGAGCCAGACAAAGTTCTCAGGGAGAAAATGTTGGAGACACAACATTCGGTTAAAGATGGTGATTAACTGATGGGCTCAGCAAGGATGCCCCAAGTAAGGGGCAAGGTAGCACTTGAACTCAACACCCCCAAGCATGGCTACAATCCATAAGATGGAGTGGCTGGTGGCAGGAAGGGGAGCCACTCCCACAAGCTGCTGCTGAAGAGGGAAGGCAGCACAGTCACTCTGACTCAGACCCTCAAGGTTACACACCCAGACACTGTGGGGTCCAGAGAGTCCACTCCCAGACATATACCCCCGAGGCTTGGAGCTGTGTATTCACAGGGATGTTCTTGGGGTAATGTTCATAGTGGCATGATTAATGGATTAAGGCCAAGCGACCCCAAAGCTCCACAACAGACAGCAGAATGGACAAAACTTAACGCTGTGCCGTGGGGTATTATTCAGCCATGAAAAGGAGTGAAGCATCCAATGCTGGTGGGAAGCTGTCGATGAGCACAGCTGCTGCTGGTGGTGAAGAAGAAGAAGAAGAAGAAGAAGAAGAAGAAGAAGAAGAAGAAGAAGAAGAAGAAGAAGAAGAAGAAGGAGGAGGAGGAGGAGGAGGAGGAGGAGGAGGAGGAGGAGGAGGAGGAGGAGGAGGAGGAGGAGGAGGAGGAGGAGGAGAAGGAGGAGGAGGAGGAGGGGGGAGAGGGAGAAGAAGGTGATGATGAAGATGATGATTATGGTGACAGTGATCATGATGGTGGATAATGATGATGATGGTGTTGATGATGATGGTGTTGGTGATGATGATGATGACATTCACTGTCATATAGGATAGACCCAGAACCTCCCTCACCCTAGACAAGCAATCCACTGCTGACCTGAAGCCCCACACCCTTGACTTCTTTCTACTTTTTATTTTTAGATACATCCTCTGTGAGTGTGGCAGCTGTTACTGGTTGCCAACTCAACAGAATCTAACATCAAGGAAGAGACAGGATTCTGGGAGAAAGTTTCCAGATTAAGCTAACTGAGGTGGGGAGCCCCACCCTGACTAAGGCTGGCATCACCCCGAGGGCTGGATCCTTATGCCCTCCACCACATCCAAGGCAAGTCATCCCAGATGGGCAACTTTGATTCTCCATTTACTCTTCTCCGTGGCCAAGCCCAGCTCTGAGAGGGGTAACACCTGGTCTTGTGTAGACACTGAGCACAGGTCCTTGACACGTGCTTCTAGGACACCAGGTAACACGATAACACTGTCTCCAGCAGTGTAGATCTGGGATGCGGTGTTTTGTGACTCTGGATCCTCAGATCTTCTCTGGCCTCAGTTTCCTTGTCAGAAGCAAGGGGGTGGTAAAGGTACTGACGTCATTGAATGATGAGGAAGGGGACTGCTCACAAGAATCAGTTTCGGGCCACCATGTAGTAGACCCTTGATTTTATTCCTCCAGTGTCATCTGTATCACAGAAAAACAGACAGGTTGATGGCAGCACCAGGCTTGTTAGTGACTGCAAAGACTCATGGGACCCAGGCCAAGCTCACAGCCAGTGCCCTGCAGATGACCAACTGGAAATGTGGTCCTCCCAAGTGTGTCCCCACGACTCAAAAGAAACACAGAGAGTGAAATTACCAGCTGTCAGCCAAGAGCCACGCAGGACCTCGTGAGTGCACTGCCCACAGTCACAGCTGGAATGTGTTGGTGGTGGGGACTGTAAAGGGGGATGCCCTCATATTTAAGATGCTGTAGAAAGACAAGATGTCCCCATAAACATGATTGTCTCTAACGCAGAGATCGGCTCCAAGTCAGAGACAGTGAGGGCAACCCTTAGAAGGACCAAAAGTGACCGAGATTTTGGAGAGAGAACCAAAGCCAAGGCCACCTCCCTCCGGCTGCAAAGGCCACACGTGCACAGGGCCTGGGGCCACCACCCCCACCCCCACCTCACTGGCCCGGATCCATCTGCCGGCGCTGTGTCTGCTGCTGTTTAGACAGCCTGCTAGGGTGGGTGGTCAGGTCTGAGCCAGGCAAAGTTTACAGAAGGCCCTGGCACAAATGAACTGTTGATGACCGACTGGAAGGGCTCCGTGAAATCACAACATGTAAAATATGGAAAGGGGAATAAAGGAAAGACACGCCATTTGGAAGGAAGTTGAGCGGCCACATGAAGGCTGAGACGCCAAGCGCAGAAGCCCCCATCAAACGCGTGCACTGGCCCCAGCCCAGCCCTTCCCTCCCACCACACACGCAGCTTAAAAAAAAATCGTAGATTTAAATAGATTTTATGCATCAAATACAAGAAACAGGCCGACATTTTCTCGCCCTCTGTCACATGGCAGGCTAATATTTGGCCATTTACGCTCCATTGGAGACCATTTCTGGGGAACAGGGCCCTTCCAGGTTGGTGGCCGCCCGCCCTGGTGGCCAGTGCTTCAAGGCCAGGTCTAAGCAAGGAGGGCCATGGCCCTCTACTGAGGGAACAAAGGCTTGGCTTCCCAGCCCTGCCCTGAGACACTGAAGGTGGGAGCAAAATGTGGGCCTGTAAATGAGCTCATGGGGTGACCCCAAACCCCATGCTCCAACTCTTGTGCCTGCTGCTCTCAGAGACAGCCATTGCAGTGTGTTTGAGACCATCCTGTTTGGTCCAGGAATCCCCACCTCCCAGCCTGCTTAAGGGAGATGGGTTCTTCTGCTCTTCTTCTCTGTCTAAAATAACCTGCTTAAGGGAGATGGGTTCTTCTGCTCTTCTTCTCTGTCTAAAATAACCTGCTGTAGGAGTGGCCTTTTTATTCTGTTTTTGAGAGTTCCGTGTGTGTGTGTGTGTGTGTGTGTGTGTGTGTGTGTGTGTGTGTGTGTGTATGCACATGAATGCAGTATCCTTAGAGGTCAGAAGAGGGTGTCAGATCCCCTGGAACTGCAGTTACAGACGGTTGTTAACCGCCCAATGTGTGCTCTTAAATACTGAGTCGTCTCTCCAGCCTGTTTGGTTTATCTGTAATTGTTGACTTATCTACAGTTGCTTTATGGATGGGGACCATTTCACAGCACCTAGATGTATTCCATGTTATTCAGAGCATCTTAGTAACATTTACAGAGAGACGTGAGGGAAGCTGGTAGTGTGTGCAGTAGACGGGCTGAGGAAGTGCCCCCCCCCTCTGCCACTCCTTACCCCCACTTTAACTGTTCACTGTGATGAGGAGAACCCTGTTTTAATTTATCATTGTCAGATAATCAAACATCATCATGGTCCATGACATTTGATCACTGTGAGAGAGTGGTCTCCACGGCTGGGTGATGGGGATGCTCTAATAATCCTCTTGGAGTTTTCCCATCTGGCCCTCTGCAGTTAGCACTGCATCTAACTCCTATGACGTCTAATTTGTTTTGACTTGATTTGGATAAACAGCTCATGTTATTTTGGGGTCCCTCTGCTGATTGTGGTTTCACAGTCAACTGTCTGACTTCTTGCCAGTGTCCCTGACCTGGTCCCTCCAGGGGGTTTTGGTCACAGGAAACATTCAGAGCTCTGGTCTGCAGGCAGGAGCGTTACAGGTCTGCAAAATTCAGACTTCATTTATAGATTTATTCCTCAAGCCCTAGGTGATGCCCCAGCTGCCACAGGACGCCAAGGCTCTGACCTGGCCTTGCTGACAGCCTGCAGCCTGCACCACTGTGCTCTGCCACGACAATGACTCTTGTTATCTCAGCCTGGCTCAACTCTAGTTTTCTATCATTATGATATTTCTGCTAGTGGTGTGTGTGTATGTGTGTCCCTTTATTGTGCATGTGTGTGTGCATGTGTGTGTATGTGTGCCCCTGTGTGTGCATGTGTGTACATGTATATACATATGTATCCATATATGTGCCATGTGAGTGTACATATGTGTGCATGTATGTATGTGTGTTCATGTGTATGTGCCCCTGTGTGTACATATGTGTATAGGTGCATGCATGTGTACCCATGTGTATACATGTGTGCCCTGTATTCCCATGTGTGTGCGTGTGTATGCATGTGTGTGCATATGGGTCCCTGTGTGTACATATGTGTGCATGTGTGCCCATGTGTGTGCATGCATGTGTGTGCACATGTGCCCATGTGTGTGATTATATAGAGGTCCAAGGCTGACTTCTGGTATCTTCCTTTTTTCTGTCTTCATGTTATTTTTTGAGACAGTGTCTCTCACTGAGCCTGGAGCCTGTCTCCACCTTCCAGGGTGCGGACTACAGGCACAGCCTCCTTGCTGGCTTTCTTTTGCATGCTGGAGAGCCAAGTCTGGTCCCACTGTATGAGTGGGAGGCCCTTTACTCACTGAGCCACCCAATGCAACCCCTTTACTTCCATTTCTTGGGTGTGGGAACACGGATGCTCAAAGTCCCCACAGTGACAGGAGCAGAGGTAGTATCCATGCAGAGCGAGCTCACACCACAGGCACTACCTCACCATCTTTTCCTGAAGGAGAGCTCTGCTTCATGTGAGTTTCAGAGGCACATGGGGGGGGGGGCTGTCTTCAGCCACTGTCTACACATTTCAATGTGAATTGGAACTGGTCCATTTGCACATTGGTGCAGACACTCACCCTGGTCAAAGCCCCACCCTGCCCTGGCCAGGTGATACCTCACACAACCCACATCCCCCAGATCCATTCCACCTGCTTGAAATGGACAGAGAACAATGGTGTCCCCATGGGCAAGGTTTAAATGTTCATCTGTGTAAAACACTGAGACCAGTGTTTGGTGTGATGGGAATTCTGTGAGGGCTAAAATTAAAGGGTGATGCTATTCAATGAGAGATATTATGGTTTGCAAAACATAAGAATAAATAAGTAGGTTTCTCTGAAATAATTTCTGTGAAGAACAAAATGGCCCTGGCACTTTGTAGACATGGAAATAGATCATGGCTTGGCTCCATTTCAACCCCCAGTGGCACTGTGTTCTCAGGGGGTATCTCTGCTCTTGGCATACTTCTGAATTACAGGGAGACAGTGACCAATGGCCAGTGCCCTCAGAGGGGGAGGAGTGTCTAGGATGGAGCCTGGTGTCAGGATACACTCAGTTCCCCTCCCTGGTCACAGCATACAGCAAAATGGCAGACCATGCGAACAGAGAGCAACCAGTGAGCTCGTGCATCCTCTGGGCTCACAGGAACAGATCGGGGACTGCCGGAGACCTGCACATTAGAAGAATGGGGTCTGGTTCATGAGCTGGAAGAAGTGTCTAGAAACAGCCTCACTGGGGTCAGGTGGGCAGGGCTGGAACTGGAGTGGCCATGGAGAGGGAAAGGAGATGACCCACCTGAGTGGAGGGGTGAAGGGGAGAACTATGAAAGAAACGGGGAGGAGGAGGAGAAGTCAGGAGTGGGGAAGGAAGAGGAGGAAAGAGGGGGAGGAAGAAGGGGAGGAGGAAGAAGGAGGAAGGGGGGCCTAGGGAGGGCGAAGAAGACGGAGGAAAACCAGAGGCAGGCAACCTGGGTCCTCCAGTCCTCATTTTCAATATTGGCTTCAATTACACATGTGGGGCCTGGCAAAGAAAAACACGAACCCCCAAGAGGGTCACGACCCTCAAATATGTTTTTAAATCCGTGGAGGAAATTCCCAATTTGCTGCCGCTGGACAGTGTTTTCATTCCTCCCCTAAATGCGGTTCACGACCTTCAGCAAAGAAGCGCGACCTCCACGCGGGCTTTTAACTTCTGCAGGAGCCCCGTGGTGTTGGCTGTTCCGGATGAGAGGCTGGAGTGGGGGGGGGGGGTGAGCGGGGATCTCACTAGCTGTAAATCACACAGCATCACAGCAGAGGCACCTTCTGTTTGGGTAAGAACTGCAGGGCCACCTTGGAGTAGAGAGGGAGGAGGGAGCGAGAGGGAGGAGGGGGGAGGAAGGAGGAGGAGGGAGAAAGGGAAAGATGCTTTGCAGTTTTTAGCACTGAAAAAGGCAATAAGCACTGCATTTGTTTTTTGTTTTGTTTTGTTTTGTTTTGTTTTTCCTGACCCAAAAAAAGCATGCCAGGCTAATTGAATAGATTGTAGCTTGGGCCACAAAGCCTAATGATTGGTTTGCTAGGCAACAGAACCGTGTGAGCACACACCGTGGCTTCCCAATCCAATCAAATGTGCCCCACTGGATCCATGTCCCTTTAATCTAGACAACATCATAGTTGGATTCTTTTCATGGGAATTTCCCCTAAAGGACCTGGGCTTTTCTCAGAGACTTGAAACTCACTTTGAAATGTGCTGGGTCCTTGGCTGGCTGCCTGGGAGCCCGGGAGGGGGAGAGGACCTTGCCCAGAATCACGTTCTCTGGAGGCTCCTGGGATCACTTGGGGGCCCTGAGGTGTTATAAGCACCTGAGCTCAGGAAGGGAAGGCCAACAAAAGGTTTACATCACAGAGTCTGACCCATGACTGATGGAGACCGGGGGTGGGGGTGGAGAAGGGGGTGGGAGGGAGGTTTGAGGGAGGGGTGCAGGGGATTGGGGTGTCCTGGAGAGATGGTTCAGCCATTAACAGCTGTGGCTGCTCCTCTAGAAGACCAGGATTCAGTTCCTCATACTTACATGCTGGCTCAAAATCATTTGTAACTCCAGCTCCAGGTATCCAACACCTTCCTTTGATCAGGCCCCAGGCACACACATCGTATATAGACAGGTAAAGAGTACGCAGGTAAAGAGCGCATACACTTTTAAAAATAATAATCTAAAGAAGAGGGAGGAGCTAAGCCAGGAAGAATGTATATATGTATGTATGTATGTATGCATGCATGTATGGTGAGAATGCACACACACACACACACACACACACACACACACACACACACACACATCCATCCCTGTCTGTCTTGGAACTTGAAACTCACTATGTAGACCAGGCTACCCTCAAACTCACAGAGACCCACCTGCCTCTGCCTCCGGAGTGCTGGGATGAAAGGTGTGTGCCACCACACCAGGCTCCACCGTATTTTTTGAGACAAGGTTTCTCGTTCCATTTGGATCTCACCATTTTGGCTAGATTGGTTGGCCAGTGAGGACCCAGGAACCTGCCTCCCCCACCCCACCCCCACACACAGACACACGCACAACCGTGCTCACTCACACCTCACACACTGCCACACTGGGCTTTTTTTGGGGGTGGGTTCTGGTTAGCTGGAAAGTTTCTGAGGTGTGTGGGCTGTAAAATGGGGCAAGGCATTTCCAAGGGCCCTCGGAGCCCTAGGGGCATACACCATCCCACAGGGCAGAGCTCTGCAGAGCTGTGGTCCCTCAGGCACCCATATGACTATCCATCCATGTGAGGCAGAGCATTGATCCTCCCTCTGACTCTCGACTCTCCATTCCTCAGCCTGGCCCCTTCACTGCCTTTAAGCAGGACCCCAGGAAGTGGAGCATATCAGCGGCCATTTTTCTCCTGTCCAGATCAGCACTGTGGGCGATAAAGGCAGCATTGGCCTCTGGTGGAGACCCCATGGCTAATGAGATCCAGATGTGGTCCAATCAGCCAGCCAGCAAGAGAGCAGCCAGGCCTTGTAGGCACCTGAGTCCTCTTCTCAGCGGACACACAACCCAGGCCTGGAGGGTGGGGGAGACGGGGGCAGGGGGAGATAGGCCACCAGAAGGCAATGCCATGGGCTAAGTAACAACTGTTGCATGCAAGCCACAGAGTGGGAAATGGCCCTGCTTAATGAGGAAGGAAAGCTCCACACACCATCTGTGCACGTCAGCTTTTCCACATCAGAGGCCCTGATGTTCCATCACATGTGACGGTCCGTGGACTTGACAGTCAGTTGAAATCCCAGAGCAGACTGTCCAGCAAGGCTCAGCCACCAAGTGCATGCCGTTCCCCAGGACTCCCAGCTACATGAGATGTGACCTCTCTGCCCCTCTGAACCCTCTGTAGTGAGTCTTCTCAACAATCCTATAGGACCCTGAACCCTGGACCACTGTCACTTGAACTACCTCACCCAAACTTACTGCTGCTGGGAAACTTGGATTTGACGGGTGGTATCCACAGCTCCATCCACAGCTCAGCTTTCTGTTAGGTCAGTAAGTTCCTGGGGACTCTCTTACAACAACCTGAGCATCTAGGACCAGGGCCCAGACTACCTGAGTAACCCAGCGAGCTTCCTCTGCAGTCTGTGGCCATCCCATGAGCTCCTGTCAGACTCTCCTGCCTCCCATGAATCTCTTCTCAACTCCCATGAGCCTTCTCAGAACCTTAATGAACCCCCTCCACCCTCAGAGCCTTCTATGCACCCTTGCTCTAGGGTCCCTGTGTCTGAGTTCTTGATTAAATGTAGTTGGTCTCTAAGCAGCCCTTCCCAAGATGGAGGCTGCAAAGATCAGCCAGGGTCAGTCTTCCTACATGGCTATGCTGTTGCTTTTTGTCATCTTGATGTAAACCTAGACACACCTATGAAGAGAGAATGTTAACTGCAGAAAATGCCTCCATAAGATCTGCTTGTAGGCAAATCTCTGTGGGAGGGCCCAGACCACTGTGAGTGGTGCTATCCTTGGGCTAGTGATCCTGGGTTGTATAAGAAAGCAGGCTAGCCAATCCAGGAGCAAGCCAGTAAGCAGCACTTCTCCATGGCCTCTGCTTCAGTTCCTGCCTCCAGGTTCCTGCCCTGCTTGAGTTCCTGCCCTGACTCTCCTCAAGGATGGATTGTGACCTGGAAGTATACTATAAAAGAAGCCCATTCCTTCCCTAAGTTGCATTTGGTTACAATGTTTCATGCATTTGGTTACAGCGTTTCATTGCTTTTTGGTTACAATGTTTCATTGCACTTGGCTGCCCTGACCCACTGCACTCGGCTACAATGTTTCATTGTGTTTGGCCACAGTGTTTTGTTGCTTTTGGTTGCAATGTTTCATTGCTTTTGGTTATAGTGTTTTGATAGAAACCCTATGACAATGGCTGCCCTACCATCTCTACTGTTCTGAGAGGAAGGAAAGAAAAGATACAGAAGATGCTTACAAAAAGCCTTGGGAGAGGCCCTGCTGCTACTCTTGGAGATGCTGCCTAAGCTCTATCTGTATCCCTTCCTGCAGCAAGTCCCAAGGCTCTGCAAGATCTCTCTCTCTCTCTCTCTCTCTCTCTCTCTCTCTCTCTCTCTCTCTCTCTCTCTCTCTCTCTCTCTCCCTCCCTCCCTCTCTCCTCCCTTCAAACTCAACAGATTCACAGAACCCACTAAGGTGGTCCCAGATTGCAAAGGACCATTGCCAGCAAGGTGCTTCTGTGTGGTCATTTTCTGCAAGTTAGAAGATTGTACCCTGGAGGGAGGCTCCTTGAGTTTCGGGAAACGAACAATGCAGAGGACTTAGGTGGTGCCTGACATCCGCAGATTCCCATTCCCTGAGGTTATGAGCTACTGACTGACTGCTCTGGACAAGACTCTGCACCCAAGCAGCTATAAATCATACAGGGAGCTCAGGATTTTTGAGAGTTGCCATCTATGTCGGATCGGGCTTTAGTGACACAGCTGCCTTTGAGTGGTCCTTGCTCATGTAAGGATATTCTACACCTCACCCCTACTCCTGTAAGTCACTCCAATAAATCCATTCGTTCACAGAGTTGAACCTTACTGCTGTCATTACTTTGGTCTGTTGTCAGTTCCCTAACTAGAGTTTGTTCACACCTCCCCAGGAATAGTAAGTGTCACGAAACACACAAGACACCACCCTGTCACAAGCTCCCATCTGTCTTGGGCCTATAAACCAGGACACAGTTTAAAGTTCCCAGATGCTTCCAGGCTGCCACGTCTTCTGGCCATGCATAGTTCAGAGCTCCTAAAACTAGTGGTCTCAGAATTCCAGGCCAGCGCTAGGCTATAGCCACATATCCCCCAGAGGAGCCTTGTCCCCAGCAGAAGCCACAAGTACCTACCCAAGTCCATAGCTGGCTTTAGGAACTCACAGCCAGTGTTCATTTATGGAGCTGCTGGGTCAAAGCACTGCCCACAATTTGTGTGGCTTCAAACAAAGGTAATGAATCCCTTTGGCAGTCCTGGAGGCCAGGAGTCTGACAGCCTGAGGCAGTGAGCTGAACTGAAACTCTGAGGGGACTGCTTCCTGGCTCTCACTGTCTCTGGTGGCTGCCAGCATGGTGGGATGGGGGGGGGGGCGGCGCAACAATGTGTTCTGAGCACTTGCTAGCACCTGGCAGAAGCCACGGGGTGAGGTCAGAGCAGGAAGGCCAGGCAGTTAATGAGACTCAAAGATACATAGGCAGGGGCACAGGAGGCTGTGGGGATGCAGGAGAGGCAGCTGGACCTTGAATTTACTTCGAAGGCAGAACCAGCAGGAGCTGGACAGCCTGGATGTGGCGTGCGAAGAAGAGAAATGAGACAGAGCCCAGGATTTTGGCTGAAGCAACTGGAAGGCGAATAGTCATTTATGCTGGTCTTTGATATCCAGCTGTGAGCTGAGCGCTAAGGTCCTCGCTTTGCCAGACAGCACAGTCCAGTAAGGGGTGGGGGCTCATTAAAAAGTAAACACTGGCATTAAATACAGGCAAGTTAAAAATCTGTGGAAGTCATAACAAGTACTGTAAGAAAGCAAACGAGGAAACATATTCTGTAAAAGGTTCCTGGGACAAGCATGATTCTTAGTCCTACTTTGTCCCTGGTGCCTGAGAGCCACCTGTCACTACAGCACCAGGGCTTGACAAATGTCACATGACAACTGAGGGAGAGGAGATGGTCCGGTGGGTAAGAAAGTTTGTTCTGTCAGAACGAGACTCTGAATTTGAACCTCTAGCATGTATGTAAAAAGCCAGGCATGGCTGCATGTGACTGTAACTCTAGCACCAGGAGGCAGCACCAGGCAGAGAGAAGCAGTGTTCTGGCCAGCCAGCCTAACCAAAACAGCAAGCTTCCAGCTCATGGAGAGAGAGACCCTGTCACAAGGACAGTCAGGATGAGAGAAATGATGAAGGATGTTTGATATCTTGCTCTATCCTCCACATGTGTAATCATGGGTGTGTGCATGTGCATGCATGCATCATACACTCACACAAACACATGCACGCACTCTTACTGAAACACATATGGAAGATGTCAGGATTGGGCAGGGTTTCTGAGCTAGGGCATGGTATGTGTTCTGCAGGTGGTTTTGTATACAACATCTTGGACCAGTGACCCAGCACTCCCTGAGTTCTGCAGCATCCACACTTGTGGATGAGAATACCAAGTCCTGGGGAGGCTAAATACTGACTCAAAGCTGACACTCTGGTACAGAGCAGAGGTGAGTTTAAACCTGACAATGTGGGGCCAGGATGTTCTGAACAGCCATGTGATTCAGTCAGTCTCCAGGTCACTCTTTTTCCTTCTGTTTCCCAGTACTTTGCCTGTCTCCTAGGCAGCCTATCAGCAATTCACCCAAACATCTACCCATTTATCAGTTTGCCCTTTTGTCTATCATCTGCCCACCTAACACCTGCCTACCTACCCACCAACCACCAATGTTACCATCCATTCATCCACCCAAACAACCACCCATCTGTTCATCTACCTGACTATCCATCCATTCAGCAATCTTCCCATCCATCTATCCATTCATCCATTTATCCATCCATCTATCCATCTATCTAGCTATTATCTATCAATCATCTATCCATCCATCTACCATCAGCCAGCCAGCCAGCCATCTATCCATCTATCCAGCCATCCATTTACCCATCTATCCATCTATTTACCCATCCATCCATCATCCATCCATCCATCACCCATCTATCCATCCATCTACTATCCATCATACATACATACATACATACATACATACATACATATATATATACATACATACACCTGCCTTCCTATTCATGCTTCTATGTATGCACTCACCCATCCACTCCTTCATTCCCCCAGTATATCCATCTCTCCATCTATCTACTTAACCTGCTGCTTATCTACTTAGTTATCTATCCATCTACCCTTCCACACATCTCTACACCTACCCTTCCATCCTTGGATCCCCTCAACCATCCTTCCAGTGGTCATTCAAGCAAGAATTCCCTCAATTCCACACCATGTATCCAAACACACAGCACTTAGTGAATACCAGCTGTGTACTGGGCAGGGGAACTTCCCAAACAAGCAAGCCACACACAGTGCTCACACTCTGGGCAGTCCCAATGGGGAGGAGGGATGGAGGGTCAAGAGGGAGGAGCCCAGGAGTAATGCTCCCAAGACACAGCTGTTGGTCACTGGAGCTTGTTCCCACAGTGAGATGACCTTGTGTGTAGGAGCCAGAGCCAGCTGGAAGTGGCTAAGGCACTCCACAAAAGCCTTGCCATGACAAGGCTGAACCAGGAGGAGGATTGTGAAATGACACACTTGCCCACCCAGCTTCTCAATCTTCCCCAGCAATCTTCTGACACCGAAGTAGGGCTCTCACACCATCTATTGGAGGCCATGGCCCCCACTCAGGCCACCTAGACTCTGTTCTTTCCCTCTCAAGCCTTCTGTCTGAGGAGATTACCAAGTCTCCTTACAGGGATAGGCATCAGGAGAAATGATTCCTGACAGGAAACCAAACTAGGACTCCAGGGCTAACCTGAGAAGAGAGAGAGAGGTTGGGTCTTGCCAAGCTATCCAAGTTACCTGGATCCAGCCATGCCTGAACTCCTGGGGGAAGGGCATCCAGCGATCACAAGAGAGTTGATTAAATCTCTTATAAAACTCAAGTGGGAAGTGAGAATAGAGTCAAAGTATTAAAGATGGAGAATTTCTAATGGTGGGATTTCAGATGTTTACATTTAATTCTTTGCACTTTTTTAGTTAGCATTTTTGCTGATTTTTCTACCATGGATATATTCATTTTACGATGGACTCAAGAGGAATCACATTTAAAAGGAAGAACTAAAAACAGGAATAGTGTGAGCCTTAAAGCAGTGCGGGGAATGAGCTGGACTGACGAATGTATGTAACAGAATCAAGGTGCAGGCCTCTCCTGGGGGAGCTGCTAAGTCACAGAGGAGTCTCTCTGGGGAGTCCATCAGTTAGACTTTATCTAAAATGGCAAAGCCGGGAAATTTCTCAGTAGGACTATAAAAAAAGTAGATCACTAAGTCCAAGAGAAGCTGAAACATGTAAACAGCTTCCCTTCAAACACACACACACACACACACACCACGCTCACACACAGACACACATGCACCACACACACACCACTCACACACACTTCAACCATGATGATCAGTTTTCTGAGGGTATAGACTTCTAAAAATGAATGAGGAAGTGTGTGGGGACCCCCAGAAAGCTCTGAGTAAATGCATAAAGAGATGAAGTCCTGAGTAGAATGCAGATGCTCGGCAGGCAATAAAAGTCCTCTACAGCCACACCGGTGCAGACAATAGTGATCAATTGCTGTAAGCCACCTACCAGACAATACTAATCAATTGCTGTAAGCCACCTACCATGTTCCGCAGGCAGCACTAGTTGATTGCTGTACTTGCCCTGTGGAGACCATGCAGACAGCACTAATCAATTGTCATACTTCTCTCATTCAGTCCTTGTAAAGCTTCTCTCGTCCTGGGCCAGGGAGATGGCTCCAGTGGGGAAAGATGCCATCCACCAAGTGTGACTACCTGAGTTTAATTCCTGGGGCCTATGTGGTGAAAAGAGATAACTGACTTTTTAACGTCGTTCTTTGACCTTCACATTCACACACAACAACAACAATAAATAAATAAATAAATAAATAAATAAATAAATAAATAAATATTAAAATTTTTAAAATAGTACAGTCCAGACTGTTCCCACACCCCTGTTTGATCTTCGCCACCCCGTCAGCAGGAGTACCCCAACAGAGTTGGAGGGACAGGAAGCTCACCAAGGACAACCGTAGCAAAGATGGGAGTCTATCCTGCTTAGTCTCGTTCCCAAGCCCCAACTCCATCCACAAAACCCAGTCAAGGGGAGCCTGGTCTCTGCAGAGAGCTGCGATTCTGGAACCAAATCCTTGGGTCTCAGGGTAGAGGCTCCACGGAAGGGCTGCAGCCAGGAATCCCAGGAAAAGGGTTGGGACTTGGCTTTGGTTTCTTGGATGGGAACTTTCACCTAATGACAGGCCACAGGGAACACCCAGGGCATGGTGTGGGCGAAGACGTGTAGCCATATTGACCCCTTTGGTCTTACCCTATATACGAATGACCTGGGTTCCCAGCCTGTGGTTGGAACCAGCATCCTGGGGGATGAAGGACAAGAGCCGGTAAATGTGCTTCTGGCCAGAGGAGGGGCAGCTGGCCCCACATGCTTGCAGGGCTATTTTTAAAATGATCCACATCTTTGCACCAGGCCCTGGGCTGGGCAGGCCCCTCCTCCTGTGGGGCACTCCTGCAAGGCAGGAGACAGAGCCCACTCCTCCCCAGTCACAGATTCTGGGACCGAGTCGTCTTTCCCTAAATAAGTAAATTAGCTCTAATACCCTTATTTGCCATCAACCTTATAAACCTAACACAAACCAGATGGGCCTCGCTTCCCGAACCCCCACGCCGCCGGCCTGGCCTCCTCACGGCTGCCCTCGGCGAGCTGGCTTCCTTCGCCCTTTGTTGGGGTAAAAGCCATCAGAGAAGACGGCATGGTGGCTGTAGCAGGACAACAGGCTGCCAGGGTCCCATACTCCTGAGAGAATTTAGGGCCCCTCATTCTAAGAGCCATGTCAAAGGCCTTCTTCAAGGTACCTGTGGCTTATTCATTCACAGTTTTTAAAATAAGCATTGATGGTTTTCCATCCTCATTGTCAAAACTAATGTCTTCATTCCTGGAATATTATCAAAGACAGAGATGGTAAGGAAGAAAAATAAAGTCTCACAAGGTCCCAAGGCCAAAATTGCTGATGTCTTTGTAGGGCACTGGGCTAGAGACTGTGAGAGCCAGGGTCAGCCAGTATTTATATGAGAGCCCAGAGGGTAAATATTCCAGTGTCTGTGAACACATATGACATATTAGTTACTGGTTTTGTGACTGTGACAAAATGCTTGGCAAACGTGACATTAGGGAGGAATGCTTTACAGACCAAGGGTACAGTCCATCCATTATAGCGGGGAAGGCGCGGTGACTGGAGCGAGCGGCCACTGCCCACATCATATCAACAACCATCAGGAAGCAGAGAGAGGTGAGTCCTGGGGCACAGCTTACTTTCTCCATTGTATTCAGCCTAGAAGCACGGCCCAGAGGATGCTGTTGCTCAGGGTTAGGGAGGGTCTCCCAGCCTCAGTTAACCTAGAGACACCCTCACAGTCAGGCCCAGAGGTTTGTCTCCATAATGATTTGAATCCTGTCAAGAGGTGGCAGCCTCACACAAGGTCTCTGTTGAAGAACAACACTCTGCCCTTGCAGTAGTGACCCAGCCCAGTCAACACATGTGTTGACTTTTCCATGTGTTTTAGCTCACAGCCGGTCTCTTTGATTCCATGACTTTGCAGTTGGGAAGAGATGCCGCTAGTTGTGTGTTATTTGTCTTTGAATTATAGCAGCCAGTGGCGCAGATCTTTCAGAATTGGCCTTGCATGCATCATGTAACTTTGGGCACAGGGCGTTTTGTGACCTGGTGGGACTTTTTCAAGACACAGAATAAAGAGAGCCCAAGGGAAGGTAACCTAAAGTGATGTATTTATAAAAAGATAAAGATGTAGGGGATATGTTCTTTCTATCGGGGTGTGGTGAGGTATGAGGGAAGGGGATGTCTCAGTGGGTCCATGCCAAGGCACCCCTTCCCACTGAGGGACCAGCCACATGATGGTATAGTATAGGATAGAGTTTATTCAGGGCATGGGGAGGGGAGTTAAAAGAGTAGTAAAGGCAGAGAAAGGCAGAGAGAGGGAGAGAGAGTTGAGAAGTAGAGGCCGGCCATGACCATGAGCAGGTGGAGAGAGGAGGAAGGGAAGAGCTCAAGAGGGCAAGAGAACAAGAGGCAAGAGAGAGAGGCAAGAGAGAGAGGCAAGGGGGGAGTTGAGCAGCCCCTTTTATAGTGGGCCAAGCCTACCTGGCTGTTGCCAGGGAGGAGCATATGTGGCTGTTGCCAGGTAACTGTGGGATGGAATTTAGATAGAATGCTAACAGTGGACATGCCTGTGCCAATAAAACTTTATTTTAAAATGTGTAGGCACACCATCCATGAGCATAAATGAGCTGGCTCTGCTCTCAGATGGCACTGTGTGTGGAAAGCTGGGCCAATGGCGGTTGTCTACCAATGGCATTAACATAACACTAATTAATGGCAATAATAATTCAAATGCATTTTCAAGATGGAGTTTATTTAGCCCAAATGCACACAAAACACTACCCTAGCACAAAGCGCAACGTTGAAAGCTGGTGATGAGATGTTTGAATTCTTCAGTTCCACACCTTAGAAATCCAGCCCTCACTAAGATGGAAGATAGCTCTCCACTCTTCTGGGTCAGACTTCTGGTGCTTCCTGCTGGGTCACGGTGTGTCAGGCACACAGAGCTATCTTCTCTGGACTGAACCAAACAGCTCCCCCGTGGAGGGAAGAGGGAGACGGAAAGAGGTGTGAAGAAGGAGGAGAGAAGGAAGGAAGGAAGGAAGGAAGGAAGGAAGGAAGGAGGGAGGGAGGGAGGGAGGGAGGGAGGGAGGGAGGGAGGGAGGGGAGGAGAGGAGAGGAAGGAAGGGAGGGGAGGAGAGGAAGGAAGGAAGGAAGGAAGGAAGGAAGGAGGGAGGGAGGGAGGGAGGGAGGGAGGGAGGGAGGGAGGGAGGGAGGGAGGGAGGGAGGGAGGAGAGGAGAGGAGAGGAGAGGAGAGGAAGGAAGGAAGGAAGGAAGGAAGGAAGGAAGGAAGGAAGATGGAAAGGAAGAGAGAAGGGCAGAAGTGAAGTTCATAAGACTCGGGAAGCTCGGAGAATTTCAGGGCTGAGGAGGCTCCTTCCAAGGAAGGCTGTATGAGTAAGTGACTCCTGGAAAGGGGAGACTCTCCCCTGAAAGTTGGGCAGGAGTCCCTAGAACATGGCTAATGATCTGTCTGTGCTGGGGTGGGCTGGAGTCCTCTATGCAACCCTAGGTGTGACTCCCTCATCCATGCACCCATGAGTGATGTCAACTGTGTGAGGATGGGGTCTTTGTCCATCAGCAGTGCACTCTGGATGAATAGGTTTCTTTCACTTCTCCCCAGAAGAAAGCCACAGGTTAACACTGTTAGGGTTGGTTTGGTGCTACTTTGTATTCAAATGCTAGATACTGTGTCTCAAGACCTGCTGCCCCTAGACAAGTGAATTCTCACATACCCCAGCTTTGGTTGTACAAACCTTGCTCTCCAAGTTAACTGGTCAACAAAAAGCCTGTGATTGGACAGTAGGTAGAGGTGGGTGGGTTTTCAGTTACCTGGCTAGGGAGGGATCACAGGTAGAGAGGATGTGTGAGCGGAGGAGGCTGTGCTGTGAGAAGATATGGACCCTGATCACATGACCATATGGCCGAGATGTAAGTTAGAATAGCTCCCAAACCTGCCCAGGCTGGACTTACAGCTTGTAAATAAAATAAATGAATAAATAAAAACCTGGATTGTGTGTCTGTTATACAGGCTGGCTAGAGTTTATAATTACACTTACACAGCAGGTCACCTCCCCCGTGATGACAGGGCCTCCTTGACGTGAATGAGACAGTGAGTGACAGCTTGGATGTCTCTGTCCTACTTTTCTCTTGACATGTGCGTCACTTGAAGGTCATGTGACATTATCTCTCAATGGTAGTGAGAGATGATTAAAGGTCTAGACTGGGACCAGGCAAACAACAGGAGCTCCACATGAGTCAGCTCTTAGTAAGCTGGTAGCCTAATGGTCAGGCTGCAGGGACCGGAGATGCATGGCAATCTTCTAACCAATCCCTATCATAATCCCAGGATCTTTGAGATCAATGGTCCAATCCAGCCAAGGGGCAAGCCTGCCCTAGGCCCAGAGAGGTTGCATAACCCATCAAAGTCACTCGGCCACAAAGATGATTAAGCCACTAGGCATACTAGATAGAAGAGCTCAGAGATCAATAAAAGCATTTCCTAAGTGTTGCGGGGAAATATTCAGAACACCCAGCCCATCCAAACCAACAACTGGCTTCTAGGGCGCTGTCTCTGTGACCCTCGTTTAGGCAAAGGGTCCTTGATGGGTGATTAAAGATATTGAGAGGAGGTTGCCCTGGATGAGAGTGTCCACCCAAACCCAGTGACTGGTGTCCTTGTGAGAAACAGAAGAGGAGAAACCGAGTAAATGTGAGCAGAGCCTAGAGCCAGAAAGCCACAAGCCAGGGTCACCTGGAGCCACCAGCCAGGGACACCTGGAGCCACCAGCCTGGAGCACCCAGAAGCTGGAGAAGACAGGGGGACCCTCCCTAGAGCCTCAGGGGATGTACAGCATCACCTGTCTGTGAATCTTCTGTGAAGAAACTTGGCTGTGATTCTGAGCCAGTTCTCTACATGTGATCCATGTTCCAAGGGTGGACTAAGCCCCTGTGTGTACTGAGCCCTCATGTGTCCTGAGTCTCTGTGTGTCCTGATCCCCTGTGTGTCCCGAGTCTCTATGTACTGAGCCCCTGTGTTCTGAATCCTGTTTGTCCCGAGTCCCCATGTGTACTGAGCCCTGTGTCCTGAGCCTTGGTGTGCCCTGACCAGAGTCCCTGAGTGTCCTGAATCCTGTATGTCCCAAGTCTCTGTGTATACTGAGCCCTATGTACTAAGCCCTGTGTGGCTGTGTTCCACCAAGACACATGGTGCACACCATTCAGTTGCAGCCTGTTCCCACAGCCTGGTAGTCACCACCTCAGGCTTCCAGAAATTTCTCTCAGAGCAGCAGTGCAGCATCAAAACACAGCAGGTGCTGGCTCTGAAGAGAACCACAAACCCAACACAGCCACCTCCCATTGACACCTCCATCTCAAGCTGCTTCCTCCTCCTCCTCCTCCTCCTCCTCCTCCTCCTTTTTCCTCCTCTTCCTCCTCCTCCTCTTTTTCCTCCTCCTCCTCCTTCCCCTCCTCCTCCTCTTCCTCTTCCTCCTCCTCCTCCTCTTCCTCCTCCTCCTCTTTTTCCTCCTCTTCTTCCTCCTCCTCTTCTTCCTCCTCCTCCTCCTTTTCTTCCTCATCCTCCTCTTTCTCCTCCTCTCCTTCCTCCCTCTCCTTCTAATCCCCCTCTTCTTCTTCCTCCCCTTCTTCCTCCTTCTCTTCCTCCCTCTCCTTCTCCTCTTCCTCCTCCTCTTCCTCCTCCTCTCCCTCTCCACCAGCAAAGCCCAGTTCTCTACTCTAAGTTTCATAGACTAGCCACATGCTCTCCATGGAAGTACCCCCAGTCCACTTGGCAGGTGCCATCAGACACAGCTGCTGTAGTCTAGAAACTCCCCACTGCTTCCAGAATCCATCATCAGGGCCAAGGAAAAGTTAACCGAACAAGTCCACCTCTAAGTTCTTGATCCAAGCAGCCCATTCCCAGGCCAAATAAGTCAGGAAGGAAGAAGGGTGAGCTCAGGTGAGGACAGACAGGGACAGAACCACAGTGGCTACATGCAGGGCTGCAGAGTGTGGCAGGAGCTGTAGACCTTGATGGAGCCTACACTGGTAGGACATCCCTTCTGGAGCCTGAGTCAGGCAGCCTGTGGGGGTTCCTGGCACTTTTACACCACGAAATCTTCCTGGGAGCAGCAGAGAAGCAGCAGACAGACATAGATCTGGGTGGGGATGTTATTGTCCAGATGGAGCCTGCTTCCCCAGGAATTTGCCAAAGGCACTGGGAACTTTACCAGACTCTACAGGCACAGCAGAAACCAGGTGCCAGCTCATCCGGAAGAGCCTTGACTTTGGGGTGAGGTCTGATCACGCCCAGGGTGGACAATGGATGGTGAGAGGTGCCATGTTCACCACACAGGACCCTGCTCTTAGCCAAGGGCCTGGCTCCCACACCCACCACAGCCCTTCCAAAGCTAACCTCTCTGTTGGTATCAGGACCTCCAAAACCAGTGACATCACACCTAGGCAGCAGTGCAACCCTCACACCTGTTGCCAAGGCAACAGCCACCATATTCCCAGAATCCACTTGACTCACCTCCCACCTTTACCTGTGGCTATGTCACTATCCATATATAAAACGAAGACCCCTCTGATCTCGCTCTCTCTCCTTCTCTTCTCGCTGCCACCTTGCCCTTCTCCTCTCAATAAACCTCACGTGGAACCGTTTGGCCTGGTGTGGTCTTTCTGGAGCTGCACGACAATGACAACACTGTCCCGCAAGCCATGGGAGGCCTCTGAGCAGCCCCCTTGAGGGTTGGGTAAACTGAGGCTGGTTTGGGAAGTCCCACAGCACGCTGCTTTACCTTGGTTCAGAATTCACCATCCTAGCTGGCTTTGTTAGAGCTGACAGCAGCTCCTCTTAGCATCACACCTTCCCTAACCCACATCCCTAACCCTCCAGGCCTCCATGTCATTGTCCCCACATCCCTGTGCCCCTCCCAGGCCTGTTTCCTGGCCCACATTCCTATTTCCACTCCTGTGCCTCTGGCTGTGTGGGCCTATGGGGCAGACTTTTGCCTGGCTGGACTTTTTTTTTTTCCTCCACCAGTGTGTCTTCAAATGTAGAGCAGAACCCTGTACCCAGCAGGTACCCAGTAAATGCTTTTTTGAGTGAGTGATTGAAACTCCTGGCCTTCTAGATGTCCAGACTGCATTCTGGAATGTTCACTCTGTTTCTGGAAGCTTTTGCTCGCCTGACATCCAGTCAGGGAATGCGAGGCCTCTCAGCCCATCCTCCACACTGTCTCCCACCCCTGATGCTCATGAACCCCAGATGAGGTCCTGGCCTTTGCCTTTCCACTTTGCACACAGAGCCACAGGCACAGAGACCAAAACACCTGCCTAGACACATTTTCCTGCCGGGACACATCCATTCCCAGGGAGACATGCATTCACTTTCCACTGAAAACTGATTCAGTCTCAAGTCCCGTGTTCATACAAATGACTTCCTCAGTGACCTGGGTTCTCCCTGGAACTGCCCGCCACCCAGGCACAGCAGAGACTTAATCCATCCCACATGGGGCTCTGGTGGCCACTGACCTCTGACCCTGCTGCCCTGGGAGAACTACCGTCTGTCACTGATAACCTCCAATGTCCCTGGCTGGATTGGAGCACTGGCCACAGAGATGTGCTGATAGTGGCGGCTATCCTGGGGTCAAGTCAGTAGGGCAGGACTGACAACCCTTGATGCCTATGGATACAAAGCAGAGCTGGGGGCAGGGAGGGGGCTGAACTCTGGGGGCTTTCCCTCTAGAAAGCCCAGAGGGAAACAGCAGAGACTGAGGGAGGCAGGCAGCAGCTGCCAAAAGATACCCTGGGCATGTGACTGGGGAGAGGCCCCTGAAGCTCCTGGGGACCTTCAAAGGTGCTGCTTGGACATAAAAGGCTCAGGGAGAGGATGTTCATCTCTGCCACCTGAGTTTGGTCGTCCTTAGTCAGGGCATAACTGACATGGTGGGCCTGCTTGTAGCCAAAGCACTCAGGAGAAGAAAGCCAGAAGATCACAAGCTTGGGAGCAATCTGGGTGACACAGCAAACTCCAAGCCAGCCTGAACTACAGAGTGAGACTCCGCCCCCCCAAATAAAAATAAAAATAAAGCATCAATAGCCAGATATGGTAGTGTACATCGTAGGAGGTAGGAGGCTGAGACAGGATGGTTTGTGAGTTTGAGGCCAGTCTTGCTACATAGCAAGACTCTATCTCAGAAAGAGGGGGGAGAGGAGAGAGAGAGGGAGAGAAAGAGAGAGGGAGGTAGAGAGAGAGGGAGGGGGAGAGGGAGGGAGGGATAGAGAAGGAAAGGAGAGGGAGGGGACAGAGGGAAGGGGAGAGAGAGGGGGAGAGGAAAGAGAGAGGGGGAGAGGGAGGGAGGGAGAAAGAGAGAGAGAGAGAGAGAGAGAGAGAGAGAGAGATTGAGAGCCTGCTTTTTGTGCAGTTATAGAATTTCACCCGGCACCTCCAAGTTCACTGAGGGCCAGGAGTGTGGACCAGGGAATTCTGCCACCCTGTCACCCACAGGCCTCTGTCTGCAGGGCAGCATCTCTCCAAGTCAACAAAGAGACCACAAAGGACCCCAGCAGCAGATCCCAGGACATGACGGCCCAAGGGAGGACCACCGGGTGCCGTGAGGCCTGGCAAGCAGCGGCCAGTTTCACTCTGACAAATGAGCCGCCCACGCTTGACAGGGCTCGCAGGCTCTGGGCCAGATAAGTGCACCAGCGGCCCAGGTCATTTTTCCTCAGCTATCTCTCGCTGAGGCCACGCTGACACTCAGGAGTGATGGATGGTGAGGCGGACGACCACCCCACCCACCGGGTGAGTTTAAGGGGGGAGCCTCTAGCACCTTGCCTACTGATCTTCAGGGCTGGCTGTCTTTGGGGTGAAAAGCAAGAACTCCTAGTTTCACACTGGGACTTTGTGCAATTCCACTCACAGCTGTGACACACACACACTCACGCATGTCCACATGTATGCACAAGTTCATGCTCATACACAAATGGGTACACCACACACACACGTGCACACATTCACATATTCACACATGTATACGTGCAAGGCAATGTATAAATGCATACACTGGCACACATAGGTGTGTGCACAGGCTCATAAACATATACCTGCATGTACACATGCAAACACACCCTTAGGCACATAAACAGATACATGTATGTACTTGTGCGTGCACACATGCACACACAAATGCATTGCTTTCTGAGCCTGCAGCCTTCTGTTTCATTCTGCCTTTGAGATGGCTCTCTCTGTTGTCTAAGCTAGCCCTGAGGCCTGACGCCTGACGCCTGAGGCCCTGCAACTCTCCTATATTAGCTACTGAGCAGCTGGCCCCTTGGAAATATATATATATATATATATATATATATATATATATATATATATTCACACAGCAGACACTAACCTACAACTAAAGCTGCAAGTTCCTATCAAGTCAGGCTTAAATGCCAAGGGGCCAAGGCACCACCAATGGGGCTCTTTTGGAAGATGCCCACTGACCGGTACCTATCCGGCAGGGAGACTCAGCTCGCCTTGCTCTCCTTTAAGTGTGCAAAGACATGGGTTAACCCAAGCCTGGGAAAAGCTACCCAAGGGACCAATGGTTTCTCTGCTCCAGTGGCAGACAGGGACAGCGGGGTGACTGTGATGGCTCAGCCAACGCTTCACCTGCAAGCTGTAAACTTCCTGTGAAGTAAGACAGAACTGGCTTCAGAGGCCCACGTTATGAAGTAAGAACAGAGGGTCACATGGCCAGCAGGATAAACATGGACCATCTCGGCTCCAGAGACGCCCATTTATCCTCACCACCCCTCAGACACGTGAATGCCTGGCTCAAGCTCACCGCTTGCCCTCCACCCTCTCTGGGGAAATGACGGTGCCGGATAGAGCCGATGGGACCCGGAGTCCGGATGCCCACCGTCCAGGGCTGTTTATGTTTGAGCCCGTGTTGGAAGAAAAATGTGAGAATATTTTTCCAGAACATGGTGGCTGGGTAAGGTCGCTGGGTGCCAGGGAGGCAGAAGACAATAGGGCAGGAGGGGTGGACTCGGACGGAAGGATAGGGCTGGGTACAGCTGCCAGGAGCCAGAGAGGGACAGGCTCACCCTTCCCTCTGCTGCAAAAGGACCTGGCTTCTTGCCCCACCTGAGACCCTCTGTGTGACACTCAAGACATTGTCCTGACTGTGTGAACCAAGCTTAGGCTTTTTAGAAGGCTGGTAAGCCAGGCCTGATGAAGGCCTCTCACACCTGCCACTCAAGTGAGGTTACCTGGGCCGTAGACTGAGTTCTAGGCCAGCCTGGGCTACAGAGTGAAAACAGAACAGAGGATGAAGCTCGGTTGAGGAGCGCTTACCTAGTATGCTGTGCTGGCTTGTTTTAAATCAACTTGACACAAGCTAAATTCATCTGAGAAGAGCGAGCCTCAATTAAGAAATTATCTCCATAAGATTAAGCTGTGGGCAAGCCTGTAGGGCATTTTCTTAATTAGTGATTGATAGGGGAGAGCCCAGCCCATTGTGGGAGATGCCACCCCTGGGCTGGTAGTACTGGGTTCTATAAGAAAGCAGGCTGAGCAAGCCAGGGGAAGCAATCCAGTAACATCCCTCCATGGCCTTAGCATCAGCTCCTGCCCCCCTCTCCTCTCCCTCCCCTCCCCCTCCCCCTCTCCCTCCCCTCCCCCTCCCCCTCCCCCTCCCCCTCCCCCTCCCCCTCCCCCTCCCCCTCCCCCTCCCCCTCCCCTCTCCCCTCCCCTCCCCTCTTCTTCTTCTTCTTCTTCTTCTTCTTCTTCTTCTTCTTCTTCTTCTTCTTCTTCTTCTTCTTCTTCTTCTTCTTCTTTCTCTCTCTCTCTCTCTCTCTCTCTCTCTCTCTCTCTCTCTCTCACACACACACACACACACCAGACCTATCTCTGACAGTCGTTTCTAGAAGCCTACCTTTCATTTCCCTCTATCCCGCTTTCCCACCCCCAGGACAGCGAGCTTCTCCAAAGAGGAGCTTTGAACTCAGGCTGTGTCAGCCTCTCTGGTGAAATTTCTGTATGAGACACCAGCCTTTGGGCAACCAGGAGCCAGGTGGTGTGTGGCTTCAGAGACGCAACGACACAAGAATGCCGTGGCGATTGTTCTTGGTTGTCAACCCGACTACATCTGGAATCAGCTAAAACCCACGTGACTGGGAATACCTGTGGAGGGATGTTCCATAATTATGTCATTTAATGTGGGAAGGCTTACCCTTAACCCAGGTATTTTGAGGTGGGAAGACCCCCTTCGATGTGGGCTACACCTTCTAGTGAACGCCCACACAGAGGACATGGAAGAAGGAGGCTTTTGCTCTTGGCTTGCTTGTCCCCATGCTTGCTGGGAAGTGCATTCCTTCACAGGCATTAAAGCCTGCTTCTCTGGGATTCCGGTGTATGCTGAAGACCAAGTCACACGTTCAGCTTTGTAGACTAACAACTAAATATACACAGTTCTCCGTGTGTGTCTGTCTGTGTCTGTGTTTGAGTGTGTGTGTGTGTGTGTGTCTGTGTGTGTCTGTGTTTTTGTGTGTCTGTAGTTTTTGTGTGTCTGTGTGTCTATGTTTGTGTGTGCCTCTGTGTGTGTGTGTGTGTGTGTGTGTGTGTGTCTGACTCTGTTCCTCTAGAGAACCCCAACTAATCCAGACTTTCAGACTACGTGTGTGTGTCTGTATGTCTGCGTGTGTCTGTATGTCTGTGTGTGTCTGTGTCTGTGTGTGTGTCTGTGTGTGTCTGTATGTCTGTGTGTGTCTGTGTCTGTGTGTGTGTCTGTGTGTCTGTGTGTGTATGTGTCTGTGTTTGTGTGTGTCTGTGTCTGTGTGTCTATGTGTGTGTGTGTGCGTGTGTGTGTGTGTGTGCGTGTGAGTGTGTGTGACTCTGTTCCTCTAGAGAACCCCAACTAATCCAGACTTTCAGACTATGTGTGTGTCTGTGTGTGTGTGTATGTCTGTGTGTGTCTGTGTGTGTATGTGTGTGTCTGTATGTCTGTGTGTGTGTCTGTGTCTGTGTGTGTGTGTATGTGTGTGTCTGTATGTCTGTGTGTGTATATGTGTGTGACTCTGTGTGAGTGTGACTGTGTGTGTGTGCGTGTGCGTGTGAGTGTGTGTGACTCAATTCCTCTAGAGAACCCCGACTAATCCAGACTTTCAGACTATATTGTCTGGTTTTATTTTGCTTTATTTCTGTGAGACGGCCTTTCACACTATAACCTAGAACTGACTACTTAGCCTAGGCTAGCCTTGAACTTGAGGCAATCCTCCTGCCTCTGCCTGCCTTCTGAGTGAGTACTGAGAAGCAGGCATAGCCAACATATCAGGCTTTTAATGACATGTCTTAAATAGCAGGCAAGTACCCAAGATGTCAGCACAGAGAAAAAAGCAGCTTGAAGTCTCCAAGAGCCAAGGGACAAGCTGGTGCCTCCTGACCAGGACGCTGGCCTGCATTGGGGAAGATGAGATTCTCATCTTATTTTCCAGGAGGCTCAGACTCTCAGGGCCACGCAACTGTAGGTCCATGGTTCTTCCCTACTTCACCTGGGTTTCCCACCTACAAATTAGATGTGATCATGTTTCCCTCTAGCAGCAGGGAGACGAATCGGAAGATGCTGAAGACACCACATGAGTTAGGGCTCGCGTGGGCTCCGCAGCCTGTGGTCCCAGTGAGCACAGGTCTTCCTGCTTCTGAAGACCTGGGGAGCCATAGGATACTCCAGCGTCTGATGTACCTCTGCCTGACCGGCAGGGGGAGCTCCTGCCACCCAGCGCCCCAAGGAGGGAGGGCAAACCGAGCCATCTCAACCTCACACCTGGCTGGGAAATGAGGCTTTGTCTACTGTCATTGCCCTTGCTTAACGCTGGTGTGTAGCCGGCCATGTTGGCTCCTGTTGGTAATCTCAGCACACTGGGGAGTGAGGCAGGAGGATTACCATGAGTTTAAAGTCAGGTGTTGCTGAAAAGCAAGGCTTTATCTCAGACCAGGGAGGGGTGGAGGGCAGTAGGGAAGGCTAACACCTAAGAGAGAGTTAGAAAGGATTCGGGCTGTCAAGGTCACACTCCTCTGAGTATCATCGTCCCTGTACTACAGATGGCAACGTTGAGGCTCAGGGAGGTCAAGGGACTGTCCCTAAATGGGGTCACCACCACATTCCGGGAAGTGATCCACGGATGGACGTTTGTGCTCTCTACACTCTGGTGCATGGACTATAGTTACCTTGTGAGTGTGCTGTTATTTTGGGGACAGGGACATGCCCACCTGTCCTCAGGTGTCCCCTGGGAAGCAGCCTCTGCAGCCAGGCAGGAAGGAGACCTGAGGAATGGGGGGCGGGGAGGGGGGGCGGGCAACTTTCTCCTCACCAGCAGTCTCTGGGGATTAAGATGGCTGGAGGGCCGGGCGTGGTGGCGCACGCCTTTAGTCCCAGCACTCGGGAGGCAGAGGCAGGCGGATTTCTGAGTTCGAGGCCAGCCTGGTCTACAAAGTGAGTGCCAGGACAGCCAGGGCTACACAGAGAAACCCTGTCTCGAAAAAAACCAAAAAAAAAAAAAAAAAAAAAAAAAAAGATGGCTGGAGGAAGCTCTCTGGAGAAAGCAGTGCTGGAGACCTCCCCTCCTCCTTACTCCCAGGCTTCTAGAGCCTGCTTCCAGCCTGCAGAAGCAAAAGGGACCTCACAGGATGCAAGCATCAGCAAAGACAGTGGGGCTTACTCCTGTATGCTGATGTGCCTGCCATCTTTCTCTCCTGGCCCACTTCACTTAGCCACAGTGCCTAACACCAACACAGAGAAGTGGGTGCTCACACACACACACACACACACACACACACACACACACCAGCCATGTCCCTGGTGCAGAGGCCAGCATGCGGCTGCTCTCTGGGTAACCAGCCATGGTCGCATACACATGTGATGCCAGCCAGCAATCTAGAGAATGAGGCCAGAGAGTCGCGCATAGAGTTCTAGGCCAGCCTGAGCTACAGACTGAGACCCTGTCTCAAAACATCAATAAATAGGAGGTAAATAAATCCCCCCAAGGGAGTCAGGGCTCAGATTCACAAAGGCAAGATGCTCGCTGCCTTGAACACCTGCCTGCCTTCCCAACCCCATCCCAGCATGTCTCCCACACACTGCAGATGGGTTCTGCGATCTGCGAGATTTGACTTCCAAAAAGACATTGGCAGCCGGGGTGCCCTGTGCCCTCCTGGCTCTACCCACTTTCTCCACCGCTGGGCCTGCTCACTCTGCCTTCACCTGTCTAAGGACAGAAGAGTAACACCATTAGGGTTGAAGAGAAGAAGCAAGCACTCAGAGCCGGCCATGACCACGGACATCCCTATCTTCCTTTGTATTAATTTTGAGGTTTTTCTACTACATATAAAAATAAGTTAGCCTGGCAGTGGTGGCGCACACCTTTAATCCCAGCACTCAGGAGGCAGAGGCAGGCAGATTTCAGAGTTCGAGGCCAGCTTGGTCTACAGAGTGAATTCCAGGACAGCCAGGGCTACAAAGAGAAACCCTGTCTTGAAAAACCAAACAAACAAAAAGGGAGAGGCTTCAGGAAGATGGTGGTCACCCCTGGGGGCTGTTCAGCCCTACCCCACCCCCTCATCCCCACAGCCCCAACACAAGAGCCGCAAGATGAAAATTTCCAAGTTGCTTGAACTTGATCTTGGCCCATTATCTTTGTTCTCGGAGAGTTTGGACTGAACACAGTTAACCTCCATCTGGAGGAGACCGTGTAGACAGGAGCAGGTGATACCCACACCGTGGTGCAGAGAGTGAGTCCAGCCCTATTATCCCCAAAGAAAACCAAGCATGAGGCAGGGCTCACCCACTGCCAGGACACGGAGGTATGCAGGATCCCAACTACTGTGTTGGCATTATACCACAAGGTGCCCCAAGATAGCCAACCTGGGCTACAGACAACACGGACACCATGATGAGTTTCCGAGCATGGTAAACAGAACCAGGGACAGGGACTCTGAAGAGTAACAGAAGAAGGGGGGACTCGAATGGAGAGGGTGGCACTGCCAAGTAGTTTCTCTCAAAACAGGCAGCTGGGAGGTCTACCCAGGGTACCTGCCCAGGTGGTGGTGTGGGGCACTCATCTGCTGGTGCCCACATGTCACGGGGAAGAAGTTCCCTGGCCACAGTTGCACTCAGTCTCTTTTGCTACAACCTGGGGGCAGGCAAAGCACCTGCTGTTTGCAGAGGATGTCTCAGGCAGATGTGGGGAAGCATTGAACACCAAGGCTATGCAGGATGTCCCGGCAATGGGTCCTGGGTGGGTCTTCCTATGAAAACTCCACCCTGTAATTGTGTATGTCCCAAGGCATTACCTGGCTGCTTCTCTTTGCCCTTCCCTGCAATGTCCATTATAACAAGAGCAGGCCATTTTCCTAAAGCTCACCTAGGATTCAGTAAAGAATTGAGAGCCTCCTCTGCAACTCTTCCCCTGCAGAAGAAGCCATGCAGGTAGCAGACAGAGCAGCCAAATAGGCCTAGCGTCCAGCAGCCACCTCCAGGCCTCTGGTGACACCTGTGCCCTGTCAAGTCTCACATCCTTGGTGTCTATCAGCAGCTCAAAGTCATACCAGCCTCTGCCATAGATAAAGTCACCCAACAGGCTTGTGGCTGGATAGATCTGAGTCCTTGGTGATCGGGACCAGGCTGACCTCAGAATGGACTCTGCCCTTCTCATTCTGGTATGTCCCCTTGTCTGTGTGTGGCCCACTACAAGAACTCAGATCTCTGCGGAGATGACTGGTCCCCTCTCCTCCTCCTCCTCCTCCTCCTCCTCCTCACCTTAGGACACCCAGGTCGCAGCTCTTGACCTCTTCTGATGGCCAAGCCATCCAAATGTCAGCAGCCCACCCACACCTCCTGCCTCTGACTGCATAGCACACACAATCACAGCCTAAGAGGTAAGAAAGGTTGGTGTCCTCTTTCTGTTCACACCCTCCCTCTGCTCTGCCTTCTCCCCACCACAATTGCTCCCTAGAAAGAAAGCTCTCCCACCATCTGTCATCACACAAAGGGCACTGTGACAGCTGGACAAAGGGAAATCTGGGTCTTTATGAACAACCAAGAGGCCAAGTTTAGAGACACAATTCCTTGGGAGGCAGAGGCAAGAAGATCGCAATTTTTGACACCTGCCTGGCCTATGGAGTCAGTTCAAGTTCAGCCTAGACCACTTAGCAAGGGCAGACTGGAGCTGTGCTGCACCATACTCATTTACAACCTTGTCTATACAACCAGGGAGCAGACAGTCCCGGGATAGAACATCCCCAAAAGTACTGAAGAGATGAGCTGAGTCAGGGCCCCCCAAATCTGACCCTTGGGATAGGATCTAGGGAGACCCTCCTCCTGATAGTGACATCTAGCATCTGCCCTCCTCGAAGGAAACAGAGACCAGCTCACCCAGCCTCCACCCTTCAAACACGAGAGGACATGCCCAGTGTCACAGGCGAGTTTGTCAGCAGAGCCAAATCCAACTGCCCTGACCTCCCAGCCATTGCTTGGGCCCTGGCCTGTGTGCTGCTGTAACCACTTCCTCTCTACTGAGCAGGAAATGAAGGGAAGGATGGCCCTCCCTGCCTGTGCTCTGTGACCCTTCCCAGGTCTCCTGAGCAAGGTCAGAACCATGACCATCTTGCTGTTCCTTCCTGGCAGGGTGCTCAGTGGAGACTTGCTCCTATTCATCCCCTTGCCTCTCTGAGGCTCTTTTTCACAACGCTTTAAAGATGAAAGAACTCACAGGGAGCAGAGGCTCTTCCAGGGGACTTGGGTTCAGGTCACATCATCTCATAGAGGCCCATGAGCATCTGTAATTCCAGTATCAGAGGATCTGATGCCCCTTTCTGTCCTCCAAGTATACTAGGTACACTTGCGGTGCTCAGACATACATGCGGGTAAAATGTTCATATACATAAAAATAAATTAATATGACAAATTTAACAATAACCTCCTTGAGATTACTCGCTGGGCCACGCTGCCCCCTTTAAGGTGATTTAATATCGATGAGTCACGTGCTGCAAAGAAATGACCAAGTTTTTATTTGTGGGTGTGACTTCTAATAACAACTTTTAAAACATACTTATTTTTATGTACGTTTCTGTGTGTGGATGCCGCACATGGGTGTAGTACCCACGGAGGCCAGAAGAGGGCATTGGGTCCCTGGGAATTGAAATTACTAATGCTTGTGAACTGCTTGAAGTGGGTGCCAGGAACCAAACACTGGTCCTTTAGAAGACAGCAAGAGCTCTCAACCAAGCCATCTCTCTAGCCCCAAATGACAGGGCACATGCATGCACAGGAACAGGCACAAAACTAACCAATTACATGCATATCAAATCGTCACCCAAGGGGGCAGCATTTTCTGGAAATGTCATTTTTTAAGCCCTACCAGCATGGCGTATTACTTTCCCCTCCCCCCACCCCCAGTCATGGCATTCCCTTTCTTTCATGGTGGCTGGGGTGCTCGGTGGTGAAATGTTTATGTATTGGGGAGTCTGTATCTTGCTTTGCTTCTGGGGGGGGAAGTCTCTAGTAAATGAGTTGGATTGCTTTCTAATCCACTGTTGTTTGTTTTAAGATCCAAGCTGTGGCTTTTAAGTGAATTATCTCTAAAAAGTGTAAAAGCATTTTTTTTCAGTACAAACAAGTTGCTAATGAGCTAAATGAGAAGAGGAGGGGAGCGCGCAACTGTGCACTTCTCCTGTGGAGTAGGGGCTCTACCCCTGAGTCACGCCCCCACACCTCATTGGAGGACCCTAGGCAGGAAACCCACCCCTTGGGCCCCAATACTAAGAGATTCTAGGCAAGGTCTCCACCCCTAGGCCACGCCCCAGTACCTCACTGGGGGACCCTAGGCAGGAGTTCCATCCCTAAGCCACTTCCCTAACACCTCATTGGGGGACACTAAGCAAGATCCCCACCCACTGGGCCATTCCCCCAATACCTCACTGAGAGATCCTATGCAGGGTCTCTACTCCTGAGTCACACCCCCAAAAACTCACTGGGAGAGCCTATGCAGGAGCTCATCCCTAAGCCACACCCCCAACACCTCATGGGGGACACTAGGCAGGAACACCCCTGCCCCCGGTACCTCACTGAGAGATCCTAGGCACGGCTTCCATCCCTGAGTCACGCCCCCAAAACTCACTGGGGGACCTGAAGCAGGGGATTTCTCCCACTAAGCCATGGTTCCAGCCCCCATGTGGGACATTCTAAGCCTGGGCTCTATGAGGAGCAAAACCCCAAGCCCTCAATGAAGCAGCTTTTTTTTTTTTTAAAGGAAACAAAACAAGCTCACTCACTGGGGTGCATACTTGACAGTGGTTTCCTGTCCTGTGAGTTTCACCCTATAACACCACAGACCCCTGTTTGTTTATCCCTCTGTGGTCCCACTGCCCTCATGATCCCTGGAATTTTCACAGGGACCTAAAGACTGAACTCCAGGAGACACTGGAAGCTGTGGGTAGACACCACGCCCCCCCCCTTTGAAGCACACCTTCCTGGAGCGCTTTGGGCTGGGAGTGACTCAGCCATGGGAGTCTGACATCCTGAGTTCAGTCCCCACCACCCACATGGAAAGCTGGGAGCATGAAAGGCACCTGCAGTGTTGGGGAAGCAGAGGTCAGAGGGTCCCTGTGTCTCAAAACCGTGAGCTGGGGACATGGTTCAGCCGTTAGAAACACTGGATGCTCTTCCTAAGGACCTGGGTTCAGTTCCCAGCACCCACAGCAGGCAGCTCCGGATATCCAGCCCCAGGGCATCTTCTGGGCTCTTCAGGCAACTGTGATTGGGCACACATCCATACACATGCAATTTAAAATGTTTAAAATAAAACGTTTACTAAACAAAATAAGTCAGAAAGCAATAGAAGAAGATGGGACCTTGGTCTCTGCATAAGACACACACACATGCACACACATGAACACATGCACACATGCATACACACATGTACATTCATACACACATGAACACATGTACACAAACACATGTACACATGCATGCACACATCCACACATGTGCACAAAATGCACACATGCATGCATGCATACATACATGTACACACATACACACACAAACACATGTACACATGCATGCACACACAAGAACACATGCACACATGCATACATACACATACACATATAAACATACACACATGCATACACACACATGAACACATGCACACACACATGCATACATGTACACATACGCACACACATGATCACACAAGTTTGTGCACACACATGAAATCATGGCTGCAGCTCTTCCAGGCCCACTCCTCATCCCTGGTGATTCATCAGCACTTATGGGAATCTGCCCAAGACTGCGTCATCCCCAGCACCAGCCAACAGCCTCCCCTCTCCACTGTCTTGCGCTGAAAGGAATGTCAAGATGAGTTAATCCAGCCCCACATGGAACAGAAGAATAAGCAGACCAGAGAGGTTAAGTGACTTGTTCGTGGCCGCACAGCTAATTAGAACCAGATAAGACCCACCTCTGAAGCTGCCTCTGCCCTCTCCGGAACGACTCCCAGGCTCACTGTGACATCTCAGAGGCTCTGTGGCTATGACACCGGCAGACAGGCTGAATGGTGACAGGCTGTAACAGTTACAGAATTCAGGCTTCTGGGATCTTCAGACTCCAGTGTCCATCCCTAGGCTAGCCACAGCTTAAGCTGTGTGTGTGTGTGTGTGTGTGTGTGTGTGTGTGTGTGTGTGTGTGTGTGAGTGAACTGGTCGAAGAAAAAAAAGGAACGCTGGTGCCCTCTGCTGGACAGACAATGGCATGGAAACTTGACAGTTCAGACTGTCCCCATCTCTCACATGAGACATACATTACCTCTGTTCCCCCACCCTTACCACCACCCCACCCCATCCCGAAGGGAGCTCCTGCTCAGAACCCGGAAGTGTGTTCATTCTCCCTTTCTTTGAAACAGGGTCTCACTCTGTAACCTAGTCTGGCTCTAAACTCACAGCAATCCTCCTGCCTCAGCTTTCTGAGTGAATCATTACATGCAAGCATCCTGCTCAGTATAGAAATGTGTTTTGAGGTGTGATGTTAGCTGAGTTGGGGACACATGCCTATGATTCCAGCACTTGAAACACTGAGGCAGGAGGATACCAGTTCCAGGACACCCTGAGCTAGAGTCCAACGTGTCTTATCCATCCATCCTCCTACCTGCCCACACCACGTGTGTCCTGGGTTCCTGCTCTCTACTGAGTACTGTCTTGGGCATGCAGATGCTGCAAGAGCGGTGTGAGGAAGTTCTGCTCTGTGTGGGGATTTGTCTGGACCATGGCAAATCAGCAAACTACCAAACAAGTAAACTCTGTGACAGGGAATCGTGGTGTCAGAGGGAGGTGGCCCTCTGTGGGACAGGCAGAGGGAAGCATGCTTCCAGCAGAGGGGACATCTCATTCAAAGGCCAGTGTGGGGGCTGTGGCAAGTGACTGGAGATGAAGCCAGAGGACCTTGGTCAGGGATTAGGGGACAGAAGAAACCAGTGGAGGAGGCATGAGGGGCACAGACCAGGTGGTATCCAAGCCAACATTCATCTCAAGGCTCTGCATTGCCATAGCCCAACCCCTACCTCCCCTCGCCCACAGCCTCTAGCTAGCCCCACATGGCTGGGAGCACCATCTCAGAAGGGGGTCCTCTGGCCCAGCCTCAGCCCTGTGGAGCAGAGCCCAGCTGCCCCCTCAGCCCACCCAGAGTGCGGCAGATTGAGAATTAACCCAAGCCACAGACTTTGGGGGTGCTGTGTGTCACGGATTCCAGGCACCAGTTCACAGTTACCCTCAAGCCTCCATCCCAGTGCCGACCACAGCGGCTCCCGACTCTGGGGCCAGGCTAAGGTTTCTGGGGTTCCCTGTTTCCTGAGCATCTCCCTCCAGTCTCTAGAAAATTGAAGCCAGAGAGAAAAGAAGCTTCCAGAAGGTTCTAGCACCCCGGGGTTAAAGCTGCTTGATGTTATGTCTTGGAGTTTCACCTATTATTACCTGCCTCTCCTGAGTGTGCTGTGTCTCTCGCACCCTAGCAACCCCTGTCTCTCCTTCTGCCTTGACTCCAGTGGGCTGGTCTGGCTGTGTGGGCAAAGAGGTCTCAGGGTCCAAGGCCACCAGCTGCCCTGCAGCTTCCTCTCAGGAAGGGGCCTGCCTTTGCTGTGTAGGTCACAATGACAATAGAGGCCAGCTGACTTCTGCCCCCAGGGTCAGAGGCCAGCAACAGACACCAGGGCCAGGCAGCCCAGGGCAGGCTGGTGCTGGCTCAGCACAGTGGTCTCTATGGGGGGCCCAGGAGGTCAGGCCCAGCTCCTGACTGTGACATGACCTTTCCCTTGGATTCCTGCCTCTTGGTGATACCAGCATGGGGGAGGGGAGGTGTTGTTACAAAGGCAGAGAGAGCCCTGGGCCACCGGAAGGGGACTCAGGCTTAGCATTCCAGTAGGGAACTCTACAGGGCTCCTGAGCTCAGTGCAGGGAGACCTCCACCTGGAAGCCCCTCTGGAAGTCACCTGTGACCCAGGGCAAGGCAGCTCAGGCCTGGGGTCTACCTTATCCTATCCAGGCCTGTTGAACAGGTTCTAGAAAATCACAGCCTTCCCTCAGCATCCACAGGGACTGGGCCCAGCTACCATAGGTGAAATGGAATCTAAGAGTCTACCCCAGGTCCTCCGCACTCACACAGTATGTCACACAAACCCACTGTTTGTGTTCTTCAGCTTAAGAGACAATAAGACATGGGCTGGAGAGATGGCTCAGTGGTTAAGAACACCGGCTGTTCTTCCAGAGGTCCTGAGTTCCATTCCCAGCACCCACGTGGTGACTCACAACCATCTGTAATGGGATCTGGCACCCTCTTCTGGTGCGCAGGCATACATGGAAGCAGAACACTGCACATAAGAAGAAACAATAAAGCAAGCGCAAGCCTGTGCCAGCTCAGGACAGGTGCCATTTTCTCTTGACTGTGTCTGCTCACAGTTTGCTAAATCCACAGATACAGAGCTGTGGTGGTGGGGGTGACAGACACGGGTGGGGAAATCTCAGCCTAGCACCTGTGCGCGAGGAGCGCTCAGAACGGGCAGCTACAGTAAGTGTCCACCGCTAACGCATAAAAATGGATGGTATCTAAGGCTGATCCACAACGGATTGCTGACATCTGTCCAGTGACATCGAAAGAATGGGATTTCAAATCCTGGGGCTGTGGCTCAGAGGGTGGAATGTGTGTCTAGCATGTGCGAGGTTCTGGGTTTGTTCCCCAGTAACCTACAGACTAGATATGGCGTCACATACCTGGACTCTCAGCCCTCTGGAGGTAGAGGATAAGGAGTTTAGGTTATCCTCGGCTACATACATGATAAGTTTGAGGACAGACTAAGATACGTGAGACCCTGATAGCTCGGTCATCAAAAGTGATTGTCCCAAAGCCTAACGACTTGAGTTGGTCACACAAAGGGGTTGCAGGTTGACTTTGTAGGGTTATATTGTGACCTCCACATGTGCAGTATGAAGATGCTTATACACAATAAATAAAATAATTTTTAAACAAAATAATAAGTAACGAAATGCTTCAAGATGATGTTTATTATATATAGCTAATAGTGGGGTGATTTCAAGTGTATTCTGAAGCACTAAGTTGATGTCTTAATGTTTCATGAAGTATGTGGCCGTATAGTTTTAAATACTTATAATCATTAAGTACTAGCAAGTATAACAATTAATACATCCTAGCATTCTTCTTTTTTTATAATAGGTCTACTAAAATTTAAGTTCAAATATTGCCAGGTATAGTGACCAGCCTGTGTTTATAATCTTAGAACTCGGAAGGTTGAGGCAGGAGGATTGCCAGGAGTTCAAGGCTTGACTGAGCTATATAGCAAAAACCTTGTCTCAAAAAACAAAAACATAATTTAAACAAATAGATTTAAAAAATATTCCTACTCCCCCACACACTGCCCCATACTGCAGAGGCCACAAGACCCAAGTGCACAATGGGTTCCTCCTGTCCACCCACTCTCCTCCCTCCTCCAGCCCAGCCAGTTCCCAGTTCCCAGTTCCCAGAGGGCACCCACCCCTCCCCGGAGTCACAAGCCCCAGTTCGATCTTACTCATCAGCACTTTGCAGGGCAGAGAGGAAAGCACTTCTCACAGCTGACATCTGAATGGGGAGGAGGGGGTGCAGGCATGAGACTCCCTGGCTGGGGCAGGCTGAGGCTGAGCCTGTGAGAATCAAGTATGTCTAGGTAGAGCCAGTTAGAGCAGGATGCTCTGTGAAGCCAGGCGCTTGTGTTTCAGAGGCCTGGACTCTGGGTGTGGGGGGTGTTGCTGCTTAGCTGGGTGGATCCCAGGAGCACCCAGTCAGCTCACAAGAGACAGTCTGTGGCCCCCAAATCAGAGCACAGCAGACACCCCCTGAGGCTCATCTACCCCAACCAGTATTTAATGTCCTATGAAATTCTCAAGCAGAAAACTTGAAAGAAAGCGAATGAATCCCTTAGTAACATGACTTAGACTCAAATGTTATTTCTTTCTTTCTTGTTTTGTTGTTGTTGTTGTTTTTTGTTCTGTTTTGCCAGATTCCCTGATAAGCAAGGAGATCATAAAATGGGTATTGACCACAAACATCTCCTGCTGCAGGCTGCCTGTGTTTCTGGCACAGAGGCCCTCCTCCATGTGGCCACAACATCATCTGGCAACTTGGAAATCAATTCTTGACATCATCTGATGCCAGGGCCACGTTCAACCTCCCGTTGTCTGCAGAATCAACCCTGCTAACCAGAGCCCAAAAGGACACTGTGCCTCCTGCTTACCCCAGCTGTATCCCTGGGACTCCCCCATTGGTAAGGCCAGGCAAGGGCACACGTAGGATCCCGAGTCTCTCTTAAGGATGAGCCTAGGCTATGGAGAGGGACACTGAGGTGGCAGAGGAGATAAAAATGATTTGAGACCCAGCCCCAGTGATGGCCTCAAGACACCAGCTACCTGACTAGGCCCAGCTTGGGCAGAGATCTGGGCACAGTGAGACTAAGGCCAACAAAGGACATTAACCATACCCACCATGTCTCATACCACACATACCTGCTGGGTCAGGGGAAGAAGCTGAAGACCAGACAAGCACAAGAGCCAACAGAGTGACCAGGCCACACTTGGTCAAGACCTTGCTGGCCAGGGCTGGGGTCTACACCTGCCCTTGGTCTCTCTCTTCTATTCACTGGCTTGATTCCAGCCTGACTACACACCTCACCCGATGCATGTCTTCCGGGAGCTATTGCCCTGTTTGCAAGCTCCAGGAACACTGGGTAGATTCCTCTGCAAGGCTGGAGAACTGATCTCCAGAGCCCCAGGGAAAGGCTCGCCATGATTCTCACCACGGCTCCTTTCTCTGCCTTTCTCTGGGACAGCAGAAGCCACCATCTTCAGGGCATGCCACCTGTGCCCAGAGCCAGACCTCACAGCACCCAGCCATGAGGCACATCTGTCCTTGTGCACTGGGGACCCTGAGTACCAGGGAGAGACATATAGCCAAGTACAAGAACTGTGTTCAGCTTTATCCCTTAGATAGAAGCTTCCAGAACTCCTGTTACAAGGGTGTGAGCCTTAGAGCTTTCACGAGTGTTTGGCAGTGAATCTGGGGTGTCCCCATTGTGCACTTACATGTGGGTGCCCCAAATCTGCACAGCTTCAAGATGCCCCAAGAGCATCATGGGACCAGAAGGGAGAGAATGGGGTTCACTCCTCTCTCATTTTCTGAAATGTGTTGGTTCCCCTCATTGATATTGTATGTTTGAAATGGTTGGCTTTGGTTTTTTTATTTCCTTATTTTACTTTTGTGTTGTTGTTTGTTGTTGTTGTTGTTGTTGTTAAGATAGAGTCTCACTGTGTAGCTCTGTCTAGACTGGAACTCTTTATAGATTAGACCGGCCTCAAACTCAGAGATCCACCTGACTCTTGAGTGCACCACTATGCTACTCTATTTTTAAAATAAAGTAAAGAAAACATTTCCTTTACTTTAAAGTAAATAGCTTTAAAAGGATATTTTTAAAGCTTAAAAGGCTTTTTTTTAAAGTTGTTATTCTTAATGTTTTGAGACAAGGTCTCACTCGGCAGCCAAGGCTAGCCTCTAATGTGTTACAACACAGGCTAGCCTCCAAGTCTGTTACAGGACATTTGAACCTGCTTCTAGTAGTGCTGTGGCTCAGCCTTAGCACATGCCTTGAATCCCTCTGGCTGGAATACAGACACATCCTTGATGCACACCTTTAGTCCCAAACAGTAAAGGTAAAGTTAGTTTTTAAAAGGAAGTAGCCATGTTTAAAAGTGATGCCTAAGCCGGGCGTGGTGGCGCACGCCTTTAATCCCAGCACTCGGGAGGCAGAGGCAGGCGGATTTCTGAGTTCGAGGCCAGCCTGGTCTACAAAAGTGAGTGCCAGGACAGCCAGGACTACACAGAGAAACCCTGTCTCGAAAAACCAAAAAAAAAAAAAAAAAAAAAAAAAAGTGATGCCTAATTGAGTGGCTGACAAAGTGACGAATCAGAGAAAGATTTGACAGAATAGGATATGCCCAACTCTCACGAGAAGAGAGCGGAAAGGGAAGCTATGTAAGGGAGAGACAGACAGCACAGGAGGAGAGAGTACAGTCCAGGATACAGGAGAGTCCGTGGAAGACAGGACAGTAAGTTGAGAGGGAGAGTAGAGCAGCCCAGAGAGGGTAAAAGAGGCAGTGTTACCCGGAGAGTTTTACAGAGACTGATAGAAGAAAGAAAAAGCCAGACACAGGTAAAGACAGAATGAGCAAGAGAATGAGAAGGAGCCAGAAGATTAGAAAAGATAGCTAGACTTAGTTTAAGACCATGCAGAGCAATTCAGAGGCTGAGCGAGGAGCCAGACCGACTCAGTCAGCTGGGAGAGGAGCTTGAGCCAGAACAGCTGAACTGAACCAGCCAGAGTTCAGGAAGAACAGGAAGGGTGAGCTTATTCAGCAGTAAATCTCAGAGGCTGAAAACCTTCTAGGCCTAGATAAGATTGTACGGAAGCTCGAAGCTTCCCGGACTAAGAGATAGAGGCAGTGAGCCTCAGAGACCACAATTACATCAGGAGAATAAAAGGTACCTTTAAAGTTATCTCCTGTCTGGGGTTGCAGGTGTCTACTGACCCACCCAGTCAGTCCCTAAAATGTTTTAAATGAAAAAATTAAATAGTTCTTACTCCTTCTCCTGGATGCAGAGAACATGAGTCAGTCACCTGAGCTACTAAGAGGTTGGATAGCTGAGCTCAGTAGTAGAACGAGCAGACAGTAGGGATGGGGTAAGAGACCACCCCCCCAGACCACCTTTCCAAGAATGGTCTTACCTAACACTCCTGTGGGAAAGCAGGTGATGGGGTAAGATCTGGGAAGGCTCATACCACGGTAAAACCTCAAACTGAACAGAGGCCAGACCCCTGCTTCCTGGCTGCCTTCTGCCAGGGCCAGCCCTGCAGACACAGTGGGCACAGCTTAGGTGCTCAGTGTATTTCACACTGACCACAGTGGACACCGCAGGATCCCTTGGGAGAGATGAGGGAGTGTCAACAGGCAGGGACCCCAGGCTGAGGTTGCAGCCTGCTATGTTGTGTGGTTCCTAGCCTGTCCTGATGTTCAGCCTTGCCAAGAAGGACCTACCCTGGCAAGCTTAGAGGCAGCTGAAAGCCTGCTACTGCAGGTGTGGCACTCCTACCACACCCTAACCCATTCACCCTAGAAAACAGCAGAGTCCGAAAAGCTGAGTCCACTTTGAGTTGGCCTCAAAATGTGGCCAACATGGAGGCAGCTGCTGACTATCAGAATTCCTTTGGAGGTAGCTCATAGGGGATGAAAAGGAGCCTGGGTCCTTTGGTGATCTTGGGAGCTAGGCTTGAGCATCCAGGTCTGATGACAGGTCCCTGTGTCTCGGCCACACTCTGCTCAGAGTTCAAGTGGAGGAAGCTCAGCTTCTCAGAGCAGTGGCAAACAGGAATGAGTTTGGAAGTCCCCAAAGCAGGACAGAGAATACCTTTAAGAATTGTGGTGTGGGGGCTGGAGAGATGGGTTAGCAGTTAAGAACACTTGCTGCTCTTGCTGTGAACCCGGATTCAGCTCCCAGGGCCAGTTGGACAGCTCACAGCTGCCTGCAGCTCCAGCTGCAAGTGGATCCAACGCCTCTAGCCTCCACGAACACACACACACACACACACACACACACACACACACACACACACGGCCTTTTGAGAAGAACTCAGGCTCTAAGATGTTAAAACCTTGGCTCTCAGTTGACAAGATGGCTCAGTGGTTTAAGAATTTACTGTGGAAGGGCGGGCAGTGGTGGTGCACGCCTTTAATCCCAGCACTTGGGAGGCAATGGCAGGTGGATTTCTGAGTTCGAGGCCAGCCTGGTCTATAGAGTGAGTTCTAGGACAGCCAGGGCTACACAGAGAAACCCTGTCTCGGAAAAAAAAAAAAAAAAAAACCAAGAAAAGCCTGATGACCTGAGTTTGGATTTCCAGGACCCATATAAAAAGACACACACACACACACATACACACATAGTCTGTCATCCCAGTATATCCCTATTGGAGGATACAGTGCAGAGACAGGAGAAATGCTGGATGCTCAACAGATCAGCCTGGTCTACACAGCGAGGAACAGCAAGAAACTGTTTCAAACAAGGTAGAAGGCAAGGAGGGACACCGGAGGCTGTCCTGTCACCTCTGCCTGTGTGCTACAACACACCTGAATGTGCCTGTGCACACACTCATGCACACACTCGCACAAACACCACCCAGGGACAACCTTTGACAAATAATACTATTCTTTTAGATTCTGTAACAGCCAAGATATCTCCCCCAAAAGGGTTCCCCAAAGCCCCTGTCTGAACAAGCCCTGCCCTTTCCTCGGAGCCTGACCCAGCCCCAATGCTCAGCCTTGCCTGCTGCCATAACCCTCATCTTTGAGGCCTCTCCAGATCTCTGCTCTGCAGCTCGCTGTGCCCCACCCCTTCCTCCCATCTCCCCACAGACAAGGAATCCCAGGCTCCCAGACCCCGCATTCATTCTCTTGCCATTGACAGTGACAATTGTCTTCTGTTCCTGATGTTAATTCCATGTGGCGCTGATAGACTTCCTGCAGCCCAGATTGCTATCCTTGGTCCCAATGACAGCTACGCTGCCATACCTACGGCTTCTTCCTGATGCCTTCGGGCCCTTGTTCCTACCCCAGGTGTGCCTCAGGGTCCACTCTGCAGCCAGGTGGGCATATCCTCCATCCCCACATGCTCCCCACTGGCGTTAATCCTCCCTTCCCTCTGTTCTAGCATCACGCCTACCAAGCCTTCCTTCCCCAGCATTGATGGACTGTGAGCCAAAGCCTTCCTTCCCTGAGCTGCTTCTGCGAGGTAGTTTGTCATAGCAGTGAAAAAAGTAATGCGTACTTGGAGATGATTCCGAGGTAGAGAGACCCCTCCTAGATACTTTAAGTCCCACCCTCTGCCATGCCTTCAGACCTACAGAGAGCTGTGACTCTACATAGCTGTGACAAGTCCCATCCACACTCAAGGCCCCAGACCCCAGAGCTATGCTGGTCACTGGGATTATCAGTCCCCAAGAACCATCATGGTTGTAGTCTTGTGTCATCTGGCAGGACAGAAGGCTTTAGAAAGAGTGATTTCTGGCTGCTTCAGGGGTCCCTCTGCCTTCTAGGGTGCCCTGGAAGCCATTCCTTGGAATGTCAACAACTGGCTGGGGGTGGGAGGAAGAGAGCACAATACTGTGTTGTTAGCCTTCGACCAGGAACTCACCCACTGCTGACTATTTGTGGCCAGGACAGAAAGGCCTCCAGGGTCCCCGTGCCCTTGGTGGAACTGTGCCCCACCCAGCAGATGCTCCAGTTTTATTAGCACCAGTTGCAGCCGGGTTTCCTGTGCACAGCCTCACTGATCTCCACAGAGGAAGGAACAGAAGAGCTATGGGCTGGAACAATGACTACCCAGGAGGTCAGTTCTACAACTGATTTGTTCAGGAGGAGAAATTGAGGCACGGGGAGGCTAAGTTCCCCCAATGCAGCAACACACAGCTGGAAAGAACCCCAGCAATGTTCAAACCTGAGTTCCCAGGGCTCTCTGGGGTGCCTGTCCTCTTCAGGAGCACGGCTTCCTGCAAGGCCTGCTGGTCTACCTGGCTGTGTGGAGGTCATCATCACCCTTGAGATGCCAGGCTGGTACTGAGCCCGTTCTGGGAAGGATCCTGACCAGTACTTGGGAGGGGATATTGGAAAGATGACTGGAGCCTGAGGGTCAGCACAGCCCAATCACAAAGCTCTAACATCTGTGCCGCAGCTGTAGGATCTGGGGACATTGCAGGGGACAGAGACCAACTCCCACAGATCCTGAGTAGTCACATTGGACCCCCAGGTCCGGGTCTTTCCTCATCACCTAAGATATCAGGTTCGGTTTGGTTCGGTTCTAAACATGTCCCTCAGCCACCTTGGCCTCAACCCCATGACTATGAGTCAGAGTCTGGATCTGAAGTCAGACCTGATGTCTAACTGCTGTGACAGCTGACAAGCTCAGGGAAGACACCCCTGCTAAGAGCCAGATGTCAGAGGCTGCTCCTCCTCAGGTCCGGCTGCTTTGGCAGTGTGTCTAATGATGGGCTCTTAGGAGGTGACACTTGGGGACTCTGTGTCCTCTCCATCTCATTCTCCCTTCAGTCCCACAGTCACCTCATGCAGCCACAGCATCTATGACCTCCTCATCTGACAGACAGAGGATGCAGGGCTGAGCCCAGAAGCCATAGGAAGCCAGAAGCACTCACAGAGAACACCCATGACAAGCAGGGGAACAGCCACACCTTATCATGTGACAGTCACAGGTTCCTCTTACTTCAAGGACAAAGAACCAGGATGGGTGTAAGAGGGTGGCATCAAGGCCAAGGCCCAGCCTGGAGGATGGGCTCCTCGCTGACCCCGGGCTGCCCCCCACAGGAGTCTTTCATCCCCTGAAAGCATAGTTGATGTTACCACCACAGCTTTGAGGGTTTACAAGCCGCCAAGAATGCTATCCTTTCAAAGCTGTGTGGGGCCAGCCTGGGTGGCAGGGCTTCAAGCAGCGTGGTGGCAGGAGTTCAGAAGCAGCTTTGGAAGATGACAGTCCGCAGAACATAGCAAAGCTAGGCAGAGTTAACCAGTTGGGAGCCAGAAATCCCACAGCTAGGTTTGTTCCTGACCCGGGGAGGGAGGGGCGGAGGTTCAGCAAAAGGTAAGGGTTCGAGAGTTCCTGAGGCCCCATCCAAACCTCCACCCACAACAGAATGGATAAATACATCAGGATGTACCTTGCCGTGAAATATTATACACCAGAGAAAATGGAAAGAAAAAATAAAACCACAGGTTCAACCCCAAGCCGATTAAAAGAAGACAGACATAGTCTAACTACAGTACAACTCCAAGGCTCAGAGTAAAAAGAGCTATTGTGAGGTGACAGAAGCCAACACAGTGGTCCCAGGATGTCACCAGAATGGAAACAAGGGGATCTGTCATGTTCCGACTATCACCTAGAAGCTGACCTTGATGATCTTGGGGTACTGCACACCCACAATCCAGGACTAGTCCTCCCATCCTACATTCAAACCTGGCTGGATGAGGCGTCTGCACCCTACCTGTACTATCCGCTTGCATTTGTCTTCAACCTGTGTTTGAAGGGAGCTCCTGGGAGATATGAACTGGAGGCCCTGGTCTCACACAGGCTGTGGCAGTCATGGCAGACCATGTCTGCACTGTGAGGGCTCATGTGTCACCATGACTACCTGGCTTCCCCGGAGAGGAAGATGATAAGGAATCCACCCACAGAACCGTGGGGAGAGCGAGATCACACCGCAGACTGAGGACTCTCCCTGAGTCGGGTATGATCCAGTTTCACTGTGGCCAAAGCTGCTAGGGGGGTTATTTCTTCTACCCTACACCATGTCACTGCGGGGACAGACAGGTCGAAAGGCCCAAACACAAACCTCAACTTGAAAATGAGAGACTCAGACTGTAAGGTTAGCCGGCTTGCATCACAGAACAAACGGAGCTATCAGTGAGTGACGGACCATGTGGACACATCGTACCACCACAGAGGGGAGAGAGGGTGCCCTCCTGGCTGCACTTCTAGCCAGAACAGCACCCCAGGAAGCTCCAGGGCAGGTGACACCCCAGCTCAAGTACTGGGCTTACAAAAGAGCTGTCTTAGCCCAAGAAGGAGCAACATAGCTGGCTTCAGACATGATCAAGATCACCAGACACATTTGTACATCTTACTGTAGAGCAATGCTAATATGCCTTCAACTCACAGCGGGGTGACAACCCCAACCCATTGTGGGAGATGCCCAAAGCAAGCCAGTCAGATTGTGGGTGGGAAGCCATGCTTCCTTAGATCAGAATAGCATTTAGTTCTACGAGGAGTCTGCACCCTTTTCTAACTTAAAAAAGAAAGAGAGGAGGCGCACTTAGCCTAGAAGTGTGGGCTGTGGAGTACAAAAGGCTCAGCGCTGTCCCTTACTAACATATAGCCCCAGGCCTAGGCCACAGTGACATCGTCAGCCCAGTGATATGCTTTGTCGCCCGCCCGGCTACCCCCTTCCAAGCAGTTGGAGGCTGGAGGCCTGGAGGATGGGTAGTCTCCTGAGCCTCCTCCAGAGGGCACAGGATGCTGACCCCTTGGGAAACTCCCACTGGCCTACCCAGCCCCATCCTCCTTGTCCCCAGAGCCCACAGGGGGAAGTCCAGACACATCCAGTGTCCTCCAGGCTGGGTTTCCTGTGCCAGCAAGAGTCCAGAGGGAGAGGGATGGGCCTCGGGACTGGGGAAGACAGTTTTTCTGGTGTCTGAAGGCCAGCAAGCCCCCTAGGGTCTGACAAGAGCCATGCCTACAAAACATCCCGGGAGTTCTAGGTGGTTTCCATGCTAAGAACTCAGCCTTGCCGTCCGTTCTCCTCGCGTGGAGCAAACGCTGTGTCTCTGGGCTTGCATTTGCTCAGCCATTAGGAGTTTCAGGGCCCAGAGGGTGGCAGAACAGAGTCACAGAAGCAAGCTCTGAATCACAGGCTCAGGAACAAGACGCCTCACAGCCTTCCTACCCCCGCTGGCCAGCAGGACGTAGTCCTTCTGCTCCCTGTGGCCCGTGCACATCCTTCATGGGGCCCTCTCTTGCCAAGGACTGCGCTGGTAGCTGGGACAGACTCTGTGACTGCATCTGAGGCTCCGGTGATGTCATGCCTCCCCGGATACCTTCCTCATAGTCCAGGAAGGTCAACGAAAAGAGGAGACAAGTCTGCCCTTGCTCGGGGACCCAGGATGCTATGGTCCCTGGACTCCCCTCAGCAGTCAGAAAAAGAGGAGCCAAAGAGAGCTCTACCCACACCACACAGCTCAGCCACAAGCCATGTGGCCCTTAGATATGGGGGCCCTTAGCACGTGTGATCCTCTATGTCATGCTAAGTAAGGGTGATAGGAACCTGTGGGCGTCTTCCCATGTGTGGGAGCCAGGCTGGATGCAGAGAGACCCAGCTCACATTTTCCAGATGTATGACGTTATTACTCCAGGAGAAATACCCCCCCCCCCCCGCCCCAGTCTACGGTGCCCATGACAGATGCAGATGTCACAAGTAGAGCAAGACTTAGCGGTGTCCTAGAAACCAGCATGGAATCCATCCAATTTGGGCCAATGGGCCTCTTTGCTCGTCCAGCTGTCCCCGGGCAATGAGAGGAGGCTTTGGGTGGGAAGGTCAAGACTGTGATTTCAGCACTGGCTCCATAGGCCGTGAGCAGCCCGCTCTAGACCCTATCCAAGGATCTCTGGACAGCACCTGGGATAAGCTCAGCCTCCTGTGACCTGAGAAAGCCACCCTCAAAAGCCTGGAAAAGTCAGTCTACTTCAGTTAACCCCCAGGAGAAGACATTAGTGCAGGTTAGGGCAATGATACCTGTCTGCCACAAGAGGGCCCAGGAACCCCAGCTCCTTTCAAGGGAACTTGAGAAAGTCGGAGTCTCAGGGACATGGGACAAAGTGGCTTCTGACTGGAAATCGGCAGGTAAAATTGAGCCATGAGGAGCAACTGGCTAGGCTGAGGTCGAAAGAGGAAACTCCGTGGGAAGTCGGGGCGGAGACAGAAGGGAGAGTGGATACAACCCCCCTACAGGGGTAGGCCTGCAGGGTTGGCTAATGGTAGCTCTCATGTCAGCTGGGCTATGGGTACTGTGGCTGGGCCCACTTGTGGAGGAGCAAACTGAAGCCCAGAGAGGCCTAGTGACTTGTGAGAAGCCACAGAGCCCACAGTGTCCCAGAGCCACCACAGTGGAGGCGAAACCTGAGAGTGGACTCAGAAGCAGACCTGTATGGGTCACAGTGTGAGTGTCCTGCATATCTGTCACTTCCCGTGTGACCATTATTTAATGCTCACCATTACCCTGAGAAACACACTGCTACGAGCCCATCTTAGACCCTCTCAGCAATGAAGGTAACCTGCGCCTGTGGGTGGCTGACCATGAATGACAAGAAGGAAGGAGGAGGAAGTGGTGGAGTTGTCCCAGAGAGAGACCTCCGCTGGGCCTCCCTGTCCAGGCCAGGAGTGACTTCGGGAAGTCCCAGGCCCTCGAAGGGAGCTCCTGGGACCCAGAGCCTCATCCTGTCTGAGGCCCTGAGAGCCACCCTAGCAACTGAGTTCCCAGTAGCTTCAAAGGATCCCAGAGGCAGCTGAGCTCCCAGGGGAAGAGGGCAGCAGGAAGCTGGCCTGGCCCTGTAGCCAGACATGAGCAGTGTCAGGCAGCTTTGGTCTCGGGCTGCAGCAGACAGCGGGCTCCGCACAGAGCCAGGCGCTGCTGAGAAGAGCCTGGCATTTCCTTGATGGACAGAGACATTGGAACCTCAGAACAAAGTCCCCGGAGCTGCCTGCAAGGTGACAGGACCCAGAGGATCCAGCGAGGGAGACAAAAGTGAGAGCCGACATGACAGGTCCCACCAGGGCCAAGGACCCCCCCTGCCCTCCCTGGCAAGGCTCTACAGATCCTGCTGGAATTCTAATTTGCCCATCCATCCTCCTTTCCTCCCTCCCTCTCTCCTCTCTCCCTGCCTCCTTCCCCGCCTCTCTCCCTCAGTCCACTTCCTTACATCGGTTTGAAACAGTGTAGCTGTGCAGTCCACGCTGGCCTCAACTTGTGTAAACGCTCAACCTCAGCCTAAGGTCTATGGCTGCCAAGGAGGCCAGGCGTGCCCAGAACATCTGGCCGGGGTTCTTCCTTCCTTTTGATTGGGTTGTCTGTTCACTGAATTTCACGACAGGATCTGGTTATGTAGCCCTAGCTGGCCTCAAACTTGTAGCAATCCCCGTGCCTCAACCTCCTGAGTGCTGGGACGCTAGGAATGCATCACCACCCTCCACCCAAGGTATCTCAGGACAAAAGACACAGCCAGGGGGCCACCCTGCGTGCATAGCTTGCAGGCCAGATGAACTGGACCACACTCGGAATGGGAGGCAAGGGTTGTTCTGGTTTCGGTGGGAGATAAGGCTCAGGAAGATTAGGTGCTATGGGCGGGTCCGGCATGCTTCAGGGCCAAACACGGGACATGAATTCCTAAGCCTCCAAGAAGGGTCAAGGACGGAGGACTCAGAGGACAGAAGCATCTGCCCAAGATGCTGTGCCAAGGCAACGCAAAAGATGCCCAGCAGGTGTGCTCTGAGGGGGTGGGATGGTCCCTTGCACCTGCAGGATTCAACTAGCTCTACCGGCCACAGGGAGCTGCAGGAGCTACGTCTAATCTGCCTCCCTACCCACACAACAGAGTATATGTTGGGGACTCTAAACAGTGTCCACACTGAACAGTTCTTCCTGCCTGGGCGACCCGCTCCTTTCAGCATGCCCTGAAGATTACAGTTGCAGCGGAAAGCCTTAAAATAATAAAAAGTATCGGATGGAGGAGGAGTTTACTTTGTATCCTTTTGTTTTGTTTTGTTTTGTTTTGTTTTGTTTTGTTTTGTTTTGTTTTGTTTTGTTTCAAATGAAGGTCTATGTTGTCAAAGATGGTCCCCAACCTCAAGCACAGATTTCTAGCCCCAAAGTTTCCTCATAGCCCCAGATGGCTGCTGGAGCTCCGGATCCCACACTGATGTTCTACTCAACTTGAAAGAGGCTAAGGGCTCATGTGTGCACCAGAGTCTTTAAGGACACCTAGCCCTGTATTCCACCAGCCGCAACTTTGTTGCAGGCTTAGAAATACCATCTTGATTCCAAGCAGTCACAGGGCCACCTGTAAAGGATGATTCTTGTTTCTAAGACGGTCTCTGGGGACTTTGGCTCCTCCATGCCAGTCGTCCCTGCACAGTGAGCACACATCAGGCTTGGTCACTCTCGGTCGTCTCCCTTGGGTCCATGAGGGCTGGAGAGGGAGGAGAGGGGATACAGGTAGAGCACCTGTGGGTGCCACAGCACAGAGCCTGGGACTGAATGCCTGAGAATGTCAGCTTAGAACGAGAAGTAACCTTGTCTCCAAGCCAGATGTCTTCCCCTTGATCCCCACTCCATTTTCACCTGGCCACCTTGCTGTGGGCTGGTGTTGAGGTGTCACCATGGGAAACTCATAATCTTGTGGAGCCCAGGAAGGGGGAGAGAGAGCAAGCTACAGGGTCAAGTTATTATCCCCTTCAAGGGTCACCATGTCCTGCCCCCTCTATTGTGGGTTGACCCACAATGACGTCAGTAACGCCCCCCCCATCCAATCATATCACCAAAGTCCCGCTCACTGGACAGAAGACCTCCAACATGGGAGCCTTTGGAGGCTCAGAGTCAAAACTCCAAATCACAACAAGGAATCCAAAGAAGTCTGAGGGGGCTCCCAGCTAAGCAGAAGAGAATAGAGCCCACACAGGGTGCACATATATTTGCACACGCATCCCACACACAGGAAGCAGAGCCCTGGCACGTTCTCACACTCACACCTCTGAAACCCTGGCTTCCCTAGGCAGCTTGGGACGAGGTCAAGAGGAGTCAGTGGGGATGGGGGACAGGCTGGGACTAAGGCCAAATGCTTAACCCCAGCCGAGCCACTGGTCCAGGAGGACACCCAGACCTTGGTAGCTGGAGTTCTATGGCCTGCCCGGTCTGTGGTATCTCTCATGCCTTCTGCCTCTCCTGGGTTGCCTCTAAAGACCTTTGGGATTCTCCAGTCTGTGGGTAGGGCTCTTTTCATCCTAGTGGTCACATTGACAGCTTTCCCAGCAAGGATCCCAGGAGAGTAGGGCGCTGCCAGGAAATGGAAGGGGAGCCATGGCCCTCCAATCCTCTCCTCTGAGAGCCTGCTGACTCCCTATAAGGCAGAGCCCCAACCCTACCCACACTTTCTCCACTTCCTGCCCAAGGACAACCTGTGCACTCCCCAAATCTTAAACCAGCCACAAGGGATGTCATGGGGCCCTGAAGGAGTCAACGGGGCCTTGGGCCCCAGGGCCTGAGACTCCACCATGGAGATGGTTAGTAGAAGGAGTCACAACGACCCAGACACAGTGAAAATGACTTGGGGTGAAGTGAGTTTCTCATCTGAGAGAAGGTGCTCTGTGCCCCAGCGAGGTGGACTTCAAGCAAAGTGAAGAACGGCCAGAGTCAGAATGTCCCATGGTCAGAGAGGTGCCTTTCCAGAAAGACCCCCCAGTCCTCAATGTGTGAGCACCTGCCACACACTCCAGTGAAGTCTGCTTGACAGGCTGAGAAGCCTAGAAGCACTCACGAGGCAAAGAGTTTCATGGAAACTCACCTCCTGGAGCTTTGGCATTCTCATTAATCCGTATACTCATACCCTATCCCCGAGTTAGTCTGGTGTATGGATCCACATGCTCTCTTTTAGTATTATCTTATTATAAGTGCCTTTTAAGATTGAATTCTGACATAGCCAGAGCCTTCGCCAGTGTTCCAAGGTTCCAAAAGCCGACGAGCTTGGAATCCGGCAGGAATGCAGTAAGGAAGTTACCTATACAGGAACTAATTAAGCATTACAAAAGATGGAGCCAGCAGCTCAGAGCTGGTCTGCAAAGTATTTACTAAGGACAGTAGCAAATCTCACCCAAACAAGGGAATACCATAATAGAGCTAGGGAATCCCACTGAGACAGGGATCTTCTCTACAGCCAGGTATAGCAAGCTCAATATTAGAAGCAAGTTGGTAAATTCTTCTGAAGACCCAGGAAATAGGGGGGTTGTGGTATTGCAGTATTCATGAGGTGGTGGGTTTAACAATAGACTAGCTTTACACCTGGCTCCCTTCTTAGTGGCAGTGGCCTGGTCCCCGCCTTCTTTTGATGTATACATTCCTTTTGTATTGCAGTGGATTGTATCTCTCTGGTTTCTTGCTATTCTGCTGTATAAAAAGTTTGATGCTTGACCTGAAAAACTACATTCAGATTCTACACAACCTCCTGTGTATGTCTGTCTGTCATTCCCGCCAACTCCTTGCCCATCTGCACCCAGAGACTCGTTCCACGCAGACAAACGGACCCAGAGGGTCTGCGGCAAGCACCCAACTGTAACATCAAAATACACAAAGCCAAAATGGATGACACTGGGAAAAGAAACAGGTGAGCCTACAGTCACGAATAGAAATCCTCTCCCCAGGAAAAACGGAGACACTACGCAGGAAACAGCCCGCCATTGTTCATCCACCACTGTGTATGTCCGTCTGTGGAGCAGTCTGTCCCCCCAGCAGCCTGACGCTCCCACCTCCAGTTCCCCAGAACCTTCACCAAGACAGAAGAAGCACTCCAGGCCCAACAGACTTCAGCAAACTCCAAACTAGCAAAGAAAGTGTTCATCACACCTCATGTCTATTGGTATTGTCTGGACTTCACCCCCACGGTTACCTGGCAGCAGCCAAGTAGGCCTGGCCCTATAAAAGGGGCCACTTGCCCCCTCCTCTTACTCTCTTACTCCTGTTTCTCTCCCTTGCCTCTTGCCCCTTGCTCCCCCTCTCTCCCCATCCGCTTCCCCCCTCTCCCCACTTGACCACGGCCAGCCTCTACTTCTCTACTCTCTCTCTCTCTCTCTCTCTCTCTCTCTCTCTCTCTCTCTGCCTCTACTACCCTCTTAGCTCCCCTCCCCATGCCCTGAATAAACTCTATTCTCTACTATACCATCATGTGCCTGGTCCCTCAGGAGGAAGAGATGCCTTGGCATGGGCCGGCCGAGGCACCCCCCTCCCCCACACCCCACCAGAACATATTCTTATCTCTTTTCTTTCTCTTTTTATGAGCACAGTAACATCAGGAGCCAGGAAGCAACCCACTATCCCGACAAGTTACACACACAGAAGATGCTCTGCGGAGCCACGGCTGGATGTCAAGAACCCTCTGAGGCTGAAGGTCTTGGTCCCTCACTTGTGTGAATGTTCGAGGGTGGAGAGCGTCTGAGGCTGCGGCACTGCAAGGCGTTTGAAATCAGAAAGCCTGCCTGGAGGCTCCTGTGAATTCAGGCTCAGTCTCCCGTTCCACATCTAGGACTGGTCTATCTGATGCTGCTTTGTTTTCTGGTTGTTTACCCTCAGACAAGTCACTCACACTCACTGAGCCTCAGTCTTCTCCTGTGAAAAGGAAGGTGTTAGTATGAACCCCCAAATGCCTACAGTTAAGTGAGAATCTTGTGTGCTGCCTGTGAGGTTGGAGGGGCAGGGTCCTTTCCATTTCCCTCCCAGATGGATAAGGCCCCTAAGAGTCACTGAGAGGACTGAGGGGGGAGTGGAGCCATAAAGTCCCCTCCTCCATCCAAACCCCAGGATATGAGACCCTTACCCGGTCAAAGCAGCAGCTGATGAGTGAGCCCCCAGCCCCACCCCAGGCAGCCTCAGCAGGACTCAGGCAGTCCCGCCTGGGCCAAATGGTGACCTGTCTTTCTAAAGAAAGATGCTTATCTCTCTCCATCAAGAGACCCTAGGTAGCACAGGCAGACAGGACCCTCCTGCTGCCCTGCAAGGTGATCACAGCCCACCCAGGCCTGTGTGCCAACGAGGGCAGCAAGAGACAGAGCCCTCGCTTCAAACTGTTGCCTCAGGAGTCTCTGATGGGAAGACAAGGTTGAGCCTCTCAGATGAAAGACCTATACACACCTGGAAGGTTCCAAAAGGATCTGAAGCAAAGGGCCTGCAAAATGGCCAAATGATTCATGATAGAGTCTCGGGATCCAGCTTCGAGGACTGGGGTTTCCGGAGACTCCTGGTCTGGCACTGTCTTCCTCACTGATGACAACAGCTGGCTACTAAGGAAACCGAGGCAGAGCCCAGAGGCAACCTGAAGGTGCCCAATGAGAAAGCCCATCTCTTGCTCACCTCAGCCCACAGCAGCCTCCTGCCTCCACCTCTACCTTCCCACCCAAACCCACAGCAAGGAGCCCACCCATTTGTTAATCCTCCCATGACCCAGATCTGACCCCTTGAGCTGCCAGAAGGAAGCAGGGCTGCAGCATGGGGTAGTGGCCAGGGGGACTGTCATGGGAGCTTCTCTTTGCAAGCAATCCATAGGTCACCCCCTCTCTTCCCAGGCAGCACCAACTTGGCTCCACCTGGCGTGAAACTTGGCACAGGAGACCCACAAGGTACACGCGGCTTGGTGGTCATTTGCTCTGAGCTCAGCTGGTGGGCACACTGGCCATGGCCTGTGGCGTCATAGTTGGATCGCACTCCTCCTACGAATACCTTTGACATCAGGCAGCTTCCAACTCCCATCTACATGAGCCTTGTCGCTGTAAGCCCTGTCCCTTCTAGTTTGGAGGTGACTAGCTGGTTACATTCCATTCCTTCCCAAGTCCCCATGATCTGGGCTCACTCCATCAACACTGTGCAGTTTGAGGCCATGCGCGTAATTCCGTCTCTGCTCACTAGATGGAGCCAGAGCCCCGGCGACGGAGACCTAGAAGACCCTCCCTCGTTCAGGTTGGGCGGAGGAGGGGGTCAGCTGTGGGGAGGACGGGGGTCAGCCGAAGGTAGAAGAGGGGTTCAGCGGGGGAGGGAGGGAGCGCACACCCGGGTTCTAGCTCTATACTACCATCCACTGTGTGCCCACGGAGCGCTCAGTCTCCGTGACCCAAGGGTTCTCATTGGGAAGGCACAGCAGTTATAACCCAGAGGCGTTTGAGCCCAGACCTCAGCCTCCGCACCGTACATTAGCATTGTTAGAGTATGTCTTCAGCACGAGGCAATGGAAGGTTGTCACGTGACTCACGAGCTCTGCTGTCTCTCAAGTTTGTGACATACAAACCAATCTTGTGCCTGTAGGTGAGGCTTAGAGCTGGGGCCCGCTCTCTCAGGGGTCCGTAGAAGAGATGCCCATGCTGTTGCTGCACTTTAAGACCCCAGCACGCCTGCCCCGTCTTGGAATGTCCCACGCTATGAGCTGGAGACCCTCCGGAGTCTCGTTTCAGCTGGGCTAGCCTCTACCAATTGCAGCTGAAGATGTTCCATCAGCCTCTGACCTTTGGTTGCTGAGGCAAGACACTCTCAAGCTAGGGTCAGACCAGGGTGGTGGCTGGTGTTGGAGCTCTGAGAAGGCACAGCCTTGCTCTGGGAGTGAGGTGAGAGGCAAGAGGAAGGAAACGGATGGGGCAGTGAACACCCTGGGGTGTCAGTGTTCTCCGAAGCCCAGAGGGTGGTGGTGGTGGTGGTGATGATGGGGGTGATGGTGATGATGGTGATGATGGTGATGATGTTGGTAATGGGGATGATGGGGATGATGGTGGTATAGGAGTGATGGTGATGATGGGGTGATGATGGGGGTATGGGGGTGATGTGATGGGAATGGCTCCATCTTCTCCATACAGATTACATAATGATGCCCAGAGCATCCTTGCCAAGGCTGCTAGTTTACTCAGGGACTCGACTTCCCCGCACACCTCCTGAATGCCACACCCTGCCTGCTACCTGCCCCCCCAGAGCATCTGCACAAACATCCAGACAGCCCGGCGTGATCTGGGTGGAGCCCACATGTTTGGCTGCTATTGCCCTTTCCTGACTGCATAGTATTCCCTCATGCGACTGCACCGTGGCACATAGTGTCCTTTTGATGGACATCTGTGTTGTTTCTGGAGTCCCGTGACTGCTGCCAGGCTAAGCGGCTGTGAGCCGTTGTGTGCGGATCCTGTGGGAAGCACAAACCCTCTTTTCTGTGATGCAGAGTTGCTCGTGCCCAGTGTGTGTGATGTATAATGACTTAACATTTGTCAAGGGAGCCCTGCTCCTTAGCAGTGGGTTTCAGGACCAATCAAAGGAGGTCAGATAGGACAAAGAGTGGTGTAGCCCAGGATGGCATCCTCCTGCCTCAGTGCTGTGATGTAACACCATGACCAAAGCAACTTGGGTAGGAAAGGGTTTGTTTAGTTTATGCTTGCACATCACAGTTCATCATCGAAGGACATCAAGCAGGGCAGGAACCTAGAGGCAGGAGCTGATGCAGAGGCAGTGCTGTTGGGGGAAGGGGATTGGGGACCTCTGAGTGGCTTGCTCAGTCCGTGAGGCCGAATGTCTTCATGGCCTTCACTATACACCAGAATCCTAGAGAAGTGGGCTCTGACGCCAGCGAAGGGGTGGGTGTCCTAACAAGGTGCGAGTGAGTAGGCAAAGAGCAAGAGTTCTCCCGAGTTCTCGTTCCGGCTTCCAGCAGAAGCTATGGCCCTGTTAAAGGTGCGTCTTCCTTCCCCAAGGTCTGGATTAGAAGTGGATCTTCCTACTTCAAATTAACCAAAAAGGGAAAAACCCTCACTGGTGTGCCCTCCATTTTTGAATTCTAGATGATTCCAGATGTGGTCAGGTTGGCTACCCAGACTAGACATCACACTCGGCCCTCAACGGCGAGGTCTATAGGCACAAGATATGTGCCACCCCATCCTTTGCTAGAGCTGGTTATGGTAACACACCTGGACCCCCTCGCCATAATTCCTGTTTTCGTGCCAGCTGCACCCATGGAAGGCCTCACACACATGGTCTCAGGTCTCAGACTTGGAGAGAAGCAGAGGAAGTGGGCGAGGGCAGGCGGGGAAGCGTGAAGCATGCTGGGATGGCAGACACTTGGCCACAAGGAGGTTGGCAAACAGGAGGGCACTTGTGTCAGGCACAGTGACCAACTGTAGCACTCTACGGTAGTGAGTGCGAAGGCACAGCCTCACAGGCTCAGTGAACATCTCCCTGCTTCACTGCAGAACAGTCCAGAAACACAGTCACTGGCCAGCAGAAGCTGCCTGTGAAAGTGATCTCAAGGATGGAGAGTAGAGAAGAGGTGAGAGACATGTCACACACACAGAGGTGAATGTCAGTCACACACAGCACAAAGTGAATGTCACACACACCACAGAGAAACACCACTCTGCCGGCGGCGGTGGCCGGGGTCTGAGCCGAGGCTCTGTCCTCGAAGCTTCGGAGGCTGTGAGGAACAAGGGTTCCTCAGGACCTGGGTTCAGAGGGTGATGGAGCAGTTGGAAGGTCTCAGCAGAGACCCTGCAAGGCGAGATTGAGGAGTAGACAGACACAGAGGACACAGTCCAGACTACAGCACCCACGTGGGCCAGGGGTAGAATTGACAGGGAAGATGCAAAGGATGCTGGGAGCTCTAAAATACACACACACACTCGACCTCTAGCCCTGAGCCACCTCTGCTGTGAGGACAAGCTCATGGTCACCTCATGATGCCACTGGTGCGTTTACCTGTTGTGTGTCTCCATGTCACAAAAAACAAATACCTCCATATCACTCTGGTATGAATGTCGTCTGCAGCTGGGACATAAAATTAGAAAGAAGAGGACCAGGAGGTGGACGTACACCAGTGTATTCTGGGAGGGACCTCCAGCATCACTCCATCCACCCCCTCATCTTAAAATGGGAAACCAGAATCGAAGGGCTCTTGTATTAACAGCCACCAGCAACAGATCCAGTCCCTCTGTCTGGCCCCATTCCGATGGCATCTGTCCAGTGGTCAAATCAGGTTTCTTCTCACTGTGCCCAGTGACACCCACCCCACACCGTCATTTTCCTCTCGCTTGCTGTGTAAAATTAACTGGGCCGTGAGTTTCAGAAAAGCACACCTGTTGCCTCCTTCAGTGGTAAGAAAAAGAAACCAGCAGGGACTTTCCTGCCAGCCGGCCCAGGTGGGTGAGAAGCAGGCAGGGTGCAGGGTGGAGGGTTGCACCTCACTGTGGGACAAAAGGAAGGTCCCTGGGACATTTGCCATCTGTCACATGTGTGCTGTGTCCCTCACACGTGAATCTCTGTGCTTCATGCTGAAGTGTGACACAGGAGCCAAAACAAAAACAAAACAAAAAATGCAGATTCTAAGCATGGCTCAGCACATAGTAGGTAGCCACAGTGTCCTCTGCACACAGTAGGTAGCCACAGTGTCCTCTGCACAGTCCATAACAAGTGTCCCCTGCACACAGTAGGTAGCAATAGTGTCCTCTGTACACAGTAGGTGGCAACAGTGCCCTCTGAGCACAGTAGGTAACACAGTGTCCTCTGCGCACAGTAGGTGGTAACAGTGTCCTCTGCACACAATAGATAGCAAGTGTCCTCTGCGCACAGTAGGTAGGCACAGTGTGCTCTGTGCACAGTAGGTAGCAACAGCACCAAAGAGAGAACCAGAGGAACAGGTGGCATCAGCCAGAATCCCTTTCTGTCTCCACCACAGACGACCAGATTAAAGTCGAAGCCCCCCAAGCCTTCCCCCATGTCTCCCAGCACACGGGTCTGTCTCTTCTCTCTTCCAGATCCCATGACATGTGGTCACATGAGTGATTCTAAGTTGCATTTCTGTAATTAAAGAAAAAAAAAACACAATATAAGCAGTCTGGTCACAGCCCAGTGGCAGGTGCCTGGTGTTGCTGTTCCCGCTGGAAGTAGGAGGAACACGGGTTGAGTGGCTTTCTGCCCTGCACTGTATGTATTAAAAGCTCCTACCTGTGGCATCACTGCCCCAACTGTGCATGTAGGACCACCCACTCTACATGGAGGTGGCAAGTCCCAGTGACCCTGTGAGGGTTTCCTGGGAAAGGATACCCAAGATCACAACTATGGGGTCATTTCTTTGAGAGACCTGTCTCCTGGACTTTCTCCACAGGTCTCAGAGGCTGCACATCCAAGGTTAAGACAGCCAGCCAGCCAGGCAGCTGAGGAAACCTGGGCAAGAGGAGAGCTGGAGTGACCAGCAGAGGGCACTGCTGCCCTTGGCATCCTCCAGGTCACACTACCAGGCTGGCCTCCTAAGGCTCCTGTACCACAGTTTGAGGCACACATAGAGGCACACAACCTGGGATTGGCATGAGTCCCCCAGACAGGCTGATGGCAGCGGTGGGGAGGGGGTCACAGGAATTAGCTGGGCAGAAAAGAGGTCTCTGCCATACCCCAGGATAGGAGACTGGTGAGGCACAGATCCTGGAGTAAGACTGTCCCGAGTACTCCCCAGCCGGTGTCCTCACCAAGCATTTGCCTGGGACTCACCCTGTCTTTATGGCCTCGCCCCAATTATCATCTGGACTTTGTGACACACTGCCAGGGTCAGAGAGAAAATGAAAACGAAAAAGAAAAAGAAAGTTGGGCAAGAACTTGCCACAGAGGCCAAGGCCAGCCACCCGTTAGCTGTCCCTTTATCCGAGGCGATAAGCACTGATTGATTATGACCAGACTGGCTTGGAGGACAGCCCTGAGAACAGAGGTCAGAGGTCAGACCCTTGTCCCCTTCCCTTCCCACCATGACACCTATCATCCCCTGTCACTCAACAGTTGATGAGCACATCTGTGTCCTGGAGCATGTGAATCAGGGGACTGAATGCCATAAGGCCAGAGCTTCATACCTTGGGATCAACCCCATTCCCACCCTCCATCATCAGCCCACACTGAAGGAACTTTAATGTTCACACAGCAAATCCAGCCTCCATTTCTCTGGGCATCTCTCAGCATTTTGTTTTGTCTTTCAATTTTAAACGGCAAGCAAGCAGCACTGCCTTGGACTAAACTCTGACAGCTCTCATTGTCTCTATTAATCTCACCCAGTCAACTCTGGGGCATGGCCAGGGCCACAGTTACTAGGCCAGGCATGGTACCCGCTCTCCCACCAAGGAACCTGCACTCCACAAAGAAGAAAGGGGGACCCCAACTCTTAGGAGCTCTCCCAGGTCACTTAGACAGTTAACTGTGGGGGAACCTGCTAGAACAAGATACAAGTTAGGGTTCAGTCACACTAATTCACCCAACTACCCCAAGGATTTCTAGGCACCCAGGTATGGGAGAAGGTTCTAGAAAAAATTTACATTTTTTCCATTATCCTCCAAGATGACTTCAGAGAGGACAGTGCCTCAGGGCTTTATGGCCCTGTGAATGTGGGAGCTGAAGGTGTCCCCAAAGAGCAGAGGAATAGCCCTACACTCCATGTCAAGACAGGTGGCTCGCCTTCGACTTCATGCTTTTTCTGTTTTGTTTTTCAGACTCATCCCTCATTACATTTGGATTTTTCTATCCTCAGAGGTGACCAGATATGTTTCTCAAAGCCATGAGTCAGAGAGAAGCATGGCCCGCATGAACCATTCATATCCCAAAGCCACAACATGCCCAATGCTTTTCCTGGGGGTGGCCTTGGGGGAGACTTTTCTAAGAAGAAGGAAAAAAATCCTGCATTTCAAAGTGAGAACAGGAGAGACTTGAGTTACAGCGGAGCCCTCGGAACCCCTGGCCTCCTGTCCAAACAGGGAATGGATAAGGGTTGTCCAGCCCTGTCCCCAACGCCGTACAACTGGGCTTCACTCTCTGCCAGCCCAGGAACATAGAAAGGACTTATTCAGTGGTGAGATCTGTGTGAGGGGAGCCAGCCAGCCCTGCAGTGTGCACAGTGGGACAAAGACTTCCATTCCTTTACTCAAGAGCCATGCAGGCTGTGCGAGCTGCCGCGCTCCACGAAGTCTGGGGTGGCTGAGAAAGGAACAGGGGATGTAAAAAGCCCAGGCTATGCCAGGCTCTTGGCAGTCACCAGCTTGTTAGGAGCAATTTCTCTGGCGAGGGGGATCGGAGCTGGCCCCTCTCTGCCCAGTGACATTCACTCCCTTCCTCCAGGCCTCAGTTTCCCTGTCTGGGACCAGGATGGTAATAATACCATTTGCTCATTGAGGCAGGTCATCTGTGAGTGTAAACACTAGCTTGTCCCCACAAGAGGCCAGTACAGGTAGGGAAACTGAGACAGGTCCTGTGGCAGTGAGGAGCAAAGATGGAATTTGAGCCTGCAGCTCAGACCCCAAGCTTCAAGCCAGCTGCTTCCTGGGGACTTGGGTGGTGGGTTGTCTCCTGCATCGAGTTGGTTCACTAGGCAACAGATGTCAAGCCAGGAATATTACAGGGATGGGTTATGATAGGGTGACATGCTAGGCCACCTCTCCAGGACACAAGGCAATGTGTTTGCGAGGATAGTCTGCACCTGACCTCTGCAGAAGATACTGGGGAAACCAGCCCCTTACCTCTCCAAAGAAATCGAAAGAATAAAGACCCCAAGCTACTGGCCACAGGCCATCCAGCCTCAAGTCTGAATGGCGGGGGCCTCAATATCCTGAAGTGACATGGGCATAGGGTCCTGAATGAGGCAGAATTCAGTCCTCGGCACACCCCACCTCTGTGAGTGACCAGTACCCAGACAGCTTCGAAGACCTAAGAATATCCTGTTATTCTATGTGTACAGGGTTTGCCCCTGTGTTCCTAGGGAGGTAAAGAACTAAGACGGTCATGCTATATCCAGGGTACAGGGTGACCCTTGTGCCTCTAGGGAGAAAACTCAGTCGCAGGAATCCCCGGAGCTGGAGAGTAGCCACGAGTGGACCCCAGAACAGACCTGAAGATCCAAACATCATGACTGGCACTCTTCCATGTAGAACCACAGTCAGGTGTGTAATTCATTCCGTAGGCATGCGACCAGGACCGTCCAGCTTCAGGAAGGACAGGGCTGTGCTGGAGACAGGCATCATGCCTACCCCACAGCCTGTGCCCCATTGCAGTGTCAGCCTACAGATCAGGAAGCTGAAACAGGCTTCACAGAAAAACAGCTCTGGGACACTGCTGAGCCAGCCCCAGCGGGGCCACAGAGCAGAGACCTTGTCCTTTCAGACGGTCAGAGGGCCTGGCTTGTGAGAGCCTCCCTGAGTGCTGCCTCAGACGACTACAGGCATCATATGATGGCTTCCTCCCTGCTCTTAGCTGCATCCTGTCTCCTTCCTCATCACTCAGTCCAGAGGTAGAGACCCTTCCAGGCAGCCCAGGGAGGACACTGGCCAGAAGGGTCAGGAGCCTCAATGGGCAGCAGGGATGTGGGCAGGAGTGTGGGAACTGCTGGCAGTACTGCCTTGGCACTCTGGGCTTATCCCTACATCCACCATCTTTCTTGGGTTCTGTGTGACCTCAGACAATTAACTATGCCTCTCTTAACTTCAGGCTCTCTCTGAACACGGAGACAGAACAGACTCACAGGAATGGGGCTCCCACGCTGTCTAGGGCTCAGAATAGAGCCCAGTATACAGCAAGAACCCGTCAGTGACCGTTATTCCCTTACCACCCCATCCCTCCCAACACACGGCCACATGTGCCTCCCTGCCCCACACAGCCGCACGACCCGCCACCTCTCTGCCTGTGCCAAGCAGAGTGGGCCAGGCAGCGAGGACAACACCAGGGCAGGTCCCTATTGCTCAACAGGGCTATGCCGGGGGCTCAACGGTCAGGACCTGCTGCCGGAGCCCAGGCCTCGCCACCGGCCTCTGGCGGCCACAGGCTTTTAATATTTTAGAGAAGTTGCCTTCAGCCCACTTCCTCTCCCTCAGATTCACCCTCTTTGGGTGGGTTCTCATCCCCAATGTTCCCAGCTCCTTAGGGGGCCATGCAAGGTCACAGGGGGCACTGACACAGTCAGATGAGGATACCAATTCACCAACCGGGCTCACATCAGCGCCCAGGCCACTTGCTTAGATGAGAGCGTCCTGCAGGCTTCTGTTAGTTCACACCAATGCCCTGCTTGCTTTTTCTACCACCTCCATCTTTCCTCTGTGAAGTATCAGCCCAACCACCTGGCGAGACAAAGGTCCCTCTCTCTGCAGGCAGGTGTCCCCACTCCTAGACACGTGACACAGCAGGATGCTCCAAGCCACACAAGCAGATCCGTGTGATGGTTTCATCTGCTGTGTGGAAACAAGACAACCTTTTTCTCAATGCCTCCCACTTCCAAAGCTAAAATCCCACTGAGCTACGGGCCCCACACAGCCTTCTCCAGTTTGAGCAATGACTTGGGAATGGCTCAGCAAAGGGTGGGCCAAGGGCTTGGGGGACTCAGCCACATGATATGCCTGGACATGACTCAGGAAGCACAAACTGACCTCAGCCTCACAGGGAGTCCAGCCCTGGCCAGCGATGATCGTGGTGGTGTGGGTGTGGATGACACCGGTGATGACGGTGGTACTAGTGGTGATGATAGTGATGGTGATGATGGTGGTGGTGGTGGTTGTGATGAGGCAGAGAAGGAGGAGGATGGTGGTAATGTGGCAGTGATGATGCCAGTGATGATGGTGGTGGCGGTGATGAGGAGGAGGCTGACACATTCCCACCCTGCTGAGGTGTATTGGGGGAACTGAGTGTATGTCTAGTCACACAACTGACTGGACAACATAGCACAAGCCACACATGAGTCTGTGGCATATAAACATAGAACATGACAGTCCTTCACGGGCCTTCAGAGGAAACCATGTCTCCACTATGACATTAAAAGACTTCAATGTCAGTAGTGTGCACAGTGGGGTCTCCTGCTGGGCAGCAGGGGCAGGTAGACTAGACTGAGTCACGTCAGCTCATGTCCCATCACTCTCCTCCCAAAGCCTTCTGACTCCTTGCATGCACCAAGCTCTTTTCACCCAGAGGCTCTTTCTGCTCTTTCCAGCTGGCCTTTGCCCATCCCCCAGCCTCCAGACACTCACACTGGTCAGTGAGGACAAGTCTGCACCTGACCAGCTTGAGCCCAAGAGCTTGACTGACTCTTGACTCATGGCTCCATCTCAAATCTGTCAGAAGATACTGCGAGAAGCTCTGCGCTCTGAGAGGGTGGCCAAGTGGAATTTAGCATCATGTAAAATGCAGGGACATGAGAGTTCATTGGCCAGGAGCTGGAGCGACAGCCAGCTGTTAAAGGCTCCTCGTGCTCCTGCGAAGGAGCCAACTTTGGTTCCTCAAACCCATGTAAGGCACAGGCAAACATATCACGGGGCAGTGTACGCCTCTCACCATACTGTTAAATGACATTGATCCTGCAATCATCAAAGGCCAAGATTCTAATCTCATAATGAAAAATTCAGAGAGGCAGTCCAGGCTGCCAGGCGAGACAGCTGGCACATGACCTGGTGCTCTGGTCTCTACCAAGCATCCAGATGGCCAGCCATGGGGCGGTGATGGCTCACGCCTTTAATCCCAGCACTCGGAATGCAGAGGCAGGAAGATCTCTGAGTTCAAAGCCAGCCTGGTCTACAGAGTGATTTCCAGGACATCCAGGGCTACACAGAGAAACCCTGTCTCGAAAGAACAAAAAAAGAAAAACAAGAAAGAAAAAAGGAAAAGAAAAAGAAACCAGACAGCCTCTCAGGGCCCTGTGAAGCTTGGTCCCCATGAGTGCTAGCAGGACACTGGGCCAGCAGAGTGATCTGTGCACGGCTATCAGTTCAGGATGAGACATGACTTTTAAACTAGTTAGCACATGCGCCATAGGGGCAGAGGTTACCCTCAACTGCGTTCTTCAGGACCTTAGGAGACAGGGTCTCCTGCTGAACCTGACTAGCAATCAGGCCATCGAGCCCCTGAATCCTCCTGTCTCTGCCTGGCCAAGGCTTTGATTGTAAGTACACCTTACCACACACACACACACACACACACACACACACACACACACACACATCTTTTCATATGGGTTCTAGAAAGCAAACTCAGGCCTCTGTGCTCACAAGGTAAGCATTTGGTGAGCCATCTCCCCAGCCACAGGCCTGGATTTGAACCTCACACAGAGCCAGCACATTTAACAGACACACAGGCCTGGCCTGCTCTTCTGCCCTCCAAATAAGATTAAAAATCTGCATCCACACAGAAACTTTTCCAAGAGGGCAAGAAAAAGGACCCTCTGAGTGTTCAGCAAATGACTCAGCAGGGATGCAGGCTGGACAGAGGGGTACACAGATCTCCCTCAGCAATGAAGCAGGGACCTGGTTCTCTAAGACTCATTTCAGTAGGCCAAGAGGGACCCCCATGCAAGGGACCAGCTCCAGCATGACCTGTTGAGTGACACATCGCGCCTGTGTCTGTTTGTACTTTGCCTTCAACATTCCTCAAGGTGAAAGAGGTTTGATGACCGGGGACATGGTGGGCTGGTACTGCCTTTCCTTCTTAATCAAGGTGCAAACATTCCTATAGGACTCGCTCTAGGGCAGAGGCTGGGGGATGGTAGAGAACATCAGGGAGCGCTAAGAACAAAGCCCTGGGCTTCCTGCTGGCAGGTCCCCAGGATGCCCCCAGGATGGCATGCAGAGCAATGTGTTGTGACACTCCAGAGTGGGCAGGGCACACACCCAGGGGTCAAGTTTGGTTTTTCATGTGACCTTGAGAACTCTTGCCTTGGATCCTTTCATAACAGGGCTGCAAACATTCCCACCAACCGTCCCTGGGTATTTTAGGAAACACTGTAAACACCATGCTCCTACTACTGTGCTGCTCTTTAAAACACTTTTTTTTTTTCCAGTATTACTCTTTTGCAGAATAACTGTTTTCACGCAGACACAGAAGCGGGTGAACTCTCTGGGAATCACCCCCCAATTAAAAAGGTTCCTGCTGGTGGCATGAGGAAACCAGATGACCCAGGAGACCACCGCTTGGGGTGTGATCCCTCTGGGAAGACCTAGCTCAAACCGGCACGGGTCACGCCCTTCTCCTGTCAGGGTCTCAGGCTCAATGTCCAATAAATGCTCCAGTGTGGCTGCCCCATCTCAGTTCCTGTGACAAGAAAGAGTCACCATGGAAAGGGTCCCCACACACAAGGATCCCTCTTCCCTGGAGGCATGAGCCCCAAGCCCAGAGCTCTGCTAGAGCCAGCTACACTCAAGCCAGCCTCACTGGAGAAAGCCCGGCTATGAAACTAAAGATCCCTCAGGATGCAAAGCCATGGGTGGTGGACACAGGGGACCTGGGATGCCTTATAAACTGCTAGCTCACGCGCTATGAGCATCTATTGGATCTATTGCAAGAGATACTGACAAGTCTGAGCATAGGGAAGATGTCCATTCTACCTTTGAAGTTTAAATTTTTTTTTATAGTACACTGCCCTCTCTCTGGAGGGTGTGTATTCACACATGTGCATGTGTACACAGGTACTTGTGTATACATGTGCATACGTGTGTGTGTGTGTGTGTGTGTGTGTGTGTGCACGCGCACACGCAGGTGAATACAGAGGTCACCTCAAATGTTATCCCTCCGGAGTCTCTTGTTTTTCAAGACAAGATCTCTCACCAGGACTTGAAACTAGCTAAGTAAGCTAGCTGGGCTGGCTGGCCAACTCACCTCTGAGATCCACCTGTTTCTGCCTCCCCAGAACTAGGAACAGGGGTAGATTTCAACCACACACGGTCAGTAGGGAGAGCTGAAACAAAGACACTGTCCCTCTAACCTCACAGAGTTTGCCACATCATCTCCCAAGTAGCCAAGAGCCAGTGGCTTCTACAGTGCCTAGCCTCCCTGTGTGCCTGCTGCCTCCTCATGGTTCCTGAAGTTAACCCTGGGGGCGAGGGAAGCAAGGGCACCATCTCTTCTACTGCCTGTGAGGAGAAACACACGCAGACAGGAGATGGAGGTGCTCTGGAAGGACAGTGGGCAAAGACAGGACAATAAGGTACAGGGGAGCAGGGTATCACACCTCAGGAAGGCACCTCCCCTGCATAAGGCTAACTCCACAGAACGGGACCTCAGTGAGCCTCCCCGGATAAGTTAGAAACAGTCACAGGCCCATGTCCAGCCACACTGGACAGGAAGAACCAGGCAGGAGGCTGCGTCGTTGCTGCAGAAACCTGTATGCTTTGGTGATTGCTTAAGGAGAGAGAAAGTAATCCCAAACTGTCCCCCCTGCTGTCCATCCAAGGTCTCTGCTCTCAGACTGTAACTGGCCACCAGCCCCACCCACCAACTCCCTGTTGCAGGCTAAAGCTGGAAGGGCCCACAGAGAGAAGTGAGGCTTTGACGTGCCCCAGTGCTGAAGGCCTTAGGCAAGGATCTCATCCTTTGGCAAGCATGGGGCATATCTAGCCATCCTGTCCTGGGCACTAAGGTCTAGGCTTCACCTCAGTGACTCTGACCATGACCTTCCCTGCTTCCTATGGGGCAGCATGTGTTGTTTTCTGTGGGAAGCCTTTGAGAGCCAGGTACCTCACCTGGAGGCTTTTCCTCATAGACTAGTGGCTCTCACCCTATGTTATAACCACTGGTGTTGCTTTAACTGTGATGCTCAGAAACCTGCCCCCCATCTTCATAGGATCCAAATGCAGATAGCTGTGATTTCTGTGGGGCTCAAGAGCAGCAGAGCTGACTGGAGCACATGGGTCACTCCAGACCCAGTTATCAGCTGCTGTGCCTGGTACAGAGGTCACACACAGCAGCCATACAGTCCCTTCCTGCCCTGTTGCTCCACATACACCCCAAGCATGTGTAACTCCCACCCACCTGCCTCCCTGCAGGCTGGGCGTTACACCTGGCTCAGTAGTCCTGAAACCCACTTTGAGCCTTGACCCAGAGGCAGCACAGACCCTGCAGATAAGCATTTCTCCCCAACCTCACCTGGCTCCACTTTATCCGGCTGGCCCTCACCTCTGCTGTGTCTATTTCAGCTGGGACATTTGAGTCCTCCACAGGACCACCCTATAGCCTCAGCATTCAAGACTGAGCTACTGTCAGTGTGACTCAAACCCTACTGAAACTTTGGCCATTGGGGTCAGCTTGGACACCCACTGTGACTTCTGTCATCGGTGTCACCTCTGTCATTCACAGTGACCCAGGCTGTGAGTGTCACCTCCACCACCCAGTGTGACCTCAGCTGTCAGTCTCACCTCCAGCACCCGCTGTGACATCAGTGGTCAGTGTCACCCCTGGTACTTGTTGTGACCTTGGTCATCAGTGTCACCTCCACCACCCACTGTGACCTCATTTGCAGGGGTCACCTGTGACACCTGCTCAGATCTTGCTTTCCTGCCACCCCGCTCCCCAAGTCTTTTAATCACACCCACATGCACCAGTTAACTGTGGTGTGAGTCTTTCTTGCTGGTTACAGCTAACCTACTGATCTGGATGGGTCCTTGCTTTAGTCTTAGCTTTCCCACAACTGCTCCACTTGTGAATAAGTGCAGCTGTTCCTGGTGTTCAAAACCTGCCTTCTGCCATCTGAGTTTCCTCTTCTCAAACTCCTCTTCACTTCCCCTCCATTGGCCAGCTCTGGCCTGTGGTGACCTCTCCTGCACAGACTGTCCCCTAACCAGCGTGACCTCTCCTGCACAGACTGTCCCCTAACCAGCGTTTCCCCAATCCCTCATGCCACAGCTATATCTGAACTGACACCCCTAATTAAGCCCATTGATGGACATGAAGAAAAATGGATGGATGGATGGATGGATGGATGATGGATAGATGGATGGATGATGGGTGGATGGATGGATGGATGATGGGTGGATGGATGATGGATGGATGGATGATGGGTGGATGGATGGATGATGGGTGGATGGATGGGTGATGGATGGATGATAGGTGGAGGGATGATGGGTGGATGGATGGATGGATGGATGGATGGATAGATGGATGGATGGTGGATGGATGGTAGGTGATGGATATATGGATGGATGATAGATTGATAGATGGATGGATGGATGGGTGGATGGGTGAATGGATGATGGATGGATTATGGATAGATGATTGGTGGGTGGATGATGGAGAGATGGATGAATGGATGATTGATGGATGGGTGATTGATGGATGGTAAATGGATAATGAATTGATGGATGGACAGATGGATGGATAGATGGATAGAAGAACAGAAAGATGATAGATAAAAAGATAGTAAATTCATTGATCCACATATTTCTCAAATCCCAAACACTTGAGTAGAAGTGGCTCAACCCACAGTGGTATCCACAAAGCTGGCCATGCCTAGAACTGTGGCCTGTGGAGATTCATGACTCTTGGGTGCCTGTGGATGGACGGGCAGGAACTAACCAACTGTCAATTAGATCCAATGCTTCCCCCACAGGTCAAGTTCACCGTTGAGATGGCCCATTGGTCAGTTGGAAGCTGCAGATCTGTGGTGAGTATTTAATTGCTCAATGGCCAGCACTGAGGTCTGTACCTGAAGAGCCACAAGAGCTGATGGGAGCATGTGACTGCATCTGTCATTAAAGGCAAGGGGGAGCTATGGTGTGAATCTGGCTTGTTCATCAAGAGTCTATGAATTGAGAGACTGGTCCGCACAGTGTCACTGTGGATGCTGGTGTAGGTGCTGGTGTGGATGCCTTTAAGAAGCAGTACTTGGGGAAGTCATGGGGTCTCTAGCAGTGCTGACCCAGAAGGAATTAATATACTTTATTTGGGAATCTGGTTACTTCTCGTTGTAATGACTCTATATGAACACACGTATATGCACATATGCACACATACACTCCCAGACACATGTGGTGTGTGTGTGTGTGTGTGTGTGTGTGTGTGTGTGTGTGTGTGTGTGTGAACATCACTGTGTCCTCACTATGGCCTTTACTGGAACCAGCACCAGAGCCATGCTCTCTGGGCTTTCAGTCTCCAAAACCACAAGATAAACAAACTCTTTTTCTTGTAAGGTTTCTGGTATTTTGCTGTAGCAACAACACAGAGATGACACGGGAGGAGGAAACACAAAGCCTCCATGAGATTCTCTAGTCTCTCTTCTTCTTGCTACCTCAGCTGAGGAGGTAGTAATGCAGAGAGAGTGGAGAGAACCTGCAGACAGTGGGAGAACCCGCAGACAGTGGGAGAACCTGCAGACAGTGGGAGAACCCGCAGACAGTGGGAGAACCCACAGACAGTGGGAGAACCTGCAGACAGTGGGAGAACCTGCAGACAGTGGGAGAACCCGCAGACAGTGGGAGATCCTGCAGACAGTGGGAGATCCTGCAGACAGTGATAGAACCTGCAAATGGTGGGAGAACCTGCAGACAGTGGGAGAACCTGCAGACAGTGGGAGAACCTGCAGATGGTGGGAGAACCTGCAGACAGTGGGAGAACCCACAGATGGTGGGAGAACTTGGGAGACCTGTGGAGGAACTTCTAGATTGAGTTAATTAAGATGGGAAGACTCACCCTAAATTTAGATGGTGCCATTCTCAGAGCTGGGGTCTTGGACTAGCTAAAAAGGAGACCGTGAGCTGAGTGCCCACACCCATCTCTGCCTCCTGGCCAAGCATATGGCAGGAGCAGCTACCTCCTGCTGCTGAGGGTTCCCACCAAGATGGACTCACCCCCAGACTGCGAGCCAAAGTCAACCATTCCCTAGGTTGCTTTTATCTGGCATCTGTTGTAGCAATGGAAAGGGGGCCTAATACAGAAGCTAATTTTGTTGGATCAAAATCAAGGTGCTCAAAGGGCTGGACTTCTTCTGGAGACCAGGGAATAAATTTATTTCCTTCCCTCTTCTGGTTTCTGATGGCGGCTGGCATGGCTTAGCTGGTGGTGGCCTTGTCACTCAGCCCTGCCTGTGCGGTCACCGTCACCCCTCCTCTCTGTGAGGAGTCTCCTTTGCACTTGGGCCAGCATCAAGGCCCTGCCTGGATCATCTCACACATCCATGTCTATAATTCAGCAGGACCTGCAAAGATTTTTATCCTGTGTTTAAGTTCTCGGTACGAATGCTCCTGGGCTCTGGGGTTAGAGTGAGCTCTCTGAAGAGGTCATTGCTGGGTCTGGAACACCACCACAGACAGGTTGCCTTGGGCCTGGCACAGGGCACATGCTCCGCAACTCTAACTGCTTTCTTTCTTCTACATGGCATCCAAGGCCCTGGGCCACTGGGGAGAAAGAAGCCGAGGCCGACATTGTTACTGTTGCTGTGAGTTCTAAGGGTACAGAAACTATAATAATGGCATTCACAGAGCCCTTGAAACAGATGTACCCACTGTTTGTCTGCGTGGAACCTTTCTCTGCTGTGTGGTCACAGACCCTGCCATGGCTACTTCCCTGAAAGGTGGCACCATGAGCCAGAGGAAGTGTGGCTTTAGCACAGCTGGGACATGGTCCCTGGGTGCTAAGATGGGTCAAAAGCCAGGGCTGAGGAGGAGGCACAGAACCCCTGCCCCTCAAGCTGAGGGCCACCCCGAGATGTATTATCTCTGGCTAAGGGCCCAAACTTTCTGGAGACAGAGTGTTTGAACTACAGACAGCAGAACCTGGTGTCTGTCCTGTGTGTGACCTGAGAAGCCACTTCCAGATTAGCAGCTGGACATGGGAAGTCGGGGAGGACTTCTGTGTGGGAGGACCTCTGTGTGGGAGGACCTCTGTCTGGGAGGACCTCTGTCTGGGAGGACCTCTGTCTGGGAGCACTGCAGCTGTTTCTACTAGGTCAATTCATTTAGATCTTATTAACACCTCAGAGGCTGGATGAAATTAACAATCTCTAATAAGATCCAAGGTTGGTGTATCCTGAAGAATCATCAAAGAATTATACCAAGGCCTGTGAGGATGGCCCACGAAGGCTTGAGGGCCTCAGTTCAAACACCCAGAACCCGCTTAATGCTGGGCAGACACTGTGGTGTATGTGTGCAGTTCTGGTGTTCCTACAGTAAGTGGTAAGATGGGAGGCTGAGACAGGAGACTCCGCAGGAGCTCAGGGGACAGCCAGTCCAGCAGTCTCTACCTCCAAAGAAAGAAATCCTGCCTCAAACCAGATATAAGAAAAAGGCTGACACCTGAGGCCGTCCTCTGACTTCCAGTGTGCACATGGCAGGTGAGCCCCTGCATGCACACACACAAATGCACATGAGTACACATCAGCACATGCGCACACATATGCACACATGTGCACACATACATATGTGCGCACATCATACACACAGAGATGTAAAGCCTGATGCTGATCCTCTGTGCTTTGGGACTGTGGGGGACGAAGTCTCTGTTCTTTGTAGATGTTCCCAGCATCTTTGAGTGTGGCCAAACCACATGCCTAAAATCCACCTTCAAATGGGTCAATAAATTCAACCCTAAAGATACAGAAAGCAGACACAGCACAGGGCACACAAGCACCTGAAGCTGGGGAGGAGGTCAGGTCAGGTTGTCTCAGTGTCGGTAAGTGAGGCTCAGGAGCAAAGAAAGTCAATGACACGAACCAGAAAGTCTGACTGTCCCTTACCCAAGATTCAGTGTGGTGGTGTGGGGGAGCATCCCTGTGTGTCTGAGAGCAAGCACCTGGGTACCCAGGCCGGGAGTGCAGCAGAGAGATGGAATGGGAGGAGTAGCTGTGTTCAGGAGCTTTCCCAGAGCCACACCGAGGCAAGTGGTGCAACAACAGGGTGGCAACTGTCAATCACCTGAGGATGAGCCTCGGTTAAGCCCATGTTGCTTGCAGAGGCTATATGGGTGGCTGATGAAAAATCGGGTGCAAAGGTACATACATCCTGGAGTCCCCAGACAGTCTCCTCTGTATTTGCAGGTCTCCGCTGTAACACTCAAGGATCCAGATACCTGGACTCAAGAAGAAAAGCAGCAACGGGCACACATCCTGCAAGCTCAGGTGACCTCTCAGCTCCCAATCTAAGTTCATCGGGTCTTCCTAACCCGTGCAAAATGGCTGGCTCATAAACGGCCGTATGACCAGTTCTAGTCAGTGAAAGACAGGGGGCTTCTGGGAAGATGCTCACAAGAGCTGGTGTCTTCTGTCTGCAGACTGTGTCGTAGATGTGGGACACAGAAACCATGGCCACCATCCTAGGGCAAGCCCAAAAAAGCGGGTGATGTCAAGGCTCCAGAGTAAGGCTATGGGAAGGAGCTGGGACCTGAAGGATGCTCCTGAGCGTGGAGCTGCAAGCCTTCAGCTGCATTGCTGCCTGCCTGTCCACACTTTGTATGGCTGCAAGCCTTCAGCTGCATTGCTGCCCGCCCTGTCCACACTCTGCATGGCTGCAACCTTGGCTTCTGTGACTGCTACAAGCCCAGGATATGAAGTCATACAGTACCTTTGCATTATCTGAGCAAGGAGCCCCTTCCCTTAGATCAGGGGTCAACCATCCTAATACTGTGACCCTTTAATATAATTCCTCATGTTGTGGTGACCCCCCAACCATGAAATTATTTTTTGTTGCTACTCATAACTGTAATTTTGCCACTGTTATGAATTGCTAGGGAAATATCAGATATGTGACCCCCCCAAAAGGAGTCGCGCCCCACAAGTTGAGATCCACTGCCCTAGAATGATATTACCCATCTCTAGTACAGGACACACAGATTCCCCAACACCAGGAACCTGTGCAGGAAACACCCCACACAGAGCTTTCACACTGTGCCATCTGCCTGCCTAATGCACCCAGCAGGCTGGGGAACTCATCCCATGCCCTCGAGGTTTTTAGCCTTTGCAACGTTCACAGTGGTACCCAGGGATGAGCAGAGCCCCCATCCTCCAGTCTAGGCATCCTTCCATTAAAATCCCAGATTCTTATTCAAATGTAGCTTCAACCCCATTCATTCCTTCCTTTCCAACTAAAGAGAGACTGTGGACCCCCATGTTGCAGTCCTGGACACAGGCTGGCCTGAGCTGCCCTACCCCTACACCACCCCCCAAAAAAGACTTGCACAGGAAAATCAAGGCACAGAGAGAGCTGCCCTCTGCTGGACCGGCCAAGGATCTGAACCACAGGTCAGTGTCAGATGCAAGTTTTTTGTGAAATGGCCTTGAGATAGACAGATGAGTTCAAAATGGCTCAGAACCTCTGTCCTCAAAACCTCAGCACCCACAAGCCAGTCAGGACTCAGTAGCTTAGGAAGCAAGGGGTGTCTGCAGAACTCAGAGGACCCAGAACAGGATGAGTTCAAGAGCTACACACACAATTTAGTCTTAAACCCTGGAGTTCGGAGCAAGAGGCAGCTGGGCACTTAGCCTGTTTCCCAGCTCTCAGGGAACAGCAGGACAGAGCTGTCTTCTTTCCTTCCGGGCTGGGACACACTGCCAGAACACAAGGGGTCACGGAGAGCCCAGCAGAACCTCCGAGGACCGAGGAGTAGAGGGCTAGCTACCGTGATGAATTCCTTGAACTTCATCCCCTGCACTTTCACTGAGCTTCTCCAGCTCACAGCCCAAATCCTCTAAGGGGGGCAGTGCAGCATGGAGATTAAAGACTTGAACTGTGGGTCAGTGGGCTCCAGGCTGCAGGGCTGCTTCTGTGCCAGACTACCTGCCTGTTTCCAGCTGGGTGACCTTCAGCAAGCGACTTCACCTCTCTGGTCCTTTTTCTTGTCCACAAAAATGTGAACGACACCAGAAGGTCCCTCTCAGGACTTTTGGTGGGGCTGAGACAATGTGCGTGCACCAAGTGCCCAGGACCCACCACACACCCTGCTGCACAGAGAGCATCTAGAAATATGTAGCAACTGCTAAAGATCCACAGAACTAGACGGTATGGAGAGTGTGTTCCTGAACACCAAAAACCTCTTCTCTCTGGCTGAAAGACACAATGAACTGGTTCTGGAACAGCTCAGAGATTCCTCATGCTACCCCGGGCTGCAGAAGGGTTTCAACATCGGTACTCTCTGACTGACTTCCCCTCTCTGCTCCCAATTTCTTCATCTAAGAAGTAAAATCCTGCATGGTGTTCAGGTCTCCGGGGTCTCTGGTCTCATCATCAACCTGATGATACTTTCTGCTAGATTGACATCTCTGGTCCTGGTTAAATTCTGAGTGTTTGCTTAAGACTTGTTGTCAAGGCTTCAGTGGGTGCCTTCAGTACCTTTCCAGTCCTCAAAGTAGCCTGGACAGATAAGTCACTGTATACTCATTGTGCAGATGGGGAAACTGAGGTACAGAAATAGGCATTCGACACGACAACTCACTATACAGGTGATACCCATGAAATGGGAGTCTAACTCATATTGGTCAAATTCAACCTTGTACCCTGGTGTTGTCTCCACCCAGACTCTCTAGGGCTCTGAGCCAGTAAACCACCAGACTTCTCCATGGGTCTGTCACCTTGGACACGGGATTTTGCAACTGTAATGGTGGCCATACGGCAAGACCAGACCCCAAAGCGGATGAGCCCATACATCCCCGTCATCACTGGGATCCCCATGAGGAGAAAGCCAGCTCAATCCGGCTTGAACATCCATGCATAGCGCTGTGTGCTTGTACTGCAGAGGCATCTGCACCAGGTGTGTGGTGAGGCGAGGCCCTCGGGAGCCAACCCTGCCCTGGAGCGCCTCAGTGATGGCAGAACCACAGAAAAGCCCAGAGAGGACCACCAGGTCTAGGCTTACAAACTGCTTCTTCCTCCTTCTCCTTCTGAAGCCACAGGAACACCTGAGTCCCGCTGGGGAGTCATGTGACTACACTCCAGCTTGTGTAGCCCAGAGCTGAAGAGACTCCCCCACATCAAGTTGAAACTGCCCTTACCTAGTCCGTAGATAGGAGAATGAGAAGACAGGGACCATCACTTTAAAAAAAAAAAAAAAAGACCCTTGCCTGCTTCTCTGCAGCCTCAGAGTCATTATATTGATGCCAGTGGCTCTTTACATATGATGGAGACTTGGAATGTTCTTTAGCAACCCACCCAAACTGCCTACAGCTCAGGACTCTGATTCTAACTCATCTTAACCCTGGGATTGCTTGTGCGCACTGCACCCTTCTCCAGCTGGACTAAGCTTGTCAGGCTCTGCAAAGAACTGGGTTCACTGTCCCTGGCAATCACCCATGTTATGCCTGTGTTGACTCCCTCATGAGCCAACTGAGACATCTGATCCAAGCCCTCAGTCATGGTCACGCCGGTAGCTTAAGATCAGCCAGGTGGTGAATTACACCACAGAAACTGGACACCCTTCCTGCCCCTCCCCAGGAGCCCTAGCTGCTAAGTTTCTATCAGTGTGAAACTTGAAATGGCCCAGATGCCCTTAAAGCATCTGGTTTTGGGGGCTGGAGAGATGGCTCAGTGGTTAGGAGCACTGACTGCTCTTCCAGAGCTCCTGAGTTTGATTCCCAGCAACCACATGGTGGCTCACAACCATCTGTCATGGGATCCGATGCCATCTTCTGGTGTGTCTGAAGACAGCGACAGTGTACTCACATAAAATAAATAAATCTTAAAAAAAAAAAAAAAAAAAAAGCCAGGCGTGGTGGCACACGCCTTTAATCCTAGCACTCAGGAGGCAAAGGCAAGTGGATTTCTCAGTTTGAGGCCAGCCTGGTCTACAAAGTGAGTTCTAGGACAGCCAGGGCTATACAGAGAAACCCTGTCAAGAAAAACCAAAAAAAAAAAAAAAGGCTTCTAGTTTTATCTTTAGTATCCCATGCATTTTTTAGTCGTCCACAGAATATTTGTTAGTTCCTTGCAGGATTTGGGGCTTGCATATGGACTGATCTCCAACTCAACATCCTCCTGCCTCAGCCTTTTGAATGGTGGGATTACAGGCATGCGTCATCACACCTGATTAAAATCATCCTTGGCTTCCCTAGGACATTTTTAAATGGCCAGCCACCTTGTTAGCAGTGATGAGGAGAAGGCCCAGCATTGCCTCCAGCAGCCTGGAGGAGCCCCCTCCCCCTCAGAGACCTCCACTCAGAGAAAGCTGGATTTTCCTTTAATGTTGCCACAGAAAAGAACTTCAGGACGAGCCAAAGAGAAGTGAAGGTAGTTGGTTTATTAGATATTCAGACGGAGACCCACAGAGAAAGACACTACACAGTTCAGACCAGTATGAGTTCTTCAAGGACAAGTGGCCCCGAGGTGTCTTGACAGTGGCTGCACACGTGACCTTATGGTTCGCTAAGGATTTTATTCTTCGAGGATTTAATTTATGCTAAGGTATAAAGATTAGGCAAAGCTTAAACTGTCAGGTGGTCTGATGAAGCTCGCTGTGTTGCCTTAGGCTGAGCAAGCAATGCTGATTCAGTAGCACCCACATCCTGGCCCTACTAAGCACAGCTCAGTCTTGTTCCAAACATCTTCGTCGGAACTGCCTTTAGAGAAACACGTTATCTCGGGAGGCGACTTCGGCCCTGCAAGCTGTGTTGACATTTCTTGGCTCACAGCAGCAAGGAAGAGCCGATGAGATTCCTCCCGAGGGCTTCTTTGACATTTGTGTTCTATCCTGCCTCAACATGACTGCCCTGCTCAGACTAGCTTTCGTGTGCTTGGCCGGCAGTCATGCTCCGCGGAGGCTTGATGCCTCTGACAGCCATAAGCAGTCTCCGTCCTAAGGGTGGTGGCACACAGATAGAACTGAGGGGCACCAGAACGTTGGAAGTATCCTGCGTGGCAGGCAGTGGGTGGCAAATGACATCTGCATTTGTTCAGCCCATGGGGTCCACCACCAAAATGGCACCCCGTGTCAGCCAGCAGCCAGGCCTAGGTGATGATGACATGTCCGCAAAGACTGGGGACCCTAGTGAGTAGGGTACTCCAGGGAGGGTCATGGAGACATAGCGGGAAAGAAGATGTGGGGTGTGTGAGAACCCTTTGTGTCTCTCACCATCTGGGATCCCATATAAGGTTTATTTTTACATTTTTGAAAGAAGAAAAGTTGCAGAACATAGCCCAGGCCCCAGGTGTTCCCCCCTGTACCCCAGATCCCATCCCTCTGCCTCTTGGCTTTAATTAGCACAGTGAAAGGACCGGTTCCTCCTCTGGTGGAGAAGAAGCTGCGGGGTGGGCAGGTGCCGCACCCTCCCCGGCAGATGTCTTCACCGTGCGGTCAAGTTTGGGGAAGAAGTGGCTGGAAGCCTTGGGTGGTGGTTCCTCCAGGTGTCTTTGGGCACCTGGGATGCGTCCTGTTGGGACCCCATAAGCTAAACTACAAGGGCCAATGCTGACTCTGCTCTCTACCGTCCAGAAGATGGTGATGGGTAGGGCTGTTCCCAAAGTGTCAGGAGAATGCGAGATGCCTGACTCTGTCCTCCCAGATAACTGTCCCCTGGGTCACCCTCCACAGTTACTACTTGCTGTGTAATGGTGGGTAAGGTTCCAGCCTCTTTGAGCCTTGGTTTCTCCAGCTGTGACAGGGGCAGGGTCATTCCATTGGCCTTGTGTTACTAAAAATCGTGACTGCCCAAGCCTGGGGTCCAGCAGCCCCAACAACCCAGAATCTGCAGATGGCTCAGACACACATCCTCAATAGGCCAAGGAAACAGAGAGAGGAGCAAAGGAGATGGACAGAGAAAGGAGATTAATTTGGTGTGTCCACAATGGAAGGAGGTGCGATCACACACACATACACACACCACCGCCACCGCCACCGCCACCACCACCAGCATGTGTATCCAGGATTCTGATGGTGGCAATGTTTAAATAAAGGGCCAAGGGGTGCACAGATCAGCTGTCCTGGCCCAAATGTGGCCCTGTCCATCACTGTCCCAGCTCCAGACTCCCATGCAAGGTAGTCTGACAAGGTCAGAACGGTGTGAAATCTCTTCCAGAGAGGCAAGCTCCCCTCTGGCTGACAGCGGACCTCAGCCTTTTCTTTCCCTGGGATGAGACTTTCCTAGCAAAGGTCATTTGTCTCCAGCATCAAAGGAAGGGCACAAGGGTCTCTTTAGAAAATCTTCACTCCTGCCCTTTTTACAGCCACAGGGCAGTCACATAAATTAAATGACACACACGGGCTGGAAAGCACACAGCCTGATAAGCTGCAAGCCTTCAAACCTGAAGCCAGTGTGGGAGCCTTGTGCTTGGCAGTGTCTCACTAGAGTCCCACAAGTTCATCTAGATAGAGAACATTGCACACACACACACACACACACACACACACACACACACACACCTCCTGGAAACAGTGGCTCCCTCACTCCTCACTCCTTGGGAATGAGAGGCTTGAAACTTGAGTACAGTGCGGTGGAGCCCAGGCTGCAAGCACAGAGAGTACTGAGCACCCAGCACAAAGAGGATACTGAGTATCCAGCACTGAGGACTGTAGCAGTCATAGCCACAGAGACTGAAGAGGAGAGAGGTTGCCCACAGCCTTTTGAAATGGCCTTCTGGGTGGGATATTCCCTTTAAACAAATTCTCAAGGTTAATAGCTGCCTGCTGTCCCTCCTTAGTGACTTTGGAGACATGTCTGTTTACCCACAGCCACCTCGTGAGACAGGAGCCACCACTGCCCCACTGTCAGGATGAAAATAATTAAATAGCTACATAAGAAACCATAAGATACCAGGCCAGTGGCCTTAGTAAGAGGATGCCAGTTCAGACCCAAATCACTAAGACTAGGTTTGCCTCTAGGTACCAGATTTGAGTCTTTCTAGGTGCTGGAGTCTGAGTCCCTCTGGGTGCTAAGGTCTGAGTCACCATACAGAGCAAATGAATCCCAAGTATCCATGTCACAGAGTGTCCGTAGAGAGTAGAGCTAGCCCTGTGAGCTAAGCAGGCCAGCCTTCATCGTGACAAGCTCAGGCAGGGATCAGGTAAGACAAGCTTCCTCGATTCCTCGAGAAAGACAAAGCTGGACACTGGCTGAGGAGGGGACAGGGCAACGGCTTTCTCTGGAGATGTGACGCTGGACAGGAACTTGGCCGAAGTGAAGAAAACACTCGCTAAACAGTTAGAGGGATTTCAAGTGTGTGGCAAGCGGGGCTGAAGGGGGTGTTAGAGACGGGACAAGGACCAGCAATGCGGCCACCCAGCCATCCCAGCCCTCAGAGAAGAAAAAACCCACACTGCTCACTGGAGACATCACTGAGACCCTGAGTGGCCACCTCTGCGGGGGGGGGGGGGGCGGGGGCTACATATCAATGACTCTCACCTGCCACTTTCCTAGTGGCAATGTAAAGGTGTATAGCTCTGAGGACAGTGTGCATGATAGAATATATATTTTTTTTAATTACAGTTCAGATCACAGCCCCAGGATGAAGACGACACAGCTTCTGCATGGTGGGCTGCCAGGGAATGGTTCTTCCCCCCCCCCACTTTCAGATTTTATATAATGTTCTTTATGATTGTTTTTACAATTGATTCTTTAAAAAAAAATCAAGGGAAGATATGTTCCAACCAAGCTCATGACTGAGAGAGGGGCGGCAGCTCAGCTCGGTTTCCGTTCCTCGTGAGGTGACTTCCCACCTGTGATTCAGGCTTCCTCACCACTGCTAGTGGAAGTGAGCCAGCCCCAGGGATGCCACACCCGCAGGGAGCCTCCTGCAGATGCACAGGGTGGCAGGAACTTCAGCCCCTAGATTCTCCAGAAAGACCATCTTGACCCAAACAGCCTCTTGCTCAAAGTATGGCCAGATGTTAGCATGAGAGGGAGCCATGTGTTCCTGACAAAATTACAGCCTAAAGTCACCCTAGGCTCTGCCACCTGAGGCCTGTTTGCTTGTTAAGATTCCTCCTAATCCCAGATGGAGCCAGCTACCTCCTTCCTAGGTCCCTGGAGGCACTTGAGACCTACTACTAGCCAGAGTCTATGCCCACCCCTTTCCCTTCCTGGGATAGCCAGGTCCCAGACTTCTTCTGAGGGGCTCCCGGCTATGGGCCACCCTACATGAAACTCTCACAGAGCAGAAGTTCCCAGGGAGCCTTACTTGGGCCTTGTTTCCCCACCAGCTTCTCCTGCCTTCCAAACCAGTCACCTTCCCCCTGAGGCGCTTGTGAGGCTGGACCACTTAGTGCTGTCACCTCTCTGTCACCAGCACAGCAAAGATGCTCTTTTCAGAGTCCTGGAAGCTTGGATTCCCATGGCTGGTGGTCCACTGTCTGTTCTCCCAACAGACCTGCAGCACCCTGGCTGAGGCCCAGGACCTTCCTAGAAAAACCCTGGTTTATTTCCCCGGGGCTACTGTTTCTTTTGCAAGGGAGTTTTAAGACAGCTGCTGGAATCTTCTGGGGGAGCCGGGGCTATAAGGAATGGTGTTCGAGATAGGGAATCCAGAAGTCTTTTGAGCTATGTCCCCAGCTAATCTCATACCATTTACAGTGGGCCTAGGTCCCACCTAAGAGACTGTCACTGTTCTCGGCCACCATCCTCAACAGTCCGATTCAGCAGACAAGGAACAGGGAGACGCAGAGAAAGGAGCTTTATGCAGAACACATTGTTCCTGTCAGGACCGTTGGAAAAGCAGCTGCCTGGTCTAGCCAGCCTTCCAGCCTACAGACCCTGCAGCCTCAGTTGTGGTTTCTCTTATTCTGTCAATGCTAGGCTGACACACACCACCTTTGATGGAAAGGCCTCCTCCAAGGTGTTCTAGAATTCCATTTTGCCTACGATCTCCTGCCTCACCCCAACGCTGGGCAATGAAGAGGGTGCTCCCTCATGAAGATGGTGTGGAGCACTTTGGTCAATACCCATCAGAGAAGGCAGGGAGCTGGGGAAGGGGACACAGGGCTCCACCCTGCGTCATGTGGACAACACACAAGGGATCAGGAGCCGGGAATATAGAAGTCAGTGGAGGTGGAGGCGACAGAGAGCCCGAGTCTCCCCAGAGCACTCACTTGAGTGGTCTTAGGCAAGCTGCCCAGCTCTTCTGAGTCTTGGTTTTTCCATCTCTAAAATGAGAATAGTGAAGAGACCATGCCCTTGTCTCCCTGGAAACTCAGGACCAGTTACGATGCTGGGGACAGAGTAGTGAGGAATTTCGGGAAGTGGGATGAAGTTAGTAACCAGGCAGTTTTGAGATGGGTTGTTTTTAAGTCATCCTGGGCGACCATTAGATTCTCTACTTGGGAAAGTGGAAGGAGAAAGGTGGAAACTTGATGTCAGTACTCCACAGCTGTCCCTGACCGGGAGAGAATGAGTACTCCCCAGAGAAGCTGGAAAAAGCCAGACAGTAACTGCTCCTGGAACCTTCTGGAAGGACCCAGCCCTAGAGCAGCCCTGTATCAGTTCAGAGATACTCCTGCACCTTTGGATCAGTTCAAAGATACTCTGTGTTTTTGTATCAGTTCAGAGATACTCCCGTCTCCAGACACTAGATATTGTTACTTAGATCCATAAACCCGGCTGCCTTGGTTTTCTTGGTTTGGGGATTTGTCTTGTTTTGTCTTTAAGGTTTCCCCCCTGTGTATAGATGTGTGACCTGCCTATAGGATATGCACCACATGTATACCTGGTTCCTGGGGGCGCACAGAAGAGGGCATCGGATCCCCTAGAACTGGAATTACAGATGGTTGTGAGTCACCATGTGGATGCTGGGAACTGAACCCAGGTCCTCTGCAAGAGCAACAAGTACTAACTACTGAGCCACCTCTCCGGTCGGAGTTCCTTACATTTTAAAGTTTGTTTTATTTTCTAATTATGGGATGGTCTGGGTATGAAAACAAGTGTGTAGGGGCCCTAGGAAGGCAGCAGTGATGGAGTCTCGAGAGCTAGAGTCATGGAGTTTGTGAACTGCCGTGTGAGTGATGGAACCAAACTGAGGGTCCCTGCAAGAGTAATGTGTGCTCTGAACCACTGAGCCATCTCTCACAGCAACCTCTCTTGATTTTTTTTTAAAAGAAATTAGCCAGAAAACCATAATTGTGTGTGTGAGGGGGGAGAGGGGGAGGGGGAGGGGGAGGGGGGAGGGGAGGGGGACGGGGGAGGGGAGGGGGAGGGGGAGGGGGAGGGAGAGGGGGAGGGGGAGGGGGAGGGGGAGGGGGGAGGGGGAGGGGGAGGGAGAGGGAGAGGGAGAGGGAGAGGGAGAGGGAGAGGGAGAGGGAGAGGGAGAGGGAGAGGGAGAGGGAGAGGGAGAGGGAGAGGGAGAGGGAGAGGGAGAGGGAGAGGGAGAGGGAGAGGGAGAAAGTTAGCTAACAGAAATCAAAGAAAGTGAATGTATTTGCAGTTTTGGCCAAACCAGGCCAGGTGGTAAAGAAAAAAAAAGGAGTCTTCACTCCACACCTGTGGTCACTTTACAATTTACAGAAAACCATGAGACAACGACTAGAACGGACACACATTTAAACTGAGGCAGGTTGACCAGTCCCTTCTCTGGGCTAAGAAAGTCTCACCCCAGGTTGCCCCAAGTCACTGATATAGACTTGCTTGGTTGGTTGGGTGCGTGGGTGGGTGGGTGATTCAAGTCCAGACCAAGGAAAACAAATCTTTAAAATACCCCTTTTAAAAACAGAAAAGAAAGGGGTATAAAAGTTCCTTCCATCTCTAGGTGGAACAAAGTTCTTTGTCTTCAGTCCCTTCCTTTGGTAGATCCATTAGGGAAACTTATTGAGTCTTTCCTTTGCCGGTCAGCCATCAGCTCTGAGAGAGTCCTGTCTGTTAAACACACTCATTTCACAAGGGAAAAGGAGAACAATGGGAGAAAAGGAAGGAGGGGGAGAGAGAGAAGGAGGGAGGGAGGGAGGGTGGAGGGAGGGAGGGGGAGAGAGGGAGAGGGGAGAGGGAGAGGGGAGAGGGAGAGGGGAGAGGGATGGAAAATGGGGAGGAAGGGAGGAGAAGTGAGAAAAGAGGGAGAGAGGGGGAAGGAGGAAGGAGGGGGAGGGAGGGAGGGAAGGGGGGAGAGAGATGGAAGGAAATGAGAGGGATAAAAGGAGGGGAAGAAGGGAGGAGTAGGGAGGATGGAAGGAGTAGGGAAGAGAAGAGGGAGAGAGGGAGGGGGAAGGAGGGAAAGAGGGAGGGGAAGGGAGGGGAGGGAGTGGGGAGAGAGGAGCATGTGTCTCTCCTTAGATTTCTCTTCTTCTGCTTCAGTTAAACATAACTCCTCAGGCTGGAGAGAAGACTCAACTGTCAAGGGCGCACACAAGGCTCCTGCCGAGGACCGGGGTTTGGCACCCACAGGATGGCTTGCAAGCATCTGTAACTCCAGTTGCAGATCATCTGAGCCCCTCTTCTGACCTCTGCAGACTCTTAGATGCCCGTGACCCTCAGACATACACTCATACACATGTACACACAAATAAATATTTTTTAAATTAAAAAAAAAAAGAATATCTCCTCTGCAGGGCTGTCCAAATGGCTCGGTAGGCGAAGCTGTTGAAGCTCATTACCAGGCTCAATACCCTGAGTTCAATCTCTAGGACCATAGGGTACAAGTAGAGACCGGAGTTCCACAGGCTGCCCTCTGACCCCCACTGGTGTGCTGTGGCACGCACACGAGTAAACAAAGAAGCAAATAAACTCTCTGTTCCTAGGTGCTTCCCACAGGACACAGGTCATATAGAGCCTTCTCTCCCCTAAAGGCTCTTTTTGTCACCTACAGTCATGACTTGGGGCTCAGTGACAGCCATCACCCCACAGTGCCCAGAGTCCCTAGACACAGCCAGCATGACACACAGCCCTAAAAAACAGACCTGGGGTGGGAGACTGGACCAGGTCATGTGGGGATCTCAGAGTCAAACCTAAGCAGATCTAAGGGTAGGAAGCCTGGGTGGTCGCCTCAGCACTGGGTCAGAGCAGACTCTTGTAGCCTGAACTTCCAGCTCATCCCTAAACGTGGGCAGAGATTTTTGAATGTTGGGATTCTGCTCAATGACAGAGCACTGGTCTAGTATGCACCTGGGTTCCATGTCCAGCACATGGGACAGAAGGTATGGGGGCTAGGGGTCTCCCCTGGTGGTTCTGGAGAGCATCCAAGCCTAAGACTTAATCTAACCTAGAAAACACACCCACCAAAGAGTCGGCAGTTGGCTTGCGTTGGCTTGCAGTGTTTTGATAAAGTCCTGGCAG